>NC_090268.1:143681239-144317905 GCF_040414725.1 Anabrus simplex
GCACCGATTGAAAGCGCCCGGAGCCTCCGCTCCGTAAACAACCGCTCCGTTAACAGCGCTACTTCCCAATACAGCGATATGTGCGATATGGGCCTAGTTCCAATTTTTACCGCCGAGCGCTGCTTCGCTGGCATTGAAACACGATTGTTCATTACAGCACACGTTAAGGGCCGATTGCAGAAAAGGTATTTAGACGATGTCTAAGGTTAAACAATGCCTAAGCATGGCTGCCGCATTGCAGAGACGTTATTTATCACTTAGACGATGTCTAAAACCAATGTTCAACCAGTCATATTTAAACACTGCCGAGAGCACTGTTTAACCTCAAATGAGAGGAGTGAATCACAATCAGAAATGTAATTTGTATTATCATATTGTGACGATTCCGGGAAGAAAGGTTAGTCCGACGGCTTCTCTATGGGTCGCCCGCTGCTAATTGGCAGCTATTTGTTTGACATGCACGGGGAGATAATCATAAAATAAGGTTTCGCGTTACGAGAGACTAGTTTCTTGAGACTGACAAAGTGACAGTCCGGTAAATGTCAACTTGAATATAATTCTTGGCAAGCGATATATTTTATTATGTACATGGAGTAATTGCCATGGAATTATAGGTCACTTCGACTACATACATAACAGAATTACGTGTCCCGATCGTCTGAGGGCTGTCACATACATCAACCGGGAGGGTTTCACTTATATTTACTGCCAAGTAAACACACATAATAGTGAAAACTAAAAAGTAGGTTGTATGGGATTTATGTATATATATATAATCGTATAAGTTTTCGACAACTATCAGATAGGAAAAGGCAAGTGGTGGTGATTATCGTTTAAAGAGGACTGGGGAAGAAGAGCCGTGGCCATAATAACAGCCCTAGTATTTGCCTGGTGTAAACATAGGGAAACTATGGCAAACAATCTTCACGACTGCCGATGATGCGTTTCGAACCTACGATCTCCAGAATGCAAGCTTCTTCTATATGGCCAGTACAATACACTCGGTTACACATTACTATTGCTTCATCTTCTTCGTCGAAGCTACCGTATTTATGAGTAGATTACACTCACTGTAACAACGCTGTAATGAAAGCTACACTTCCCCGTGCGGTAGCGTGTCGCTTTACTGTCGATAATATTATAAGATTTAATTTCCACCGAAAGAGATACTCTTATCTGTGGGCAAGTCATGCTCAGCCATATTTGAGTAATGTGTAGGAAGACAAACAGCTGACTGGCGTTCGGCGCGCGCACCGACGAATTTCATTGGTTGCGACAAGCAAAGATTTGCATGAAAGATACTTCTATCTCCATTTTCAAACCAAAATTGAAACTTTAAGAGATGTCTAGTTAAACATCGACTGAACATTGTTTATGCAATGGAAGATCGTGAATGATTTAGACGTTGGTTAGGTAGACGATGTCTAAGGCTTAAAACTATCCATCGTTTCAGCAATCGGCCCTAAGTGTTTTGTAAATTTCTGTTCAAATTTATAACCAATCACTCGATAAACATATTTGATTCACACCTTACACCTGAATAAAGAAATGCAGTGAAGAACGTATCCATCCGCAGCGGAAAAACCGTACAAAATAATGTTAACGGTAGTTAGTAAATACTGGAGAAAATAAACAATTCCACACACTTTCCTGTTTAAGTGTTTCGTCTTCTCATATTTCGGTCTTTCAAAGATCTCTGTTATTTATGTGGCTATGTTATTTAAGAATACAGGAATAGTACACTCGCAAATAATCTCACTCAATAGCTGTGAATATCCGAATTTTAGGACAACTGAAGTGAGGAAAATCACGCAGCATGGACATTAGTCACTCATAGACGCAACAGGATTTTTATGCACAAATTGTTGTATTTTCAATACAAAATCATGAATAACTTTCAAAATCCACAGTGGCAAATCAGAGGGAAACTGCAACATGCTGTTTTAATCTTTTACAAATCAAGTCCATTAGCACTGTTGAACACCTTGGTCTTGTCAAAAGAATTAAGCATTTTGTCCGGCTGCAATGTTGCTACATTTGTGCTACTGCCTTGTATGTCGAATCATTTTTTTATTGATAACATGAATTTGACAGTGGTACATGCATTAAAAAGTCGTGTATTTCTGTATACGAATGGTCTTTTAAATATTCTAGGGCTGTTATTACTTCAGTCGCGAAAATATATTTCGCGCGCTGCACGTTCATTTTAAACTTAGACAGTTCTATGCTTTTGCGTGTAAGAAAAATGAACCGCTTTCACAGTTTCATTTGATTGCATCTGATGCAGTTTCTTGATAAAATCACCATTTATATCCTGGGAACTATTAAACATAGATTTTTTTGAGGAAAGAATTTCTTACTTCTTCAGAACGTGGGATTTGGTCGAAAGCAAGAAGAGGCATTTCACTAACAAGAGGATGACAGATCTTTGGTTTAATGTGTTTTGAAGAATACATTCTTCTCATCATGCTAACATTAGTTTTATGATTGCCATTCACAATGCGCAACACGAAAAAACCGCAAGCTTCGAATTCCTTTATTGTTGTGAGTGTTAAAGTATGTAGCTCTGTACCTAAATGACTCGTAAAGAATAAAAATGCTGCTGGTAACCTTCATTTTGTAGTCACAGTAGAAATTACAAAGCAGAGAAGATTATTGACCAGGGTAATGCGATTTCTACTTTCGCTTGCATGACAGTCATCTTGAGTAGTTTTTATTCGCTCAACATGGAACGAAGAGTATTTCTGTTCAAAGAAGGTGTCGAGTTTCTTGTCATATAACATGTGCTGTTCTATGGACTACCAACAAACAACTCTCTGCTTCATTTAGGCGCTGACTTTCTGATAAGAGACGCTCCTTTACTAAGTGTTATTCCACTCTCGCAGTTTATATCTCCTACGTAGCGTGAAAATGGGGATTTATTCGGTGTGGCAAACATATAGTTTCGATGACGTCGAATTGAAATTAAGAGAGAAATTCTTTCTTGAAATAACATTTAGCCATTTATGACGTTGTTACTCGTTGAAAGGAAAATCATGAAACGAAGTCCCACTTCCCGAGCTGCTTTTCATCTTACATCAAGGCACACAGCAGTAAACAATATTATGTACATAAACATTAAAACGGTTCACGACCAAAGAAACAAGCCCAATAAAGCAAACAGAGGCTCAAATTACACCAGCACTCTCAGCAATGATCACTCAGCGTATCTCTTCAAGCAGACTAATGCCAGCTTCTCAGCGCTCCAAGCGCCTGAACTAGTAACTATGACGTGTTCGCTCATTTACATGTGTGATCGGGCGAATGAGAAGGCGTATTAGCGCAGTCATAGTAGAGGGCGATGGTTCTACCGTTGCCTACGAGTTACACAAAGCCGGGAAATACAGCACACTAGACCAACACCTCCTAGATAATAAACAACAGCGTAGTGACGTCACGCTACGGAGGCGATGGCAATGCAGAGAAACGCGGAACATAGTTAAACACAGACATGAATTTAATATTTTTTGCCAATGGAATAATTTATTTACTAACAAATAGCGTTTCAAATTTGAAGGATATTGAATTATACTGTCGTTATTACCGTATTTTAGTGACTCTGCCATTAAAGATAAACAGCAGACAGTTGTAAAACACGACAGCATTTTGCAATGTTAACTCACTTAGGCCGAATTGCTAACATCACAACAGAATGTTACAAACATATTTCAATTTAAATAGGTATTACGTGATCTTAAAAGAAAACTAGCACGTAAAATATTAGCATAGGCCTAACATCTAAGCTGATGTAGCATCACTGGCAGTATTTGCACATGAGCCTACAATTTTTCCTCTCTTGAAGTTCATGTATGGTTTAATGAGAATTTCACCTACCATCGATGTTACTAATTTGGAATTCTGTTCGAAACCTTTATGTATTCCAGAAAGTATGTAAGTTTCTAACCTAATATTGGACTACCATTCGGACTGGAGCCTACTCTCTTAAACGTATTGACATATTGTGGCAACATTAAATTGCTACTGTCTCATAAATTTGTAAAAATCGCACGGTGCAACAGCCCTGAAGGGCTTGGCCTTGATCCTGCTCAGCCCGAAGGCCTGCAGATTACGAGGTGTCTTGGGTTCCGCATGACGAATCCTTTCAGCCGTTATTCTTGGCTTTCTAGACCTGGGCCGCTATCTCACCGTCAGATAGCTCGCAAATGTAAACACGCAGGCTGAGTGGACCTCAAACCAGCCCTCAGATCTAGGTAAAAATCCCTGACTTGGCCTGGAATCGAACCGGGGCCTCCGGGTAAGAGGCAGGCATTATATCCCCTCACCACGGGGTCGGCCATAAATTTGTAAACATGAGGAGATATCAGACAGAAGGTTGAACAAATAACAAGAAAATCATGCACATACTCCTTTATGAACTAAGAAATGTTTTAACTATGGCTATTAAATTAACTGTGGGGACATCATCCTCGGTGTCCAATTCACCAACTAGGACTAGAATTAACTTATTTATTGAATCTTTCTACACGTTGTTACACTCATTCCTTGTGATGCAGCTATGATGTTTTGTAACTAAAGAATATACCGCATTTATATTAGTAATTTTGTCCACATATACATTAGAAATATTTTTATTTTAATAAAACCCGTTTAGAATAAAGGCCATGTCTTATAAGATGATTACATATGCCATGCTGTATGGTTGCCTTGATGTATCGACGTACCGGTACAGAAAAATTACTTACGTTCCCTTCATCATAGTACAACAACCATCAGGTAACAACGTGTTTATTGTACTTTTCAGCTGTGTTGAAATTCTGTGTATGAGATATGTACTATCTTCAATGGCTCTGTTTATTGCTCCTTTCTATTCTACATTTTTGCCTGGTTCTTTTAACTACTCCTCTTCCAAGACCATGATTATCAGAGACAGCAGTGGCTTATATCTTTTCCAACTGCCCATCATATTTATAGTCACATTCTGGCAGGATCAGTACCAGTTACTTCCCATAAAATATCACCGACTTTGAAATGTCTGTGGCATACCTGTAAAATAATGTATCACCGTGAGCGAAATTCGTGCATTTACAGAGTGAATCGGCCTACACCAGCAGCTCCTATGGGTGGTATGTTTTAATGCGTATAATAATAATAATAATAATAATAATAATAATAATAATAATAATAATAATAATAATAATAATAATAATAATAATAATAATAATAATAATAATAATAATAATAATACCGTTGAAATAATGTATCCCATGATTGTGATCTAACATAACCTTATATCATTAAAGAGTAAATATGCCTACATATCACCAGCTGTTGCGTGTAGTTAAATACGTCAAAGGCCTATACTCATTATGATTGTGTGAGAATGTAATAATAATAGTTACTCACCATTGAGTTATTAGTAAATATGTAGTCTTGTCTTGGAATTGCACGTAAACATATCTGCCGCATAACCTCATCTTTCGTAAACTTAATGCATGCACTTCGTTATCACTGCCGGAATTCTCCTTAAAGTTGAGTACGCAACACATCAGTACCATTACGTACAACGGTATTAACAATTGGCACCATTAAACGAATTAAAACTCTTCTAATTTCAGCGTTACATGGCCAAACTCATTGCTGTGTTATTACTGAAAAGGTTCAAGCTTGCCTCCCGATTTTGACGTCACAGTATATTCCCAGAACAGTTGTGAGGCCTTATATATCTAGGAGGTGTTGACTAGACACGTCCTCGAGATACTTCCGGCAAGTGCCGCTAGAGTTCTCTTTACTGTTCTGTCTCGTCCGCTCATTACAACACGTTCGAATATAAAAAAACTATAAAAAGATAGACCAAGAGCAATTGTTTGACTTATTTTCTACAACGTATTTCTTACAATGTGCTTAAACGAAATAAGTAATTAACGAAAGAAGCAGAGAAATCTGATAGCGAGTTTGTCACTTCTTACCGATTCCCTTAATTGTGCCTCAGAGATCCGATAATCGGATCGAGATAAATAACTTTGGGTTTAATCAAATACAGTAGAGACAATACCCGACACTTACGGATTTCGCCTTGCTAAAATGGGAGACAATTCGACGGTGGCGCTCCTAGTGACTTGACCTGAACAAATCGCGCTAAATTCAAATAACAATGGAAATGTATATACGGAAATGGATAAATAAATTACCGTACGTCTAGAAAGAAAGTGGTATTGAGATATTAACTTCAAAGTTGCTAAAGCAATTCTGGATAAATGAATTAATGAATGAATAATTATTTAAAAGGTTATTATTCAAAGACTGAAATTAGACACATAAACAAGATATGAAATGGGCTGCAGTGAAATGGCTTGATCTTTCATTTATGCATTACTTTTTTAGCTTTAGCATTCCTGCCTGAACTTTTACGGTTGGATTTGCCTTTTTTTCTCATTTAAAAAACATTGTATTATCACATTAAGACACTTGTCAATAAAAATATCGGCACATTCCTTGCACACATGATGCAATGAATTAACATTTAAAAGCTGGACAATTTTCCTCTTAACATGAAGCCTACTAACAGAAAGAAAATCTATAAAATTCCTTCTTTAATCTGAGAAGAGGGATTAAAGAAAGAAAAGTAAGAAAATGTTGTCGATAGTGATGCTTTGAGGAATATATATGTACAATTAGAGTAAAAATGTAATATACCCTTGGCTGTATAGTCGAGGATTTTTAAAGTCGCTGGCCTGGAAATGATCTGAACAGATCTTATAATTCTTATATAAGCGTAACGTCCCTTCTTTCTTGTACATCTTATCCAAATCACTTCTGTGACATTTCAAAACCCACAGATCACACCTACAACACCACATCGGAATTGAAGGTTAACTGCTGCACTATACAATAAAATATGCGTACTACATTTTATACCAGTTAAAATTTGGGTCGAGCAGGTCAGAATATTATGAAGTGCTATAAAAATCTCTGTCACTGGAAGAATATATATGCAAACACAATATTACTTACATGTTCTTGTCACGAGGGAACCTGAAGAACGACTGCGCATTTTTCTCTACTTCGTAATTATTGCAGCCAAACACAGTACATACCCTTCCCCTCATGTTGAGAGGAGATATCAAGCAATAACACACTTTACTATTTAATTATGTTAACTCACTGAAAACGCATAAATAACACCAAAAACTTCACACAAAAATACACGTGCTCTTATGAGAGAATCAGTACTGTTCAGGTCTATCCGCTAGAGTGAGTTCCAATAGCTGTCCCTCGATATCTCGCTCAGTGTCGTGTATTGTCTCTACTGCATTTGGTTTAATCGCCCTTTATCCAATTATCAGCGATCCAATCTTTTCCTCCGCACATCTGATATTTTGACATTCGTATTGAAGCCGCTGTTTGGTGAGCGATGTTATGCCCGTTACGCAAATATTTAGCGTCGTATCACCGTATTTCTCTTTTTTTCCCGTAAAATTAAATTTGTGTTCGCCTCTGTGGTGTAGTGGTTAGTGTGATTAGCTGTCACTCCCGGAGGTCCTGGTTCGATTCCCGGCCCTGCCACGAAGTTTGAAAAATGGTACGAGGGCTGGAAGGGGGTCCACTCAGCCTCGGGAGGTCAACTGAGTAGAGGTGGGTTCGATTCCCACGTCAGCCATCCTCGAAGTGGTTTTCCGTGGTTTCCACTTCTCCTCCAGACAAATGCCAGGATAGTACCTAACTTAAGGCCACGGCCGCTTCCTATCCTCTTCCCTGCCTGTCTTTTCAAATCCTCCCATCCCTCCACAAGGCTCCTGTTCAGCATAGCAGGTGAGGCTGCCTGGGCGAGGTACTGGTCATCCTCCCCAGCTGTATCCCCCGACCGAAAGTCTGGTGGTCCAGGACACTACCCTTGAGCGGTAGAGATGGGATCCCTCGTTGAATCCGAGGAAAAAACCGACCCTGGAGGGTAAACGGAAGAAGAAAGAAGAATAAAATTAAATTCGTAGTAACAGGAATAAAGCTCCTAAATGAGCAATGTTAGCATGCTTTTCAATTTGGTTTGCTTTTTGTCAAGTTTAGATACCGTAAAACTTTGTTTCTGATTTCATTACCCGTATCCTACTTCTCAATTCACAGATTATTTTCTATAATCTGGTACCGGTATTTAATTTTCTCATCCGTATATTTTTAAGATTTAACAGAGATACTCGTAGACTTTCCTTGACATAGAAACGAGACTTGTACTCCTTTTTCGTTTGTGACTGACGTATGAAGATATGGTTTGTTCATCGATATCTGAATCGGAACCTTTACTAAATTTTGACGGCAATACATCCTTTTTGGGAGCTGGACACTTCCTGCGTTTGACATTTTCCTGTTTGTGAACAGGATACACAATGAAAACAGAAGGAAATTTGATTGATGCGCTTACACTGAAATCTCTTTTATGAGGAGAATTGCTAGCTACCTAAAGAGATCCTACTGTATCACTTTGCCTATAAATAATTTGCTTCCATATCTCCCTTAAACCGCACTCGGAAGGGAACTATGGAACGTCAATTTTCATGTTTTCTTAGTGTCATCCGAAATAGAGATGTACACAACAGTGCACCTTCTTCTCAACCTCACAGACACTCACCGACAGAAACAATATTCATAATAAATTGCATAAAATCAATACAGCATCACAATTACTCCGCATATCACAATGTTAAAGTCCGCCAAGAACAGAACGGAAACCTGACATCTAGTGGCCAAACCGTGAAAGCTTTTTCAGCGACAAATTAGTAGCTATGTCCCGGCCTTGTATATCTCGTAGGCAACGGTTCTACAAAGCATAAAGAAAAAAAAACAAATGCATAAGTTTGTTATCTTCCCATGACATACAACACAGAAAATAAATTCATTCTTCTACTTCTTCGCATTCTTTGTCATCTCTTTCTTCTTCTTCGTGATATTGATTGGGCTTATCTTATATCTTATATTGGTGGAAGTGATACAGAATAGGATGAAGATCAATTTTAGTGAAGTCGATATAGACGATGTGCATCGTGTGGGGAAAGTTAAGGGGAAGAGGCCCATCAGGGTGAAACTATTATCCACGCTGATGGCTGACATTGTGATAAGGTACTCGAGCAATTTAAAAGGAGAGAAAGTGTGGATAAGAAGGGAGATGAACAGGGAAGCCATCGAGAAGAACAGGATCCTGAACAGACACTTAAAAGATGCAAAAAACAAGGCCTTAAAGCATATATTAGAGGACAGCAATTGGTGGTTGGAGACGGAAGATGGAATCGTATATGGGGGTTAAGACAGTTAAAAAAACTTGATGAAGAACACCAACAACAGCAGAAGGAGTCCTTGACGGCAGAGGAAGTAGCAAGGAAGGGCACAAGGAGAAGTGGCAGTGACGTAGTGGAGAGTGTTATTACGGAAGTGAGCGAAGTCCACATCATATCAGGTGCAGAAAGTAGAGAACTGCTGAACAGCAGAGCCAGCAAACAGATGGTCGGGACTGCAGAGACCTTGAAGAGTCAGCGCAGCGTAGAGATAGAGGAAGCAAGTAATGTGTCACAAGTGGTGCAGAGTGAAGTGAAAAGTGCAATTGAAGACAATAGGAAGCAGGGTAACGATTCATCCTCCCCGAATAAAAGGAATACAGAAAATAAAATGGAGAGAGGACAGGTACTAAATAAGGAAAGATCATTAAGTTTGAAGGATTTATGGGGAAAGAAAAAAGGCGTAGGCACGGAGAACGGGAAGGAGGACGAGAGGAAGGAAGAAGAGAAGGGAGATGGAGAAGACTTGCAAGAAAGAGTGACAAGGAAAGTACAGAAGCAGAGAGGGGAGAGAAAAAATAACTAGATATGACGATAGGGTTGTGGAATATTGAGGGGTTGATGGGGAAGCTAGGAAATAAAGAAATAGAGAAATTAGTCAAAGAGTTTGAGATCATTGCCCTAGTAGAGACTTGATTAGGGAAAGGGATAGAAATTGAATGGGATGGGTATAGAGTAGTCAACGTCACAAATAAAAAAATAGGGAGGATGTGAAGGAACCCTTGAGGGATAACAGTCTTAATAAAAAATGAGATAGCAGGGAGAGTAGAGAGAATACAGAATGAGGTAGAAGGGGTGGTGTGGTATACAGTTATAATGGGTAGTGAAGAGAAGGAGGCAATTTGTCTAGCTCTTTTGTACAATCATCGTAAGGATTCAGTTTTTTGAAGAACTGATTGAAGAAATAAATAAAATTAAAGGTACATATGTGGAACATTGAATGATATTAATAGGAGATTGGAATGCAAGAGTGAGCAATAGGGTACCGAATTATGGGAGGGAGGATACCGAAGTGAGAGGGTACAGAAGAAGCAGTAAAGACAAAGATATAAATAGTAATGGTGTAAAGTTGCTAGAGCTATGTGCTATAGAAAAATTATATATTTTAAATGGATGGATGAAGGGAGACAGTACGGGAGAATTGACATTCATCACATCGAAGGGAGGGAGTGTGGTAGATATAGGAGTAAGCTCGGAAACAGCTTTAAGGAAAATAAGTTTTGAGGTGGTAGAATGTGGGTCAACATAGCACATGCCCATTAGGATAAAATTAAGAGAGGATAATGATTTTTTTTTGCTAGCGGCTTTACGTCGCACCGACACAGATAGGTCTTATGGCGACGATGGGATAGGAAAGACCTAGGAGTTGGAAGGAAAGCGGCCGTGGCCTTAATTAAGGTACAGCCCCAGCATTTGCCTGGTGTGAAAATGGGAAACCACGGAAAACCATCTTCAGGGCTACCGATAGTGGGATTCGAACCTACTATCTCCCGGATGCAAGCTCACAGCCGCGCGCCTCTACGCGCACGGTCAACTCGCCCGGTCAGAGGATAATGATGAAGTAAAGAGAGGGTTAGGAAAAAGAGTGAGACATAAAGAGGGATGGAAGTATATTTGGAATGAAACTACGCTTGGGAAATTGAGATTGGTGCTAAGTGAGAGGGGAGATAGTATAAGGGTAGAAGCTGAAAGAATGCTGGAAGAAGAGGACATAGATAAAGCTTTAAAAATAATAGAACGCCCTGTATGGCAGGTGGGCAAGAAAGTGAAGATAAGAGAAGAGGGAGACAAAAACAGAGCCACGGTGTGGTTTGATGAAGATTGTAAGAGAGAACGTGAGGTAGTTATGTCAGGACTAGCAGAGATTAAGAAAGGAGGGAAACAAGAAAAAAGAGAGGAATATTGTAAATTAAGAAGAGAATTCAAGAAGTTACTGAACGAGAAAAAGAAAGGTCGGAAAGAGACGGAAGCGGAAAGAGTGAACAGACATTGCAAAGAGAAAAGATTTGAGAGGATATGGGAAACTATAAACAAATTAAAGAGAATTAGGCCTACGGGGATGGGAAGAAGCATAGAGGAAAATAAGTGGGTAGGATATTTTACAGATCTTTTGAGTGGGAGAGGAGACTGGCATGGGGAAATACGTAGGACATATGTCCTAAAAGATTTACAAGTAGGAGTACAGTTACTAGATGGGGAAATAACAATACAAGAAGTAATTAGTGTGTTAAGTAAAATAAAAACGAAAGCAGCGGGTGGGGCGAATGGTATTACTAATAGAGTATGGAAGGAAGTTGGGACAAATTAATCGATGTTGAAGGTGATGGTTAAATGTTTTAACAAGATATGGGAATCGGCGAAATTTCCTAGCGAATGGAGAAAAGGAGTATTATGTCCTATATACAAGAATAAAGGGAGTCGAAGTGATCCTAATAACTACAGAGGAATAACACACCTTGACTCGCTGTCGACGGTGTATACATGAATTTTTTTTGCTAGTTGCGTTACGTCGCAACGACACAGATAGGTCTTATGGCGACGATGGGACAGGGAAGGGCTAGGAGTGGGAAGGAAGCGGCCGTGGCCTTAATTAAGGTACAGCCCCAGCATTTGCCTGGTGTGAAAATGGGAAACCACGGAAAACCATTTTCAGGGCTGCCGACAGTGGGGTTCGAACCTACTATCTCCCGAATACTGGATACTGACCGCACTTAAGCGACTGCAGCTATCGAGCTCAGTACATGAATTTTAGCCAATAGGATTATAAATTGGCAGAGAAGTATGGAGGGATTTCGAAGTATCAAAATGGGTTTAGAAAATAGAGAAATACTGTGGATAATATATGGATTTTGGATACCTTAATTACGAAATATGTCAAGATAGCAGGGATGAGATTATATGTAGCAGCAATAGATTTGGAGAAGCCTTCGATGCAGTGAATATGGAGGCGTGGTTTACTAGATTAACGGATATTGGGTTATCGAAGAAAATGAGGATGGCAAGAGAAGGAATATATGAGGAAGTTAATTTAATTTCATGTGGCTATTTCTAGCCGAGTGCAGCCCTTGTAAGGCAGACCCTCCGATGAGGGTGGGCGGCATCTGCCATTTGTAGGTAACTGCGTGTTATTGTGGTGGAGGATAGTGTTATGTGTGGCGTGTGAGTTGCAGGGATGTTGGGGACAGCACAAACACCCAGCCCCCGGACGATTGGAATTAACCAATTAAGGTTAAAATCCCCGACCCGGCCGGGAATCGAACCCGGGACCCTCTGAACCGAAGGCCAGTACGCTGACCATTCAGCCAACGAGTCGGACATATGAGGAAGTAATGGTGATGATTAAATTACAAGTGGGTGAATTGAGCAAGTGTATTGAATCCAAGAGGGGTGTAAGACAAGGCTGTAAGCTGTCACCGATATTATTTTTATTGTTTATAAACAATATATTAGAAAGACATGGAAGCGAGGGCTGGCAATGCCCTTGGATGAGGAAACGGGAGATACCGGGACTGCTATTTGCAGACGACTTACTGATTTTGGCATTAACAGCAAGGGGGTTGAAAAAGGGGCAAGAAGAGGTGGTGGAATATACTAGAAGATGGGCACTTAGAATAAATGTACAGAAGACACAGATAATGGTATGCAGGAAAAGGAAAGACAAGAAAGAAAAGAAATTTTTGATAATAGAACAGGAAGAAATCAGACCAGAAAAAAATGTGTATTTAGGAGTAATAATCAGCAGCAACGGAACATGGAAGGAACAGATCAAGAGAGCAAAACAAAAAGGGAGAGGAGCACTTGCAGTAGTGGGGGTATTAGAGAAAAAATTCCCGGATATTAAATACAAAATTCTGAGAATGGTGTTCCAATCAATGGTTAAAGGAAAAATGTTATATGGGGTAGAAGTGTGGAGATTGGAGGAGAATAAAAATTAATTAAACCGGGTGGTGGCAAAATTTAGTAAGATTATTATGGGGGTTCCTAACTGTACTGTTAATGTGGGGACTAGATTATTATGTAAAGAATCGATAGATATTACTATAGCAAAGAGGGTAATGAAGTATTGGATGATACTGGAAGAAGGAAAAGGAGGGGATTTATTACAAGAGGTGTATAGGTTCCAGAAAAGTATGGAGAACGAAGAGTACTGGGTGAATAAGTGCAAAAATAAACTACGAAGCATAGGGTTAGGAGAATGGTGTGAAAGATAGGGAGAGAGGAAAGAATGGGTATTGAGAAAGATGGAAAAGAGAGCGGATGATATAGAAAGACAGAGTTTAATAATTGAATGTAGGGAAAGAGGCTCATTATCAGTATTAAACAAATTAGTTGAAACTACGAACCCGAGAAACGAATTTGAGGGTAGGAGGGGTATAAGAGGATTATACTGGTGGGTTATGGGAATTCAAAAAAATATAGGATGGATAGGCCGAGAAAATAAGGATAGATGTATTTCATGTGGAGAGGGATGGTCGGACATGGATATATTTTCTAAATGTAGTGAAATAGAAGAGATGAAAAAGAAAGTGTTGAATAAGAAAGAGATGGAAAAAGTAGAAAAGGGCCATAAGATGACGGCATGGCTATGCAGAGAATGGGAAAGAGAAACAAATATATCAAAATATTTAAATTTGGTTAGAGCTAGGTTTTAAAAGTAATTAAGTGAACAGTAGGAAGGTGTTATGTTCCAGATAATGACTGACAGAATGAAAGGGTTGTAGAATAGCGTTGGAAATGTAAGGAATGTAAAATTAGTGAGTGATATTCGGATTAAGAGAAGCAGATAAGAAAGGAAGAAATGTGATTAATAATTCTAGGACATAGGGTTGAAAATAAGTAAGAAGTGTGTTAACTATAATGGATAAGTTACTATAAGGTAGATTAACAAGTGTAATTGAGACGAAAGATGAGTAGATTTGGAAAAGAGAGGGGAGGGGATATAAGAGATAGAAGGAGGGGCTGAGACAGACCCATCTCTAGGTGAAGATAATAAGGGAATTGGTAATGTAAAGAAATGTGTAATAATGAGTGGTTTTTAGTCTAAAAGATGTAAATAAGAGGAAATAACTGTGATGAAGAAAAAGAACAGTTGAACTGTTGGAAAGTTCGGTGTTAAAAAAATGTGAAACAGATTAACAATAGGACATGGTGGATGGAATAAACAAGCAGGGTGTAAACGACAGTGGATAAATTACAAAAAGAAATGTGCAATTAATTCGTGGGTTTTTAAGACTAAAATATGTAAATAAGATGAAGGATCGGTGAGGAATAAGGAAACTGCAGAACTGTTGACAGTTCAGTGTTGTATAAAATATTAACTCTAAGACATAGTGTTGACAATATAGCGGATAAGTTACTATAAGGTAGATGAATCGGTGTAAGCGAAGAAGTGAGATGGAAAGATTTGGAAATGGGCGGGAGGGGGATATAAGGTGGAAGGATGGGGTCCGAAAGACCCATCCCAAGGTGAGAAAAACAACCATGTCCGCACATAGAGATAATGGAGAGTCAAGATGGGAGCAGGCAATGTGTATCAAGACGACTCAGATTAGTAGGCGGGGCAATAGGTAAGAGCGTGACGAATCTCATGACGGTCTGGTATCCACCTCTGCGATTCGCCACGCAAAGAATGGGAGGGAAACACATTGCCATCGAGGTTCAGGTGGGGATGATATCTGACCCACGGGTGTGCCTGATAGTGGTATCATGGTTGGAAGTGGTTGCCTCATTACCAGGGGATACCGCGAACAGCCAGTTGTCTCTTTTTTCCTTTTGTTATTTAGTTGTAGTAGTAGAATATTAATTTTAGAGAAGGGTGGTACAGCTTATGGTCTGGAAATCCGCCTCTGCAGCGCCACCAAATTAGTTAGAGTATGGAGTAAGTAGTTTTATAGAGTTAAGTAGTTTTAAGTGATATATAGTAGATATTGTTCGTTTAGTGTAGGGTGGCGCAGCCCACGGTCTGGTGATCCGCCTGGGGGACGCCACCAAATTAGTTAGGGTATGAAGTTAGTAGTTTTAGAGACATAGATTAGATATTGTTTGTTTAAAGTTTTGTTTTTGTTTCTGTGTGTTTTATTGTCTTTATTGCCTGTTAGCCGATCCTATATACTAGGGTGCGCAATAAAGAGATGTGTTCTGCATTGAACATAAGTGACGAAACAGACATATGCAGTGAATTTTCCAGTGTGCTAGTTAAAGTAAATGAAATAGAAGTAGACTTTGATAACATGTTTCCTGTTATTTACATTTCAGATTATGTAACTTTTATGCTAGCCAGTAAACTTAATTGCAGGTACTGTATCTCGAACATATCAAATGAAGCAGTGGAAAAATGACATGTTTAATAGCTTAAACAAATGTGGGTTATCGGTCCCATCAGAATTGCTCTTAAATGTGTGTACAAGTGTATATAAGATAATGCAGATTTTAATCTCTGAGGAATATGAAGTACCATTCCTTCAGAGTAAGAATCAGAAATGTGTATTGATTCAGCTTGCTAGGCAAAGTGTAAGTGAAACAAGGGAGTGCTGCTCGTATTGTGAAAAAACCCATACGAACTTCTCTGCCTATTTTTGCCCTGTTTTGCAAATATTTTGATCAACGACTACACAAAACATGTTAATGATGCTGATGCCATGGTTAAGAGTTCTGGCAAGAAAAGAAAACTGATGACCCTGGAGTGATTATGTTGTAAGTTGATTCTCAATGTTAGAAATGTATTTTCATTGACATAGGATTGCATTGTGTTGTTTCTAGTTGTAGCCATATGTTTATTCTCATATTTACATTGACGTATTTATTTCAATTTTCCCCTTGTTTTATATGTATCCAATGAAAACTACTCTTCCAGCAACGTTTTTATTTGAGAAATTATCATGGAAGGTTAACTTCCCATATGTTACAAGTAAGACTCCAAGGAGTAGCAGTACAAAGTTTCAGTGTGACGCCCTTAGTGTAGTCTGGCCATGGTTAATTACGTTTTTACGCAAGGTTTGGATTTCATCCTATTATTTATACCTATTAGAATGCTTCTCATTCTATAGGTACAACAGGGCCCACAAAAAGAGCAAGAAATGTGGTGGAGAGACTGTTTAGAGTGTAGAACAATCAGTTTCCTTGTCTCGCGGTTGGACTTAGAAACAAGATGGAGAATATCACCAATACAATTGTTGCCTGTGCAATGCTTCAAAATTTGAGCCTCGAAATAAATGACGACTTGTCAGAAGAGGATCCGAATGTGGCTATTCACCTTTACGAGCCTGTACCTGTTGCACCACTTGTACAGCAACCAAGAGATTTGGCCTTCAGGAGAGAACTGATAAACATATTATTCACAAGACTCGGTGATAATGTGTAAATCAGTAAAAACTCAGACATTAGATTTAGACATACACCACTTGCATTTCAACAAGCCAGAGAAAAACAAAAACCTTCCGCCTCGTCTACACTATCTCAAACCAGTCCTGGCTCGTGTAAGTTCTCTCGATCGACAAATAAATCAATAATACCTGACCTTGACCACCACGTCCAAGCTAGCATTAAACACAGCTTGGCTACATGAATTATTCCTTAACACAACAAACGTATGTAATTCTCACACATGTTTATAATCTCTGTTATTCAAATATCACATCATAAACCAATATTTACATATGTTTAATAACCAGTCGTAATTAACAAGATTTCCCCGTGGTAATAGTTCTACTCATATAATTTGATAGAATTGTGCTGGAGTTGTAATGAATATCTACAATATGATTTCACAAGGTAACATCTGGAAAAGGAAGTGTCTGTCTGTCTGTCTGTCTGTCTGTCTGTCTGTCTGTCTGTCTGTCTGTCTGTCTGTCTGTCTGTCTGTCTGTCTGTCTGTCTGTCTGTCTGTCTGTGTTCATGTAAGCGATGCCCAGACAAATCCACGGCAAACAAGGATCTAAAATGTTTGTCATAGGTGGGCACCGTTTTTGACCTAAGACGCATGGCTGTGTCTAAGAGCAATTCTTGCACCAAGACATGAAGCTGTCAAGTCATCAACAAGCAACACTCACAAGAATTATCCGGTTTTCTATAAATTGAAAAGTCTATCGACAAGACTGTCAACAACACGACACAGATTTTGAACAATTTGGAGTCACCTGGAGTACCCTCGAACATCTTGGGTTGCACGATTGTCGCACCGATTATCCTTCTCAGGAATATGAATCCTTCCCTCTGCAATGAACACAGCTCTGAAACTGATGACGAATATTATTGAAGCCACAATCGTGACTGAGCATGCCGCGAGCGAAGTAATATTCCTCGGACTGTAAGTCCATTGAGTAGGAAGCCATTTTCGGTCCGCGTCACGAGGAGCCACCAGCCCGTAAAATTCGGAAGTGTTTGAGTGTATGTTTGCGAAGCCCAGTTAAATCTACGACACACAGAGGATCTGAAATTATGACATAGGACATCGCTTAAAGTTCTAGGGCTCCATCTTCGAAAACGGTGCCTTTGCCATTGTCAATCGTACGTGGATTGTTCAAGATTTCGAATGGAAAACACAATACAGTATACATCTTACCTCCAAATGGAAGGACATTAATATTCCGAAGCTCTATAAGGAAACAATATATATTGTATTATATAACATAGTCTTTTACATGGTTTTAATATTATTTGTACCATCCATCAATCCGGTATCTTAACACATTGGAGACCGAGTCCGAGTGTGTATCGGGGTGGGGTAACAGCTCAGACTGACCGCGCCCGAGGCTAAATCGGTCCCGCGTATTTGTTATATTGTCAACACAGCCAGGGCGAGAATCGGGCGGAAAGTATACATACAAATTTAAAGAAGTATTATAACAGCTGTACCGTGCGTTCGTGTCCTCTGTCCTCTGTCGTTGTTTTCTCGAACTTATAGCAGCTTATTTTTGCTCGAGTTCGCTTCTACACTCCATGTTTCCAGCTGCTCAAGGCGCACGCTTTCAGATTTTTGTTTACATCGTGCGAAGTGTTTAGACTGTGTTTTGTTTCTGCCATAATGATTGGATCATTGAATGAAGGTGGAATTGTAGAGATTTTAGAAGACATTTTTGATGACGGTTGTTCAGAAGAAGAGGAAGATGATTCAGATCCAGACCCTGATTTCGAACTTCAGTGATGAAGGTATTTATAACCTATTCTATCATATTCCCACCAGGTGTGATTTTGCACTTTGTATTTTATTTAGAGTCTAATGTTTCATGATGTTTATATGACTGGATTTTCATTTAGAACGAAGTGACGCAGGGGATAATAATTCAAAGGCAGGGACTGATTCACATTCGCCGGGTACTTTTGGTGATTTGGAAGCACTTGCAAAGGCTGTGCAGATAAAGGAAAAGCGGAAATGGGAATGTAACGAGAAAAGAGACATACTGGTGGTATCCAATGTGTTCCGTAGCACTTTGTGTCCCTGAATGATTCAAACTATTCCGCATTCAAGCTCATTATGCGTAAGACTTTCTTGTCAGACTTTTGTTGTTGTTGCAAAAGGCATACCGTTGGAAAATGTGTAATGTGAAAAGTATTCAATAGATCTT
Source organism: Anabrus simplex (assembly GCF_040414725.1). NCBI lineage: Eukaryota > Metazoa > Arthropoda > Insecta > Orthoptera > Tettigoniidae > Anabrus > Anabrus simplex. The sequence goes on from NC_090268.1 coordinate 143,700,123, forward strand.
AATGGAATTTTTAATCTGTAGAATAGACACTTTTAATTTTTTGATCATATATACGTGTTACAATTGCAACCTACCTACTATTTTCTACAATTTTTAAAAACCTTCAAAATATGGCTGTCTGCCTGCCCATATGCCACCTTAAAAAACCGTATCCAATGTGTTAAGCATTGAAAGAAACAATATAATAAAAATAAAATAATGTATTTCATGCAATTTACGTCAAAACGATGTAAGTTAATAAATATAATGCTTTAATTTGCTTTTAAATAAATAGGTTAGAAATATCTAACGGTTTAATTAATAAACGCGGACAAAGCCGCAGGCACATGCTAGTAATAAAATAAGATTGAATTACATATTGCATGTTTCACTCATGCCATGTGGCTGAGGTCATGAAATGTGGCTGAGGCGGTTTCCAATTATACCTCATATCGGATGATTTTTACAATGTATCTACGACATGGCCTTTCCCTTGAGCTGAACACCTATGGGTTTGACTGCTTCATATCAGTGTAGAGATGTAGTGATGGTGTATTATTTGTCCCTGTTTATCCCCATTGTTTTTGGTAAGGGGTTAAAGAATAAATGTACATATTTTATTTTATCTTATTATAATTTAAAATCTTGTCCCATACTTCAAAAACATACAGATTATTTCAAGGAAAGACATTCCAGCGATCATTAACGTACAAAGGGAGTGTGTATGTGAGGACTTACAGAAGGTATAAATATTCAGTCAGCATGTACGAGGTCAGATCAGAAAATAAGTTGCACTTCCCAGTTATGGCCTTTTATTACACCACCTATACAACAGCAACACGACTATAACGATATACACTGTAACGTCACTTTTCCCACATTGTTTCCAAGAGACTCCAAATATTTCTACGAATGCATAACCAACTTGTCGATGCCGGATGCATAGAAATTTCCTCCAGCGTTCTGCAACCACTCGGAGACAGCGGCCTTCACCTCCTCATCGGTCTGGAAACGTAGACCACCGAGCTCCGTTTTGAGCTTACCGAACAGATGAAAGTCACATGGCGCTAGGTCGGGACTGTAGGGTTGATGTTGCCAGACCTCACACTTGAAACGCTGCGGCAGTTCTCTCGTTTGGTGGGCCTTGTGAGGTGTTACGTTGTCGTGCAACAAAATCACATCGGCGCTCAATTTCCTCCGGCGCTTCTCTTTAAACGCTTTACACAACTGGTGCAACGTTTGACAATACGACGCCGCGTTGATCGCCGTTCCTTTCGGCATGAATTCCACGTGCAGCAAACCCTTCACGTCAAAGAACACTGTCGCCATAACCTTACCGGCTGAAGGTTGAACCTTGGCCTCCTTTCGTTGTAGTGATAAGGGGTGCACCCATTCCATTGTTCTCTTCGTTTCGGGGGTGAAGTGGTGGACCCACGTTTCGTCGCCTGTGACGATTCGCCGCAGAAACCCGTTGCTGTCTGTGGTATAGCGTTGCAAAAATGCCAGGGAGGATTGGAAACGTTGTCCCCTGTGCTCATCGGTGAGAAGACGTGGGACCCATCTTTGACACAGCTTACGATATCCAAGGTCCTCGTGAACAATGGCGAACACACTGCCATACGACATGTTTAGCTGCGTCGCGATTTCTCTCAGTTTAATGCGCCGGTTCTGTCTAATGATCGCATTCACACAGTTGACATTTGCACGGGTCCTGGATGTTGCGGGCCTGCCTTCGCGATGGTTGTCCGTGATATCCGTGCGTCCGGCTTCGAATTGCTGACACCACTTTACGATACCTTGCCTGGAAATGGCCTACTTCCCATACATAGCACTAATTTCACGACAAATGTCCGTGCAATTCTCCCTTTGGCCCATAGGAATCGGAATGTCGCACGCACCTCATATTTGGAGTGAACGTCCAGTTGACGCGCCATTGCATTTGGCCGCTATTCATACAATACTAGACGAGACACCACAGCGACCTGCCTAACAGACGTGTGGGCATTGTCTGTCCCTTTCTCCGCTGTGCCACTGCTTTCGTGATGTCCAGGCCGTATTGTAACTAGCGCGGGAAAGCAATCAGCTGATCGTTAGGGGGGAAGTTTAGCACATGAGTTAGTAGAGTTAAACATAGTTTTTCGCGGTTTTATTGAAACTTTTAACTATGGCTGCATGTTCACTCAGATATATATGAGAATGAGTCGTCATCGACTGCATTATTAAGTGGAAAGTCGTTAATTAGTGAAGAAAACTTAGTGTGAGCGTGTATTTATGTGAAGCTATAGGTTAAGAAGATCGTTCTTCGGTGTTTTAATTTTGTAGTTTATTTGTGTAAAGTTATATTTATAGTGTAAAATTAATTGAGTTCCTGCATTCTGTGTTTTATTATTAACCACGAATTGTATATACTTGAATTAAGATGATCAGTGAGGGAAATCACCATGCCTTAGAGTTGCTGTGTGCCTGGCTGCAAAGCCAATTATAAACAAGGAGAGTACACTCCGGTATTTGTGTTTCCTTTTGATGAAGAACTAGTTTAGTTATGGAAGAAGGCTATTCCCAGGGAGAATTTAATAGTTAATCAAAACACAGTTGTGTGTATCAAGCACTTTCCTGAAAATCACATCCTGAGAGAAATAAGAGTGTCACGTCCAGATGGTGAGGTAATTTTTTTTATTATGTCATAAACATGGGTCCCATTAGGTAGGTCCTGTATTTTTATGTAATCAGACCTATGGCTTATCTGAATTTGTATTTGAAAATGCAAGTCTTATTTATGAGTATCACCGAGCTCGATAGCTGCAGTCGCTTAAGTGCGGCCAGTATCCAGTATTCGGGAGACAGTGAGTTCGAACCCCACTGTCGGCAGCCCTGAAGATGGTTTTCCGTGGTTCCCCATTTTCACGCCAGGAAAATGCTGGGGATGTACCTTAATTAAGGCCACGGCCACTTCCTTCCCATTCCTAGACCTTTCCTGTCCTATCGTCGCCGTAAGACCTATCTGTGTCGGCGCGACGAGAAGCAAATAGCAACAAAAAAAAGAGTATCAAACAGCAGTATGATTTATGTAAATTTTATCTTCTGACAGATTCAGATCTTATATATGAATTATCTCCAGAAGTAAGATATCTGAATTCCCTAAATCGAGGGGGCTTAAAGTATCCATCAGACATGTCAATAGAACTTAGAATTGAGGTGTACAAAGTATTTTGTGTGTTAGTGTCAGATACATATAAGATGGTATTTATAAATTCAGACAATCCTAAGTGTGTCACAAAATCCTTGGCTTTGGAGTCAATGCAGTTGGCAGATTCCCTAGTCATTTGTGACTGCGGGAAAAATTGGAAGACCTGGCCGGACAGTGTATATATATTTGGGTGAATATGTTTTTAAATAATTTTTCCAAAATTCACACCGACTTGTGTATTCAACAAAGTGCTTCAAAGGTATATATATTTGGGTGAATATGTTTTTAAATAATTTTTCCAAAATTCACACCGACTTGTGTATTCAACAAAGTGCTTCAAAGAGAGCAGACCTACTCCTTACTGGTGTAACTTCCTGTAAGAGGTCCAGGAAAGCTGCAGTGTTCATGAAGTGGAAACAGTGAGGTACAGAAATAATTTATATTTGTAATAAATAGTATGGTAATTGGCTGCATGTTTTCTGTCAGTGTGTATGATGTGAATGTTCCAGTTGACCAGAAAATGGATAAAATCGCAAGAATATGTCTCAAAATGTTAGGCTGTACTCACGCAAACGAACGTATATACGCGAGAAATAGAACGTTACGGAGAAGAATATGCATTGTATGTCAGAATTAACAAATATTTGACGATAGGTTTTGGTTTTATAAGGTGTTAACAGTTCTTTAAGTAATTTAAACGAGTTTGTTATTCAAGCGGAGCGTATGCGTATCGCCTTCAAGTTCCCCCAAAGCGTGACGTCATCAGAGGTACAATACGGCCTGGACATTACGAAGGCAGTGGCTGTGCCCACGTTTGGGACACACAGCGCGCTGCTGCGGCGCGTTAGTGCAACTAACCTTTGGATCCACCTACGTAAATATTGTTGGTTAAAATTAAAATGTCCACATAGAGAAAGTGACTATTAATAAGGAAATAATGGAATTTACCTACGACAGCAAAACATTTACAATAAGATTACAATATGGAGATAAAGTTGGAATTCAAGAGGACAAAGCTGAGCAGATATTCGTTTAAGGAAGACGAGTTAGAGATTGGAAAATTTTACGAAGGGAGACGTTCAATAAATTTCAAAATTCTTTGCAGTTATTTGAGAAAACGCCAGGTAAACAACAAATGGGGAATCTGCCATGGGCGACTGCCCTAAGTACAAAGCAGTGGTGACTGGTTGCAAGCTTAATATAGTTTGATTGAGGGCTTTCTAATTATTGGCTTCTTATGTAATCCAGGGCACACTTTTCCACATTTCCTTAGAATACAGATTTATATTAATCATTTGTAATGCCGTAATTTTGTTCTTTTAATACAGTTAGTCAATGGAGTGAGGACAACTTGTATAGACATACGCTGTTACGGTGTTAAACAATGGTGGTAGGCTTACTGACTCGGATTATCTAGATTAATGTGCAGATATTAACCTACATGGAACATGGATATGGAGCAATCAATGAAAGGAACATCAGCCTATGTAAGGGTAACTAAGTACAGAGTAAAATTGAAACAAAATCAAAAAACGTTTTGAAACATCGTACGTCAATAGGCAGATACGGAATGAAAAGATATAACTAATTGCACCATCGTGTGATTTTAACCAAACCAAACCCCATCGCACTACAGCCCTTAAAGGGCCTTGGCCTACCAAGCGCCCGCTGCTCAGCCGGAAGGCCTGCTGATTACGAGGTGTCATGTGGTCAGCACGACGAATAATCTCGGCCGTTATTCTTGACCTTCTAGACCGGGGCCGCTATCTCACCGTCAGATAGTTACTCAATTCTAATCACGTAGGCTGAGTGGACTTCGAAAAAGCCCTCAGGTCCAGGTAAAAGTCCCTGACCTGGCCGGGAATCGAACCCGGGACCTACGGGTAAGAGACCAGCACGCTACCCCTAAACACGGGGCCTGCAGTGTGGTTATGGGCTACGGAAAATTTACGGACAATATTTCACATTTTGATGTTTTATATTTTTCTAGTTCAATACAGTGGCGGCTGGTGGCTCTCGACAGTGGAGGTTCAATATTGGAAATCAAAAGGACAGCTTATGGATCTCTTCGAGAAAGCTAAAAACTACATTATAAACGATGCAACAATAATTTCAATACCTATGCAGACTGCTTGTACATGAAGTCCATTCTTCTGTCTTTCATTGCAGCAAATTTGCCTGCGACAGAATCGTTAAAACCCTCCATATCCCTAATTCCTTCTCAATCGAGAGCATTGCATTCCTCACTCATTGAACTACATAAGAAAATATCATCTTCAGCCTTGAAAAACAACGTTCAGCTTCCGATGTTTTCATCGGCACTGTTATGAAGAGTTTCATTAATTTTATTATTTCACTAAATGTGGTCCCTAAATTACTGCATTTTGAAGTAAAACCGAAAATCTGCTCTGATATATAGAATTTCCAATTCCGTTTCATGTTTATTTTGCCACGAACCTACTACGCTGGCGTAGCAAGCGGAGAGGTAGTATTCCCACGTGGTGCCTCCCAGGTGGTGGATAGGTGGCTCCTAACCAGCTTGCCGGTGGACTTGCGCGAAATAAAATAAACACACAATCCCCTGTGGGAGGAGGGCGCAGGCGAAGAATACACCCATAGTATCCCCTGTGTCGTAAGAGGCGACTAAAAGGGACTACCAAAGGACGATTGAATTAGATCCATGAAAATACTTGTGATTAGTACCGTCACGCGGAGGACACCATGGGTCACCTTTACTTGCCAGTAGTAACACTATGTTAGGTACACAATAGGTTTGTGTTAATTAGCAGCAGAGAGTGGTTCATTGTGGGTTTACAGTACCTGTGTTTATTTATGTATGTATGTATGTATGTATGTATGTATGTATGTATGTATTTATTTATTTATTTATTTATTTATTTATTTATTTATTTATTTATTTATTTATTTATTTATTTATTTATTTATTTATTTATTTATTTATTTATTTATTTATTTATTTATTTATTTATTTATTTATTTATTTATTTATTTATTTATTTATTTATTTTGTTAATTAATCCAAACGAGCCAAAGGCTCATATACAAGAATTGTACAATACAATTTGTTTAGCGTCTAAAATTAATATAATGCATATACATTGGCTGCAAATAAATACATAAATATGTTATAATGAACATTACTCTAAATATTCCAATATTTCCTTTACGTTACCATAACATAAAGTCTTCTAAAAAAGTCGTCTGCTTACTTAGGCACTGATTCCATAGCACTTTCTTTAATTTCATTTTGAAAGATGACAGATTGGAAACTGATTTTAAATCTCTTGGAAGATGATTACATGACTGAATGGCTGAGAACTTAAAACTACAGTTGCCATACTTAAATGAGTGTATTTGAAAGACAGCTATGTCACCTGTTTGCCGTGTGTTGTAATTACGAATGTCTGAATTCAGAGTGTAGTTACTATCGTGCAGGACACTGTTTAGTTTAATTTTGTGAACTAATATTGATGATCTAAAAGCAGTGCATATAGATAAGGGCATAATATTATTATTATTAGCATATAGAACTCGAGTGGGTGTGTCAAAAGGAAGATTATAGATATTTTTGATTGCTCTATTTTGCATTACCATAAGTTCATGAAGGACTGTCTTTCTGCAACGACACAAAATTACGTGACTTACCAAATTGCAAGTGACTGAATGAGTGAGTAATATACTGTGAGTAAAACTTTTCTACGGATTATATATCTTAATTTTCTCTATAACCCAGATACTGGAGCTATATTTTCGCAATGTAATCAACATGCTTTACCCAGCTTAAATGTGTATCTATTATTAGACCCAAACATTTAAAGTGATCAACCACATCTATTTTTGTGTTATTAATATATATCTTTGAATGATTAATATTTTTATACTCCGTTTAGATGTTATCATATATTTAGTTTTATTGACGTTCATAGTTAATTTATTGATACTGAGCCAGTTGTTTATTGCGATTATGTCCTCTTGCATATTATTAATTACCGAGTCCACTTTGTCACCAGTGTAGAATACATTTGTATCATCAGCGTAAAGCATAATTTTACCTTTTAAATTTAGAATATTTATAACATTTATGTATATCAGGAACAATGTAGGGCCCGAGATAGACCCTTTTGGAACCCCACAATTCACCTCTTTTTCCGTGATTTGATAACCGTTGACGAAAACAAATTGCTATCTTCCACTGACGTTGCTGCGGAACCACTCCAATGCAACAACACGGATTGCAGCATATTCTAATTTGTCTAGAGCTTTCGGAACATCACGGGCTTACGTTGCCTGCGATTAGTACCATTATGTGAGAAACACCACTGGTCTGGGCGTTACCTGTGATTAGTACCACTAAATGAGTGACACCGTGGATCTACGTTGCTTGTGATTAGTACCCACTATGTGAGGAAAACCACGGGAATACCGGCGCCTGTGATTAGTACACCTATGCGGGAACAGCATAGGTTTGCGTTGCCTATGAGTGGTGCCATTATGTGAGAAACACCATAGGTCCTCATTACCTGTGCAACGTACAGTACTTGTGAGTAATACCATAATGTGTGGAACACCGTGTATCTACGTTACTTGTGATTAGTACCACAACGTGATAAATACCATACTTCTACTTTACTAGTGATAAGTACCATTATGGGGGGCCGTTGACCTTAATTGTGGCCACCCTTTATAACACAAGCATCATCGATTCAGGATTGTGCTTTCAGTCACTACTGTTCTGCATTTAGAGCAGTCGCCCAGGCGGCACATAGTCTGTCTGTTGTTTTCCTAGCCTTTTCTTAAATGATTGCAGAGAAATTGGAAATTTATTGAACATCTCCCTTGTTAAGTTAATCCAATCCCTAATTTTCCTTCCAATAAACGAATATTTGCCCCAATTTGTCCTCTTGAATTCCAAATTTATCTTCATATTGTGCCCTTTCCTACTTTTAAAGACACCGCTCAAACTAATTCGTCTACTGATGTCATTCCACGCCATCTCTCCACTGACAGCTAGGAACATACCACTTAGTCGACCAGCTCGTCACCTTTCTTCCAAGTCTTCCCAGCCCAAACTTTGCAACATTTTTTGTAACTCTTTTGCTACTTTTTTTCGGAAATCACACAGAACAAATCGAGCTGCTTTATGCCCTCTCCTTTACATCCTTACTACAATCCATAAATACCCACATAACCATGTGCAGAGATCTGTACCCATTATTTACAATCATATTTATATGATTACCCCAATGCAGATCTTTCCTTATATTAACACCTAGGTAATTACATTGATCGCCTAAATGAACTTTCATCCCATCAACGCAGTAATTAAAACCGAGAGGACTTTTCCTACTTGTGAAACTCACAGCCTGATTTTAACCCCGTTTAAAATCATACCATTGCCTACTGTCCATCTCAAAACCTTATTGAGGTCGTTTTACAGTTGCTAACAATCTTGTAACTTATTTATTTCTCTCTACAGAATAACATCATCTGCGAAAAGCCTTATTTCTTATTCCACTTCTTTACACATTTCATTGATATATATAAGAAAACATAAATGTCCAATAATACTGCCTTGAGGAATTCCCCTCTTAATTATTACAGGGGCAAATAAAGCATCACCTACTCTAATTCTCTGAGTTCTATTTTCTAGAAAGCCACCCATTCAGTCGCTTTTTTGTCAAATCCAATTCCACTCATTTTTGCCAGTAGTCTCCCATGATCTACTCTATCAAATGCCTTAGATAGGTCAATCGCGATACAGTCCAATTGACCTACTGAATCCAGGATATCTGCTATATCTTGCTGGAATCCTACAAGTTGAGCTGCAGTGGAATAAACTTTCCTAAACCCAAGCTGCCTTCTATCAAACCAGTTCTTAATTTCGCAAACATGTCTAATATAATCAGAAAGAATGCTTTCCCAAAGCTTAGATGCAACGCATGCCAAACTTACTGGCCTGTAATTTTCAGCTCTATGTCTATCACCCTTTCCTTTATACACAGGGGCTACTGTAGTAACTCTCCATTCATTCATGCAAACAATAATCAAATAAGTACTTCAGATATGGTACTAAATCCCAACCCATTGTCTTTAGTATATCCCCAGAAACGTTAAAAATTGCAGCTACTTTTCTAGTTTTCAACTTTTGTACCTTACTGTAAATGTCATTGTTGTCATAGGTACATTTTAATATTTTAGTATTAGTCACCTCCTCTATCTCGACATTATCCTTGTAACCAACAATCTTTACATACTGCTGACTGAATTCTTCTGCCTTTTGAAGATCCTCGCATACACACTACCCTTGTTCAAAAGCAGTCCCTTGGTAAGTACTACTAGTGTTATAATATAGTTCCTGAGAAGGTGGGGCATTGCAGGTCGGATCCACTGATTTTTTCTTGTTGACTGATTTCTACTCAGAGGATCAACTTTGGAATTATTTTTAACTTTCAGTATTTTGCGTAGGATTCGCTGATTATTTTAAATTCATATTCATCCATTCATTCTTCACGTATTGAATTCTGATCGGTAGATGAAATTTAGACTTTGTAATTGTCATTACATTCCGTCTCATTTCGTACTATTACGGGCGATGACCTAGAAGTTAGGCCCCTTTAAACAACAAGCATCATCATCACCATCAAGTTTATTTTTCTCAGTGAAATGATCATCTTCACACACTTTCTCAAGGTAACAATTGCGAACTGCCTTTCTTACTTTTTGTATCTACATAAATTTGGAAATCAGTATTTATATCAATAAATTATTTTATTTTGTCATTTGAACACGCCCATTAAACATTTAATAGGAATTAATTCTTTTTTATTTAATGTACGTACCTCTCTAATTTGACGTTCAGAAATCTCGGAACCTGTTGCAAAATCCTGATTTAAATCTGAAGTGTAGTAGAGATAGCGCATGCATTCATCATGGTCATTTTCTTTTTTCTACACGAGAATATCTCATAAAGATGCAGTTATTTCGCTCTTCTTTGGCTGTTAAGATAACTGGAACGTGAGTGTGCGTGTACCAACTGAACTCTTTGTTTTGGACTATACACGGTAGGGGGTAGTGATTTCTCTTTCGGCACTACAAACAAGGGAATGTTTTTTATTAATCTGCTTTATCTACTAAATATTATTGCCTTCGTAACAGTTTATTTATGCCTTTGCTGGCAGGACCTAGTGTTTACAGTACACTATGTCTTCTAGTATAGGCTAGAGCAATTTTGTTACTTTCATTAATCTGTCTCAGTCTTATCCTTGGCTTTGACAATATGAAAGTGACTGAGATATGAGCAATGCTATTAATGCCATTCCTTATGCCATCAGTCCCTGCTATGAATTGTGTGAAAATGTTGCTCATGGGGTCAGTTTGTGCATGAATTTCAATGGACTTGGCAGACTGATATGTAATGGTACCTACTCGCTCGGTGAGGAAAACAACGGGAAACTACATCACTCCTCGTTTCCCTAGTACGCCTCTTCAGTGATGCCTAGGCCATCTGTTTCGGCTGGTGGCGGAGCTGTTGAGGATCCAACCAGCCTTAGGGCTGAGGACTAAACATCCACAACAGTTTATTTAGTCTTGCTGCTTTGATGTCGTGACATTATTATAAAAATATACGTCGTCTGTTATTTTAAAAAAATTGCTTTAGAAGTTGGTTTACCTGATCAAGACCAATAGCAGCCAGAAGGAACCTCCCAGCGTGGAGGCTAGTGCGTAACAATGTTTCTGCGCATACTCCGTAGCCTGATACTCAACACACCTCTGCTCGTGCTCACGTCTTACCTCCCGCATCCCCCTGCCTAACGATCAGCACCTCCTCTTCTCCCCGCTCAAACTCCAACCCACAAACTGATGCACATCTGTGGAAGTGCAGTCAGGCCCCGATTTCAAGTAGTTAGCGCCCTGGGCAAACAATGTTTAGCCGCCCCCCACCCCCTGCTCGTTTTCCTGTTCCTCTAAAAAATAATTGTTTACAAAATAATTTTACAGTTTTCAAGATTATGAGTTTTAAAACAGCACATTATGCAAATACAGTTAATTCACATAATTAAACTTATCAAGCCAAATAAGAATCAGGCTGTTTTTATTTTTCTTTAAAAAGCCGTTGGTTTGTATGTAAGTAAATAATTTTAGAAAGAAGACACATTTCCTTTATAAAATTTAAATATATACATTAAATTCAGGTTTTAAAGTTATGATGCTTGTAGTTTGAAGGGGCCTAACATCGAAGGTCATCGGCCCGGTTTTAAAGTTAGAATAGTTCAAAGTGTTTTATATAGGCTAATAAAATAATTGGAATACTTTGTGGTATGTAAAATTAATTTGAGTGTAATGATTTTAAGACGTAATTCACGCAGGCCACAATTACTCGATCCGCCAGCCGCCGCCCCTCAAAAACTGGCGCCCTGGGCAAATGCCCAGTCCGCCCATTTGTAAATCGGGGCCTGAGTGCAGTCTCAGATATGCTCCTGCGTATTTACTGCTATGTGTTGGGAACAATCCCACGTCACAAGTTCAATGAGCGCGTATTTCAAAGGTGTTACTAGCCAGGTGAATTAATGAGTAGAACAGTGCATAAGCACAGTGAATGGAGGTTCAATGCTCCAACGCTCTACGGTAAAAACCGCCACTCGTTCAATATCTACTACTTGTTCACAGTTACGAGCGAGACATCGGGAAGTGCAGACGTGTGAATGAGCTGAGGTGCGCAATATGGGAATAACGATACAGCAATACAGGCTAAGAATTGGAAGATGGCATGGTGCAAGGCAGTGTTGGAAGGAAGGTGGAGTTGAGAGAGGAAGAGAAATTAGTGGTTATAAAGGACTGTTGGAGATTATGTTGTGTGCGACGGTTATTGCGACGCTGCTGGTGGTAGGAGGTATAGAAAAGAATCCGGGTCCAAACCAGGGACCGTTCGGCTGGGAGGAGCTTGAAGAGATCAAGAGAGTGGTGAAGGAAGCAAGCAAAGGAGAAGAAATTAAGGAAATGATGCAGGAACACCAGGCAACCCAAATGAAGGTGATGAAGGACTTAAAAAGTTTTATAAAAGAAGAAATTGGAGGTGTAAATGACAAGTTAGCGGAGATAGAAGATGAGGTAGAGAGCTTGAAAAAGAAGGTGGTGGTACTGGAAGAGGAATTAACAGCAATGAAGAGAGAAGTGAGGTTAGCGAGGAACGAATCGGCAAGAAAAAATGTGTTTGTGTATGGTGTACCTGAGGAAGGAACAGAATCAAAAGTGGAATTAGTATTGAAAGTGGTGGACATAGTTTCGAACAAAATGAAGATAAACTTTTCTGAAGTTGATATAGATGATATATATAGAGTGGGAAGGAACAAGGGACATAGGCCGGTGAAGTTAAGATTAATATCAACCCTGATGGCTGATATACTTCTGAGGAATGCTGGAAATTTGAAAGGATCGAACATTTATTTGAAGGCTGAGATAGAGAAAGAAGATAGGATGCGGTTGGAGGTCTATAAGCGGCATATGTGGCGTGCTAGAGCGGAGGGATTGCGAGTCAAGATAGTGGGGAGGTGTCTGGTTACTTCAGGCAGAAATTGGTCGCGATCGTGGACACAGGAGGAACTGCTGAGGATGGAAAAATGTGAGGAGGAAATGAGTTGCAGAAATCGAGAGCAGGGCGACATCAGTACGGAGAAGGAAGAGAGAAGAGGGGACTGCGGTGTCAGCGGGCAGGTAGCGAAGACAGCAGAGTCCTTGGTGAGTCAGAACAGCCCAGGAAGGAGTGAATCAACAAGTAGGACACTAGACCGAAGTGAAGTGGACACAGGTAGTGAAGAGGTGACGGGAAGGGAAAGGAGTCAGGGTAGTGACTTAACCTCCCCAAATAGGAATAATGCAGAAAGAAACCTGGAGAGAAAGCAGGCGTTAAATAAGGCGAGATCCTTAAGTTTAAAAGATCTATGGGGTGGGAAAAAAGGCTCTGGCACGGAAAAGGGGAAGGATGGGGGTGAGAAGAAAGAGAGGGATGGGGTGGAGCCAAAAGGAAGAATCACGAGAAGTAAGGGGGGAAGTGGTGAAATGCAGAAGTATAGGGAGGGAGGGGGAGGAAATAAATAACTAGATATGGTGATAGGGATGCTGAATATTGAGGGGTTGATGGGGAAGTTAGGGAATAAGGAAATTGTGGATTTAGTGAAAGATTTTGAGATTATTGCTCTAGTAGAGACGTGGTTAGGGAAGGGGGTTGAAATTACATGGGACGGTTATAGAGTAGTTAACGTGTTAAGGGAAAAAATAGGGAAGAGGGGCCGAAACCCAGGGGGCATAGTAGTTTTAATAAGGAATGAGATAGATGAATGGGTGGAGACGTTACAGACTAGGGTAGAAGGGGTAGTGTGGTTGAGAGTAAAAATGGGGAAGGGGGCAGCGGAAGCAATTTGTCTGGCACTGCTTTATAACCATCCGAGCGATTCAGTGTATGCAAATAAACATTTTTTTGACGAACTGATTGAAGAAATAAACACAATTAAAGGAATGTATGTAGAAGATGGGATGATTTTATTGGGGGATTGGAATGCGAGAGTGAGCAATAGAGTACCGGTATACGGGAAAGAAGTAAAAGTAGACGGGATACTGCAAAGGAAGAGCAAGGATAATGTTGTAAATAGTTATGGAGAAAGGTTATTAGAGTTATGTGCTCTAGAACATTTATTTATTTTAAATGGGTGGATGAAGGGGGATAGTGTGGGTGATTTGACGTATATTACAACAAATGGAGGGAGTGTGGTGGACATAGGAATAAGCTCAGAGATAGCGTTAAGGAGAATAATAAGTTTTGAGGTGTTAGAATATGGGTTGACAGAACATATGCCTATCAAAATAAAATTGAGAACTTTGGTTGCTGATGAGAAGGGAAAGATGGAGGAAAGTAAGGAGAGGTATAGGAATGGAGGATGGAAGTATGTATGGGATGATAATACCAAAGAGAAATTAAGACGGCATTTGAAAGAGGAGGGAGATATATTAAGGGTAGGAATTGAAAGGGCGGTAGAAGGGAATGATATGGATAACGTGTTAAAATTAATTGAACTCCCTGTATGGAGGGTGGGGAAGAAAGTGAGGAGAAGTGTAGAGGGAAAAAAGAATAAAATGAATGGATGGTTTGATGAAGACTGTAGGAGAAAACGTGAGGTTGTAATGAGAGCCCTAGCGGAGTTTAGGAAGGAGGGTACGCAAGAAAAAAGGAAGGAATATTGTAAATTGAGAAGGGAATATAAAGAGGTATTGAATGAGAAGAAGAGAGGATGGAAGGAGGCGGAAGCTGAAAAAATAAATATATATTGCAGAGAGAAGAAATTTGAGAGGATTTGGGAGTCAATAAACAAGATCAGAAGAACGAAACCGGAGGGGAAGGGAGATAAAATAGGAGAAAACGAGTGGGTTAGGCATTTTAAAAGGCTTTTAGAAGGGGAGAGGAAATTGGGTAGAGAAATAGACAAGTCACAAATTGGAAGGGAACTGGAAGTAGGCATTACAATATTGGATGGGGAGATAACAAGGCAGGAGGTAATTACAGTATTAAAAAATGCTAGACCCAAGGCTGCAGGAGGTGTGAATGGTATTTCCAATAGTGTATGGAAAGAGGTAGGGGCAAATGAACCGATGTTGAGAGGGATTGTGAAATTCTTTAATAGGTTGCTGGAAACGGGGAAATTTCCTAGAGAATGGAGGATGGGGGTATTATGCCCTATTTATAAAAATAAAGGAGCTAGTAGTGATCCAAACAACTATAGAGGAATTACACTCCTAGACTCGCTGTCAAAGGTGTACACAGGGGTTTTGGCGAATAGGATAACAAATTGGGCGGAACAGTACGGTAGGATATCTCAGTTCCAAAATGGATTTAGGAAAGGATGTAATACAGTTGATAATGTTTGGATTCTGGACACTTTGATTACAAAGTATGTGAGGATAGCAGGGCGTAAATTATTTATAGCAGCGATTGACTTAGAAAAAGCCTTTGATACGGTCAGTAGGGAGGCGCTATTTTTGAGATTAGGGGAGGTTGGAATGTCGAAAAAAATGAGGGTGGCAATTGAAACTATTTATGAGGAAGTGTTTGTGATGATTAAATTGCAGGATGGAAGGTTGAGTAAGTGTTTTGAATCGAAAAGCGGGGTGAGACAGGGATGTAAGCTATCCCCGATATTATTTATATTATTTATAAATAATATTTTAGAGGGTCATGGTGGAGATGCATGGCATTGCCCTTGGGTAGGGAAAATGGAGGTTCCGGGGTTGCTATTCGCGGATGACCTATTGATTTTGGCTTTGACGGCAAATGGTTTGCAAAAAGGGTTGGACAAGGTAGTTGAATATACTAGGAAATGGTCTCTCAGAGTAAATGTAAGAAAGACTCAGATATTGGTGTGTAGGAAAAGGGGTGGGAGAAAGAATAAGGAAGTCTGGAGGCTGGAGCAGGAAGAAATTAAACCAGGGGGAAAAATTGAGTACCTAGGTGTAATAATTAGTAAGAATGCTTCTTGGAAAAATCAGTGTAAGAAGGCAAAACTTAAAGGAAGAGGAGCGCTTGCGGTAGTAGGGGCATTAGAAAAGAAATTTCCAGACGTTAAATACAAAATTCAGAAAACGGTGTTTAAATCACTGGTAATGGGCAAAATGCTATTTGGGGTTGAAGTATGGGGAATGGAGGAAGATAGGAGTGAACTAAACCAGGTGGTGGCGAAATTTAGCAAGATCATGATGGACCTACCGAATTGTACAGCCAATGCCGGGGCCAGATTAGTCTGTAAAGAATCGATAGAGGTTGAAATAGCTAAGAGGGTGTTCAAGTACTGGATTAGATTGGAGGAAGGGAAGGGTGGGGCGTTAGTACAAGAAACGTTTAATTTTTAGAAAAGTATGACGAATGAAGGTTACTGGGTGAATAAGTGCAAAAAATGGTTACAAAAGATTGGATTGGGGGTATATGGAGAGGTCTGGGGGGATGGTAGGAATAAATGGGTATGGGAAAGGATAAAGGGAAGACTACTAGATATGGAAAGACAGAGCTTAATAGGGGAATGTAGAGAGAGAGTCTCTTTATCAGTTTTAAATAAATTGGTGGAAGTAATAAACCCGAAAACGGAGTTTGAGGGTAGAAGGGATAAGAGAGGTTTGTATTGGTGGTTATTGGGTGTTCCGAGGAATAGGGGTTGGGTAGGTAGTGAGAATAGGGATAGATGTGTGTTATGTGGAGAGAAGTGGGAGGACCTGCATATTTTTAATCAATGCCGACCTTTGGCGGAGATAAAGATCAAACTACTAAGTAAGAAGGAGCTGCATATGGTAGGGGAAAGCTATAAGATAACATCTTGGTTATGTAGAGAGTGGGAGAAAGGAACGAATATAACGAAATTCTTAAATGTGGCCAGAGCTATATTTATAAAGAAATTGAGGGAGTAACAGGGGTTGTGCAGATAATGTGGTTTGTGCTGAGGGAGAAAGGGGGAAGGCATTCTGCTCAGAGGAATGGATATCCGCCCTGAGCAAATGCGGGAAGGGTATCATGGTAATCATGATATCAGAAGAGGGGGCTTTAGTGTTAGGGGAAAGGGGGAGAGCACCTTGCCCTGTGGAAAGGTGATCCGCCCGGGGCAAAGGGAAAGCCTGAGAAAATTAGGTAAGCGTTGAGAAAAGGGGAGGTTGAGTAGGTTTGAGGGTAGTGTAAAGCTTAGTAAAAAAAAAAAAAAAAAAAAAAAGCGAGTTGACTGAGTGAACTAATGGACTTGGAATGGAGTACTGTCTGTTGGTGTGTAAATGAGGAGTGAAAAAAAAAAGGGATTGTTTGTGAGGAAGAAGTATAAAGAAGGTATATGTGATAGAATTGAGATAGATTAAGTGGGAATGTAGTTAAGGAGAAAATGTTGGCAGTATGGAAATTATGAAAGTAGGTAAAAAAATAAATAAAAATTAAATGGTGTAGATGCCTTGATGAAGGGTGTAAAATTGAGGGATTCTTGATGTTTATGTATTAAGTTTAATGTGTAATAGTAATTTAGATAGATTAAGGGGGACTGTAGTTAAGGAGAAAATGTTGGAAGTATAAAAATTAAGTCCAACGGTTTGAGGCAAGTGTGGTGTTGTAGATTGTGAAGACTGAGTGAACTGATGGACTTGGAATGGAAACTGTCTGTGTGTGTGTAAGTGAAAAAAAATTGTTGATGTTTAAGTCTTAAGTTCAAGAAGGTGAGATGTAGTGGGCGGGAATAGTGCGAGAGAGGAGAAGGTGGCGTATCAAGGGAAGAGGGACGGGTTGGGGCTTGACCCAACCCAAAGAAGCTAGGCTTTAGCATGTCTGCACGGCAAGAAAAGAAAAAGAAGAGGGAAGGTAGTGAGCTGACAATGAACAGAGAAGGTGTGACGTATATAGCGGAAGTGTGTGACAAGCCATGTGATGGGTCCGGTTTCCGCCAAGCTGGCTTGGCACACATGGTAGGTAAGGAATACATTGTCAGCAGGTGTAGGTGAGAAATAAGATCAGTTCTCACGTGGCGAGGCTGGTCCCTGCGATCAACGGGTTGGTGGGCATGTATTCCATACCAGGGCTGACGCAGAGACCGGTCTACTATATATATTTTTTTTTCTAGGTGGTTGGTAGGAATAGGGGAATAGGGAAATAGGGTAATTTGTAGTGCGGTGCTTCCTGCACGTTTGCCGGCTATCCGCGTGCGTGTGGGAGGACACTGAGTAGATTTAGAGGTAAATAATTTTGCTAAGTAGTTTTAGGAGAGATGTAGTGCCTAGTGTTTGTTTGTTTGTTCTTTTTGTTTCTGGGTTTCGCTCTGTCTGTCTTTATTACCTGTAAAGCCGATGGTGCATTCTAGGGTGGGTAATAAAGATATGTATGTATGTATGTATGTATGTATACTACTTGTTCCTTTTTGTTTGCTACACGCAATATGATTTCCGCAACTTCTACTCCTAATTTTCCTTTCTTTAATTTTAAAGCGAACAGCTGATCATTTAGATCCTTCAGATTTTCACATGTGTGTTTCCTCATTGTTGTGGTTGTATTATTTGTTGTTGATCTTGTTGCTGTTCTTGCCGTTGTCACTGCTGTTGTGTTTGTGATTATTTGAGTTGAAGTCAGTACTTCGGCTGATATTCAGGATGGCCCAGCAGTTATGGCAGATAAGCCCTCATAATGAACAGTTGTGCTAAGTGCACCATCTACTTCTTCTGAGTAAAGTACTGTAATGTTAATCAATCCATACTTATCTGCATTTAGGACAGTCGCCCGGGTGGCAGATTCCCTATCTGTTGTTTTCCTAGCCTTTTCTTAAATGATTTCAAAGAAATTAGAAATTTATTGAACATCTCCCTAGGTAAGTTATTCCAATCAATAACGCCCCTTCCTATATATGAATATGTGCCCCAATTTGTCCTCTTGAATTCCAACTTCATATCTTCATTCCAGGTTTAAGAAAAGACTACAGGTCTTATGGGCTTTTACTTCTATTGGTGTTACCCACTTTAGTTCTAAATATATATATAATAATTATAATGAATTCCTATCAAAATGTATATTTTTTCTTGGTTGTGCCATACAGTTCTGAAGAAGCCGTAAAATCATATTTTATCTTTGATTTTATCGTTTTAAATATTATATATGTAGTTCATTACTCGGAATAGACGGCCATGCTTGTCGTATCGCGCGCCACATTTCAGCGTGTAGTGCGGAAGTGTGTACAGTAGTCAACACGTGTAATGTTTGTTTGTCCAACCCTTGTCCCGTTTCCCTACGGGGTCGGGTATGAGGTGAGATGAATTTGTCGTGGCGGTTTTTATGACCGGATGCCCTTCCTGACGTCAGCCTCATCAGAGGAGTTAATGAGAGATGAAATGAATGACGTGATATATGATAGTAGGGAGAGGGTGAAACCCGGTGCCGGCACATAGCCTACTCCTGTCGAATAGCACCAAGGGGTCTGCTCAAGGCTTAACGTCCCCATCCGACGGACGAATCACCATCAACAGCGTCATATGCCCTCACTCCATATGAGCACTGCGGAGAGGTTTGGAATTTAATCCAGGCTTTTGGCACGCAATCTAGAGTAGTCAACACGTGTAATAACTCAGCTTAACTACTGCGAATCATCATTGGTGAGGTCAGCGCCGCATGTTTTCCATTTTGCGTGTGCCACTCATTACAGTAATTGCTTATGTAAGGGAGATATTCGGCAGATTGAGATTGAAGTGATCGTCTTTCTGGGGTGCGTAGTGCGTAGTGTTTCATTATAAATATATTGTGTTTCGTTTTTTGTGTATTGCATTGCTTTTGGTTGTGTATGTAGTGTATTGTTTTTGCCTGTTTAGTATTTTATATAAACAAACAGCGAGTAATGTTTTTAAGTTATGGCTGAACATGTGAAAAGGAGAAGTGGTGAAGTTCTAAGGAGAAACGAGCGGCAAATGCTGCTTAATACATTTTCATATTTAAAAATAAAGCATCCAGGACAAAGTGTAAGCTGGGTAGTAGATCAAGCTGCAAATGCTTTAGGAATTTCGAGGTCTTTCGTCTTCAAAATTATGAAGGAAGCAAGCGAAGGGCCACTCCAGAATCCCAGCAAGAAGTGGCAAAGGAAAAAGTTAATTTGTACAATTCCAGACTGATTAAAAACTATGATTTTGTCAGAAGCGGTATACGGCGCATTGTTCATTAATTCTATTTTAGAAATGGACCGCCAACTCTGAACACAATCCTCACTTCCGTAAACAATAACCGCGAACTACCCAATTTTAATAATTTGGGTACGAGAGAAGGGGATATAGAGCAATGTTAATAGAAAGGGAAGATATTGTGTCTTGGCGTCATAAGTACCTCCGACAAATTAAAAAGTACAGAGAAGAAGGTAGGAAGATACAGACAAAAGCTGGGCTAACCCTGGAATATATGTTGCTAAAGAGTGGAAAGATTACAACGACAAGACAAGCTTTTCTTGCATGGCTGTCAATTGGGATGAGAACTCCTACCGCTCGTGGGCCGCGATTTGCTATCGTTCTCGCAGGTAGCGAAAACGGGTTCGTGCCTAACGCTGAATATATCTTTTTGTGTAAGAAAAATACTGCCGACGCACACCATGAGATGGACGGAGTGTGCTACGAAACATACTTTTTAGAAAAGCTCTTGCCAAACTTGCTTCCAAATTCCGTTATTGTTATTGATAATGCTTCTTACTACAGCAGAAAGAAGGAACCTATACCGACAAGAAGCTGGAAGAAATGCGCTAGGCAAGAATGGATGAGGGAACATCATATTCAGTACGAAGATGAAATGTTGAAAAAAGACTTAATGGACATTATCGCTTTGGAAAAGGGAACATACGTTAAGTATACGATAGATGAATTTGCTTTAGAAAGAGGACACACAGTACTTCGGCTTCCCCTGCCACTGCGAATTAAACCCCGTTGAACTCGTATGGACTCGGTGAATCATTAAGTGAGCTTACATAATACGGACGTCAAAGTGAAAGAAATGTAAAGATTAATTGAGGAAGGCTTAGCGTGTGTCACACCTGATAACTGGAGGATTATGTGAATCACGTTACGAAAGCTGAAGACGATATGTGGAAGGCTGATGAAATTCAGGACGACATCGAACCCATTACCGTCCACCTCGGTGACTCTTCAGACAAAGATTCCTCAAGCTGTGTGTAAACGGAAGAGAAGAACATTCCACCTCTGCCTTGAAATCTGTACATGCTGACAAGGTACGAACAGTAGATGGATTTATTATTTTTTTTCATTTTACTGTATTTTTCTATCTGTGCTTGTGTGTTTTCGAGTTCTCATACGAATAGGTCATTCGGCATTCTGTACTGTACGTTACGGAAGAATATTTAAGTTATCGTATTTAGTATTGCATCTGTTGTCAGTTACCCTACGAGTAAATTTATCTGAAATTAGCTGTAGGATACATCACCGAGATAGAGATATCTCGCCATCATCAATCCTCAACGGTCCTTCCTGTGTTGTAACCACACAGTATTTGCCTTAATAGTGAAGTGATTCTGGGGGCTAATAAACTCAGCACTGCGCTCCCTTAAAGTAAAACAACGATCATGAAACTTTCTCAGATATAAGAAGCAAGACATAATCATTTCCGGTTCTGGACACGCATGTTATTATTTATGTTACCGGTATTATTATTAGTCTGGCCGAGGCGGTAAAGGCGTGCTCTGTTCGCCCGGAAGGACGGGGTTCGAATCCCCGTCGGTAAGTCGTAAAAATTTAAAATCTCCACTTCCGGCGGTGCACAAGGCCCTGAGGTTCATTCAGCCTACACCAAAATTCAGTACCAGGTTAATTCCTGGAGGCACAAGAGCACAGAGCTAACCACTCTACCCCACCAAGTGCCGAGGTTGCGGATAGTTGAACCATTTACCTTCCACCCCTCCAAGGGTCTTCATGGCCTGTACGGAGATGACTTTGCTGTTATTATTATTTAGTTCGCATCCGTACATGTTCAAACTCTTACTCTATTTCGAATGATACAGTCAGTGGGCTGATATTCTTAGAAACGTTATGGCAAAAGGGAATTTCATAAGTGTAATTTCATTAATAGAGATAATGGAGATTGAGATAATAGGGCATTTATATTATTATTATTGTTCCGGGGTATCTGTGGAACAGCAGAAGTGAAAGAAGGTGCTGGGATGAATAGGTCTCCACTTACGAAATTAAAGTTAATTTAAAACTTTAACAAAGGTTATATTTTCTTTTCAAGATAAATAAACCACAGAATATAACAGGTTCCACATAGCAGATCAATAAATTAAGAAGGTACAATTACAGTTGTTACAAGATTTGGGCTTCGAGCCCAATACTCATGAACCTTGAGCTATAAGCTCAACTTTACCTATCTACAATGTTCAACAAAGGGGCAGAAAACCCCAGTCAAGCCAAGGAGCACTCGCTCCCAATTACCCAGTAAGGCCTCCTCGAGGCACACCGAAAATCAACTTTAAGAAAGAGCAACCCGCTCTCCAAATTCAAGCCTATTCAAAGGCCACACCAAACTCCACCTTTAAGCTGCCCTCCAGGCACACAAGAACAGGGGTAAAAATACCCAACCTACTGAGGCCTATAGAGTAAAGAAACAGGACAATTACATGGCCCCAAAATACCAACTTGAGTGGAGGCGTACCTTGCACTCCTAATACACCTTTTTAAAACCTATTTGGCTCTTAGGCCGCTTATGCAAGGGCTAATCCCATACTACGGAGGTGACACGATAGGAAAACTTTATTAAATTATGAAGCGAAGAAAAACGGTTATGAAAACGTAGTCACCTCAAAACAATATGAGAGGGAGCTCGAGAGGGTTAGGCACACTCTATCCCGATTTGTAGTTAAAGAGACGGAATTTATACGAAGTGTCTTTTACATTTTAAAGGAAGGTTACATGATAAAAGTTTCGAACCTGCCCCGAGGGTTAAACTGCTGAGCTAGCAAGAAATGAAGTTATTAAAAGGCCATTACCTTATGGAAGAACTGCTGCCCGAAGGAAGAGGCGCTTCCCGCCCCCTGCTACATAATCACACTAGGAAAGATGTTACTGAAGTGGCCCGGAGACCAGAAAATCAGCAGTTTAAATACCCGCGTGGAACATTCGAGACCTTTCAAGAATGAGAACCCACACCCCCCTCAATTTTATTGGCTAGGATCAAGCAACATATCCATATCGGAGAAGACATACGTTATTGGTCAAAAATTAATTAGAGAAATTCGGGATTGGCTAAATCAAAACAAGCGGAAAGAGAAGGGTTATACTGCCAACTCAAAAAATGACTGAAAGAAATTTAACAAAGAACAAACTTATGAACACAAAATTTCTCAAAAAACAGTTCCTTCACTTCGCACTAGGGTGCACAATTGTAGTTCTTCAGTATTGCCATCTAGAAGAGAATGTCCACACTTCTTACTACAGAGCAAACAAATATAAATCGAAAAAGACACAGTTCAGAACTCTTCAAAATTTACAATAGCGACATCTTCAGACAAACTTTAGAATGAACATGATTGTTAAAGTTCAGGCTTCCTCCAGTAGAGGAGTTTCAACTGGCGCAATGTTTGAATTAGCGGCGTGGAGGTGTACCGCCCGGTACAATTATTATTATTATTATTATTATTATTATTATTATTATTATTATTATTATTATTATTATTATTATTATTATTATTATTATATCTACTACACAGTCTTGAAACAGCTGAACCAAGCGATGTATAATTTTATGTCATCCCCGTATTTCACAAGCAGTGACCGAGCCGCGGTGAGTGAGCGAATACGGCAACAGTGGAAGGCAGCAAGCCCATAAGGCCTGAAGTATTTTCTAAACTCTGGATGCTCTATAGAGTCACTGTACTGGGGACGCCGCAGTAATCCCATCCATCGGAGATGAGTGGCAGGATAATACACAAAGCATATTACAACAAACAATGGTCTATGTAATGGTATTATTAGGGGCAAAAGATCTTCCTATGTCGACGCCCCGAACAAAAAGTATTTTAAAAATGCTATTGCTGATCAAGTTCATGAGCTTTCTATATTGTAGGCTAGTAGCGGCGATTAGGGGGGGGGGCGCAGTCGCCCCTCCCCTATTTTTGGACAAAATATTACATTTTAATTCTATTTTAGCCGGCTGAAACAAGGAATTATTATAAAAGCCGTTTGTATAAGCCTTGTTGTCTTATTAGATGGTGCTTTTCTTTACTTTCTTTAATCATTGCCAAAGTTATTAGCGGAAATATTCACAAAATGTCCTTCGTCTCGGATAACCGATTTGTATAGCGCCACAGCAAATAGTGGGAGACTGCCTGTCCTATGAGGAAGGGTACCAGGGCTATATTTTTTGTTAAGGTCATAGACACTGAGGTATTATTCATTCACCACCTTGCCGCGTGCATTCGTCAGTCTGGACTCTGCTGAAAATCGCTGAGAGAGCATAAAAAACATTTTGTGGCTTGTTTTTAGTTTTGATGTATATACCTCCACCACCCCACGCCCCCTCCTCACACAGACACACACCCCACGCTATACCCCACAAACGCGGGTACTATTTGTTGTCTGTATAATTTTTTTTCCCCGCACTTTTAACTCGCAATCGCCGCTACTGTCGTAGGCCTTCATATTTATTTTTCTTCCGACTCTGTGATATTAGGCCATCTGATGTAAATACAGTTCTTCCTTCTTTCATGACACTCTCCTATCTTATTCTTCATGCGATCGTTCCTTTGCGATTTCTTCTCACACTTATAGTTATCTTCAAAATTTTCCTTGTTGATATGGGCACACCTTAAGACAATCGTGATACTAAATCATCGCCACTTAACACGATTGAATAATATATGTAGCCTAAGTTAGCAATGCTCGCCGTTGATATGGACTAAGCAACAAAAGTAATTCATGAATTCTGTTACCATAGTCGGTGCGGTCAAACTGTACTAAGGCATAAATGATCAGAAATTGCCTTCTCTATAAGTTCTTATGTAGTATTTTTTGATAGGACCAATGACATAGGTATTTAAAAATTTCATTTTAGACCCCTACGTCTAAACTACCATTCCATGCAGCGTGAATAAAATTATTTGTAGCCTAGAATATAGTGCCTTATTATCGCATTTACCATACCGATTTTTATTCAATTTTGTTCACACATTTTGTCTTGGCTCGAAGTTGATATGGACTTAGCAACACAAATCAAAATTCATGAATATCTCTGGTATCGTAGTCTGTACGATATAAATGTATAAGTTATGAATTATTGGAAATCTAATTCTATACAGCTTATGTTATGTAGTATTTATTGATATTACCACATGTGTTTTTGAGTTTTACATTTTGAGCTTTCCCCTAAACTACCATTACACTCAGAGCGAATAAAATTATTTATAGCCTAGATTGTAGTGCCTTATTCCCCTACTTTACATAAAAAATTCATTACATTCTCTTCAGGCATTTCCTCGTGATGTGCGTAGACAGACAGATATTTTACGCGCACTTTTTAGTGATAGATGTTTGTACTGGGCTGAGGAGTAAGAAGGAAGCCCTTCCGGTTCCGGTAATACTGCCAACAGAATGGAAATGAAATCTGAATCGATAATATGATCGATCGATATGAATTTTCTAAACCTTTATTATCTTACGCCAACAACTGTATCACACACACAATATATAATACTAAATAACATTTCTCGATGCGAAAGGTGTTCCTAGCATGAATTCTATACTTTTGCTTTGCTGTGTAAACAACAACAGTACGAGTACGTAAAGTGTACGCCAGATGTCGCACAGCGATCATAAGCAGGGCCATCTACAGTTAAAGCCGGAAGGTACGCTTGGCAACGCTGATCTGTCAAGCGGAGGCCGAGGGAAAAGGGGGCGTGTCTGATTTTGAATGACTTCGCCCATATTCACTACATTTAGACCAAAACGACGATTTTGATGGTGCTAAGAAACACACACACATCAGTAAATGCATTCACTGAAGTTAGAAATACACATTTTACACAAATAAAAACAAAACACTTTAGGAACAGTACTCACAAGATCGATTATTGTGGAGTGCTGACAGCTCTCTCCGCTTAGTGTTTTTATCCCCACTGCTGACATAACTCGTGTTCTTCATCTGCTTTTAGCACTTATTTAATACGACATTGCAAAATGAAGACAATATCGCACCATTATTGTCACGCCCACAATGACGGCGTTCAAACCAGAACTGTTGATTGTCATTTCTTGCTAAAGCAGCTCAGGATAGAGAAAAGAGAAATTCTTTATAATTTTCACAATCCAGATGGTCTTCGTATTACATGGGCGCCCGCAGGATCTTTTCCAGGGGGGGGGACATTAACAATTTTCTTGAATATAAAAACCAATATAACGTCAGCAACATTAAATTGTTTACAGAAACTTCCAGTTATAACATATGCTAAATGAGTGTCAGTAATTTCAGTTTATGAAATAATCTGGTATGATATTAAACAATTGAACATCAACATCTTTAGAATTCCAGGGGGGGCAAGTGCCCCCTCTTGACCCCCTTGCGGGCGCCCATGTTCGTATACCACTGTTCTGCAGACACACACGCAATACAATGTGATGGCACATCTCTGAAGTTCTTCAAAATAAGGATCACCTGTTTCATTAGTCTGCAGGAGATATAAGCAAGTGTCACAGCTTATCCTTGATATTGCCCTTATTGTATACCCAGAAATGTACCGCATATTGCCCCTGACATCTCAAAATGCCCACCAAAAATTCACATTATAAATGTGAGTCTAACTTGTTTATTATTTCCATATTGAGCGCAATAACATCTGTCTTGATGGAATCAAGACATTTCTAATTGGCTACAGCCAAACCTCACTTTTACATACCATCGCCACCACCGCAACCCTAGAACACTCCTAATCCTAATTTTCATTTCACTTTCTAGGACTTGAGGTGCAGTAACATTGTAGCTACAACCAATAAGCTATAAGTACTGAGTAAACCTTCTTTCTAAGTTATCACTTTGAAAGTTTCTTGACAGTAAATAATTTGCTTTCACAGTTCCAAACGAAATTTTTTGAGTAGGGCCTAACCCTTTTTTCCTTTTAGTGCAAATAATAATAATAATAATAATAATAATAATAATAATAATAATAATAATAATAATAATAATAATAATAATAATATTATTATTATAATTATTGGTACTAATTTGATAACCGCTTACGCCGAGACTCAGTCTATGACTTCTGCTAATAAAATTGATTGGTTTTCTAAGAGGAAAGCTAAGTTATGGAGAGGACACGTGCTTGCTTTAGTATTAATGATTAAAAGTGAAGAAAGTCAATTAGCAATGAATATATTTGGCAATTGCACTTTATATTTCAAAGTGTGAACCCGTCTCCCGAATCCCTTCCTTTCCTGCGTGACCGGCGTGAGCCGGGAGCTCCACGGCCTTTTTAAAGGCCACCATAATATTATTATTATTATTATTATTATTATTATTATTATTATTATTATTATTATTATTATTATTATTATTATTATTGCTTTACGTCCCACTAACTACTTTTACGGTTTTTGGAGACGTCAAGGTGCCGTAATTTAGTCCCTCAGGAGTTCTTTTACGTGCCAGTAAATCTACCGACACGTATTTGAGCACCTTCAAATACTACCGCACTGAGCTACGATCGAACCTGCCACGTTAGGGTCAGAAGCCCAAGGCCTCAATTCTGAGTCACTCAGCCCGGCCCTTTTAATGCAAAGTTCGAACTGTTCCCTTAAACATATGAGGCAAGACAAAGAGTGTGCTTTCACTGTTTACCTCACGATACTCTATGAGACTGTGAAGCATTTTAATAGATTTATTTGTACACATTTAACACTAACACTTCAAGAAGTGGTTCCTATATAATTTAATAAATATGGATTTAGTTGGGACCACTTTGATATCTTACCATTTGCTAAACATATCATTTCTTCTACCAACACCTGATAGCATATATAGTGACATTCATATCTTGGTGAATTTTCAGTGAATGGGTTACATTTGGCATATCATCCAGCCATACAATACAAGCTATTCAGCCCTGGTTAGCCTTCACATTATTTCGATAATAGGCTCTACGTATGCTCATTCTATCACTTATTTTGTTATATATAGGTACTCGAACATATTCGCTAAAAATTAAACGAAACACGAGACGAAGTTCACTAGACACCAACATACACGGATAGATCCCGCGCTTTCACCTTGGCCTCCACTGGACGTTGCCAAACTTATATGAATCCGGCTTGTAACTGTAGTCGGCTATGATCGTAAGCGATTCTTAGTTTGTGTTTCAAAGGTTGCCAATACGAATCTCGAAGATAACCGAAGTGGACCGATTCAGCACTAGGGTGTAAATCTATCGCTAAAAAGTGTGCAGATAATAGACAGACCGAGATGATGGAGAATTAAGAAGTGTATTTCCTTGTTACCGTGGACACAACTGATGCAGAAATACTATTCTTTTCTTTAAATTCTGAGCACTGTACAGAGAAAACTCTTATTATATATACCGGTACCGGTAGCCTGTATCTTACGGTATAGGAATTTGAATCTAAACCAGTTCCTGAAATCATTTGTGTATTTTAATCGCTCATAAAAATTCTTTGGCGTAAAAACAGGAATACAGCACAACAAATCTTACCTCTTCTATGATACAATACCTAAAGCACTCAAAAACACTCAGAAAATATTGTTAATACACGGACCTTTGTGACCTTCTGAAATCACTGGAGATTAGTTTCTTCTTTTTCTTCTTCTACTTCAAGAGAATCGAATAATTTCTCATTAATAGCAGCTAGAATTCCAACCACAATGCAGTCTCCGAGGACATTGGTTGTTGCTGATGAATGATCAATGAACCAGTCGATGGCTACCAGAAGACCAACATGGTCTTCCGGTAAACCAAGAACACCTAGTACCATTACTGTTCCCACAATATTTGAAAGACGACTTCGCCCTGCTGCAACGCTAGCAGTAACACTGAGGACCACAATGCTAAAAATATCACCAATAGTTAAAGATGCGTTACTCAACTTAGCAAAAAACACTACTGCTGCTGCCTGATAGAGAGCAGTTCCATCCCTACTTAGAGCGTTTGCAATAGGTATAACAAATTCAACTAATCTTTTATTGATTTTAGCCTTTTCTTTCAAACACTTCATAGCAACAGGAAGGGCTGCTTGACTTGATGCACTAGCATACGCAGTTATCAACGCATCCATATAACTCCACATTAAGACATAGGGGTTCTTACGGACAATAGCAAAATAGATCAATGGATAAATAAACCAACATTGAATTGCATGGCCCCAAATAACGTAGACGGTAAATAACGCAGTTTTGTTCGCTAGACTCCCAGCAGATTCTGTCTTTATCACAGAACTTGCTATCAAGGAAATTATAGGCAACGGAGCTATTCGCCAGAAAATTAATGTCAGCTTTAAAAACAGGCTGGAGACAGAGTTACAAATGTCCAGTATCGGTTTAGCATCCTGTCCAACTACCGCAACAGCTGCTCCAAATATCAAAGCATAGTTGGCAATTCCCAACATATTTCTCGGTTTTTTCATCTTTCTTCTTATTTCCCACTCATACAAATTATCCGAACCGTTTTCAGGCTTCACAAGAATAGTCTCATATTGTCTCACTGTCATATCCACAACGCTGTCAGGAAACAAGTTTCTTATAATATCTAAATACCTATCAATCGGTGTACTATGTGTTTTATATTCCATCACTAAGTCCACTTTTTCATATGATTGAATAGGTTCAGCTGGAAAGAGTAAAGCTAGACTAAGCCCCAACATAGCAGCTTGAAATTTGGTGATAACAAAAAATGTAAGAAATTGCAAGCCAATTCTTTTCGAAATTGTCATTTTCATCGAACCTACAGCAGATATCAAACACGAGATTCTCGTAGGAAGAGCCATACACCTTAGAATATTGAGAAATAATTCTCCCGGATATCCAACGTACATAATCTGACGTGAGGTATAGGTGCCATTCTTAGCAAGAATCATTGTCGAACCGAGCATAAATCCAACAACAGCTCCAATCAGTATTAAAATTTCTGGAAGATATTTATGACCCGAAGATGGAATTCTTGGTAATATCGGTTTCCAAGTCATGAGAGAATACTCAAGAACACGTTATACTTCAGATACTTTAAACATTTAACTTATGAGTAAATCATACTGGAGTGTTAATGCCGAGGAATTTCCACTATATACACTTTGTAGATTTTATTTACCACATCTAAATTATATACCGATAATCTAGGGTGATACATGAATGTTGCAATACCAGTCTTCTCCCTGTTTACAAACCGACCAATGTTTCCACTGCTACCTAAATCCTAATACATTGCTTGCTGTACAAAATCAATTAGAATTCTCAAGCCATATTGAAGAACTAGTCTAGGATTTGCACCAATGAACAGCGGATGTCCTCGAAAATAGATGGCAGTAAATCAAAAAAGAAGAAGATTGGGAGTTGGCGCATGACCTTGGATTGTCTAGTATTCGTGTGTGTAATAGGGAACATGCATGATCCCGGGTTTTAATTAAAAATATGCTAATCTGATTCAAAAGTTCATGCAGAATTCAAAAATGTGATCAGAATGTACAAATAATAACTCTAAACATGATAAAAATCTAAATGAAAGTACGAAAATGTCACGTCACGCAAGTACGCGATTTCATTGGTCTGACGTCATCGTACAGGTTGACTGAATTAGAATACGAAATAACACACTGTGCTGTGAGAATTTCTATACTTTATGTTAGTGTCTGGTATAGTTAAATTCGAGGTCTATACATTGGATAATAATCTGAGTGGTATATTTTAGACTTAAAATGAATCCTGCGCAGACAGTGAGGCAGAAAACTTATAAATGGTGTATAGTTCCGATGTGCAATAGCACATCGCATACCATCCCAAACAAATTGTTTATAAATATTGCAAAGGCGCTAAAAATAGGGAGAAAAGTATTTTGGCTAGCCGGAGAAATGCTGGTGATATATCGGAAAAGTCTACAGTTTATTTTTTTGAAAATCATTTTATAAGTTGAATTTGTTTGAATTTTCAATCACTTTCCCAGCTGTTCTAGTGATAAAACTTTAAATTTTAATGTATGATGCTTTAATTAAATGCTTCAATTACATCTTGAAATATGAAAGTAATAAACAGTGCATTAATTAATGCTGATTATTAAAGTATTCTCCAAACCTAACCTATGTTTTGGGTGATCCATGTCAAGGTAATAAATCAAAGGGGCTATGAACCACATTGACAGCTCTAATTATACCAATTTATCTTGGCATGCGACAGTTATTTATGTCTTTATTGAAGAGCTTACATTTGTAAAGAAATTTAGGTTATAGCTAAATACGGTACTCTATAATATTAAAAAAATAGGCGTGTACATCATAAAAGAAAACAACGTGAATGTAACAAATGTATATCTCTACACAAAACCAATGCTTGTCTGTTGGGGTCTTATAAGTTAACAATGCTCAATTATAATAATAATTATCATAATATAAATGAAATTGTACCGGGCGGTACACCTCCGCTCCGCTAATTCAAACATTGCGCCAGTTGAAACTCCTCTACCGGAGGAAGCCTGAACTTTAACTACAGTGTTAATTCTCAAGTTTCTCAGAAGATGTCGTTATCTGTAAAATTTGAAGTGTTCTGAACTGTGTCGTTTTCGATGTATTTTTGTTTTGCCTGTAGTAAGAAGTGTGAACATTCTCTTCTAGATGGCACTACTGAAGGACTACAATTATGCACCCTAGTGCGAAGTGAAAGAACTGTGTTTTTGTAGAAATTTTGTGTTCATAAGTTTGTTCTTTGTTAAATTTCTTTCAGTCATTGTTTAGGTTGGCTGTATAACCCTTATCTTTCCGCCAGTTTTGAATTCGACCAATGAGTAATTTTTGTAATTAATTTCCCACCAATCCTGGTTTTCTTGTTCAGTTTTGACATGTAATCTTTTGGCCGTCCAATAAAATGCTTGTGGGCGGGTGTTATCATTCATGAAAGGTCTCGAATGTTCCGCGAGGGTATATAAACTGCTGATTTTCGGGTCTCTGCGCCACTTCAGTAACACCTATCATTGTGTAAATTATGTAGCAGGGGGCGGGAAGCGCCTCTTTCTTCGGGCAGCAGTTCAACCACCAGGTAATGGCCGTCTTATAACTTATTTTCTTGCCAGCTCAGCAGTTTAACCCTCGGGGCGGGTTCGAAACCTTCTACCATGTAACTTTCCTCTAAAATGTAAAAGACTCTTGATTTAAATTCTGCCTCTGTAACTACATATGGGGATAGAGAGTGCTTAACCCTCTCGAGCTCCCACTCATATTGCTTTGAGGTGAACTTATTTTCACTACCATCTCTTCCCTTCTAATGTAATGTAAATCGTTTTCTTATATAAGTCACCTCTTTAGTATGGGATTAGCCCTTGCATTAGCCGCCTAGTGCCAAGTAGGTTTTAATAAGGCGTATTTGGAGTGCAGTTTCGCCTCCTCTCAAGTTGGTATTTTGGAGGCCATGTAACTGTCCTGTTTCTTTACTTATTAGGCCTCAGTAGGTTGGGTATTTTTACCCCTGTTTTCATGTGTTTGGAGGTCAGCTTGAAAGTTGAGTTTGGTGTGGCCTTTGATAGGCTGGAACTTTGAGAGCGGGTTGCTCTTTCAAAAAAGGTTTCTGTGTGCCTCGAAGAGGCTTTACTGTGTAATTGGGAGTAAGTGCCCCCGGGCATGATAGGGGTTTTCTCCCCCTTTTGTTGAATCTTGTATATTCGAGTAAAGTTGGGCTAATTGCTCAAGAATTGTGTGTCTGGGTCTCAGAGCCCAAATCCTGTAACTACCGTAATTGTACATTCTTGATTGGTTGCTAGGCTACTGTGTACCTGTTATATTTGTTATTTATTGATCTTGAAAAGAAAATATAACCTTGTTAAATTTTAAATTAACTTTAATTTCGTAGATTGAGACCTATTCATCCCAGCACCTTCTTTCACCTCTAACTACCACGGACAACTCCGTAACAGAAATAAGTAACATAATTGCACACAGGTGAAAATAGTGATGCTGGTGTTTAAAATAGTATCCAACTTAGTCTAAATTTGAGGTTATACAAGAAAGGTCAATAAACCGAAGGGTAAAAATACCGGACGAGTTGGCCGTGCGGTTAGGAGCGCGCAGCTGTGAGCTCGCATCCGAGAGATAGTGGGTTCGAACCCCACTGTCGGCAGCCCTGAAGATGGTTTTCCGTGGTTTCCCATTTTCACACCAGACAAATGCTGGGGCTGTACCTTAAATAAGGCCACGGCCGCTTCCTTCTCATTCCTAGGCCTTTCCTGCCCCATCGTCGCCATAAGACCTATCTGTGACGGTGCGACGTAAAACAAATAGCAAAAAAAAAGTAAAAGTCACAGCACCCAAAGACATTCCTGTATTGAACGACTAAAATGTCACCAAGACACTTTTCTTAAGTGATATGCTCAGATTGTTAAAAGCCAAATGTAATTAATGTTATTGGCTTTACGCCCCGCTAACTACTTCTACGGTTTTCGGAGACGCCGATGTGCAGGAATTTAGTCCTGCAGGAGTTCTTTTGCGTGCCAGTAAATATACCGACACGAGGGTGACGTATTTGAGCATCTTCAACTACCACCGGACTGAACCAGGATCGAACCTGCCAAGTTGGGGTCAGAAGGCCAACACATCAACCGTCTGAACCACTCAGCCCGACTAGTGAAAACTAGATGAAGTCATATTTATCTTTATCATGTTTAACATTTCCCTCCACCAAGATATTTAATGTTTCTCATTCATGCGCCCCGGAAGTGGTAGGCCAGTTGCCCCAACCATAAATATATATATATTTTCGGGAATGATAGATTATAGACCTATAGTACTATGATCTTTCTTTCTTTCTTTCTTTCTTTCTTTCTTTCTTTCTTTCTTTCTTTCTTTCTCTCTTTCTTAATCAGTTTATCTTTCAGGGTTGGTTTTTCCCTCGGACTCAGCAAAGGATTTCACTTCTACCGCTTCAAGGGCAGTGTCCTGGAGCGTGAGACTTTGGGTATGGTGATACAACTGGTGAGGAGGGCCATTACCTCGCCCAGGCGTCCTCACCTGCTATGCTCAACAGGTGCCTTGTTGGAGAATGGGAAGATCGGAAGGGATAGACAAGGAAGAGGGAAGGAAACGGCCGTAGCCTTGGGTGTCTGGAGGAGAAGTGGGAAAATACGAAAAACCACTTCGAGAATGGCTGAGGTGGGATTCGAAACCCCTGTACTCAGTTGACCTCCCGAGGCTGTGTAGACCCCGTTCTAGCCCTCGTACTATTTGTTTTCAACTTTCATGGCAGAGCCGGGAATCAAAACCGGGCCTCCGGGGGTGGCAGCTAATCAAATTAACCACTACACCACAAAGGCGGAATAGTAGGCCTACTATAATGCTACTTATATGTTTATGTTAGTGCTGAAATCCGATTTCTTACTTTACTAATGCTGAAAGCCCGAAAATGTAATGTTATTCTTTAATATGGGAATCAGTCTAGAAGGAAATGTTGAAAGTGATGTGATTTCTATCCAGGTTCGTTGTTATCCTAATACTATGAGTTACGGTACATTGCACGTATATAAAAGCCACTTACAAACTTGCTTTTTATCCGCGAATTTCTGCGGCCACAAAAGTCACTATTTTCAAGAATGATGCCATCTACACATGGTAGATTGTCTGACTGTGCTGTTTTGAACCTTTCTTCTGTCATTTTGAAGTTATTCGCGATCACGAATAATAAACAATCGGCTTTCAGTAACGGCTGATGCACAATAGCTGGTAGAGTTGCATGGGTTACTGGATCGTGACGTCACAGCGTGCCGCTTACGTCAGAGGCCGTTTCACTCGCCTTGCGGAAAGGCACTTTTAAATATTTTTTAATGGTAGAAAACAAGGCAACTTACCACAGTGTAATACGTTTACGTACTATTTCATTGGTCTACTTTTCAAAAAAAATCTTTTTGAAAATTATCCATGTTATCGTGAGTCAATATAAGCGACTGGCTGTTTAGTGCAGTTCAAATATTTACCTTCATGTGGGTTGGTGTTGTCTAGATCTAGTTCGCTAGTTACCGGTATATGGTGATTATTAATAGAAGCATTTGAATATATTGAGAATTTGTGTTAGACCCGTCATTTTAATATTTGGCCCGAGAGGTATTCGCGAAAAAACAATCGTTATTAACTTAAGATATAAAACTCTTTTGGCAATCTTGGAGTTTATAAATACTCGTGGATAACTAACATCGTCCATCGGCCATAAAGTGTAGTGTATCTTTTTTTTTTTTTGTTACTATTTGCTTTACGTCGCACCGACACAGATATGTCTTATGGCGACGATGGGACAGGAAAGGGCTAGGAGTGGGAAGGAAGCGGCCGTGGCCTTAATTAAGGTACAGCCCCGGCATTTGCCTGGTGTGAAAATAGGAAATCACGGAAAACCATCTTCAGGTCTGCCGACAGTGGGGCTCGAACCCACTATCTCCCGATTACTGGATACTGGCCGCACTTAAGCGACTGCAGCTATCGAGCTCGGTGTGTAGTGTATCTGTTGGATAATTTCCATTTGAGAGCAATAGATGCAACATTGGTTTAATTGTCTCTACTCTTAATTCATCTTTCTTATCTTTAATTTACAAGAAGCAAAGAGGAATTCCATAGAGGTTTTTTAAGATAGACTTCTCTAATCCAAGAAATAGCACACAAGGCCCCAGGGCAAGTTTGTAAAATAATAAATAATAAAACAAAGGCAGACATCTTGACAATGCTTCCTAGATACCATGCCAGAGTTCAACATGCAACAAGCGCCAGAACCGCAAACAAAAGAACGTGACTTAACAGATACCATCGCCCTATGCGGATAATGTATTAAAGACGTAACCGAAGACACGGCCGACTTGATGCGTCGCTCTAGCTAGCTCCTTACCGGCCTTGACAATCGGGTCCACACACTGTAATAGGAGTAGTTACACTGCTCGACACGTAGCGCTGGCGGCCTATCTATTTGCGGTACAAATTCATACTTCTTTATCGAAAATATATTGACTTTGATTGCCGATTTATCGTAATTTAAAGTTATGGAGAATGTTACATAGGCCAATACTGTTAAGATGATTAATCTTAAAAGTTACTTTCGCTGATATTTGCCAAAATAATGTCGTGAAATGAAACTGCGGAGAGATGGAGTAGTCCACCTGACGTTCTGTTATTTACTCTGCCGATTTATCTTAATTTAGGGAATAAAGGAGTATGTTCCATTGACTAATACTCTTAAAATGATTAATTCTAAAAGCTACTTTCATTGCAGGGGCTTATTTTCCTTGCCAGAGTAAAGTGTAGCTTTCACCAGTCCCAGTCTCATCCATGGCTGTGACAATATGGAAGCTTATGGGGTATGTCATTCAGAGCACGACTAGTGCATCTGAGTGTTATGAAAGGTGTTGCTCATAGGGTCAGTCGTGCTGCAATAGCACTTTCTGACTCAGTGATGAAAGCAATGGCAAACTACCTCACTCCTCGTCTTGCCTAGTACGCCTCATTTTGGTGTTGCCATCGGTTTTTGCGGTTTCCTTATAACCGCATAACCTTTGGTGGTGCTATTTGAGGATCCAACCAGCCTCTGGGCTGATGACCTAACAGACACAGACACACGTTCTACCCTCTGCCATCTGTTAGCAACCTGGGGAAGTCGGTATGTCCAAGTTTACAGCGAACGGGACCCACGGATTACCCCCTAGCGAGAACCCAACGTGATGAAGGTGACCAATGCCACTGGGGAGACTTATCTCCAGTGCTTGAGTTGTGGCTGACTAATGAGTTCATTCATTGTGTGTTTTGCTGAATAGTGAATTCATTCTTTACGTTCTGATACTGTGCTATTCGTCGTTTTCGGTGTTTTATTATATATTTTGCATATGCGGTATTAACGATGGATGAGTCTAAAACGGGTATAATTGTAAATCTGTTTGAAAAGCCGTTTACTAGCCGTTCATTTGATGAAAAGATTCAAATAGTTTTTTTTTTGCTAGGGGCTTTACGTCGCACCGACACAGATAGGTCTTATGGCGACGATGGGATAGGAAAGGCCTAGGAGTTGGAAGGAAGCGGCCGTGGCCTTAATTAAGGTACAGCCCCAGCATTTGCCTGGTGTGAAAATGGGAAACCACGGAAAACCATCTTCAGGGCTGGCGATAGTGGGATTCGAACCTACTATCTCCCGGATGCAAGCTCACAGCCGCGCGCCTCTACGCGCACGGCCAACTCGCCCGGTCAAATAGTTAAAGCCGGGAGACCTCTCCATTCCCTCGCAAATTTAAAAACAAGAATTGTGTTCGCACGTTCAATCCAGAAACTTACAGTAAAGCTGTTTGGCTCTGCGGCTCTGAGTCACTAATCAAATTATTCTGTTAGCCTTGCTTATTGTATGTTGCCGAAAATTTCCCTTGGAACAGCAAGAAACGTGGATAAGCAGATCTAAACAATCTGTACACTGCTATTGCGAGGCACGAGAAATCAGATTGTCATATCCACGCAAGGATATACTTAGGTACCTTTAGTAAAACTAGGATAGATTTACAGTTGGATAAGGTAGCTGTTTTTGATTTCCGTCGCACCGACACAGATAGGTATTATGGCGACGATGGGATGGGAAAGGCCTAGGAGTTGGAAAGAAGCGGCCGTGGCCTTAATTAAGGTACAGCCCCAGCATTTTCCTGGTGCGAAAATGGGAAACCACGGAAAACCATCTTCAGGGCTGCCGACAGTGGGATTCGAACCCGATATCTCCTGGATGCAAGCTCACAGCCGCGCGCCCCTAACCGCACGACCAACTCGCCCAGTTCTCATGAACTCAAGAATGTTGAATGCTGATATATTTAGAAGAGCAAGAACTGGCCGAGAGTTATTAAAACCGATTAAAGGTCGGAAACTGGAATATTTCAATCACGCTACGCGAGAAAACAATTTCTTTTACTGCTTATATTTCAAGGGAAAATGGAAGGTTTCATAGGAGACGAAGTCATGGCTAAATGACTACAAAAAGAAAGAAAAAAAGAAAACGGACTTACCGAGCTCGATAGCTTCAGTCGCTTAAGTGCGGCCAGTATCCAGTATTCGGGAGATAGTGGGTTTGAACCCCACTGTCGGCAGCCCTGAAGTTGGTTTTCCATGGTTTCCCATTTTCACACCAAGCAGATATTGGGGTTGAACCTTAATTATGGCCACGGGCACTTCCTTTCCACTCCTAGCCCTTTCCTGTCCCATCGTCACCATAAGACCTATCTGTGTCGGTGCGACGTAAAGCAACTTGCAAAAAAAAAAATGGACAGTCATCCTCAATGCCCACCAGCTTCTCCACTTGGAACGAGATCAAAGAGTGTTTGCCACAGTCACCGTCAATGTCAATGTCTGGGAAACCATGCATGGCTCATGAACGTGAGGAAGAATCAAAGGAGAAAAAAGGGAAAGCCATTGATATGAGAAATTTAGAGCATCTTCTGAAGCCTCACAGATCTATAATCTTGAGTATTAGGAAAAGGATAATCAAGGACACTAGGGCAGGAAGGTGATATGAGGAGCCAAAACGCAGGTGTGTGTAAGTATTGCTACACTCAACAGTTTGTACCCTGTGGTTGTCGGCATGTCTTGCAAATGTGGAGGATACCCTGTGGTGATGGCAGTTGTTTTAATGGACTAAGGTAGAAGATTATCAGGCATTTAGAAAGAAAGAAAGAAAGAAAGAAAGAAAGAAAGAAAGAAAGAAAGAAAGAAAGAAAGAAAGACAGACAGACAGACAGACATAGTGTATCAACCATCAGGCTGGTTTGCTCCTTTGCTCTCCAACTTTCACAGCAGCCCCTTCCTTTAGTTTTCCAAATGTGTGAACTTCCAATTCTTGTTTTAATTTGTATATAAAACTGAGACATGGTCTTCCACACTATTCTTGCCCTCCAGTCTGCCTTCCATTGTGTCCTGTAGCAATTAACATTAAGAATATAGTAGAATCCCGCTAACTCGATATTCCGCATAATTCAACAACTTTACGAGAACTACTTTAAACAAAACAAAACTTTTCTTGTAATCACTAAATGACTTTTTCTGGTCATAAAGAACAGTATCTTTGAAATAATATGGTCTATTAATAGCTAGACTGTAATACCGTAATTTCTAACATAGCCTAAACAGTGTAAACTTTATTTGCAAATTTTAATTATAGTACTGTATTATTGTAGCGTACTGGCCTTTGGTCCAGGGGGTCCCGGGTTCAATTCCCAGCCAGTCGGTAATATTAACCTTCATTGGTCAATTCCGATGGCTCAGGGGTTGTGACATCTTCATCATTTTCATAGAGGTGCAGGTAGGCCATACGCCATTATTATTATTATTATTATTATTATTATTATTATTATTATTGTTACGGAGATTTCCGTAGCAGTTAGAGGTGAAAGAAGGTGCGGGGGTGAACAGGTCTCAGGCAACGAAATTAAAGTTAATTTAAAATTTAACAAGGTTATATTTTTTTGTAAAATCAAGAAATAACAAGCATGGCAGGTACAGAGTAGCACAGCCACTATTCGAGAATATACAATTACAGAGTTACAGGATGGGCTCCGAGAGCCAAGCCCACAATACTTGAACAATTAGCCCAATCTTACGATATACAGAAATTCAACAAAGGGGCAGAAGACCCCAATCATGCCCAGGAGCACTTGCTCCCAATTACACAGAAAAGCCTCCACGAGGCATACAACACTCAATTTTCGAGAAAGAGCCACTCGCTCTCAACTTTAAGCCTATCAAAGGCCACACCAAACTCCACCTTCAAGTTGTCCTCTAAGGACATAGACACAGGGGTAAAATACCCAACCTACTGAGGCCTATTAAGTGAGAAAAAGGTTAATTACATGACCTCTAAAATAACAAATTGAGAGGAGGCGATCTGCACTCCTAATACATTTGTTTAAATCCTAATCTGGCTCTAGGCCGCTAATGCAAGGGCTAATCCCATACTACAGAGGTGACTTTAGAAAAGAACAATTTACATTACATTAAGGAAGAATCGGTTGTGAGAAATAAGTTCACCTCAAAGCAATATGAGTGGGAGCTCGAGAGGGTTAAGCACTCTCTATCCCAATATGTAGCTTTAAAAGAGAATAGATGCTAAGAGTAGTTACATTTTAGGAAGAAGTTACATGGTGGAAACGCTTCGGACCCGCCCCGAGAATTAAACTGCTGAGCTAGCAAGAAAAGAAGTTATTAAATGGCCATTACCTGGTTGTTGAACTGCTGCCCGAAGAAAGAGGCGCTTCCCGCCCCCTGCTACGTACTTTACACACCAAAAGCTGTTACTGGAGTGGCCCGGAGACCCGAAAATCAGCAGTTTATATACTCTCGCGGAAAGTTCGAGGCGTTTTTGGAATAAGAACACCCGCCCACAAAAACTTTATTGGCTAGGGTTAAGCAAGATATTCAAGTTGGGGGAAGATACATCAGATTGGTCAGAAATTAATTAAAGAAATTCGGGATTGGCTAAATACAAAACAAGGGGAAAGAAAGGGGTATACAGCCAACTTAAACAATAACAGAAAGAAATTTAACAAGAAACAAATTTTTGAAATAAAAATTTCTCCAAAAACAGTTCTTTCACTTCGCGCTAGGGTGCACCATTGTAGTTTTTCAGTAGTGTCCTCTAGAAGAGAAAGTTCACACTTCTTACTACAGGTAAAACAAAAATACATTAAAAATGACCCAGTTCAAAAACTCCAAAATTTCCAAGTAGTGACATCTTCTGAGAAACTTGAAAATTAATACCGTAGATAAAGTTCAGACTTCCTCCAGCGGAGGAGTTTCAACTGGCGCAAATTTTAAATAAGCGGCGTGGAGGTGTACCGCCCGGTACAATTATTATTATTATTATTATTATTATTATTATTATTATTATTATTATTATTGTAACTATAGTACTGTATATATTTATGCGTCTGAAGAAGTGCAAACAGGAAGAGACAAAATTGAGAAATAGTGA
This sequence comes from Anabrus simplex, assembly GCF_040414725.1. NCBI lineage: Eukaryota > Metazoa > Arthropoda > Insecta > Orthoptera > Tettigoniidae > Anabrus > Anabrus simplex. The sequence continues at coordinate 143,740,991 of NC_090268.1, forward strand.
ACTTACCAAAGAAAATTCCAGGCTGTGAAGATGTTACTGGTGGTGATATTGGAGAATGGATGGGGAAGAATGAGAACTAGTCTCACTAGTGAAAGAGGAGGAATATGTCAAGCAACACAGTGCTTTTTTACAAAGAATTCTGCAGTTTAGTATGTAAATTATTTCTAATTTTTAACATTATTTTATGGTATGTTATAGCTGTCTCTGTTGATCAGTGGCAGAGTGTCGGTCCCGCGATCCCATTACTTTTTGCGCAACACATCAAGTCTTGTTTGACCCTTTTTAATGTATCTATTGAACACGTTCTATGTTTAGATAAAACATAGGCGAACTACAGTGCTGGCAAAAAGTTTGACACCCATGGGAAATAGAACGTCTTTTATTTAACTCACTAATTAATTAATAATAAATTACAAAACAATTAATCAACAGGTGTCAGTCCATTAGTAATCTATTGGGCCCGCTTTGGCCTTCTTGCATTGCTTGATCCTGTCTGGCATCGCGGCAATTAACTTAGCACACTCATCCCTGGTGATCTGCCTCCAGAGATTCATGACTTGGAACCTCAATTCTTCCTTATTTTTAGGTTTCATTTTCCCCAACTTGTAGGCTATAGAGTTTCAGAGGTTCTCTATAGGGTTCAGGTCAAGACTTCTTACCGGCCATGGTAAAGCTCGACATTCTTTCCACGAAACCATTCAGTAGTGACCTGGGATGTGTCAAGGGACATTGTCCTGCAGAAAAATGTTGTTTCCCAGTAGCCGTGTTGCTGAAGGCAAGCATCACTTCTTCCATTGTCTCACAATATTGGATACTGTCCATTGACCCAGCAACAAGCCTTCATTCTCCTGGTTCTTCAGAAATGATGCAACCCCATGTCATTAATGAATCACCTCCTTGCTGAACAGGTGGTGCCACACAGGACGGAATAAACTTTTCAATTTTGGTTCGCCGAACTCTGATCTTTCGTCTTGGAAACAACTCAAATCGGCATTCATCTGAAAAGACAACCCTTTTCCATGCTTCCCTTCAATTTTTTCTTTCAAGACACCATTTCCATCCTCTTTTCTTGGCTATGTCATTCAATAATGGCTTGCGTATCGCGTAAAAGCAAATGGAAATGGTCCTTACGCTACTGTCAATGTTGTGCAATGACTTAACAGTACGTTACGCTGCTAGCGTTTCTGTTCGCCTTACTTACAGCAACAATTGTTCTATCAAGTCTACAGTTGGGCCCACGAGAGTTGAAGTGTAACATTTGAATAGCGAAGGCAGTAACTACGAAGTACGCTGCGTTGTCAGAGTTACCTTAATCTGCGGAATATCACCCTTTCATAGAGGCTGAATATTTAATCAACTATGTTGGTCTAATACAGTTCAATAAACTTTTACCCGTTCCTAAGCTCGTGCTAATAATTCCGGCATTTAAGACTGAGCACGTCATTACCGATAAATATGAGATTTCATATTCACTAATCTGAAAATAACCTTATCAAATGCACATGTTACATAGAGAATAGAACCGTACAACCAGCCACAGATTAATTTACAAAAAATAACCTAACAACGAAAATAATATCCAGGAAAGAAACACTTAAATTATTACATAAACCAGCAACAACTAACACAGCTAACACAGTACCACTCTGAATAATATCACAAAAGTGACTGAGAGCAAGCCAAGCCACGTGGCGATAGCATCCTTAAATGTGGTATCTCTGTTATCGTTGCCATAGCAACAGACCATTTTCCAGCAGCATTAGTCAACTGTTTTCTCGCTGGTGGCGCTAAACGTCAGTCTTCAACTCTCGTGAGCTCAACTACAGGTGATGTCCAAGGAAGATAGAGTATATTAGGTAGGCCATTCCTGCTCACAGCACTTTCATTGGTTGATCGCGCGTGACGTAGCAGGGTGAGCTAGAAGCGCGCGCCTCCATTGCCTGCATGCAGCATAAACCTTGATAATTTGTGTTCCGGGGTATCCGTGGAACGCAGAGGTTAAAGAAGGTGCCAGGGTGAATGGGTCTAACTACAATGTCAAGAATTAAAATTTAAAACTTAAAATGAAGGTTATATTTTCAGAACTTCAAACTTAACAATATTTTATGACAATAATACAGGTACAAGTAGCAATCATTAAACAAGATTGGGGAAAATCCAAGATTGAGAACCTTAACACTTGGGGCTTTAAGCCCCTAATTTTACAATTTTATGAAAGGAAGGGGTATTATTTAATGAGGGGCAGAAATCCCCTAATTCAAGAGCACTTGCTCCCTAAATCACGATATCTAGCCTCCCAGAGGCACACTTTACAGTTACAAAACTTGGAAAAGAGCTAACAAGCTCTCAGTTTCTTACTGTCTACTCAAGGCAACCTCAGCTTACAAACACTGGCCTCTCAAAGCACAACTTGCGATATGAAAACTGATTTAACACACGGTATTTAATACCCTACCTACGGGGGTCTTCATAGAAAAGGAACAGGTTAAATAACTGGCCCAAACACAAAATGAATAGAGGCATACCCTGCACTCCAAGATGATAAACACAAAATACTTAAAGGGCTCTAGGCCGATGAAACAGTGGCTCTTCCCAAACTACTGAGGTGACTCGTATAGAAATTGCAATTACCATATTTCAGAATAAAAAACAGTTATGAAACGTAGTCAACTCAAACCAAGATGAAGGGGAGCTCGAGAGGGTACATCACTCTCTCTCCCCAATTTACAGTTGAAGATTTATGACATTTTTACATCAGCCGGAAGAAAGTTTCATTTTAGAAAATATGGTTACACAGTTAACGATTCGGACCTCTCCCTCGGATTAAACTGCAGAGGTATCAAGAAAGAATAAAGTTATGTGGCCATTACCTTGTAGATGTTCTGTTGACCGATGAAAGAGGCCGCCTGCCTCCTGCCTTCACACGCACACTCAGTAAGATGACGACCAATTGGCCAAGAAGCGTGAAAAGCCGCAGTTTATAAACCCTCAGGGAAGGTTCGAGATCATTCAGGAATAAACCAGCCAAACCCTCTCAATTTAATTGGTCAAATTCAAAGTTACACTTCAGGATCGAATAAGAAGGGTGTGATAGGTAGAAAATTAATTACAGAAATTAGGGATTGGCTAGATTCAAAACTGGCGGAAAGAACAAAGGAAATATTGCCAACCCAAAAAATAAATGATCATTCAGTTACAAAAACCTAGAAACACTAAACTTCTTTAAATTATAACTTCTAAGTTTTGTTTTTTAAGTTGATAGAGTGTCCTTGCTGTCGTAGAATATTAAATACATGTTGATAGTTTTGACGGCAAGACCTGCCGCTGCTGCCGATATCCAGTTGAGGTCACCCGGACCCCTCAAGTACCCTCAGATACACCTTTCCCGCTACTATGAGGGGTAGTCGTGGTGATGGACGCCGCAGATTAGAAGTATATGTGTAGTCCCCAGATGAGTTGGTGGTAGGGACACCACACTTCAGCCTTTGCCGGGAGATGGACTCCGGTGCGCCTTTCACAAGAAGCCTTCACTGGAGTGGAGTGGGCCCGTACCCCACTTCAGTTGCAGTACAGCGGCAAACGGCTGGGGGGGGGGCACTGAAACAGTAAGATCTAGGCGACAGAGAAGTGTTGTTGCAGACTTGAGAGTACGATCTTTATTGGTGATGCGTAGGGGCGGGCGGCGTGGAAGGTGCTTTTCTGCCAATAGTGCGGAGATGCAGGAGACGGAGGCTTGGTAATGGCCACTGAGGAATTGACAGCAGGAAAACGAGAGGGGAAGATCGTACATACAGATCATGTTCCACATTTAATAACATAGCCGGGGCAGAAGGCCTCGGATAATAACAAAAAAATATAACCTTCAAACTCCTGCTAAATTTAGTGGCAAATATTCTTTAATTATACAGGTTTGACTTGAGAGAGGTGTACTCTAAAGATCCTCTCTGTGGCTGGATTGCTCACTAATAATGTAACGGGAGTCAGGAAATCCAATATAATGCACGGCCCATTAAAATTGGCCGCGGGAACAAAGTTCCTAACCATGACTTGATCTCCGACTTTTAAATTGGTGGGCCTCCGTCCACGATCATATCTTTCCCTAACCTTTTCATGGGACACTTTAAGATTGGCCTTAGCCTTCTGCCCTAGATCTCTAATATTATCGGGATCTATTGTCTCTGGTAATACATAAGGGGTTAGAGGGGTTAGAGACCGGCGTGTTAGGCACAAATTTAAACATAAGAGAAGCAGGTGTGAACTTGTGAGATTCATGAACCGCCGAATTTAAAGCAAAGGACAACCAATGCAGGGACGTATCCCACCTGGAATGATCATCATGATGAAATGGGACGAGAGCCGATCTAAGATTACGATTGACCCGCTCAGCCAGAGATGGTTGAGGATAATACGCTGATGTAGTTACATGTGAAATAGACAGATCAAAACAGAATTTACGGAAGAGGTTGGATATCAATACTTTAGCATTATCAGAAACTATATATTGACAAGGACCAAAAGAAGCAAGTATGACATTTAAACAAGCAATGGTGGAGTGAGCGGTTGCCAGCTTAGTCGGAAATAGCCAGGAAAATCTCGTGAAACCATCTACACACACTAGAATGAATTTGTAGGCATTTCCCTTTGATCGGGGGAAGGATCCGACGTAATCTATATAGAGGCGTTCCATGGGATGCGACGCTTGATGAGATAATAGATCTAGCTTAGTGGACAAGGTGGGCTTACTAAGCAAGCAAGATTTACAAGTCTTTACCAATTCTCGAATTTCGCCGTCCATACTGTACCAGGAAAAGTTGATTTTAAAGAGCATGAGGGCTTTCAAAGGGGTGCCTAGTCCTTAGGAGATGGTACAGAGAGGGAGGATCACAAGGCGAAATAACAGATATTATATCTTTCTTTCCTTTATTCAATCTTTGGAAGGCCACCCTATTATGTCGCCGAATCATGAATTTTTAATAGAAAATAAATTCCAATTTCAACAACAGAATATCGAAATTCAAGTGAAATTTAACTGAATAATATCTTTCTCATTCTGTTATGTCCATTATAACTTTCATGGCCTAAATTAAAGAATACTAAATCCTAAAGTCTTTCTATTGGCAATATTGATTTCAGATTACACTTTCTACATGAATTTAATAAAGTAAATTTGGTAATTCCTTCTCGAGAACACATCAAACTCAAATATGAAAACACTTGAAATCGAATCTAGTCTTCTTCTATAAAGTTCTGAGTATCGTCCTACTCTTTTGTAAATTATTGTACGCTTTAGGTAAGTATTGTAAATTGAGAGTTTATGATACTCTTCCACTACGAATAATGCACTCAATTGATATTTCTAAGTTCCAATAAATGAGAATATACGACAGCACACTGTTATTTGAAAGTCTGTCTTGATTTGAAGAGTTGTAAAGCGTTAATTTTCCAAGAAAAATATGAATTAAGTGAACTTTTAATGTTCTTTGTCAGTAATGACACTGTTTATAAAAGTTCTGCTCAAAGTCAGAATTGAATGGAAAAAGCACTGATATCACCTGATAACAATGATAATTTCAAGAATATACTTTTTTGGGCAAGATATGTGGATGATACATTTGTAATTCTAGATGATAGGATTATTAATGCGTCCTCTACTCTTAATCAACTCAACAAGATTGATCCTCATATTAAATTTACACTTGAAACTGAATCCAACAGTTCAATCAATTTTCTAGATATAACAATTAGCAGATTACCTCATTCTTTATCTTATATGATTTATAGGAAACCCACACAAACAGCTAGTACCATAAGACAAGATTCCTCACACCCACAATCACATAAATGTGCCACTTACAACAGTATGGTTAACCGCGCTTTCAAAATACCTTTATGTAAAGAAAATTTAAATAAAGAACTTAATATTATATGTTCGATCGCTAAATTTAATGGTTACAGCAGATTTTTTATTGAATGAATAATCAATAAATTTAAACACCGAATAAACACAACACTATCAAATGACAATCCTAAACCAGCAGCTTACTCTACCTTCACTTTCAATGAAAACGTCTACTGCATTGCCAATAACTTCAAAAAACATAATTCCAAAATTTCCTTTCGAACTAACAATAGAAACATGGATGTAACTTATAACTCCAAATCTATAAACAGAACTAACACATTTTCAAAATCTGGCGTATACCGTTTTAAATGCAACACCTGTGATTCTTCTTACATTGGACAAACTGGACGCAGCTTCAAAAATTAGATATTCAGAACATGTTAACGCGATAAGATACAATAAATTCTCAGCAATAGGACAACACATGCAAGACGTAAAACATCATTTCACTACATTAGACCAAGATATTGAAATTATCAGTACCCTAAACAAAGGCCCTCTTCTTGATATCACTGAAAATTGTTTAATACACCTTGATCAATACTTTAATCCTAACCAAAACCTTAACGATTTGTCTGAGAAACCAAACATTCTTTTTGACTTCCTTATTTTAGTTTTCAAATGCTTCAAGTTGACCAGTAGGCGTTCAATCTTCCATGTAATACACCTTCTCACGCTACTTGCTCTTACCACAACACCCCCCCTGACCCACCTTAAACTACTCCCCTCAATTTCCGGTTCTTACTTCCTCTTGTATTTCATGACAAGGCTAAATTAAATGTGAACCTCATAATAATACTTACCTTACCATTTTCACTTTTCTATTTTTTAATTTCTTTCCTTTCCTTAGATATCAAAAAATCCATATCAGTACTAATAGTCTCATATTCTAAGAGTTTTTATATACACCACTATCCTCCTTTTGAAGTACTAAAACAAAATTATATAATTTGTTACCTAGCAACCAAAATTTCATTCCTTGAATAACAACAATTGTGAACTATACTACATCTTTTTAACCTCAAGATCAGTAAGAGTGCTCAAGAACCTCTACATGAACTTCTATTTTTAATTCAAGAAAAGTGTCATAAGTGCTACCATTGTGTTAACTTCTTGCCATTTTTTTGTGTAGGCTGATAATGACATGGACAGATGTCAAAACTGGTCCCTTAATAAATTAAATATGTTGCTACATTGATTCGTGCAACAGTGTTATTGTATTGAAAAGGTGGAACATTTTTCCTTTTTTAACATTGTTACTGGATGTATGTGTCGTAACAGCATCATTTCATCCTGCTCACGACACACAGGTCGCATATGGGTGTCAAATCAAAAGACCAGCATCTGGCGAGCCGAAGTCTTCGGACACATCCCGGCACTAAAAGCCATATGCCTTTTTTTTTTTTATGGGTACAGGTGTTAACGGCCCCTTAAAACATCTATACGTAGTTCATTGCTTACGAAGCTCAAGAAATCTTCCTCATTATCAGCATCAGGATGAAAAATACCCGTATCACTCGGTGATGAATTATTTTCAGCTTCCACTGACACATTACAGGAGAGAGGCATTTCATTACTCCCTGTAATAGAAGTCGAATTCTGTTACGAACTTCAAAAGGGGACAGAATTGCTACCAAAAAAAACTCCTAGGCCATGGGCACGTGAAAAACATTCTCCAAGCATTCTTGGTTTAATCTGGCAGTTAAAATATAAGACATATTCGCATGTTTCATGTCTTCAAAAAGTTTTCCATTTACCAAATCTCACTTGTGTAATCACCTCCAGAAAGCGCTTCAGAATATTTTCCTGTCTCCTTAAATTTAAGCCGTAATCCAGTCCTAAGGAGGGTCTTTTCATCTTTAGGCGGTCTGGAGTTCAACACGTCAAAGGTGTCATTGACTAGCTCGATGAAGTTGCTTTCACGTCCTTGTTTAAAGTATACCGCACTGCCAGAGCTGTGCGCCTGGAAAATAACTGCGCAGCCATTCTCACATTCTGACGGGATCTGTCTGTTACACTCATGAGCCTCATTAATACGATGTGTAGTTGATAGGTGCCCTGTTTGAGTTTGTAATAGGTGTTCTATTGTCTTCTGAAATTCTGAACCATCAACTAACGTCAAACCTTCATCTAAAAAGTGGTTTCTCAATAATTTAAAGAGGTGGGGTACATCACAGAAAACAAACACCTTCCTTTTATCATCCATTGGACTGGCAAAAAAGCCCTTGTCCTTGTGTACGTTTAGTTCCTTCCACACTTTGGTATTTTTCCCCCCATGACACAAATTACTGCGACAATATGAATGTCATAAGCCTCAAATTTACTAATTATGTTTCAGGAGAGAAAGCATGGGGAAAGTCTGTGAAAGGCTTCAGTTGGTAGGGCTGACCACAATATAAAATTAGATGGGATTTTAGCAAAAATGATGGGGTAAATTTTCATTCATTGAGAAGGGCATGAAGGAGCATAACAGTTTATCTGGGGAAGTGTTTTATCCTTTTCCAAAATCTGTACAGATATTCAAGAAAATAATAAACAGCAACAGAGAAAAGAAATGTTACCAGGGCATTTGACCCGTGCAGTTGTAAATAAAGAAATTTTGTGAATAAATTAATTCCATCTCCTGGTCTACGGAGACTGGACGGCCGAAGAAGGGGACTGCCTGTACGGATAAAGTACAGTGGGGACTTTGAGGGCCCTGGGACCGTTAGGGTAGCTGTGAAGGCCCTTCAGGAGCTCTGAAAAGCGGTGGCAAAAGGTGCTCTGGTTAAGACGCAGCAGGTTGTCATGCACGTTAGATTCCATAATGGGGTTAAAAAAAAAAAAAAAAAAAAAAAAAAAAAAAAAAAAAAAAAAAAAAAAAAAAAAAAAAAGCGATGTAAATTTAAATCTTATAGTAGTTATATAGTATCATTTGAAGTGATTCTACATACTGTATATGAATTGATTATGTGTGTAAGAAGATATTATGAGTAGAATTTTGTAAATAATATAAATTTAAGGATGAGCTGTGTGTTTAATAGAAAAATTGTTCATGTAAATTGTATAATACTGTACTGTATTTTAGGAAAATGTCTTCTTTTCTTTTTAATTTAAAACTTAGTGCTTCAGAACAATGTATTTTTGTGCATCATCTGCCACCAAGGTAGACACCACATTTGCAAATAAAGTGATTTTTATTTTATTTTTTGAAGGAGAGAGAGAGAAGTAGCTACAGTATTTGTTTTTTACTCACACATAATAAATCGTACTTTTATCATCTCAAATGGGCTCATGCTGTTCCAGGTCTATCTATAGAACCTTTCACTCGCGATCTGAGACAGCACATTCCTGGTAAATTCCACTACAACCAAGTGAAGGTTACCAAACAAACTTCCCTTTAGATAACTGCACAAGCACTATGAAATGCTGTTTAGAACAATATATAGTCACATGTTAAATACTAACATAAATATAACTAAAAGTATGCTCTTATTTTATAATTTGGCCAAAATATGACCTAACGCTAAAATATGACTAAATATGCATTTATATGACCAATAAAAACTGGTTTACAAATGTTGGAAACATCTTAAATTAATCATAGAAAAAGAAGATAGGATAAAAACTTGACAGGTAATAAAAATCTGAGCCCTAGTCATGACAAGCTATTATTTTGCTGAGCTGCCCCTTAAACAATAGCTATCATATCACAAAGGCTGCAAAGTCATTAAGTACAAGCTGCAAAAAACAAATTTCTTTAATAAAGTAATATAGAATTTATTTAAGCTGTACATTTTGTGATAATAGAGGAGAATGGATCACAGAATTTTGGTAGGAAAAGATCAAAGTAACAAATAACATGAAAATTTGCAAGTTCTGACATCCAAATCTTTATTTGCATCACTTCCGGCAGGCAGATTCCGTCGAGTACATGAGAAACAACACCCCACACCAACATGGCTGCCATACATGGTCATTATATAAGAGGATGGGATAGCACGGCCAAACAGAATGGGGTTCAAACATTACAAGCAAGTGGGGAAACAATTTTGACTACAGTATACTTGTATTCATTTTTAACATAATATTGCACTTTTTTTTTTAGCAGGTATAAAACCAATCAATGATTACACAACAACCTTTAGAATTACTCTGGGTTTTAAGATCAGATAACTAAGTACATGGTTTCTTTTCAACAACATGAGTATTTAAAATCAGACATGCCTGCAAGTCTAAGGGCAGGACAGCTGTCAGTGGCTCCCTACCGATGGAAGACAAAAGCAACACTTCTACAAGCGGAGTGGTTTGTTACAGACGGCAAAATAGATCTATCTTTACAAACGGTGCACCCCTGCACTTTCTATATATATATATATAAATATCTCACTTTGGATTGATCTAATTTTTAACATTCTCACTAACGCTGTTTAGTACTTGTGCTTTATAGAAAAATCTGTGAAATTTTGATTGCTTTTCGCCGTGTATAAGTTTTTAAAGTCAAGGTGGAACGAGGAAAGTGAAGGCACAGAGTGTAAGAGAAAAGGGGGCAACAAGAACATTGGGGCTGCAAGTAGAAATGTGGCCAACATCACAGAACCACCCCCCTCCCCCTTCCCTAGCATAATCTAACATATACACAAACACTAAACAACTCGAGGAGTTACTCCTCTCATATATAAAAAAACTGATATAGTTTAATTGTACCTTTGTGGATATGTGGGTAATAGAAGTTTGGCATTGCAGGACTTTTGTTAATAGACAATAATCTAATTAACAGTTTACACACCATTAATACAGCAATAATAATATATAATATATCAATTAATAATATAACAATTAACCATTATAGTTTAAAAATTCAATTTTTTAACATTTTCATTTCACCATGTATATAATATTTGCAGCCCCAAAGACGAAGGTATTGTGCAAAATTGACATGTTCGGTCGGTCTGAATCCAGGTGTACAAGCACACACGTTTAGGCACTCGCAGTAAGGCATTCCTACCGTGGAGATATGAAGGACATGATCTGGACAGCTTGCCAGCCTGGTCCACTGGCTGTGTATGTGTGTGTGAGTGTGTGTGTGTATGTATGTATGTATGTGTTAGTGTATGTTGCCCACGAAAGGTGCACGCAGTAGATAAAATATAGTAGTAGTTCCAACTACAGTATAAATCTCTTTAGAAGGCTAACAGTGAACACGGTGGTTATTCTATGTACATCCAACTGCTTCTTCCAGGTCAACACGGGTACGGACAAAACAAACTGGAAGAATCAATCGGGTTTCTCGGGTAATTTTTTGTTCTAGAATAATTACAAGATTGTGCCATTCCATTCATTTTAGAAACTGTGAAAAGCTAACATTTCTTTCTTTCTTCCTTTCTTCCATCTCCTATTACTCTTCCCTAAAATTAACCAAGATATTTATATTTCCATTCTCTCTGTCTCTCACTGAGAGATGTCATTGTGATGTGGCAAAGTGGGAGAGAAAAATTACGTATGTCTTTATCGGTAACACAAGACTTAGTTCGCAATCTTGTAAAATTATGCCTACAAAGATCAAGCACCAAATTTAGCAAATGGCAACATAAAACTTAATATGTACAACACAGTACACTTAAAACATATTGCAGTTATTTGAAATTAATAACATTTCAGAAAATATATATATATATAATTATACTGTACAGAATTATATATATACCTTTCTATATATATATGTATATATATTGTTAAAAAAAAAAACACGGCACTGTAATTTCTCAGTTGACAACACTTGACTATACAAGAGCTGCTCCATCAGATGGGGGCAGAGGGGCACAAGAAACAAAGCACAACTACAGGGGAATGTTCGCACTCTCTCTTTAGCAAAATAGAAGTTCATCTGGGGGCTACATAGTAGTCACGTTACGTCACGCAGCACTGCACACAACAAACGAGTACAAAAACAGTCTTCTCCCGCCGTGGTTCCTCATTAAAAAGTTTTCAAAATGTCCAGCTTTGTGTAAAACAACGATATATCTCAACTCATTTGGACTTTTACCTCTTCGAGGTGGGCCCAAACTGCGGCGATAAGGGGAAGCGGAGTGATAGACCCCACAGGCACAAGTGACGGACCAACACCTTCAAATACATTTCTTTTCTTTAAAAACCATTAAGTACACATATGTTGGTTACTATGAGTTACTATTTACCAATGAATGCATTGTTGAGACTTCTTCTGGATAGATAACAGAAAACATTTAGAAATTTTTCAACAGTTTTGGGTTCCCTGAAGTTCATCCTGCACTGAAAAATGTCTAAAAACTAGTTTCCTCTTCATGCTGTATCTGAAGGTGAAAAATACACAGAAGCTTGGTGAACATATATTCTTCCTCATCCCTAGGAAGGTTACCCTCTTTTCCTTTTTTCTCATTTTGAGAAAAAAGCATCAGCAATCAACCAATGGACAAACTTCTCACTAGCACTGTGCCTACTGCAGAGTTCCCATATCACCATTAAACTTTGTGGAGTGCCGAAACCTAGCAGGCACTGCAGCCACTGACTTGATCGCAAGATCGCTTCACAACAAACTTCCCAGTCGTAGAGAACACTCAGTCTGTTATGAGTTTGCTATGGCTCATCAGCACGAAGCTTGACGACAGTGGATGGCACGTTACGACAATTCATGCGGCCTGCATAGGTCAGCACTCTCGCACCACTATGTGGCCCAACCTTCACTTATACGCGGCCGCTTCTGGAGAGGCCCACTGTCGTAGTCTGATCCACTACTGTGTCGAGGATCACCAGGTGATGACAAGTTGGTAGGTGTTACACTCCCTGCAACAGACAGAAACACTTGTGTTCAACATGGCCACGCAGTGAATACGTACACAAGTTCCAGAAAAAATTAAATCTGAATCCTAAATGAATTTCACAATGTCAGAAGATTAGTTTGTCTCAAATACGTTCCCTCATTAAAAATGCTAGAATTTAAACTGGTCATTTTAATCAGTCCAACATGTTTCTATCAAGATAGCGATTTTTATAATGAGTCTAAATCTTAATCTTCAGTACTTGTACTTAATTTATTTTTACTAATCTGGCCCAAGGTGGGCTTGCCAATGAAAGAAAGAATAAAAATATTTTTATATTTTCAACCTATCATATGAAATTTTGGTGTTGATTCTAGTTGGCTCGATAGCTGTATAAATGGTTTCTCAATACAGCTACTGTAATGTGCAAATAAGCATGACATGAAAAATATCATACCAGAAGTTAAATACTTTCTCTGTTTGCTTTTAATGTTTATTGCCAGAACATTCAGAGGAATTAAATTCATGTAAAGAAGTACAGTATCCAGCAAAACAAACCATACAGAGATTACAAACATTCTCTGGACATCAAGATATATCGTCATAATATGCAAGGTGAAAATTTAATATGTATCTAACTGCGTCAGTACAGCATGTGTTCAAATTGTGCACTCTCGCATCTTCTACACTGTTAATAACGGTCCTGTAGATTGCAAGAAATCAGCTTCATTTTCTGTATCAAATACTATTTACAAAGACTTAATAACAATAAAAAATCTTCCACCTTTTTGATACTTATATTTGCATTTTGGCAAATCAATTAATCATACACAGTACATGTTTCGTTCTTTTTTAGAACATCTTCAGCTGTTTACATTGCTTAGGTGATTCACTAAGTTTATCTTTTTAAGAACATTCTAATCAGGTACCTTATTTCTTCTTAAATACTATGTAAATTTAAAATAAATTAAATAAAATTAATTAAAAACAATGATGGATGGTTGAATGGGGTAGTGAAAGGAGAGGAAGATGGATCTACTTATAGTTAGCCTATTTTAAAAAATTATTTCTATTCATTGGAACAGATGTTGTAAAAATGTTACTACACAAGACAGAAGGCTGCTTCAGCCGTAGCTCCTCCAAGGTCACAGTAGGAGTGCATTTTGACAACAACAAGATTATGGCGAAGCTCCTTTATTAATAGCAAAACAGCAGTCAGCTTCAAGGTTCCTGGACTAGCCGAATTCAAGAGACATTTTGTCAATTTGAAACAAATAGCAGCCATCTTGCAGGGAGTAAATGAAGCGAATACATAGCAACATTCAGAACAGTGACAAATTGAAAGTCATATTTTCAAAAACTTTTTATTAGAAGACAAGCAGAAATTTTAATGATAAAAGTGCTGGAAACATTTTTACAACATCTGTTCAAATGAATGGAAATAAATTTTTTAAAATAGGCTAACTATAAGTAGATCCATCTTCCTCTCATTTCACTATCCCATTCAACCATCCATCATTGTTTTTAATTCATTTTATTTAATTTATTTTAAATTTACATAGTATTTAAGAAGAAATAAGGTACCTGATTAGAATGTTCTTTAAAAGATAAACTTAGTGAATCACCTAAGCAATGTAAACAGCTGAAGATGTTCTAAAAAAGAACGAAACATGTACTGTGTATGATTAATTGATTTGCCAAAATGCAAATATAAGTATCAAAAAGGTGGAAGATTTTTTACTGTTATTAAGTCTTTGTCCTGTAGATTCTCAAACATGTCGAACAAAGGTTGCCGCAAGGACACACAAAAATTACTATTTTATGATTCAATATAAATCTTCCAAATTTGTTTCTGCTTTACACAGTGTCATAATTATTAAATCACCATGTTAGATAGCAGACAAAATGTGTTACATTCACTTCAGCAAGTTCTGATTTTTAAACCTAAGATGTTGAGACACAGCAAAACCTGAAATATGACTCCCACTTCATTAGCTGCAAAGCTTTTGCTTTAGAACCTTTTCTAGGTTCAATAAATTTGATCCTGTTAAAGGACAGGGCAGGCAAAAGCTTGTACATTCTTCGAAACAGTTAGAAATTAGGGAAAAAAAATTACCTCAAAGGGAGCATGCACTGAATAAATAAAACATTCTAGAGCTCTCCTATGTTTACATAGTGTGCTGGTGTTAATAGTTTCCTTGGGCACTGAACAGAAGCGGCACAAAGAGGATAATGATACAGTAGAACCTTGACAATTCAAAATCAGTTAATTGAAAATGCCGCCTAATTCGAAGAATATCTCGTACCCGGAAACATGAGGTACAGTTTTGCATGTTATTAAAATTGTTTAATTCGAAACATGGATAATTTGTAATTCGAAGAACAACATCGGTCCCAGTACTGAAATTCAGATTTTTAATTCAAAATTGTCCTTCATTTTGTTAAAAATAATATTTTACAACGTAATTTGAATAAAAAATTATCCGCGTCACGATAGAACGTCTTCCGGAACATGCAAGGGTATCTTTCCGAACTTTGACTTTGGCTAGCCTATAGCGTGCTTCAGAGTTGCGAAGTTCTAGTGAAATCATAGTTCTTTTGTATTCTTGTAGTTACTCATTTTACTTTTAAGTTTTAGTGTGCAGTTATAAACTTCAAAGTTATTATAAATTTTTAATACTGTGTTTTAGTTTATTGTTACAGTATTTTAATTTAGGGCACATGTGTTCCTTTTTTGTGTTGCGAGATGGCTAAGCGTCAGTATTCGTTCAAAACACTGAGCAAGAAAATGAAAATTATAAGGAATGTCGACAAAGCACAAAAAATAGAAAACTGAAATAGCTAAAGACTTTGGAATTCCTGTGTCCAAACTTTCAACTTTTTTAAAAATCATGAGAGCATAGAAACTCAAGAAATGCAGGGTGTAAATACAGCAAAGTGAATGCGCATTCAAGGAGCTAAATACTCTGATTTGGAAGTGGAATTGATAGAGTGGATTTGGCATGTTTGAGCGAATAATATCCCTGTTGATGGCGAGATTATTAAAGGGGAGTCGAATGAACGGACGTTAAAGATTGGCCTTGAGTTACAGTGTTCAAATGGGCGGCTTCAGCGTTTTAAGGAACGGCACAATATCACGGGGCAGGCAGTGTGCGGAGAAGCAGAATCGGGGAATACTAGCGATGCAGACAGTTGGCGAGAAAGCGTAGCTCACATAATCAATTTGTATGCACCGAACAATATCTTCGATGCCGATGAGACTGCATTGTTTTTTAATGCAAAGCCAAAATGGACTTATGGTTTTAAAGGAGAGAAGTGCCATGGCGGGAAATCTTATAAGGATAGGGTCAACAGTCCTTCTGTGTTGCAATGGGGACGGAAGCGAGCGACTTTCTCCCCTCGTCATAGGTAAGTTCAAGAAGCCACGATCTTTTAAGGACATCAGGCACTTTACGTGCAAATGCAAGTCGCCTAAAAATTCCTGGATGACAGGCAAAATTTTTGAGGAGTGGCTGGAATGCCTTGAGCGCAAAATGGCATGGCAGAACAGAAAAATACTTCTTTTGTTGGATCAGTGAGCTGACACAAACATAATTTAATTTTAAAACGTGGGTCTTCTTTTTCTGCTGGCCAACACTATGAGCTACTTGCAGCCCCTAGATCAAGGTATAATTTCATCTTTGAAACATGCCTACAGAAAGTGACTGGTGTGTTACTTTCTCCGTGAAGCTGCTAGAAATATTACGGCGGGAGAAATACGCAAGTAGAATGCAACTGATGCAATGCGGAGTGTGACAGTTGCCTGGGATGCTATTCCTTCATCGACAATCAAGAACGGCTCCATCAAATGGGGTTTTCGTTTGTTAAATGAAGTAGGAGACGACACTGAAGATGAATTGGAGGAGTTATGGCAAAAGTCTAATGTTGACACTACTTCAGAAGAGCGAGATCCCGCCATGATGATCAGCTGTGATCATGTGACGCCAGAGGGAGATGCAACTACAGCTGACGTTGAATACGACGAAGATCCGGCGTAAGCGGCAATTATTCCGTCAAAAATTTATATACTTGCCGCTCTAGCCATGTTGGATTCTGTGATAAGTGCAAGTGATGCTGACGACACTACAATTAAGGCTATGGCCCATATGGAGCAATTCGTAGTCAGTGTTAAAAAAAGATGAAGCAATCTCTCATACATTCTTTCTTTATAGGCAATAAGTCTAAAGTATGAAAAAAAAAAAAAAAAAAAAAGAAAAAAAAATGAAAAAAAACCTACTGGACCATTAAACATTTGCAAACTTTTCAGGTAGGTTATAACCTATTTGCTTAAATTGCATCGTGCGTATGCAGTAGATTACTCTTTGTCTTTGAGTCATGTTTTATTTTTCCCGGGTGTGAGGTTCGGTTTGACAGTGTATGGCGTTATCCAAGAGCATTATTTCAATAAATGCACCTTGTTGGATACATTTTGGAAATATATTTTTTTCCACGGCATTTGAAAGGTTTAACTGTGAATCAAGGTGATTGCATGCATTAAAGGATCTTAGAATATTTTGTGATGCAGCAAGGCGGCGGTTAATTCGAAATCCCGCAATTCGAAGCCTGATTTTAGCGTCCCAACGACTTCGAATTAACAAGGTTTTACTGTATTTGGTTGTTATTCTACTGGCTACTGGTTTAAAATCGCACGAACACATCGAAGGTTTTCGGCAATGGGAGGATGGGAAAGGGTTGTTATTCCAGAAGGCTGAACGTCTCTGATGATTGCGATTATTTATAGGAAAAATACGAGATAATCATCCTTTCATAACCGTAATTTCTAATTCAGGCATCAGCAAAGTAAGAGAATAGCACTGAGGGAGTGCAATGAAAGACTCCAGAGGCCTTGCAAAAACCTTGAGAAGAGAGCAAGATCTGACAAAGGAATATTGGAGTGTGAAGACAGTGGCTGTGGCCTTAATTAAGGATTTGCATGATGTGAAAATGGGGAAACCATGGAAAACTGTCTCATGGCTACTGAGAGATGCCCTCGGACAAGATGGCGATGTAAAGGCTTTAATCCCCCAAACTACACTGGAGATTCGAGGCATGGATGGCGTCACTACCGCTGCAGACGTGGAAGGAGACATCGTTATTATTAGCAAACCATATCAAGAGAGGGACCATCCAGGGTGGTTTGTGAATAATCTTGGAACAGTTGCAATTTGGATACCAGATCTAGGAAAATTTTCAGTAACAGAGCACGGATGTGAAGATGGTTTTGTTTGGGTACAGATTGAGGGAATCACTATTGTAAGCTGTTATTTTACGCCAAATGCATCTGTTCTCAACTTTCAGATGCAACTTGATGGCCTTGAGGATGCATTACGCAGAATGGAAAACAGACTAGTGGTCGCTGTGATTTTAATGCTCAAGCGCTGGGATGGGGCATGCCACAAACAGACTCAAGAGAACGACGTATAATGGAGATGGCAGTCAGAAGGGGTTTGTTGGTCATCAACATTGGAAATGTGCCAACATTTCGATGGCCGGGATGTCAGGGAACAATACTGGATGTAACCTTCTCAATAAAGGATACTGTGCCTAAGATTACTGAATGGCAAATGATTGAGAACTATATGGATAGTGAAAACTAATATATCGTCTTTCGACTGTTCCAGGAAGCTCCTCAAGTAAGAAATATCTTGTGCAGGCCAGCACGGTGGAACATAGCCGGTATCGACAAGGAAAAGTTTCTACCTGTAACACAGAATGGAATGGAGAACATAACAGAAAAATGTTTTGGCTGTAGAGGGAAAGAAGCAGCTGGTGTATGTGTTGAACTCAGCATGCAGCTAATCCAGCAAGCATGCAATGTCTCAATGTCCCGAAAGAGACCACGAACTAGCAAGCACCCAGCGTATTGGTGGACCGAAGACATTGCTGAACTGAGAAGGAATTGTCTGCAACTTCGACGCAGGGCTCAGAGGATGACAAGCAGTCCAGAGAATACCTCAGTCTCAGCGGAGTAAAAAGTCAGCGAAGAAGGAACTCAGCAACACAATTAGAAAGAGTAAATCCGATAAATGGTGGGCACTGGCTAAGGAGGTACAAGATGATGCATGGGGACTAGGTTACAAGATTGTAATGAAGAAACTTGGGATATTTTCAGCTCCGAGCATGGATCCAAACCATTAAAGAAATTGTGGATAAACTATTCCCCGACCATCCAGAGAGGATTAACTGTGACGATGAAAAAGAACTGGATGATATACCCCTCTTCACAGTAGAAGATTTGAATATAGCTATTAGTTCTCTTAGAAACAAGAAGACCGTGCGGTTAAGAGCGCGCAGCTGTGAGCTCGCATCCGGGAGATAGTGGATTCGAACTCCACTGTCAGCAGCCCTGAAGATGGTTTGCCGTGGTTTCCCATTTACACACCAGGCAAATGCTGGGGCTGTACCTTAATTACGGCCACGGCTGCTTCCTTCCCATTCCTAGGGCTTTCCTGTCCCATCATCGCCATAAGACTTATCTGTGTCGGTGAGACGTAAAACAAATAGTCCCAAAAAAAAACCAAGAAGACTCCAGGACCAGATGGTATACCTGCAGAAGTACTAAAGATAATATCTGAACTTTGTCCAGAACTGTTGCTGAATGTATACAATCACTACCTGCAAGCAGGTGTTTTTAGTCCCAGATGGAAAATGGCCCAATTGGTTTTGATCAGCAAAGGAAAACCTGGTGGTTATAGACCTTTATGTATATTGGACACAGCTGGAAAAGGCCTGGAGAAACTTCAGCAGCCCAGAATACTCTCAGCAGTTCAGCTAGCAGGGGATTTATCTGCTCGCCAGCATGGATTTCAGAGAGGGCACTCGACGATGGATGCAGTGTGGGAGGTGGTGAATAAAGCAGAAAGAACACAAACGGGCAATCATCATTCCCGTAAATTGACACTTCTTGTGACCCTGGATGTGAGGAATGCTTTCAACTCGGCAAGATGGAGCGACATGTTGGAAGCTCTTGAAGAAACTTTCAAGCTACCACAGTATCTTATGCACATAATGAGTGACTACTTCAAGGATCACATTCTGCTGTATGATACGGAAGACGGACAAAGGACAAAATGAATGACGGCTGATGCAGCACAGGGATCAATCCTTGGCCCAGAACTTTGGAACATCATGTATGATGGATTGTTACATTTGGAGGTGCCAGAGGATCTGAAGCTTGTGGGCTACACTGATAATGTGGCTGCCTTGATAGTGGCTCATAATGTTGAGATGGCTCAAATCAAAATGAACCAGGTGATACTGCGCATAAAAGAATGGATGATTAGCCACAGGCTAACACAAGCAGAACACAAAACAGAGAAAATTCTTCTGACGAGGAAAAGGATCAAGACTCTTGTGCCAATGACTGTTGGAGAGTTAGTGATTGAAACATCTATGAGCACAAAATATCTAGGAGTGACACTAGACTCCAAACTCACATTTTGGAATCATATTCAGAGAGCAACAGATAAGGCACTAAAATACATGACTGCACTTAGTAGACTGATCGGAAATATTAAAGGTCCAAACTCCAGTAAACGACGCTTTCTCATGTCGACGGTTCAGTTAGTGTTCCTGTATGGCTCTGAAATCTGGGCTAAATCCTTGAGATTTGCTTCATATCAGAGAAGGATAGCTGCTGTACAACGGAGAGCAGCTTTACGTATTGCATGTGCATACCGCAAGGTTTCTGAATCTGCAATCCCCACGGTGCCAGCAACAACCCCAATAGATCTACTTGCACTGGAGCGACAAGAAATCTGGCATACCCAAGGAGAACTGGGAAAGCAATGTGCAAAGAAACATGCCTTCAGTGAATGGATGAGGCGATGGCAAATCAGATGGGGAAGTGACCCTCGGGGTACATGGACCAAGCGACTGACACCATGCTTGGATATCTGGGTTGAAAAGGTTCATCGTGAAGTCAACTATTACCTCACACAGCTTCTAACAGGACATGGATATTTCTGTAAATTCATGCATAGAGTGTGCGGAGCGAGTGATGCAGCATGCATATACTGTGACGACATCGATGATGTATTTGACACCTTCTTTGTATGCGGCCACTGGATGATAAAGAGAAGATGTGTGGAAACTGAATTGGGAGAAATGATACCAGATATTATTTCTGTGATGCTACAAATCCAGGAATCCTGGGATCACGTGGCAGTGTATGTGAACGATGTCCTTCGTCAGAAGAAGAGGGATTTTGAAGCGTACGAATGCCAGTCAAGGAGAAATGAAGAAAGAAGTCCGAAAGACAGTAAGCACAACATCACCCTGAAGTAATGCGAGAGCAGTTCCGGGGTGATGATACACATCGTGGGAAAAGGGTGTGTGGTTTTTAGTGGGCAAGAATCCCAGACACTTGTGGAGTGCGGACCCTTCCCAAGTGTCTTTTGAAGATTTTCCAGTCCCTCGTAAAAAAAAAAAATTAAATTTAAATTATTATTACTGGGATGGGTTATTTCATATACTCCAAATAACAGAAATAGCATTCCATAAGAATGTCTGCCAGTCAAAACACATGCATCACAATTATAAACATATGTTAGTTCTTGGTACACTGTTCAACATACAAATAAATTTATTTCATAATAGTATACCTACAGAACATACCTGGAGTAGGCGTGAGGTGACCCGTCGAGTTCGGCCGTGGCAGACTGTGTCCGTGGCTATGACCCTGTACATGACTCAGCGGATGACCCAGTGTGTTAGGATGATTCCCGTCACGAGGCGGTGATATAGGTTCGCTTTTTATCTTCACAGGCAATGGCGACGTTGAAGGAGGTGGCGTACTGCTCGACACTGCTAGGTGTGGCAGACCGCTATAATGTATATAATAAAAATATTAACAACTCAGAAACTTGTACTTCCAAATATAACAAGTCAGCTGCTTCTGCATCAAGTACTAAGCAGAAGGGATTTTAAGAAAGTAAAAAGTAATGATGTCCAATATTATCTGATTAGTAGCTGTGACAGCTTAGTAGTTTAGCTCCTAGACTTTAAAATGGCTTGAGCAGTTACATATACTAAGGCCATTCATTAAGTAATGCACATCTCTTATCGTTGTGAAATGAGATGTTGGAGAGAATTTTATATATAACTACTACAAACTTTCCTTGATTTTTTAAAGAGGCAAAGGCAAACATTCACAGGCACTTAAAAGACGTCTATGGAGATCAGGCAGTGGATAGGAGTAGCCAGCCACTAGGTAAGTAGAGTATCAGCGTCAGAATGAGGTAAAGCGAGACTGTCAACGTTCAGGTTGGCCACATAAAGCTCTGACACCGGCGACTACTCAACGCAAAGACAGGCTTATTCAGGGTGACAGGTCAATAACAAACAAATTGGCTACTCAACCTGACATTTCTCAGGTTAGTGCCAACACACGTTATCCACCGCTTAGACTATTCAAAGGTTTGTTCCGAGTGGGTCCCTAGGTTTCTAAGTAATGAAAAGGAACAAAAGAGGACCATTTGTGCAGAGTTGCTTTTAACATTATGAGGCTGATGATGATTTCTTATCCAAAATCATCACCGGATGTGGAATATGGATTCATCGTTTTGACCCTGAGACCAAACGATGGTCTATAGAGTGGCAGCATACGAATTCTCTTCATAAGGAAAAGTTCAAGTCAGAACCCTTATCTGGCAAGGTTATGGCCCAGTTTTCTGGGATTCTGATTGACATTGCCTGCTGGTCACACAATAAGATCAGAAGTTTACATGGAGAATGTGAAGTTCTTTTTAATGAAGAGATGATTTCTGCATGTTTGTCACCATAAAGATGTCAACAACATCCTCCTTCAATATAACAATGCAAGGCCATGAAGCTATTTCAAAACTTGGGTGGACTGTTCTTCCTCATCAACCCTATAACCCAGATCATGCACCATCTAACTTTTATTTGTTTGGTTCCCTTAGCAATTCACCGTAGGAGGTGATACAACACCAATGAGGGGTCATAAGTAAGTTCTGGACATAGCTCAGAAGGAAACCCCAGCTGAATGGTTCCACAGCTGTATACACACTCTTACATCTTGGTGGAGGAAAGTCATAGATTCGGAGACTGTGAAGAGGTATTTGTAGTTAATGAATAAGAAAATAACCTAGTATATTCCCTGTTGCAAATATACAAATCTACAATGACAAAAAAAGTGATGTGCATTACTTATTAAACCATATTTGTTGTATCTCTCTCTCATTGCAGAACACCGAACAGATTCTACTAGTTGGAATGTTAGGTACCGTACAATGCACGATTCCACATTAGTCTGTATTACTGTCTGATAACTGCTGCTGAAAATGATAGGTAAGTACTGCCAATGGACAAATCAAAGCTCTACATAGTGTCTTCAGTATTTCCAAACTTGTTTGAATGTAGAGAGCTTCACTACTAATTTTCACTTCCAATATCAACTTTGTAGGTGATATCAAATCCTACAGTACAAAAATGTATTCTATGACCTCTGATGACAAGAATCTAGATGTGCATAGCTGACACAATGAATCACTATGCAGGCCCCAGAATCAACACATAATTCACACTCCATAACAAGCTACTTAATATACTGTGCATAAAAAATATAATACAGTATTACATAAATACTAAAATATATTTTAAGGGTTATAAGCAAATGTGCACTAAAAATAGAAAAGTGTTTATAATGATTCATTTAAAAATTGGTATAGCTACATTTATTGTTTTAAACCAATACATGTGACCTGTTGCATGGAAAGGGACAAGCTGAAGAAAGTGTTTTAAAATCTTGTTGTGATATAGCCTATTTTGGGGGCATTAGTGCATATTGCAGGTTGAAAGTAAGTACACCGAGCTTGATAGCTGCAGTCGCTTAAGTGCGGCCAGTATCCAGTATTCGGGAGATAGTAGGTTCGAACCCCACTGTCGGCAGCCCTGAAAATGGTTTTCTGTGGTTTCCCATTTTCACACCAGGCAAAGGCTGTACCTTAATTAAGGCCACGGCCACTTCCTTCCCACTCCTAGCCCTTCCCTGTCCCATCGTCGCCATAAGACCTATCTGTGTCGGTGCGACGTAAAGCAACTAGCGAAAGTGAGTACCATAACCTTTTATTCAGAAATTATTATTTCACTTTTCAAGTGCACTTCAGCAATGTAACAAGAGAAGCAGATGATGCAGAAGTCTTCAAGTGGAGGAAAACTAAGAGAACAGTGCCGAGGATGATCACCTTACTCGCAAATCCTAATGCTTCAGTTAAGTGTACCTGGCAGCGTATAATTTAAGACACTATTTGTGATATGTAAGTGCTTAGCTATTATAGATGTTCATTCTAATAAACAATCCTTCTAAAATTGCAAAAGAAAAAGAAAATAAAATTCAACAATCTATTTTAAGTTATAATGAGAAAGTAATTTTATGTTCTGCTCATGTTTGGCCTAAAAAAATTATTTGCTAATCAAACAAGACTGAATAATTAATATCACATACATAAGCAATACCGTATTTACGCAAATAATACCTGCACATTTTTTTGCGTCAAAGTTGGCATTTTTATCAAAATAAGCCTACCTAAAGTTAGGGTAAATACGGTATTTTTTTCTTATTTTACAGTCCTTTTTAATGTATAATTGGTAATAGTTAAACCTTCTTTCTTAAATATTTGAATGTTTTGTACAATAAGTAATAAAATAAGTGAAAACTTCAATTGTGCTTTTTTAAAATACAGTTTTCTTTATGTCAACACTCAATAACTAATATCTTCTAAGGTACTGCACCTAGAAGCATGAACTCAAAAAAAAAATTGCTCAGTACCTTATGCCAATTTTAGAACAAAAATCTCAAAACTGAAAAATCCTACTTTATGTCCCTTTCTGCACAATTGGTCACATACTTTGATACAGTTTTATGGTAAATAAATAAATGGAGCAATTGTTTTCATATTAACAGTGAATCAGGATGAAATAGCAAAAAGAATCAATCAGGATAAAATTCTTGTACCCTTCTATTTTTTTTCAGTTATAAAAAACAAGTTATAATATATATCTTGGCCAACTGTAGCTCACATTATGATTTCTCATTACACAAAAGAAAATCATATGCCAATACTGCTGTTCAAATTATTTTGCCTTTTTGATCAGACTATGAAATTTATGATTAAAGATAAGATTTTCAATTGAAGAAAACGGTAATGCTTATATTTATTTATTTAGATTTCTGAAGAACTTCATCTTGCACATTATAATCTGTTTGGTGTAATATGTTGTCCAATGTAAACAAAAACACTTGGAAGGGTTGTATTCTGATTGACTACTGGCTGTGCAGTGTATCCAACAACCAGCATTTCCTATTTTATGACAATTATGGCATCTTTTAACTTAACTAAATGAAATTCCAGAATATTTGTATTGTAACCTTAATTAGTAAATTTTGTGTGAATGGATTGTTTTGTTATGCCAAAAACTGTACTGTCTAACTGAATGCAAAGTCTTGTAATTAATAATAGGGCCATTGTGTAAAGATGGTGGAAGCTGTGAAACATTGGTCTGGCAAGCCTCTGAAAAAGTGGTGAAAAATAAAGTTTGTTTTACATGTGTTCCACAAATTTTGAGAAAAGTGTCTGACATTAGCAGCGAAAGAAACTGATTTGTTATGGCAGAATTTACCAGTGTGTCACGAAGTAGCGTTAACGAACACAAACACAGATTTTAGGTTAAGAGACTTGCATGATCGAAAGCGACTTTCAACCTAATAGGTCGTGTTACGTACATTTAGTATGTGATGAAGAGATGTTAAGTACAGAACAAAAATGGCCAACCAGACACCAGTGGGATCCGAACCCACAACCTCCCACTGGTGTCTGGTTGGCCATTTTTGTTCTGTACTTAACATCTCTTCATCACGTACTAAATGTACGTAACACGACCTAATAGGTTGAAAGTCGCTTTCGATTACGATGTGGTCGTGAAAATTCAATATTCATTGACTTGGCCCTCAACGGGCAACTTGAACGCACTCTACAGTGTGATGGTAGTAGTACCAGACCTGTAGCTTAGATCCTTTCCAACAGAACAAAGATGGCCTAGGCCACCATAGCTCAATTGGTAGAGCAACCGACACGAAATCGGGAGGTTGTGGGTTCGGATCCCACTGGTGTCTGGTTGGCCATTTTTGTTCTGTACTTAACATCTCTTCATCACGTACTAAATGTACGTAACATGACCTAATAGGTTGAAAGTCGCTTTCGATTACAATGTGGTCGTGAAAATTCAATATTCATAGACTTGCATGACTTAGTCAACGAAGGCTTCGCTTATGTAACAGCTGAGAAGGGGCAAGCATGTACTGAATATGTGGTGAAGCAAGAAGTGCTACTCTAGGAGTAAGGTTGGATTATGCACTCTATGGTTGACCAATTCATAATTAGTGTAAATGCTTCATCGTTGTTGAGTGTAAGTAAGGACTCTCAACACTAATACATGTGAATCAAACCACTGTCGGTAGACGACTCATGAGATTAAGTACAACGTACATTTAGTGTACTGTTTATTTACAAGTCATTCTGTCTATTCTTGTATTATTTATTCTGATTTTTATTGGCAATAGAATTTCAGTCATACGTCTCAGTACTGTTGTCTCTACGAATGTAATACTGTAGGTTTCATCTCAACGTAACTGTCACTTTCACTAAGTTAATTAGTTTTCATCCTGCGAACGTATGAATATCATCATCATCATCATCATCATCATTGAGTGAATATCATTCTTTTCACACTCTGTAGGCTATGCTTCAGATACCGACCTTCAAGTGGTTTAGGAGCCCTATTTGGGATTTAAATTCACTCTAAACCTTTCCACGTGGCAAGATATTTTTAACCAACCATAGAATTTTCTCAGCGGAGGGATACTCTGGCTTTGTTTACATTGGGCAGCAGGTTACAGTGACCAGACCATAAAAGCAGCTTAACGTAACATCATTTGCAAATTTCATACGGTTTGAAAATTCTCCTACTGGGATCATACAAGTACACTGCAAAGCGATAGAGAAGACTTAATGTTAATGATTCTCCAGTATAATTTTTAAAATTCCAAATGTAAATTAAAATTTAATTTTGGAGTTCTTTATAGTAGGCTAATTTACCAAGGTACCTTTTACACATTTTGTATTCCATATTTACTTGCGTATTAGACCCCTTTCTCTTCCACTTTTACAGCCAAAGAACATAAGGGTGAGTCCAATATGCGATAAGATAAACTCAAATTTTGTGCAGTGAACATACGGCTTCTAAGCTATAAAGAGCTATAAATTATTATATGTAAACATTCTACACTAGTCTTTAATGAGCATATGAATGTATTTGAGTTAAACTGGCTATTTTCATTGGAAGGCAGTATATCTAAATGCAAAAAGACAATCAATGGTGAACTCGACTTTTAGGCCTACATATAAATATAGTCAATTTTAGTTACTCATGTTACGTCATTCGTTTCATCTCATTAATTCCTCTGATTAGGTTGACGCCAGGAAGGGCATGCGATCGTAAAAACTCGCTACGAAAATTTGTCTCACTTCATACTAGACCCTGTTGAGAAAAAGGATAAGCATATCGTATTATCATATTATGCAATATTGATAGAATAGAACTTAATGGCCAGTCATTTGTCTCTGTCGATTGAGCAGTAAGCCTATCCACACGGTAAACAAGAGTAAATCTAATCACTGCATTCATTTGAAGTATTGTCTTGTGTCGCGAACTTCCCTGCTACCAGCATGTCGTCATTCCACATGACATCATCTTCACCGCCATCTCATCAGCCATGCATTGGGAGCACGCGAGATCCCGTCATTTTGAAACTTTCAAAAATAGTTTTGTTCCCGACTATGGAGTCCAAACAGTGAGAATCTATTCCCAAATGGTTTCTGGAGAGTTTTATGTGTAGCAGAAGCCCCTCCTTCCGAATAAAGACGTGCTGCAGAAAGCATGCCAACCCACCAACTGATAACTAGCGTTTGTTAAGAGTTGAACTTCCGAATAATAGATAGTGACTGAGGCGTTCTTTGCATAACTGCGGCTATTGAAAGCCAAACTCTTATTTTTAAGTATACTTCATGCGTATTCTCCACATTTATCACATCAGGATTTCCTAAACAGCTGTAAATGAGACAAGAGAGATCGCACTGTTCAGGTTAGGTACCGTATGCTATCAAGTGCCCGCATAGTGCCAGAAGTTCCACGACGGGAAGATTAAAAATAAATAACATGAAAGTTGTGGATATCTACAGGTGTGGCAGTAATGCATTTTATTATCATGTTTAATTTTGTACGATCGTTGTCTCAATGTTTTATTAACGCATAGTATGTTTTGTTTGGCGTCTCCAAAAATTATTATTACTGGTATTATTATTTGAGGTACGTTGACGAGTAAAACAATAGTTATGATTTGATTGTTTTTATCATGTTTTAAACCTACATCTCTCCAAAATAAAAACCTATACTCGCCCGAGTTACGTGAGATTCAACGATCACTTTGTTAATGATCTCGCCTGCTATATTAATAGCAATAACCGTGAATATTTCTTAATTAAAATAAACTGTTTCCTCATCTCGAGGTGGTACAGCTCCTTTTAGGCAGCCCTCCAGTGGAAGGGAGATGTATTTACCATTTATACCGCATATCAGCCCTCCTGCCATTCGTAAATCTCTGGCAGTACAGTATCGGAAATCCAACTCAGGCTCCCGAGAACAGCAGCTAATTGTGCTAACCATTACACTGGCAGACATTCTTAACTACAAAACACAGGGACATATACATGAATGATGCGTGCTTGCAATGCGCAGGTCGGACACAAAACTATTCCCCTATTTGTGCGACGTCAGCAGAGCTTCAGTAGGTCTACGCTACAGAGCCAGACATTTCTTAAATACAAAACACAGATGTACCACATGATGTATGACGAGTTTTCATTGCGATGTCATCAGAGCTGCAGGAAGGCTTATACCACTGGGCGAGTTGGCTGTGCGGTTAGGGGCACGCGGCTGTGAGCTTGCATCCGGGAGATAGTGGGTTTGAATCCCACTGTCTGCAGACCTGAAGATGATTTTCCGTGGTTTTCCATTTTCACACCAGGTAAATGCTGGGGCTGTACCTTAAATAAGGTCATGGCCGCTTCCTTCCAACTCCTAGGCCTTTTCTATCCCATCGTCGCCATAAGACCTATCTGTGTCGATGCGACGTAAAGCCACTAGCAACAACAACAAAAAAGCTTGTACCCGTTTCGAAGTGGAATCAATGTTCTTCTCTGACGAATTACGTTGGGGGGTCTTGTATGTGAGATTTATTCTTTTCATTTTCTTCGTCTGGAAAAGCCAGGGGGGGTCTAATACACAAGTAAATACAGTAAATATTGTCCAATTATCAAGCTAAACCTTCAGACTTATGTGTACAATTTTGTACATTGATTTATTTTTTATAAATAAATTAATTTAATCACATGCTTCACAACATTCACTCACAGAAAGAGATCATGCAGAGTAGAACTAAAAATAAGACAAATAACCCACCTTGTATGAGCTAGTGTTGAAGGTAGAGGATGTGTGCTCCAGTTTAAAGACCCCAGACCCATATCAGGACCAACGCTAAAGTCCTGCCCACCGAAAGAGGTCAAGGAAGCTGGATAGCCCGCCAAACTTGGGATGGACGGAGTCTGCAGGGCAACCACTGGTGTGTTTAGTGTCGAGGTACTTCGACTTGGCTATGGAGCACCAAATGTATGTCACACATAGAACTAGAGCATGGAACTTACTAATTCTGTTTGTCAGACAGAGAAATACACTCACCTCTTCACTGGGTGGTAAACTGTGGCCCTGAGGAGTGGGAATTACGACTCGAAGGTTAGCTCGACCTGCTCCAGGTGAATGTTGTTTGCTATGTTGCATCGCCTTGTTGGAGAGAACAGGACTTGGCCCAGGAGATGGAGAGCCTCCAAGAGGTGACGACGAGTTGGGGTAACCGTTACTCATTTCCAGCATACCACCGGACGGGTATACTGTCAACATAAGAGTAAGAACATCATCAATAATTGACAGAAATTCTCATGAATATATGGAAAAGTTGCAAAATATTTTGCTTGTTCTAAAAATAACACAATAACTCTGGAAATTGAACAATACATATATAAACATAAATATTTTAAAACTTTTCTTAACACTTTCAACACTACAATATTTTCACGTGGACAATGGCATTGAACTGGGGCTTTTTCCTAAATTTAAATACATTATTACACAAAAATGAAACATAGTATATACCTGATGTTTGTATCATATGAAGTTGTCAGCCAACCAAAATGAAGATGTTAAGCAGGAAGTATATCTCTAATGTAATTTAATGATATTAGTCATACGAAAACATAAACCTGCTCAAACAATAAAACTGAATCATTTAATGTGGCTACATAAGCCACAAATAAACACAATTACGTTTGAAATACAAACTGTACCTATTTAGGAATAGTATGTTTTGGTATAGTAGCCCAAAAAACATTAGGCTATGCACAGTCCAACCTTGCATACCTTGCACTCCTTGCAGCACTATCTACTGTACTTTCTTTTCGCAGCACAGCCTGCGTCTCTTCGTCTAAACGAAAAAATAAACAAAATTTCCGAGAAGTATTTCTATCGTTTGTATTCGGAGTAAAATAATGCAGCTAAGAACTTGCATTCGAAAGTGACGTAATTAATAAAAATCGTGCCCAAACTATCACTTGATACGTTATCTGATTAGTAAGCAGAGTATTCATCACTGTCATCTATTTCTGAACCTGCTAATCCCGAAAAAGTATCCAAGATATCACTATCATTGAGCCAGCGTGAGGACATGTTTGTACAGTAACACAGCTGATAGCGCGACTATTTGGCGCGCTCAACTCCCGGCGCATCGAATGCTTTGGTAGGTCATGGCAAGGAGAAACTAGACCTTTTATCATTTCAGTTTGAACTTCCCAGGGACAGGAACCGTATGGGGTACGTGCGGCTGTATATAAATACGGGTGCCGTCCGCAGCCAGGAAAGCAGTGTGTCCGTATCCCGTATGGGCATAGTGTTGAAAGTAGTGATGATAATAATATCATATTAATGAACCTTCATCTACAGTACTAACAATGTTAAGAGATGCAAGAGTACCGGAATAACCCCACAGGTTCATAAAATGCTGTTGGTATTCAGTGGCTAGTTCATTTGGGATGTACAGTATATCACTGCCACAGAAATCATTCAATAGATATTTTCTTAGTAAATATTTTTTGCTTTATTATAAGGTTTTTAAGTTGTTCTAATGAAAATATTTCCAACATTTTCAATAAATACTTCTTGACTGAATGATTGATGGACAAAACTTAGATATGGATTCAATTCAGCAGAAACTTTCTGTGCACTGGTACTGTAAAGCAAGCTTGCAGTTTGCCATGACTGTAACTTTGTAATTATTAGCCACTGTTCTACGTGAAATTAAGAACATACTTCAGTTTTTTAAATTCACATGCATAGGCTGGTATTTAAACCATGATTAATTTGGTGAGAAGCAAGTGATAATGTTGCTCAGCTATCATGCTCTGACACATTGGTGTTATATCTAGGAAGAAAATAAAACTAATTTTTAACAGCCGAGGTCAATTTTTTAACTCTCAGCTAAGAACTTAAATATTATTTCAATGAAAAACATAAGTATTAACCATACCATGAAATGGGAATGACAAAGTCAGTGATAGAATATCTTATTAGGACAGAAAATGTGGTAACACTTTATTACAGAGAATGTCCGCCCCCGTAGTGTAACGGTTAGTGTTATTAGCTGCCGTCCTCGGGGGCCCGGGTTCGATTCCCGGTACTGCCAGAAATTTAAGAATGGCAGGAAGGCTGGTATGTGGTTCAAATGGTACACGCAGCTCACCTCCAATGGGGGTGTGCCTGAAAAAAGCTGCACCACTTCGGGATGAGGACACGAGTTTACGTTTACGTATTACAGAGAATGTGAGAATTCTCCTCATCTTTCATTCAGTTTCCTCTGCAGGGCAATACATCCTAGAGCTACACGGGAACAAACTCAACTGAAGATAAGTTTCAATCATTTCAGTACCGGTACTTTGAAAGTCAGTTTAAAACTGTATTATAATCTCTCTCATTATTCAAGTATTACTTTTACTTTCCGACTCATTTAATTCTTAAACCCTGAAATATGACTACAGTATATGGTAGAAATAGTGTGTCAGATGTGAGTAATCCAGCACTCTCCACACTAAAACACTGCTACATTGATGAGGATAAAATTTCACCAAATGGACCTCTGTCACCAATTTTCCTGCCATTACTGTCTAGTATTCACGAAGTATAGTTCAAGACATAAATGTACAGTATATTCTCAAGTAAAAATGTTTCTAACATTCAATTCCAGTTGT
The DNA here is from genome assembly GCF_040414725.1 of Anabrus simplex. Classification (NCBI taxonomy): domain Eukaryota; kingdom Metazoa; phylum Arthropoda; class Insecta; order Orthoptera; family Tettigoniidae; genus Anabrus; species Anabrus simplex. Next base: position 143,773,138 of record NC_090268.1, read on the forward strand.
TTGGAACATACAGCAACCCAATGTGTTGACGATCAATAGAAGTTCCCTTTGAATGATAATACAGAGATCCATTCAATAATCATGTCAAATTCTAAAATATAAATATTAGCTTTTGATATATCTTTAAAAAATTATTCAGACCTGAGATTGAGATATAGTTAGACTGATGTTATAAGCTGTCTTCTGCAATTAATATAACAATGAATGGAGGAATCTTAATTATGTTAAAGAATATATTACAAGATACATTACAGTTGTATAAAATCTAATTTAAAAAAGGATACAATTATCTGAACAAACACACAAAGGAGTCTCAAACAATACAAAAGCAAACAAATATTATTTTCTTATTATTCATGATTTATAGAGGAAGTCATACAAACAATTTTTTAACAAACTCTCAATCTAAAACCCTCTGCAATAAGCATAATTTGCACCAAGATATTCTATAGATTGTATTGAAAACTAATACATGAAATTTCCTAACCTTTTTTTAAAAATGCTCCCAAGTTTTCTAAAAATCCTTGAAAATAGCTTCCTGATTAGCACACCTCCATAAGTATTCTTTCTTAAGTGTGTCAGTAAAGAAATTGACATTGAATATTCAATTCACAGATAATTCTAACTGACAAGTAACTATCTATACAAAAAATAATATAGAATATTTTAAGAAAGATTCATCCAAACTATGCTACAAACTAAAATGCAAGTCCAAAAAGGTCTTTGGTCAAACAGAGATGTATAATATTATTTACAGGAAAATTCATCTTTTAGGAATTTACTAAAGCGTTTCTTACCTAGGACAGATACAGGGGAAGATTTGTAGGATTCAGATCCCTCCCAATATTCTGGAAAAAGAACTATATTTCAGAAGAATTGTGAAAAATATTGAGTGTGAAACTACTGGAAAAAAATGTAGGAAGACAGTATAACTAGTAATGAAAAATGACAATGACAAAATGAACCCTACAGAGTTACCATTTCTTTCGAGACAAACAAGCGAGTTTTATAAACCACTCTGATGTCCCTCTATGTAGCTCCCATTTTTCAACAAGAATTAATATTTCTCAATTATACAAAATAAGCAAGTGTGCATCATACAGCATTTCAATTTTGATATTTTTGACATTTCCTGCACATTTCCAGACCTAATGTGAAATTTCCAAGTTAAAGTAATTTTCAATGAAGACCCCACCTACAGTTTCTCTCATGAAATCCCACCTAAAAAATATTCTCAGTATTCACTACATTAGGAACAATCCATACTCTAGGAGATTTATTTTAATTATAGTACAATTTGTTCCAAATAAACAATTTATTCTACATTCACACAGGAATGAAGTGTAATATACATTCAAATTCCCTCTCTACTTTTTACTAATAGTTACCCCACCCCCCACCCCCTTTTTTGGTACATGTTTCATGGTTCTAGTGTTTGAAACTCCTAAAAATTCCAACATACCCTATATTTTCAAAATTAAATAGGATTCTGTATGCTGCCTCTTAGATTTGTTCAGTCTCAGATGTATTTGAATCATATGAGTCCCTCAGAAGCAAAATTCTAATGAATTTGCAATTTACAAGCATTCAGTGCATCTGTGATGATTTCAATTTTATTTACTCTCATTCACAGGTCGTCCTCTGAACAGCACAAAAATAAGGATAAATTCCATGTGGTATACTCTGGTAAACACTAGCATAGGAAAAATATTAATCAAAAACAAATCAAGTAACTATGATGCATGTGTGTGTGTGTCATTCAATATTCAGTCTCAGCAATGAAAAAAAAAGCACTACATATATCGATATACAGTTGAAACTAGTTTATACATAACCTAGTTATAAGTGGTTCTGAATTATGCACAGACTTTTATAAGTCCTGCCAGAACAGCACTATATTACATATAACATTTTCCTGATGTATATGTAATAGACTTAAATGTAATTCTCATTTATATGCAACATCTTTTCGATCTCAAGCAATGGCGATGAAAGGGTCTTAATGATGGGGAAGCTGAGGGAAGGCTGGAGGAAAAGCAGGGGAAGCAAGAGGCAAAGCAACTTACAACAGTGGACTGAAGAATTAAAACATATGTGCATCAAGAATCGGATGATATAGAGTGTTCAGAATATTGGTACACTATTGACTGAATTGCTAAACAGACATTACAAATATTACAGACAAAAGTAAAATTTTACGTTTCGTTACCATTAGGCAAGAAAAATATAATACTTTTAGATTTTCAGCTGGCATGTTTTCTGAATTCCTATCTGCAAAGAAGATAAAAAGATACTTTTTTTTAAATTTATTTATTCATTCTGACACCAATACGTGTTTACCAAAGTACACAGAATAGCTTACACGTTCTTTGAAAAAAAAAAAAATTGTAGGTTTCGTAAAGATATATCAATGTACTGAAGAATATTAATTTTTTTTTTGTGCTGTCAGGAGGAAATTAAATACTATGTTTTCCATACAAAAGGCTTCACATTATTGTTACTGAGAATTTTATAATCGTGGTAACATTTTGTCTCGAATATTTCTGCCCAGCCTGTATGATTGCCACCATCAGGCAAAATTTCTGGGGATAGTCCCTCTAACACCCAGAAGCAGTCCTCTTACTCATACTCGTTTGTTCCTGATGCTGTAGACTCTCTGGAAGTAGGGTATTGTTGGCGAGTATATATCATGTTTTTCTTTATCTACGTCATTTGGCTGGAAAAGCGAGTCTTCAAACCTTATCGTACAATCAATGATTTCTGCTTTGTTTTGTCTCCGATTGATGGCAATTATATCAATACGATGGTTAATTCCACCTTCTGCTACACAGTGGACTTCTTCATGAACCTCAAGGCCTTTTTCTCTGAGACTGCTCGCTAATAGAGATTTCACGGTGTTATGACGCTTAATGCGAAGTAACTCTTCCTGAGGGCAGTTCCTGAGCACGTGGGGTAGGGTTTCATACTCACTGAAGGCCTGCAATGGCCTGTGCTCGCAGAACATCCAGGTAGAGTAAGGACTGGGGTGAGCATTGCCGTCATTTTTAGCATGTCTCTTCATTCCGAGGATCATAACCCATTGCATTTCATCACCCATGAGTTGGCGGATGGTACTTCAGCAAATAATGGAACTCCTCTCCCTGTGTGCAGGTAGTTACTCCAAGCATGAAATTCCTTTAGTCATAGAGTTTCTCAGATCTTCTTAACACTCTTGCATCTGTCGTTGGTACTTATCCGCAGCTCTGAGAAGCAATGATTACTGATGGCATTATAATCTCTGACAACACAAATATGAAGATCATTCATTACTTCGAGCTTGTGGTTGATGTTTGATTTTTGGAGATATGCTTCCCACATTGCACAATGTATAGACAAGCCTTTATATTTATTGCTTGTGTACAATATACTGCTGGGAGTGTCACTTGGTAGGTGAAGAATTTCCTTCACTGCACTCTAGAATAGACTGTCTGCTTTTATTAAAAATTTCTTGGAAATTTTCTCTATACATGTCAAGTGAAAAGGATACATTAAAGTGAGGCCTATGAACTGATACTGTATATTAAAAATTTCTTGTGAATTTTCTCTATAGGTGCAAATTGAAAAGGATACATTAAAGTGGGGCCTATGGCTTGATTTATAACAGTTATTTTTTGTTGTGGCTGCAGCAAATGGGAGGCAGCAAGCTTATCTAAATTACTTTTTAGATGTTCTAAAGTTTGGTTTTCATTGAATATCAGCATCCTATTTCAGTGAAGAGCAACAAGGTTATTCTCACATTTTTATTTTTAATATGATGTAGTGAATGATAAACTGGGCGATTTAAAATGTAGATATTTTAATATTGCAAATGGAGGGAAAGCTCATCATCGTATCGTTATTCCATTCTTGTTCTCAGAATGCAACATCTGTGTTACTGCATGGCAAAATGGAGCTAACTCAAAAAAGAAGACCAGTCGTACAACTGCATCACTGATGGTGGTATACAAAGCAAAAGACAAGTGCTAAAAGTTGACTTTTCGCTTCACGACACATACACTAGATAACATGGGAATAATATACAGTTAAAAAAATTAGGGGAACATGTTTTGTACCGTCTGGTATGTAAACGTTAATTTGTTAGATGGGGTTCTAATTGTCGTACAGTATACTTTGAGACCTTAGCTACTCAGGGTATGTCAAATCGAAGTTATACTCCATCTGTAGGCGTAGCCATGCATTAAACTGTCAGGTAACCCCTCAAAACAAAGTGAATAGCGTTGTGTCCGTGTGTTGTTGTCAGGTACACAGACTACTGTGGTCATTTGAGCACATTGTACGTAAACCAGCACACCCCATGAAACATCTTAACAAGGTCCAAGGCGCAAGGGCAGTCACTTTGATCCAGGAAGGATGGACTTTTCGTCATGTTGCTGTGGATCTCACTGTCTCTCCGTCAGTTATTCAACACTTGTGGAATTGCTACAATGAGACAGGCGAGTTCACAAGGAGGGTTGGACAAAGACTTGGATGCATGACAACCCCACAGGATGACCATCTGACCATCAGTGTGTTGCGGCGTCGTTGCCAGACAACTGCAATAAGACCTCAGGAGGGTCACTGGAGTCGAAGTGTCTGACCAGACAGTAAGGAATAGGTTCAGAGAAGTGTCCTTACAACCCAGACGTCATGTTCAAGTGCCCCGCTTAACACAGTAATATCGCGCAGCTCACCTTCTGTTTTCCCGTACCCACGTCAACTGGCAACCTCGCCAATGGCGAACTGTGTTGTGAGTTAAGTCCAGATTTCCCCTCACACAGCGTGATGTAAGTCAATTTGTATCGAGATGCCGTGGTGAGCAGTACATGCCAAATGTTGTCCAGGAAAGCAACCGATTCGGACAAGATTCTGTGATGATGTGGGGTGGCATCAGCACTGATGGCCATACGGATCTTGTTGTCGTCCGTGGTAATCTTACATCTTACCACTGCGGGTTACATCAAGCAGATACTGCTACAGCATGTGTTGGTTGCTGCATACGGTGTTGGCCCTGAATTCCTACTCACATGCACGACAATGCCAGGGCTCACGTAACGTGGATCACCAGAACTGTCTTGCGAGAACAGGACATTCAAGAGATGGAATGGCCAGCAGTGAGTCCCGACCTTAATCCCACCGAGCATGTGTGGGACAGGCTTGACAGAAGTGTTTGTGGGCGTCCTGTTCCACCACAGACTCTCCAAGACCTTGAACAGGCTCTCATTGAAGAATGGAACCTGATACCGCAACATGACCTCCGTCGACTTATACGGAGCATGCCACGTAGGTGCCAAGCTGTGATATATGCTCGGGGACGACTTACACCATACTGAAGCTCTCCAACGGTTATAAAAAACCACCCTGGAAGACTGTTATCACTTTGTTTTCACCCCTATTTGGACATTTCCATTTGTGCTCTGGAAATGAACGCAAATCCATTGATGTTTTTTTGTATACTTCAACGGTAAAGAATAACGGTTTGGTTGGTATTATTTGGTATTATACCTGGGTGTGAGTTATTGTTCTGTGGAGTATGGCATACATTCAAAAACATGTTCCCTAATTCTTTTTAACTGTGTAGTTAATTCATTTTCACATCAATATAGCATGTTTACAGCAGTCATGAGAGACAGAAAACAAAAATGTATTTCTCTAGAAAAAAGTGAGATTTATTTGAGAAAAGGAGGATAACCCAACAAAATCAAAAACATATATCACAACTGGTCTTGTCTTATTTACTTTTGTAACCATTTGTAAGTAGTACATTCATTTATTTATTTATTTATTTATTTATTTTTAATATCAATATTTTCCATTAAAAGAATAAACAGAAAGGTCCATTATAGTCTCAGAGTTGTGAGCATGTTTAAGCTTCATTAAAGTAAATACTTTTGTTAACCCTACAAGTGCCAGCTTTATATTCTGTAGAGCCAGCATGTAAACCTGCAATTTGTAGACTATGAATTAAATGCTAATAGTCACCACAATTATTTTTTTTCTTTCTGAAAATGATGTTACATACCGGTATAAGAATTTTTGGAGCAGATTCTGTAGTTTAATTTTTTCTAGGACATAACAATATTCAAAGGAATGGAAAGACCTAACAATCACTTTAATAATTGAAAAAAAATTAAAACAATTCAAAATTCAGGACAAAATTGCCAGTAAAACATTTATCTACATTGAAAAATCTAATGTATACAGAGTGTTCCTTGATACGTTCTCAGTCACTAGCAAAAGTTTGGTTGGAATATTTGCAGAAGTAGGGTCACAACAGAAAATAATATGAATAGACAAATAAAGCAGGAAGTTTGGATACGTTAAGTAACTTGAGATTTTTGAGTGGATTTCTTTTTATTCCTCCTCAGCAGGGTTTTTTTTTTTTTTTTTTCTCTCTTCTGTTCTCAAGGTCTGTAATAGTGTTCTAGTTGTCTCCAGAATTGTAAGCCTACCTCTACCTGCATTTTAGCAGCGTCAAAGAGCTTCATCATCCTTAGAGTCACTTATGCAATCACCGTTATCTGGCATTTAAGTCTGCTCTGGCTCACTATCACTGTCACTAATTGTATTATTACTATTAGTTTCACCGTGTTTCAAATTGCTAAAATCACTTTCTTCATCTATTAATTCCACAATAAGGTCAATATTGCCAGCAATGTTGACATCTTGAGTCGTCATCTTTACCACATGTCAACACTGAAATTCCAAGCAAAGAGGATACATAACATGGAATACTTACATAGATATGGAACTCCTTACGACAGTAAAATAAACTTCAAACTATGCTTGACAATTTAGTGTGTGTCTTACATCAATAGATGTCACCTAAGGTATCTTTACTGCGACTTTTATGAACATCGATTTTTCGACGCTGGTATTATAGACAGGTGCACAACGTCAAAAAAAATCGATTGTTGGCACTTGTAGTGTTAAGATTATATTTTTTCACTTAGAATGTTTTAAACGCAATCTTGATTGTAAGTAATCCAAAATGTTCCCCTTGAATTACATATAAATCAGTTTCTTCCATGGCTATGAATGAATGAATGACTGAATGAATAAATAAATGCATTTGGTTCAGATTGCCCATCTATTTATAGCAATGTCCCTAAATGTAAGGAAATGATATAATCAGCACTTATTATTACAAGCCTCAATTAATTGAGGATCTTAACAGCTGGCTATTTTTTCTGATGCTGCTATCAGCCACACATTAGCTAACATCTTAATCAGTCAATATTTACAATACAGACTCGGAGGACCTCAATCACAAAAACTAACAGCAGTGTTTATGAAAAGGAACATTACACAACGTTACAACACAGGCCAACATATAACAAATAATATGTTATAACACTATTTTTAAATTCAGTTCTAAATTTATGCAAAATCATGTTTCTGTGTTGCGTCTGCAAAAGATGTTCAGGTTCTTCAAACATCTACAAAATCCTCATTCTGCTATGGGGATTATACAGCATATTTATGATCCTAAACATTCAAATGCATTTTTCTCAAAATCACATTTTTGCAACACCTTTTCTACATCCAACACAGATTTGCCAAATTTGTACTAAAAGATGGTACATGCAGAGTTCCATTTGCAACTAAATTTTGAACAATTACTGTCAAAACGTCCAGAGTTAACTGCTTCTTTGCATACTTTTGATGCTATTTCACAGAAAAACTAAACTACATTAAGAATGAAAATAGTCTATGATTTATCATAACTTGTGAAGTGTTTCCTGTTACTTTCATGTTCTGAACTCCCAGGCGGCAGAGAGAAAATTTTGTCTGTCGACTCAAACTGGCAAATAGGGTTAAGTCAACCACTGCTTTAAAGCACCATGAAAATGAGATTTTGCTCACATGTTGGTCGGATTCGACCATCGTATTCGACTGTCCATGTTTATTTTACCATTGGGTAAGTAATATAAGTTGCAAAAATTTGAGATTATATCAGTTTCAGTCTTTAATAAATTATCTTTACACCACATGTGGTATGCGGCAGAACAAACAACACCGAAATTATTGCTGATCTGCAGTCCACATTTCCCTAGTAACAAAGTATTTATTAATGTATTAGTTTAACATACTGTAAATTCAGTGTTGTGTTAAATTCCGCAATTATAATTCTCGCAACAGAGAAGGTGTTTATCGCAAAACATTATTTCTGATCAGAGTTAGAACGAGCCAAGTTTGCTTCATATTAAAGAACACATGAGGAGGGATTTAATAAGAAGGAACCAAATAACAGAACGATGTTACCAGTCACTGACAAGTTCCATATGGGATCTGTCTAATGTCAACAAATGGGGACAACAGGGCACTACGAACTGTTACCACAAACGAGGTTTTACAGTCCCTGAAGCGATGTCTATGACAAACATTGCTGAAACTGTAAGTGATAGGTCTGTTCGACAGATGTTTGAAAGAGCTAGGTAGAAATTGTATACCGCATTAAAGTTCCTCAGCATCTAACAAGAAGGGATGTATGAGCAAGCCTGATTATTGTATTGCATGATATAGATGTTGATTCCCATAAGGAATTGCAGCCGAGTAATGTTCATGACATATGAGGATCCAAATTTCTTCGGTAACATATGGTTTTCAGAAGAAAGCCATATTCACCTTGATGGCTACATCAACCAATAAACAACTCACTTTTTAGGGTTTGAATGGCCCAATGCCGTTATACAAAAACCACTACACAGTGCACAGGTTACGATTTGGTGTGCCGTGTCCAGTCATGGGATACAGGGCTCTTATATTGTCAAGGATGCTACAAAGAATCCAAAAACAGTGGACCAGGTATTATACAGAGACCTCAATATTACCCCATTCATCTGAGATCGTGCTGTTTTTGTTGCTTCAGAGATTTACCCACCCAACAACAGTGGATGCAGCAAAACAAAGCTACAGCACACACCGCAGGGGAATCATCACTTATCCTTCTACAACAACACTTTAGATTGCCTGATTTCTTGTGGAACTCCATTCCCGTACCCTTCCTGTTTCCCGGATCTCACGGCCTCAAGATGCTTACATATGCGACATATTGAGAGAATCAGTTCCCATGACAGATGACTCACATTTGATCATCAACATGTTCTAATAATCTTCAGAAACATGATGAACTATGTGTGATAATTACACCCAAGAAACATTTTGCACCAAAAGCACTGCAAGCTGTGTTACCATGCAGGTGGTTGACTTTGTACTAGAATACAATTTTACCTACTGAAATTTTTTGACAGTAAGGAAATGTTTTATTATAAGTTGTTAAGCAGAAAATTCTGAAAATAGAAATAAAAATGTTTTGTATGTCAGTCAAATTTAACAAGGCCAAATTGGTAAAAGCTTGACACTCCAATTTTATTTCATATTTTTACTGTTTGCTAGACAACTACTGTATCGTCAAGCTCACACAGTACACTTGGTACTTCCATGTCAGAGAGTAAGAGGAGGTCATGTCAATCAGCTGACAGAGAACAGCGGTGGCTCATAGACAGTTCGATAACAATGAACATGTGACATTATAAAGTCTGCATACTGGTCAACTCTACATGGTTTGATGATACATCTCCTGGAAATAGGGCACATACCTTCAAGAAACCAACAGGCAACAGTAGTAAAGAGAAATACTGACAGAAATGGCCCTAATTCCTTTAAGACTCAACATTACAAAATGGAAAACTGCAAGACCATCAGATAAGTGAAAGATAGTTTACCAGTGTCCGTTTCCGAGGACGAAGGACGGGGACTAACGCTGGTGTGAGGCATTTGAGGACTTGACTGCAGCATTGAAGAATCTGTGGGATAGCTGCTGTTAACTGGCACCGATACAGGCATAGAATAATTTGCCTGATTCATGCCTACCTGCTGAACAAACAAGACACATTACAAATAATATTACTTCAACTCAGAATGTTACCAGATCTAAACATGATAATTCAGAAGATTTAGTCAAAATTTCAGAAGATATTTAGAAATAGGACGATGTCATTTTTAAAAAAAATTACTGAAAATAAAATGATCACATAATTAACAATGGGAGATACTTCAGTTAGTCATTCATCTGTGGATCTTCCTCTTTCTAATATACACATGTCTCCCTATCCCTCCTCTGTCTTCTTGTTAGAGTCAAACCGAGAGAGACCATACCAATTTTAAAATCCTAACAGAATTTTACTCTTCGATTGCCCTTAGGAGTTTTGTGGTAGGTCATGTACTGATACTCCAGCTCAATCTCTTGTCATATCAGAATTAATACATGAGAGAAATCCCAACCATTCCCATGTTAAAGAACTCATCCTCACACCCTGAATTCTCTTCATATTAAAAGCAGATGAAGGGAAGTTAAACATAATATTGTGTCGATGTTAAATGGAATGACGACAAAAGCCACAATGTGAATTATTAGCACTTTTACTCCAGACCATGGAATATTGTTTTGCACCATTAAAAATTACCACAACCACCACCAAAGTGTACTAATGCTAATGTATTCAACATAGTATCCTCCTTATACTATCAAGCCAAGTTGCAACACGTGTGGTTCCCCTTGATTTTACCTCTTTTATCATTTCATTGCCATGTTTTAAACTTCAGTTCTCTTCTCTTGTTCCGTTTGTAACTAAATCGACCTCCCAAATCTGAGTCTTTCTCGGTCATTAATTCCTCTGACTTTTCTCACCATCATATGGTTTGGCTTTCTATTTCCATTAAATAGTGTAAAATATTCCAACTATCTCAGACTATTCATTTTCTTTTTGCCATTTAAATATACCCTGTGCCCGTATTCAGTTTTCTTACTCTATAATCAATGGCCAATTTCCAAGCATGAATAACATTACAGTATACATAAATATGCCTTGCATATAATTTCTTGGTCTTCACTGGTACATCACAATTCCATAGTTCACTGTGTACTACGTGATTGTACGTGACCTACTGATCTTCATATCCAGTCTAGAATTTTCTACTATTAATATAATAAATATGTGCTAAATATCCCTTTCATTATAATCCCCTAATAGGAAGCTTTCTTTTTTAAATGAGACACTAAATCTACAGACACAGGACTCTCACATTTATCCACTGAATCCACTGGTAAACATCAACTGACACTGCCAGAATTTGATCCTGTAACCTTGAATTAATGAAGCAAGCACCTAATGGTTATGCAGATAGTCGTATTAATAATATCTTTAAAAATTTGAGGAGATAACAGATATTTGACAAGTTTTCAAAAAATGGTTTGAATATTGCAATGTTATCATGTTTTAGTTTCATGAGCCAAAGGGAAGAAAATTATGAAAATTACATGCAAATCTTGTAAATCAAATTCTGGACTCTATACTGAATGTTTTAATGAATTAGAATTCTAAGTGATCTGTGAACTTACTCGACTCCCATTCAGTTGATTCCGCTGTAACATCATCTGGAACTCTTCATCAATTTTACTATATTTAGCCTCAGTTCGTGGAGTAAGTTGGTACTCTGTGTCAGGTTCAGGGCTGTCTGGACTACATGTGCCATTCTTGTGCTCCTTTTTATTCAAAGCCTAAAACACACATTTAGATGCTCACTGTAAGTTGATATAACACAGAGAAAATGCAGAAATAAATCATGACATATCAAATTAGCCATACTGATATTTCCTGTGAAAGATGATCGGTAATCTTCCTCATATATTTTCCTCTCTTCTTTTCTTTCCTATTACTGTACTCAGGAAAGAGACACATGTCTACTAAATATACGTACATCACTAAGTCTGCAAGACAAACCATAGGCACTCCCATCTTTAGTTAAAGATGCAGTGTATTTAGTGATGTAATATAAGAATAAAAAGAGAGGATATGAAAGCCATTCACAGAATCTGTAATATCACTCAGGAGAGGGTGGAACCTGGCAGCAAATGCTCCCTTTACTTTCTCTCAGCTAGTCTCAAGAAGAAAGCCAGCAAGTTAAGATTACTCTGAGGGTCTTGCATAACACAGATCTGCAGAACACACATACCAAAACTCTGGTGTGATACACCTGACATTTCTTAGAATACTATTATTTCAAAATATTAGTACAGGGCTTTCTATTCTCAGTATGAAACATGTTTTAATTTCCCTGTGATGTTCTTTTACTTCAAGACCAACAGCCAAATGTGTAGCATCAACGTGTCACGCGCTCTCTCCCACTCTATTCCTGTCACACTGACTAATCATTGGACCAGCCGTCTATGATGCTGCTATGCAGACGACTTGCTTTCTCTCTGCCACTTCACAGATTCAGTGAATGGATTTCAGTTCAATATTTTGAGCATTACTCATCGTAAGTTGCATTGTGAAATATTCCTATTCTACAGCAGTCATTGCTTTGAGCTCTACAGCAGTTTAAAAAAATTGAGTACTAACTAAAATACCAGTGCTAATAATTACAATAATTTTATCTCTTCACTTGTTACAGATTTTAACACTGCGTATTTGGCATTCTGCAATACTAAGAGTTTTTTGTTGGAGGCCAATGACACATGGCTGTCTCATTTAAATTCTCCCAAGCGCCACCAACGTCAGCAGGGATCGAACCTACATCTTGTGCACATGACAATGAAAAGTAATATCTTATTTCCTTTCTTTTGAAACAAAACATATTTGCTTTAATTGTACCTCTTAACATTACAATGTATGCTAGACAGGACAGCACTATCATCTGATTTATTCCCCCCCTTAACCTGGTGCACATACACAGATTGAAGGAAAAGCCCATACAGGCGAGTAACTCCAGCCTATACAACAGTGCAATGAGTTGATGACTCCTTGACTAGACCAATGTTGTAAGTGTACCAGTGGCTAGGATAAAGAAACAGTCAATACTGATTTACTTACCTCTATAATATTTTTATTTGTAAGCGATTCATGTGGTTCATTATATTCCGTGTACTTCAGGAGGACTTTGTCCATGTCGGTGCTTGCATACTGATACAACTTATTGGAGCTACTGAAGATTATGAGTGCTATCTCACAGTCACATAGGACACTAAGCTCATACGCCTTCTTCATTACACCAAATTTGCGCTTGTTGAACGTCACCTGAAGCAAAAGTAAATCATAATTTTCAGTATTTTAAATATATATATACTGCAACCAATTAGCATTTTGTCATTTCAAATGTATAAACTTCAACACTCTCAATTGTGCCAATAAAGTACCTAAACCACTTTTAGTAGGAAATTTTACTACAGTGAAATTATTTTATTTTCCACATGCTCCTCTACTTCAGGGACGTAAATTATTATGTAACCGAGTGCATTATTCTTAACATTGACAGTATATTTTTTATGATTTGGAATTCATGTAATTTAGAATTTTTGGGAACCATTCACAATTTTATATACATTAAGACAGTAATAAAATGTGATACATTGTTGTAAATACTTAACATACTTTTAAAAACTGAAAATAGTAATCAAATTCACACAATGGTCAATTTATTCTAATCTTATACATGAGGTAAAACCAACCATTAATGTTATATAATTGGTGAAATTATAAATTAAATATAAATTAATTTGAGAGTTATAAATTAACTGAGTCAAAACTGAAAAGAAATGGCTTCAAGTATGACAAAATAGAAAAATTTACGTAAATGTTATATAGGTTCACTTTTTCTGATTACCTTAGAGTAGTACTTCCATGTAAAATAACATCACCCTAAGGGGAATTTTTAAAAGTTTTTTTAGCTAGGCAGCCAGTCATACTTTTCATAGAATTGCCTGTTTTTCCTAGTCCTGCCATCTGTACCACACTGCCAGAACATGCCCCTCGTGCTGTAGAAACTTCTATGGTTATGTTTAATCTTATTCAATTTCTTCTACCAGTTGCATTCGTGGCTTTGGTTCTCTTTTACTTTACTTTTACACTTTTCCTTGATGGCAACCCCATGTGGAGTAATGTATTCACTATAGTGTGTTTCTGTGGTGGCTGGCAGGATGGTGCACTGTGTGAATATAAGGAGAAGAGTACTGGGACAAACATAAACACCCTGTTCCTGAGTCAGCAAACTCAACCACATGCAATTAAATAGGAATAGAACCCAGGATCCTATGAACAAACAGTCTTAACACTGACCATTCAGCCAAGGAGTTCCAGCCAATTTGTCTTTACTAATTGCAATGCCTTTGTATGAGTTTAAACCTATTGTGCTTCCTGTTCCCTTGTAGATGCTTTTTACTATCACAGGTGACATATTCATGGTCATCGACCCATGTAATTTTGTGTGTGTGTCCGTCGGCCCCGTTTCCTGATAACGCGTCGGGGATGAATTTATTTGGCATGCTTTTACAGCCGGATGCCCTTCCTGACATCAACCACAGATGCGGGGCTAATGAAGATAAATGAACGTGTATGAAATTAGGTGGCTTATGAATAGGAATAGTTTACCCGGAAAATAAAATGGGAAACCACAGAAAACCATTCTCAGGAGAGCCGAAGGTGGGTTTCGAACCCACGCGACTCCCGAATACAAAGCCTGGCTACATAGCTGTAGCGCGCTAACACACGCGGCCACTTAGCTCGATCGCCCATGTAATTGTATAACTGTTTCAATTTAGGTCTTTGTTAAAGACAGATGGTTTAGGACGTTAAATAAGGATTAAACTAACATTTTCCTGGAGTTAGTGTGAAATCCTGGCGTCGAGATTCAAAGCTTGGGTCTCCGAACGGATCAGAATCCCAGTCGTGCAATTGAGCATAGCGCGGCCATTCGGTTACGGAAACAGACTGGCGCGTCCTAACAATGGCTTAGGAATAAATCCATATACAGTAATCCCCTATTCACGTAAAGCACAAGTTAAAAATGGGAACATAGTTCAAAAGGATGACTAACCTGTCTGTTCCGTTCGTCAGTGATGCGCGAGATCTGTATTTTCTTGCGTCCCATTGTCGTAGAAGTAAACAGAGTGATGCCGTTGAAATCACAGTTTTGAGAAAAAAATCTGCAAGGTGGCAGGAAAATTTGGCTAGCAAGACATCAGCATTCAATCTGCAACAAAAAATAAGTGAGACTTTAAGAAAGATACGAAAACAAAGATCAATCAAAACCACCACCAGGACAGAAAATTGCAATACCCTTACACCGACATAATAATAATAATAATAATAATAATAATAATAATAATAATAATAATAATAATAATAATAATAATAATAATAATAATAATAATAATACAGAAGATTTCAATAACATATAAACAAAATGAGAAGAATTACTATGTAGCGTGATAAATACGGCAATATTGCATACATAACAATTACAGCAATAACTTAAAATAAAAAAGAACTTGTAATAATTTAAAATTTATTGTGATTATTAAAATAAACCTACATTTTTAGTCAATGAAGCTAAACATTCATACCAGTTCTTAAAAAAAAACCAGAATTGCATCGGAAAAATATTTGTAGAGAATTAGTGAACGTGGAAAGAAAGGCAAGTGGGTGAGAGGTGCACAGCCCCGACAAAAACAATGCGACTTTCCCTTCGATACAAAGATGAAAATGAAGTACGTAAGTGGCAGAGGAAAATAAACAGTCATTGTAGAGAAATGTTTTTATTATTATCTTAAAGCGGTTTTCTGTAGTTTGAGACAGCTAGTTCCTCCACCTGGGCATGCATAGTGACTTCTTGTGTGGCACTATAATCGTGACTTCGAGATGAGTCTTCTATTCTAAGAGCACTCCTTCCCACATTTACTGACTCAACTGAGTTATTATGTACAGCTGACATCGTATTCCTTGCAACACCACACTCGTGTCCAGCCAAGTTCAGCAGACAGGATGCATGTTTGAAATATCAATTTATTAAGCCGAACATTTCCGTGTCATCATTTGAAGGGCAGACCAAATATTATTTCTTCAAACGATGAAGAGCTGTTCATTACTACTACAATAAATCTATTCCAGCAGAACAATACTGTATTCTTATTTCGCTAGGAAATCTTTCAACATCACCCTAACATTTAAGACTTTAAGAAGGGATCACTCACAGCATAGATGGAATAATAATAGGGAAGGAGGGAGACAATCGCTTCCTGTCCCACCCAATATAAATGGGAAATGACAATCAGAGATTCCATCTTTTATTACGTTTTCTTCTAGCCAGTCTCTATCCCTGTCTCTTCTATTTCAAAAATGATTCATAATCAGACGTCATAATCCCGAGGTGTACAACAAGGCTTGACAGCTGCCCGACGCTAGTTTGAGGGCTTTGTTACATGACCTGCCAATTGGCTGGAACCAGTTTAAACAAATAATAATAATAATAATAATAATAATAATAATAATAATAATAATAATAATAATAATAATAATAATAATAATAATAATAATAAATTCCTTTAAAATGAATACAAGCAGAGTTCGGAAGTACTATTAATGAGATACTGTGATAGTACCTTTTTTTTCGCTGCTTCGTAAGTACTAGCGTCCTATACGCTTTCACAAACATATTAATGCAATATTAAAAAGCCATTCTGGGAACAGCCTGCTTCGAACTGCACTACGTAACAATCACCAAGAATTTCGATGCAGAACGTTATGCCCGGAATATTACTAATTTGTTTATAAGACACCGTATGCAGAACTACTATTTTTTTTAAGACACCTTATTTGTCTTATGATACGGAATGTTTACCAGGCGATATAATACATCAACAAATGCATCAAAGATGATTTTTTAGTTTTTATAAGTGGCATGGTTAAGTACTGCTACCGAAGTTTAGGATTAGTTTTATATCATGGATCGGCCAATAATAGTCTATGACATTCCATCACTTACAAAATGACTAACAAACTCTTAATATTTATTTTAGTATTAAATCTCCGTCGCTTTCAGACATCAACTATTAGGCGACCGGAGTTATTTTGTCATCCATCTTAACAAACAAGATTAAAAAAAAAAAAACAATGACACCCACCTATATTCAGAAAGAGAGAATAAGGGTTCAAACATCTGTAACGGCACTCCTGTTTTGGTATACCGTTAATAATTACGATTAAGAAGCAACGTACGAAGAAGACAGATAAAACGTTAATTTTCAAACTGTCTCGCTAGTATTTTAGGCTCTATGTCAAGATGAGAGTTACAGAACGTATCTTCATTCACTGAAACGAATACTAAAAAAATTATGTACTTTTCCATTCGGTGCAGCAGGCATGAGTCACGCTCCTACGATCCGACAACCCAGCGAGCAGCACCGTGCGGCGGGCAAGTCGCCATGTGAGGAAGTTGGGCGGGCGTCAGCCTTGGCAAGAGAACAAGTTGGCGCGATGCCCATGGACGCACGTCTTGAGTGGCCTTTCTAAGCGACGGCGGCGTCGACACAGCCGTCGTGAATGTATACGTGCGCCAACACGCAGCAATCGAGGCCATTGCACACGCACACTAAAAAACATCGTGCCACAGACCTACTTGTAGACAAAAATCACGTGTAGACTAAGTCTCCAAAACAATTACATTCGGGCAAGATACGAGATCTTGCTGAACAAGATATTATTATACTATATTTAAAGGAAGTTTTATTTGTAATGTTCTTCGTGTTACCCTTGTTTGGAACATCACAATTTAAAATTTGAAAATTTCCTATGAATAACGAGGATGAAGTGCACATGAGAAGATTACTATTGTGCATTTTCTTACAAGATAGCCACTACTGCGCATTTTTACACAAATAAATACACACTTTACACAGAGTGGAGCCAAATATACTGTACGATGTAGTAGAGTATTATTACTACGCAAGCATGTAACCTCAGGCACCGACATGAGGATTCTTTAAATGTTCCTTCTGCGTCAGTTTGTAATTCCGCCACTTTAGCCTGCCATGGTTATGATAACTATATAGAACTTTAAGGTGCCCAGTAATTTATAACACTACGATCTGAATATTTCAGAAAATACAATAACTAAAACGGTTAACGTCCCTCGAATTACTTTTATGATTTTCCGGAGACACCGAAATGTCGATATTTTACAGCGCAGTAGTTGATTTACACACCGACGTTAAAGAATGTCTTGGGTATGTTATATATATCTATGAAAAAATGACGATGGCAGTGTAATTATATTATCTTGAATATCATTCAGAATGATTACCTTTAACGGCTTTAACTATTAGTTTAATAATGTCTGTCGCAATGTTATGGCTTTCTACTCTACTACTATTACTAAAATAAACAACATTCAATTTAACCGGAAGTGTTGTAGATAAAGGCTACAACTAATTTAAATGTAGTAAAAGATATGTCCATAGAATTACGTTCTTCGCCAGACTGGGACATGTAGTCGTTTCATGTACAGGTAGCCGACGTTTCGAACCGAGTAGGAATATATCATTCACCTTAACAAAGGATACTGAAATTCAAACGGAACGTCAGCAACATGCACCTGTCGTCAGCAACGGAGACACAACCCAACTCTGGGGAAGAGTAATAGTTTAACAGGCCATGGAAGCTTCGCCTCTAAAGACACGTCCCTAATGTCGCAACGGATTCCAAAATCTAGCAGTAATGAGCGGCTGCTAGCAGTAGTCTAATACACTAAGAGAGAAACCGGATCTCGTACTGAGGTTATGATAAGGAGAAGAGATAACAGATGGTTGAAGAAAAGTTATTCAATTATGCCTAAATGTAGTACTCTACGCAGAAGGTATTAATCGAGAAATTTCTATTGTGCAACCGTTAAAACTCGAGAATGCCGGGGTGAGTGGCAAAGACGGCTGAGGCGCTGGCCGTCTGACCGCAACTTGGGTTCGATCCTGGCTCAGTCCGATGGTATTTGAAGGTGATCAAATACCTCAGCCTCGTGTCGGTAAAATTACCGGCACGTAAAATAACTCCTGCGGTACAAAATTCCGGCACGTCGGCGTCTCAGAAAACAGTCAGTAGTAGTTAGTGAGACGTAAAAGCAGTAAGATTATTATTATTATTATTATTATTATTATTATTATTATTATTATTATTATTATTATTATTGTCGCAACATAGTTCGTAAGTAAGTACGAAGCTCTTCCTTTTCGCCCTCCTCGACATTCTAGCAACCACTTGCTTCGAAAACAGAAATATGTTTGATACGATCTGTCCATGATATAACATAACGTACTGCATACTTCAATCGTAAACGCTATGGGGTATAAAATACCTCGACCGTCTTGACGCTGTGCCCGTAATGGCGTGTGAATCTGTAATTCATCGAAATGGGAACAAAACGTATGAGGAAAAAACACCACCAGAAAGTGGTAGTAGTTGAAACTAAACATAATGCCGAAGATCAAAGACTAAAGGGATTCGAATCCAACAGTATAATCCGTTAAGACAAGTGTTAATATCCACAGACGTTTCGTTAGTGACAAGGCGCAAGATAATTTTCTCTACCGAGCTCAGTAGAACGTTTTAAAGGGTCGATAGAGCTCTTGTCGTATATCTAACCGTGAAAAGTGTTCTAATTATATCCTCACTTTCATCATTTTCAAGGACATTGCCCACTATGAAGACTGCCTTACTCATGCACAGAGGGGCCGACTGATTTGACCAGACACCATATTGTATTGTCCAAAATAATGCATACGTTTCATATATACGGCTTCAGCGAGCGTTAAGTTACTCTATCAACATGCACAATCAAGTTGCACTCTTTTTAAGAGGACCGATTAGTGTTTCCTCTTCATCTACAGGAATAATGCATTTCAAAGGATGGATTTTGTTGTCGATGGTGTAGGGCTACAACGTTAAGACCACTTCACACAGTCGAAAGTAAAATGGAACTGTGAATCAATAGCAGGTATGTAAAAATATTCTTAGAAACTCGAAATATGTCTTACGGTGAACTTATTCACTGACACGAATACACACAAACGGAAACTAAATTTCCATAAGGAAGCGAGTGATTACCTACTAGAGCTTAGCACATGACAAGATTAGGGGCGCAGGGCTGAGAAAAAAAATTCGAAACTAGTATTTTCCGTCATGTATCTGGAATGCATCAGCAGTTGCGCACCTTGTACTGTGCTCTAAAGTTCTGCTTGTATCGTTCGTCATGCTAAGGTGTGCATGCTTTACAGGCCTCGTTCAACCCAAAGGCGCAAAATACCCTCGCACCGTACCAGCGGCCATAACACACTCCATAGAGACTGCAGAACAGACTACAGACAATGTCGCCCAGGGTTGTGGAGCGTGACAGCCGAGTGACGTCGTCACTGGCTTGCTCACCAAGCTGGCCGCAGTTCGAATCCCGGTCAAATGATATAGGGTTTCTGCAACTGAATGTCACGTCCCAGTGGTTTGGATTTCCAGTAAAACTGGAGATCACGTGGCTATGAACATTATATCAACAGATGCGTAAAAAATGGAAGTTTGTTTGCACCAAGGGTGTCGGCTACGACCCTCCGCAAATCTATGCTTGAAGCTCGGCTACCATCACAAGTGACGCTATACAACCCTCTACTCGGTCCTTCCCCTTGTGCACAGGGGCGATAGAATAACATCGACGGTATCATCTGCCTGTCGTAAGAGACAATAAAAATGGGCCCAAGTGGCTCTTAACTTGAGAGCATGGGTTGGTGACCACGGGGCCCTTAACTGAGTCCTGTCATTGTCTCCACTTACTCGTAAGTACGTAAAGAAATAATCCTATTATTAATAAGACAGGTGGTTCAAGTTGTATTCGATGACTCATTTCTTCAGTACAGTATTTACTCACTAAAACTCCTAACTACTTTCTGCTTTTACAGCCAATCAACATGTTAATTATGATGTGACTTCGCTTGGGGCGAATACTACTGTTGATATTATTAAGATACCTAAAATATTATAGTTATCGGCCTACCTGTATTTTCTTACTTTATATAGGCCTATTATCATCATCACCTTCCCCTGCAAGTAACAGGGCGTCGTAATTAATATTCAAACCGACAGAAAAAAGTTATTTACAACGCTAGAACTTCACATGTTCTTTATGATTAAATCTAGAGTCTCTAATATGAACATCTGGAAAATTAACATTATGAAACCGGGCGAGTTGGCCGTGCGGTTAGGGGCGCGCAGCTGTGAGCTCGCATCCAGGAGATAGTGAGTTCGAACCCCACTGTCGGCAGCCCTGAAGATGGTTTCCCATTTTCACACCAGGCAAATGCTGGGGCTGTATCTTAATTAAGGCCACGGACGCTTCCTCCCCATTCCTAGGCCTTTCCTGTCCCATCGTTGCCATGAGACCTATCTGTATCGGTGCGACGTAAAGCAAATAATAATAATAATAATAATAATAATAATAATAATAATAATAATAATAATAATAATAAAATATGAAAACCATGAGAAATGTGGAAAAAGATTTAAATGCGAACCCTTCTTAACAAAACTAAGACAAGAACAAAGAAGATATAATATTGCACAACACTGCGCAAGACGTATCAGTGTTATAGGTTCCTATTCACTTGAACATTTCAGAAGTGTTGGATGAGGTTGCTTAGACAACGCTCCCTATCAGAATTCCTGGAATTGCACGATACCTTGAAATGATATTCCTCCCCTCGTTCACAGCGGCAGACTCGCGAAAAATAAAATGCCTACATGACTAGGCGACTACGAATAACGAACTCCATTATCGGTAAAATACAGTAACACGGTTCGATATTAAGAATCCCACACAAGTCGCAAGTAAATCCCTTACGAAGCTAACAATTATATCAATATATCAAGTGGTATAATAATAATAATAATAATAATAATAATAATAATAATAATAATAATAATAATAATAATAATAATTCAACGTGCATTCCTTAAAATACTATAGTGTGGTGGGGTTCTGCTCCGAAAAAAAGAGTTTCTTATAGTGTCAGTAAATCAACTGGTGTAAGCCTCTCACAGTAATGTTAATTTATAAGACAAACTACTGTGTCGGGATACGATTCGGCTACTTTTATTTTTAATGAAGTATTTGTTTTACTTCACATCTACACAGGCAGATATTATGGCGACAATGGGGTAGGAAAGGTCTCGGACTGGGAAGGAAGCGACCGTGGCCATAACAGAGGTACAGCTCCGAATATTTGCGTGGTGTGAAAATGAAAAACCATCTTCAGGGCTGCTGACAGTGGGTTCGAACCCACTATCAGGTACCAGGTACGTGACTCAAACCGCGTAGCCACTCTCGTGGATTCCGTTACTCTTAGTAATGTTAGTGTTTGCAATGATTATCTAGTCCTACTGTGGAGGATCATCAAAATATATCCAATAATAGACAAAGTTGAAACGTTGAATTTAACTGCACCTAAAGGATCGCTCGATCAGTCTTCTCAACTTTACGTAGAAAGAGGACTTCACACTGACATGTTATATGGAAATAACTGAACTCGCATGAAATTGCCTAATTCACAGAAACATATCGCTAGTGATCTTACAAATTATAACGTCGGTGTTTCTTTAATTCCTTGTAAATTTTATACAGAAGTCCCTTTACCCGAACGAAATATTTGTACACTCATTGACAATAACATATCTAACAGAACAGAGTTCAAAATGTTCCACAAAATCAAGACCAAAATCTGATCTCCGTTATTTCCAGGCGGGAAATCTAGGCAACTATGGCTGACACCAGTCATAACACGTTAACAGCTAACGATGCTAAAGCAGGATTAACTGCGGTGGTGTTAATTAATGATAAACATACACAGATTAAATATGATGAGTAGAGACAGTCAAAACGATCTGCAATCTGTAGAATACAATCACGCCAATTTTTCATGTCACTATATTTTGGTAAAATGTTCACGTCTGTGGAAAATCTTTGTATAACCTCATATTTTGTAAGATCTCAAATTTTTCGCTTTTAAAAATTAACAAATTCATCCCACGATTGCACCTTTTTTTTTCTTTCCACCGTTAGCAATGAACCGAACTTTCCAGATATTGTACCAAGATAGTTTCGCATGAACCACGTCAGGAAAACCCAATCCATCCACTACATATGTCAAGGTTCTTGAAGTTAAGATCAGTGAAATATCGGGAAATATTAAGCTACGCAAAGTAGCACGATACATGTATGCTCCAATTGCATCATGTGATGTGAAGCCATCGTTTTCGTCGTGGAAAATACTACTCGATAGAAGATACAACATTTTGCCAGAAAATATTGAAAAACTTCTCGTAGCGTATTGCAACTTGTGGCAAGTCCAGCTAAAGTAACCAGTGAATTATTTCGTTCTTCCAGTTTAAATGCTTCGTGATAATGAAATAGGCGTACTATAAAATTATTGTGAGTTATTAGCCTATATTTCGTGTGGTATCGTATTATTAAACATAGCTAAAACTTAATCTGTAAAGCCTTCTTTTGTAAATAATGATGTAAACCTGATCTCACTGTTTAAGAACAAAAAGGATATTAACATTTCAATTTGAATTTTCGTCTTCATATTTTCATAGAATAAATCAATATTTTGAAAGAGAAAAAAAAACACGTCATAATGTGCCTATCTCTCGTAACGAGTAGTTTTTACATCCAGCGAAGTGTTTAGCGGGCATTAGTGTGAAATGGTCTATACTCTCCATTTCCATTTGAAATATTGTAATTTTAAGGCGCACAACCTTCTAAAGTGGTTTCGAACTCGATGTTATTATGACTGTTTATTTATTTATTTATTTACTTTGTTTAAGGTATGGTTTTTAGTGCTGGGGTCTCCGACGACATTCTCGGCTCGCCTGGTCCAGGTCTTTCCAACCGACGCCCATGGGTGACCAACGCGCCTGAATGTAGGTAGATAACGATAATGAGGTAAGGGTAAGGTGAAACCCGGTGTCGGCACATAGCCTACAACTGTGCCACGTAGGAATCACCATCAACAGCGCCATATGCCCTCACTCCATAATATGAATACCCCGGGGAAGTTTGGAATTGAATTCAGGCTTTCGGCACGCAATCCAGTGCCAGCCAACATTCGATGATGATTTTTTTTTCCAACAAAGGGATTCGGACCGGCTAACCACGGTGTCAGACCACAACAGACTTGATGCTTCAATGATCATGTCAAGAGGCGGGCTATTTTGACTGAAAATTGAACGGATGGATATACTTACACATTTGGATGTAGGTATGTATACTTTAAGTACCACAGTTGAAAGAAGAATCGCAACTTACGAAGGCCGCGTCTAAACTTTCACAGAATGCTAAAACAGTGTTATCCTAAGCAAGCTCAAAAAGGTTACAACGTAATTAATCTCTCCAAAACTGGGTCAGTGAAACTGACTGGTTTTATACCCGTATTATTATTATTATTATTATTATTATTATTATTATTATTATTATTATTATTATTATGACGTGCGCATGGACCCAATGGATCACGCAAAGCTCTAACGATTCTGTTTTCTGAGTTGCCAAACAGCTCTCATCCTTTCTCCGTGGATCCTTTTTCGTTCTTCTGTCCACTTTGCTCCCGTCTTCTTTTTCACTTCGTTCTCTGGTTGCACTTTCCATCCATTAATTTTTTTCCTGTAGAGGTTTCTGTCCGCGGTGTCAGTTGAGTCCATATGGGCTTTTTCCAGATCCTTCTTCACTTCCAGTAGCCATGGAATATTTTTTAGATGTTCTATGTAGGTGAGAATCTTGTGTGTCAGTCTACTTGCCGGCAGTCTGCGAACGTGCCCATAAAATTATTATTATTATTATTATTATTATTATTATTATTGCGCTTTTTACGGCCGCATTGGATCATTGTAGTGAATTTCTGTCCGGTCTTCTGTGGTGTTATACAGTATATTGCAGTTAAAATTAACACCATATATTAGTTGCCTAAAAGCAAATTTTATGAGCTAGTTTGTAGGCCCAGAAATCTAGGAATGTAACAGGGTTTCACGGCCGTCAATCTGTGGAAGGGATCGACATTCCAGACCAGCAGAGGCCTAATGAAGACGTTTACAACACAACATTTCCGTGTTACTTCACTGGTTAATTGCATGTAATGGACATACAGACTTCAGCTACAATGAGGAAAAAGAGCGAGTACAACACGGAAATCGAAGCATAGAGACTGTGGTACTAAAGACTATCTTGTAAGAACTAAGCAAAAGCAATGGTCAGATACAAGACAATTATAGGAACAATAACTGTATGCTGATTCATGTGACCTTATTAAGTGATAATCGGCATACCATGAGACTACAATCTGTCTTGCTGTATAAAAACTTCCATGTAAGAATATGAGGATCTACAGATTTGAAAGCACAGAACGGCCGCAGAACAGGAAAAAAAGGGTAGAAGGTCACCGGAAAAATATAAAATTCAGAAATTCGATGAGATCGCCACTTCTTGAACTCATCGACTTGAGAACCTCAAAAGGTGAATTACATCACCTCGTTCCTTTCATCACCCCTTATGAGTAGCATAGGATACGTGACTGCGTCCGAAAACCCCAACAGGAGAAGGAGAAGGGAAACAGGAAGAGTTGTGACTTCTCCAAAAATGAGGACTCTTGGTACGGGGAGTTGGGAAAGGACGGATACGTTAAGGTTAAGATTATAGCTGAAAAGAAGCTGACCTTACGAGGTTATACTCGAAAGATCACTGAACTGATACGAATCACAATTGTAATAATTGTTATTTTGTAATTAAGTCCCCTTGCCTATCGTAAAGCCATTGACTTATCTAGATGATGATCAGCATAACACACTGTACTGCCTGGAGTGTTATGGTTCATGTGATAGCGATCGGCTTTCCTGTAGACCGAACGCAGAACAGATAGCTACATGATAAATATTCTCAAAAATAAGAAACCTATTCCTAATGACTTCTATTAACTATATTTCAATGCTAAGATTACCCACCTAATTGATAACAACCGACCATTAGATAGAATCCTGACACTTTCGTTCCGAATTACAATTTGAATTTAATTCAAAAAATAAATAAATTGATCGTGTTCACAATGATTCGTTCTATCTACATTTCGATGCGGGCTTCATATTACGCTATAAATTGTTGAATAAATGAAGATTCGTCGCCGGAAAGATATTTTGTTCATATTCTCCAAACGTGAAATTAATCCTTAAACATAACAGGTACAGCGGTTCTTTACGAATGGAGTGTCAGAATTAAAACAGGTTTCTCAGACATTCTAGACACAGGCTTCCATTGGCAATTTTGGTAAACTTAGTGAAAGTACTTCATGTCCGGTCGTGTTTGCCTGGAGTAATTATCCTGGTACTCATTTCTAAAGCCAGAGTAACCCTTAAAATAATAATAGATGTTCATTATTAATAATGTTAATATAATTAACTAATCAATCAATGTCTCTAGAAGTGGAAGTCTCGCACCTCGACTTCCTAACTGATAACCGGGTGAATCCAAGAGTTTCTTTACCGCCTAGGCCTGGGTAACCAAAATAAAAAATAAAGACGTTAATGAAGTGTGGTGCTGAAAGATGCTTTAAGGGACAAAACAGCGGGATTATCAATCCCAGATGTATAGTTACATACAACATCTACGTTACATTGAGAGGAGTAACCTTTGTCATTTTTAGCCATTGAAAACAACACCTACTCAGGAAAACACGGAGTAAAATAACTGGTTATCTGTTTCCTGGAACTGTTTACATAGTGATAACTAAAGTCAGGATCCAAGCTGCTGCAGCAACTTCTGGTCTTCCCACAGGCCTCATCACTACATCTGAACTGTCCAAGTTGTATTGCAAAGTGTGTTGTCCACTGTTAGTAAAGCAGTTTCGTTTAATAATAATGTTGTTGGCTTTACGTCCCGCTAACTACTTTTTCTGTTTTCTGAGAAGCCGAGGTGCCGGTATTTTGTTCCGCAGGAGTTCTTTCACATGCCAGTAAGGGCCGTTTTCCCCAAACGAGTTTAAACTAGGTTTATTTTAATCTGGTTTAAGTCCGAGTTTAAACTAACATTCATTTTCCCCATATTGGTTTAAACTTTGTATCAAGTTTAAGCCTGAATCAGAGTTAAACCTTCTATATTGTTGGTTTAAACTGCTGTTTATATTCAACCTTCTTGACATTTTATTAACGTATCTGTGATTTTCCTAATAGGAGGGTTAGTTTTGACTACCAGTACTGCAGCACTTTAATGAAAAACATACTAAAATTATAACCTAGTATTAGCATTAGAAAAATGGGAGAATTCATTGAAGTCTTTGGTTAAATAGGAAATAATTTTGATGTGCAAGAGAGGTTAAGAAGCCGCGTTCCAACAAAAGTTTACAATCTTGGAAAATCGGATGCAACGGAGTTCTTTGATGGATTTATAATTCATAAGCGAACAGCAAGGATTGTCTAGTATCGAAGAAGGATTCATTTAAAACGTCAACTGCACGAAATAATGCTATTTCGCTAGAAGCAATGATTCTGGTTGCTTTAAGATATGATGCAGCAGGCATTTTTTTTTATTAACAACGGGGACCACAGACCTTAAATTGCAGTCTCCTTATAATATTATATACTGTAAAATACTGTTGGTGGTATGAATACTGTAATGTGAAGCATAAAAATATTCCTACATAAATCGTGTAATACGTCCGCTCTTCATGAGGTACCTGGTGGCTGTGATCGCTAAAGCGTTAAGTCAGCATCGTCCGAATTCGTGACAAGACGGTTCGAATCCAATTTGTCGAAAATATTTTTACCATCAGAATGTTGACCGGCACGGTATCTCCTACCGCCTCTCCGGCGGTGGTATACAATTTCTAATCGCTGGATTATATATTTATAGGATCAGAAAAACAATAAAGTGTTTCATGCTTGCTAGTAAATTTGTAATAGAATAAATTATAGTTAAGAATGTTTCATCGTATCTATTACCAGCATACCAGCAATAGAAATACTAATGCTATAGGGAGAAGAGTATTATGCATACAGTACGACATATCGCGAACTTGGTTATGTTATAAACGAATATGGAATCAAGTAATACATCTCCAAATAATACATCCTCAGTGGTCTGTCTGCTGGATCCAAGGTTTGTGAGATTGATCCCGGCCGAGGGCGATGGATTTTGATAGGAGATAGATCCCGAGCATGCTTGGAATTTGTTTACTTGAAATTCACATAAATGTTGATTTTCTGAGGAAAGGAATACCGTAGGCCTATTGCTGAGAGACCAGGATTTTAATATTTCAACGTTCCCGTGTGTTCCGTAAGACAATACAGACATCAAAAGACACGTATTAGGCCCACGGTACTTGTTTATGGTAAAGCATGACAGAGAAAAATAAGAAATAAAAGCGTGTTCCAATAAATTGTAGACAGCAATAGGTAGAATTATATGACAACACTTCGCACAAATGTAAACAATTTATTTATCAGCAAAGCTAATATCCCGCCGAATTTGTTCTTTATTCACTACATACGATAGCATTAATTCGCCACAAACAGCTGATATTACAAAAATGTCGGTCATTGAATTACTTGGCTCTGATTGGCCAATTCCAATCGACCATGCCTTCGACTATTCCTTCAGTGCAGCCAACGTTAACACAACGACAGCTCGCCCGTTTAAACTAAACGAGTGTCAGAAATTGGTGGAGAAAATGGACGCAACTTTAAACTAGGTACTAAAGTTAAACGGGTTTAATTTATACCAGGTTTAACTCGATTTGGAGAAAATGGCCCTTAATCTATCGACACGAGGCTGACGTACTAGAGCACTTTCAAATACCACCAGATTGAGCCAGGATCGAACCTGCCAAGTTGGTGTCAGAAGGTCAGTGCCACAACCGTCTGAGCCACTCCGCCCGGCTACACAGATTCATTTTCAGAAATCACAAACATAAGCCTCGTACACTTAATACGTGCGATGACCTGTGTTACTGAGATGCCTTATGTACAAATGCCATGGTCATGAAAAAATAGACCGGGCGAGTTGGCCGTGCGCGTAGAGGCGCGCGGCTGTGAGCTTGCATCCGGGAGATAGTAGGTTCGAATCCCACTATCGGCAGCCCTGAATATGGTTTTCCGTGGTTTCCCATTTTCACACCAGGCAAATGCTGGGGTTGTACCTTAATTAAGGCCACGGCCGCTTCCTTCCAACTCCTAGGCCTTTCCTATCCCATCGTCGCCATTAGACCTATCTGTGTCGGTGCGACGTAAAGCCCCTAGCAAAAAAAAAAAGAAAAATAGTGCTATTCCATTACTGTAATCAAGTTGTAACAGGGGAGAATTTCAACGACAGCGATGGAGAATTCCAATAAATAATAATAATAATAATAATAATAATAATAATAATAATAATAATAATAGTCCCACTAACTACTTTTATGGTTTTTCGGGGACGCCGAGATGGTGGAATTTTTTTGGCCCGCAGGAGTTCTTTTACGAGCCAGTAAATCTGCCGACACGAGGCTGGCGTATTCGAGCAACTTCAAATACTACCGGACTGAGCCAGAATCGAACCTGCGAAGTTGGGGTGAGAAGGCCAGCGCCTCAACCGCCTGAGCCACTCAGCCCGGCTCTCTACAAGATAAACATGCGTCAAGTTTTAAGCGTATTTTCGGGGGGGGGGGGGGGAATTGAGAGTGGGAAGAGAACGAAAATGGAAATAAACTTTGAACCACCATGAAAAACTACAGAAAGAGAGAAGGTATCTCAGATTTAAATAATATATGTATGAACGAGCTGAGTATATGAAAGATATTCATTAAAAAATAGGCCCTAAGGAATGACTATCTTTGCATTGTATCATCGACAACTCCAAATCAGTTCCTAAATAAAATAAATAAATAAATCCACAGCCTGCTCCCAGTAATTCGACTGGGTCGGGAATGGAATGAATGAATGAATCCCCCATCTAGCGGCGAGGATAGGAACTGTGCCGGCTGCCGAGGCCTGTCGCACTCCTCTGGGGCAATGATTAATGACTGACAGATGAAATGATCTTGGAGAGTGTTGCTGGAATGAAAGATGAGACAGGAAAAAGCGGAGTACCCGGAGAAAAACCTGCCCCGCATCCGCTTTGTCCAGCACAAATCTCGCATGGATTACCCGGGATTTGACACACGGAACCCAGCGATGAGAGGCCAGCGCGCTGCCGCCTGAGCCACGGAAGCTAGTTCCTAAATAAATATTTATGAGTGCTCCCCCCGCCCCCTTTCATGAGGTGTAGTGGCTATCATCTCTCTCCTCTCGTTCGAGAGAACACTCAAAAAGGTCAAGTTAAATTTCGAGAATAAAGCTAGCGCCTTTCCGGTTGCCATGCATCTCAAAGAAAAGCATAAAAGAGTTCGATAAGTTAGCCTCATGTTACCGCTTCCCGTGCACAGTGTATCAGCGGGGGTTACGCTGTCGGTGCCAAGCACTCCCGCGAAATGTGGCAGAGAGCGCAGAATCTCAGCCGGCCCAGTCCACCTGGCATGAGTCACCCACCGCTCCTGGAGAGTGAACTCTTCTACATTAGCATAAAATACTTAATTATCTTGGTTCTCAAAAGGAACGGCGAACCACGGAACAGATATCGTCACAAACAAAAATCCATCCGGACGACATCAGGTCATCATCACTCATCAATAGAATAGCTTTTACTATGTTGTGTGGAGGCTTATCAAATAGCATGTACCACTGCCTCTGCGTTTACGCAAGCAATGAGTCAAATGCAGGCGAACCTGCCCCGTGATGACCATTGAACTTTATTTCTTCCAAAAGTTATCAAATACTTAAAGTAAATCCATGGCTATCCATCACAAAAAGATTTCACTGTTTACGACATGAAACAGATTTACTAGCATTTCTAGGATTCTGGCACAGACGGAAACAACGAACTGGTGAATTCCAAGAAAAGAACGATATCCAGCCTTGCAGCTAGGGAATGCTGAGGTTACACCTATGTTGTTTAATTTGAAGATGAGAGCCTTTTGCTTAGCGACTGCCTAGTGAATATTGGCCTTACAGTTATTTAGAAAACGATAGAACGTTCCCGAACTGCAGCTACATTACGAAAACAGAACAGCTTTTATTACAGGTTTATCCGAGCAAAGGAACACTTACAACACGAATGCAACCTCTGAACACAGCTGATAGTACCGAGAATTCATATTTTATAAGCTATATAATTAGGACCGGGCTATATAATAAACATGACCTCGAACACTCCCGGCACTAAAAGTCATACGCCATTTCAACTATATAATTATTTTTTGCTACTTGCTTTACGTCACGCCGACACACATAGGTCTTATGGCGACGATGGGACAGGAAAGGCCTAGGAATGGGAAGGAAGCGGCCGTGGCCTTAATTAAGGTGCTTGGTGTGAATATGGGAAACCACGGAAAACCATCTTCAGGGCCGCCGACAGTGGGGTTCCAACCCACCATCTCCCGGATGCGATCTCACAGCTGCGCGCTCCTAACCGCACGGCCAACTCGCCCGGTACTATATAATTAATGAACGTCAATGGAAAGTTTCAATTCAACAATCTTCAACTCGCAATGCAGCGCGGAATAAGTAAATACACGCAGCTGATATTACACAATCCTCCCAGAGAGATATGCAAAAAATATTAAACATATCCAAAGTATACATAACACCATTACGCTGAATCCAAAAAGACAAAACTCTAGCAAGCAAATTAGGAAATGCACCAGTGAATTTTAAAAAGACGGATAATTTCTTTATCAATGTTTGACCTACTGTCGGATTTTTTATTATGGACACTCGAGTTTAGGCTTTAATTACAAACGAACCAATAGGCCTATTGAAATTCGAGTTATACCAATATTTTCCTTGTTTAATTCTACATTAGCGTATATAAGACGCCTTGTTTTCGACGTTCATTAAATATTTTTTATTTGTGGTTGTAATAAATATTGCCCGGGTTTTTGGCTTCTTCTCTAGGAAGCGCTCACTTAGGAATATGTACAAGGAAAACGACTTGTCTGATTCTAATGAAATTTTTATATGCTATAACCACATGTATTTGTAGTGTTATACTCAAGTTACAATTTTTTTCAACCACCCTGAAAAAAGTTCTTATCATTTTTCTAAAGCAACTCTTTCTCAGCCCAGGATAAACGTACAACAGCAAACTTGGGCTTGTTTTGAAGCACTCAGTCATGGTTATCAGAAACTACAACAACTGTAACCGTACAGTGTGGTACCGAATTTATGAAGAGTAATATTCAAAGGAAGTTTTGTGTACGCCGGACCGTGCGATTAACAGCAGGCCGGGTAGTGAAATCGGCGCAGTGTTGCCGCGTTCAGTAGTAATCACGCGCGCAACGAACACAGCCTTTCGTTTACTTTCAATCTTTAATTTTTACTCTTATAAATTCCACTTCCCATTACCTTTTCTCATAAGGGCTTTGGACCTTCAACGGCTGCTGTCATTCATGTTGATTATGACTGACTCGAAATAAGGGACATTTGCAGACAGTCCATCTTTCTTCGCGTGTTTAATACATTGTTTCCAGAGTTCAGGGGTCACGGTACGTAAGGCGCGTGATTACTACTGAACGCGGCAACACTGCGCCCAATTTCACCACTCGGCCTGCTGTTAATCGCACGGTCCGGCGTGGACAAAACCTCCCTTCAATATTACTCTTCATAAATTCGGTACCACATTGTACGGTTAGAGTTGTTGTAGTTTCTGATAACCATGACTGCGTGCTTCAAAATAAGCCCAAGTTTGCTGCTGTACCTTTATCCTGGGCTGAGAAAGAGTTGCTTTAGAAAAATGATAAGAACTTTTTTCGAAGTGCTTGAAAAAAAGTTGTAACTTGAGTATTACACTAAAAATACATGTGGTTATAACATATAAAAATTTCATTAGAATTAGACAAGTCGTTTTCCTTGTACATATTCCTAAGTGAGCGCTTCGTAGAGGAGAAGCCAAAAACCCGGACAATATTTATTACAACCACAAATAAAAAATATTTAATGAACGTCAAAAAAAATGCGTCTAATATAAGCTAATGTAGAATTAAACAAGGAAAATATTGGTATAACTCGAATTTCCATAGGCCTATTGATTCGTTTGTAATTAAAGCCTAAACTCGAGTGTCCATAATAAAAAATCCGACAGTAGGTGAACTTCGAGAAAATCGTTTAGGAGTCGAAGAGGCGTTCCCAACACCTACAAACAAGAATATCACCAAAAGCATCAATTTGCGAGATGTATGTGGGCAATGAAGGCTGAAGGAAGGCCATTACACACCAAGCCCGTGAAAGGATGACGAACAAGGTGCGGGACAATTTACATCTTGAGCATGAGTATATTGTGTTTAAGGACAAGAAAGTTTAACAACTCAGAAGAACTGGAGCCAAACTCGTAACAATAGCAGCTCTTTTTTCAGTACATAATGGCATAACAAGGTTTATTACTTTTTAAGCTTCTTGTCACTTCATGGAACTATCAAATGCTGCGGCGTTTGATACCCAGTGAAGATAGTTAAGCCATAATGGCAGTTACGAATAAAAGGTGTATTAGGGCA
Source organism: Anabrus simplex (assembly GCF_040414725.1). Lineage (NCBI taxonomy): Eukaryota > Metazoa > Arthropoda > Insecta > Orthoptera > Tettigoniidae > Anabrus > Anabrus simplex. The sequence continues at coordinate 143,806,622 of NC_090268.1, forward strand.
AAATTCATTGTACAGGATAGTATAACAATTATAGGTTGTGATAAGCTACGATAAAATATTTTGGCAGGAGAAATGGCTATCAGAAGAGTTCTTTTCTGACATTTTTAAAGACCAGAACGCAACTGTATGTATCGTGGGATGTTCACAGTTCAGCACGTCACAACATTTTTTAAGGCCCTCACAGCTGACTCCACGATTACGAATTGAGGCCTGTGAAAATATGACAGAGCACTGAATCCTATGTTAGTAGTCTTCCAGATAGCTTACTCGTGTTATTCCTCGGGGCACACACCGTAAAGGAAGACTGAATCACGTCACCAACTTCTAGGTTATATTTCAGTATTTTTCACATGTTATATATACAAATACTCATCCCAGTTTATACACACTTCGTACAGACAATTTTTCCCAACGTCCATCCTGCCAGAACAACCAGATTTGTCATACTCAGTAGCAAATAAGCCACATATCACTTATGCACTCATTAACAGACCATTTCTAAGAATCATAATTAAGGATTTTTAAAAGAATATGTAACCTCCGAGAACACAGTTAAGCCTGCACCAGCAGTAGAAATTCAAGGAGACGACCATATGTTAATTTTAAACATAACAAATTTAATATCCAGGAAGAGGAAGTAGTTTTAATCAACATGTTACTTTTACGGCTTAGGCCGTAAGAGAATTTTCTTCGGAGAACGATTACATTTTATGAAGAATTGCGATTGCTATGCGAGACTTTATAATGGCAGACTGGAAAGGGATTTCTATTCTGATGAAAACAAAACGGAACCTCTCAAATCAATTTTAACAATAACTAGAGGGCGCTCTCAGTGCAGCTTGCTTTTCAAAACATGATCAATACACAAGGAGAAACTACTGCCCACTTAAATGTATGTCTACCAATTAGTCTTGTTTTCCTGCTATTGCGTTTGGGATGAGGCGAAATGAAATGTTTTTACGGTTGGATGCCCTTGCTGTCGCCAAACTGTCAACGAGCTAATGAAGATTAAATGAATGATGGTGAATGAAAAAGGGCCAGGAGATAGAAGGAACCAGCTGTGGCCTATGAACAGAAAACAGTACCGGCATTTGCCCGGAAGTGAAAATGGGAAACCACGCAAAACCATTCTCAAGATGGCCGATTGTGGTGCTCGAAGGCATTCATCTCGCGAATGCAAAGCTTAACAGGCGCGGCCCTTCCGCTGAGTAATATTAACCGCTTTAATACCACATTATTATTATTATTATTATTATTATTATTATTATTATTATTATGAAATGTTTCAAGAAGTACCACCTCGTGACCACTTTTTCTTCACACAAGGTGTAGTAGCGATTCCAGACCCTGCTTTCCCGAGAAACAATATCATTGAACTGTAATTGTCGCTTCAAGACATTTTCGAATCAGCCTTAAGGAGTTCATTAAAACGCAATTCATTACAAATATTTTCTCTCCTCTTGTGTCTCTTGGAATGGAAATGTACAAATATGACTCCCTCAAATGCTAGATTTCAGTCGATCCAAGATTTTTTAAAATATTTCTCTAATGCATCTTTCCCACTATACCGAGCTCGATAGCTGCAGTCGCTTAAGTGCGGCCAGTATCCAGTATTCGGGAGATAGTGGGTTCGAACCCCATTGTCGGCAGCCCTGAAGATGGTTTTTCGTGGTTTCCCATTTTCACATCAGGAAAATGCTGGGGCTGTACCTTAAATAAGGCCACGGCCGCTTCCTTCCCAGCCCTAGCCCTTTGCTGTCTCATCGTCGCAATAAGACTTATCTGTGTCGGTGCGACGTAAAGCAAATAGCTTTCCCACTATAATAGAAGAACGTGCTCCTACGTAACGTGTTATTACTAAAATAAGAATCTAACTACAAGAAATCTTAAATAGCTACATTAAAACCAAGTCTACCAGCTCCAACCCCTTGCACAATTACGTCATGTGTTTACGTTTAAAAAAGAGTTTGACTCTGTTGCTTTAAAGGTTGAAAGAAAGGACTGGAAACAGGTAAATCGACGCCGTTTCACTGCACTGAAGGTTCTGTTATTGTACTTTCTTGCGAGTACAACGGAAGACTAACACATGATAATAGACCAGACATCTTCATTTCTCCAAAGATAAATTATTTAAATCGGGACCTACGTTCCTCAACGAGCAATTCGAATACCCTGTCAGCGACCAAACAACCTGTTTGTTAGTGAAGTTTTAGAACTACAGCGTCTTGGAAAACGTCCAAGCGTGTTTACAGAGGAGCAATCCACACCTCGTAAACCCAGCACTGAATGTGCACCTGGCTTATCGCACTGTGAAGGGTCGAACGAAGGGTTTTCCACATTTCGCAAGTCAAGAAATTACCTCACCCCGAAAGGACATCACAACAATGCACTTCCGTATGTTACGCAATAATGTTCCTATTCGACAATAAAGCGTAATAATAATAATAATAATAATAATAATAATAATAATAAATTCGAAGTCTAGTCGGATCCCAAATAGTCCCATCACCAGTTATCATAGTCCAGACGTAAGTCAAAAAGGCAAAGTAATAAAATACAAAATGAGGTAGTTTCCAGTTGCTTTCCTCGCCGAATCACCGCCACATTCACTGCAATGCATACACCAATCGATCCTACAGTTTACCGTTTATAATTATAATAATAATAATAATAATAATAATAATAATAATAATAATAATAATAATAATAATAATAATAATAATAATAATAATAATAATAATAATGTTTAGTTTATCTGAACTACTATTATTCCACAGTGCCAGAATTTGGTCCTGAAAGGAAATCTATAACGTGCCAATAAGTCTACCGTCAGATATTTCTTGTATTTAAGCAAATCATATGGCAACTGATTGTGTCGGCATTTGATCTCTCAATCCTGAGTGCACTACTCAGCCAGTCTTTGCTCAGAACAAACAGCCAGTATTAGTTCAATATACTTCGGCTAATAAATGTCAGGAAAGTTAACCAAACACATCCGAACTATCGTCGTGAACTGTGACTGTTTTTATATCGATGTGTTGGTGTCAAGTTGTAGGAAACCAAACGATAAAGAGCTATGTAGTGATTTAATATAAAATAAGTTGTGACATGAGCCGCTAGGATGTGAAAGTAATGTAAAAGATTTTCTTAGGATAAAATGAAGTTATCCCTCCGTTATGAGTTTATACAAATAACAAATAACTCATTTTAATTCAAAATGAAGACGTGATTACTTTCGGAGAAGGGAGAGAGAAATGCCTCTGTTTACTGTGTGGCTTCTGTTGGATAAACAAGGTACGGTATATAAACATGCTCTGTCAACTGGAAGCTAGTTGAAAGACAGCAAGATATTCTACGTTTCCAAGTTGACGACGAATGGACTACCTTCACAATAAACTCCAGTGTCCCGCGGGAAAAAAAAAAAAAAAACTGCTTCAAGCTATCCGGTGTGAGTGCAGCTGTTCACAAATCCAAAAAAAGACAAAAAAAACACAGGTAAACCTCTATGTATTCTAAGAATTTCGTGGCTTTAAAAGTGACTAGATGAGACTGTTTCTCACAACAAACCCTAACTATCATCATAATCATCATCATCAATTTAGGATTCCGACGCAACAAACACGCAATTAAAGCACAGTTTGGATACATACAAAAATAACACTACCATATCAAGCAAGCTGATATGGTGACCTTAGAAATTCTCATTTCGAAGTTGTATACCCCGACTGCACAGCAAAGGTCGCCTGAGCGGTCAGACTAATTATATCTTTCGAATTCTCATTTACTGAACAAGTAGCCGCGGGGTTTGGAACACGTAGCCGTGAGCTTGCATTCGGAAAATGGACACCAGGCATGTAAACACCTCGTACACATGTGATGAGTTTGCAAAGTGTGTATGACAGGCGAACTCATGAAAGGACAGGTAGGGTTGATGTGTTTAAAAGGAATAAAGTAAGTACTTTGCCTTGAAAGGAACATAACGAAAGCCATCCCACTGTCGGCAGCCCTGATGATGGTTTTCTATGGTTTCGTCACACCGACAGAGATAGGTCTTATGGCGACGATGGGATAGGAAGGGACAAGGAGTGGGAAGGAAGGGGCCGTGGCCTTAATTAAAGTACAGCCCCAGCGTTTGCCTGGTGTGAAAATAAGGAAACCACGGGAAACAAACCATCTTCAGGGCTGCCGCCAGTGGGGTTCGAACCCACTACCTCTCGAATGCAAGCTTACAGCTGCTACGCTTGTATTATTGATATGCACAGGGAGAAAAGGCAAGTAATGAACAGAAGGGATATACAGGCTGATAACAGGAAAATTCATGCAGAGTATGTATGCACTGAAGGTCGGTTGAAATACTTAGTAATAATCAAACCGGGTCTCTACTTGAAAATATTTTTTAAACTTAATTTTGCTTTTAAAATGTTGATTTTTCTTATGTATTGAGCCATCTAGTAAATAAAACATGTTAAACTGTACGCATTAATAATGAACAATAAGTTTACGGAAGTTTAAGCGGTCAACTGAAATTTCCTATTGTATCGCTACCGCAAAAACATCACGACCTTCTGTCATAACGAACAACCTATAAGTATAAAATCTAAAAGTATACAAAATGCGCAGCTCGAGGGTTTGTAAATGGAACTCAGAAGCATAACTGCATGAAGTACGTAAGTGTAAACAATTTCCTCCCGATGGGAAACACCTCCAAAGCGATGGTCTGTAGTTTTCGTGGGTTTAAATGTTTCGCCGGGCTGGGTGGCTCAGACTGTTGGTCTTCTGACCCCAACTTGGCAGTTTCGATCCTGGCTCAGTCCGGCGGTATTGTGCTCAAATACGACAGCCTCCTGTCGGTAGATTTACTGGCACGTTAATGAACTCCTGTGGCAATTAATTCCGGCACCTCGGCGTCTCCGAAAACCGTAAAAGTAGTTAGAGGAACGTAAAGCCAATAACATTATTATTATTATTATTATCATTATTTAAATGTTTCTTAAAAGTCTGAATTATGTTTAATATCAAAATCCACAAACTGTTGAAGGAAATATTCGAGATATAAAGGAAATAAATATATATAATTGATCAGTAAAAGAAGTTCCGTTGAAGTGATCCCATTGGTTGGCAGTCGGCCTGATAAAAATACAGTAAAGCATTCATTAATCTGGATTAATTGGGGAGGGGTTTACTGTCCGAATGAATACATATTAGTATTAATGAAAATAACCTAGGTATAAGGTAAATTAAAACCATATTATACTCGGAACATGTGCATTGATAGATGTTCAACGAATCTACAGGAAAGAATTTTGGCCCTTTAATACGAAAAGATGCCTTTGCTGGCAGGACCTAGTGTTTACAGTGAACTATGTCTTCTGGTATGGGCTAGAGCAATTTTGTTACTTTCATTGATCTGTCTCTGTCTTATCCTTGGCTTTGACAATATGAAAGTGACTGAGGTATGAGCGATGTTAGTAATACCATTCCTTACGCATCCAGTCCCGGCTATGAATGGTGTGAAACTGTAGCTCATAGGGCCAGTTGGTGCATGCATTTCAGTGGGCTTGGCAGACTGATATGTTATAGCAACTTCTGGCTCGGTGAAGAAAGCAACGGGAAACTACCTTACTCCTCATTTTCCCAGTACGCCTCTTCAGTGATGCCTAGGCCATCTATGACAGCTCATGGCGGAACTGTTGAGGATCCAATCAGCCTTCGGGCTGATGACTAAACATACATACATACAATACATACAATACGAAAAGCTCAACAGACCTAGTTCACCTGTTCATTAGTTTTTCGCTATCTGCTTTACGTCGCACCGACACAGATAGGTCTTATGGCGACGATGGGATAGGAAAGGCCAAGGAATGGGAAAGAAGCGTCCGTGGCCTTCAGTAAGGTACAGCCCCAGCATTTGCCTGGTGTGAAAATGGGAAACCACGGAAAACCATCTTCGGGGCTGCCGGCAGTGGGGTTCAAACCCACTATCTCCCGGATGCAAGCTCACGGCCGCACGCACCTAACCGCATGACCCACTCGCCCCGTCTGTTCATTAGTAGTATCCTTATGTAAAATGGTCTATTCCAGTGTTACTGCTGTGCAATATTCGATGAACATAAAATTCACTGCGATGTGTACGTCTAACGAAGCGCAAAGGCACCGCTAGCTGCAAATGAAGAGATTCTTACAGGAAAATTGACTGAATCTGCCAGGCTGCTAGGAATACAACCACCTATGGGATATTTTCTAGACTCACCACATGAAAAAATTCCTGATTACGCGAAGCTCATCTCGGTTCTTAATCTCCGAGTATAAAATTAATTAATTACCAGTTTCAGGGAACACTTACATAACTTTAATTTTCACAGTAATGGAACGTCCCGTGGAACGGCGAACGAACAGTGTCTGTTACATACAGCCAATTAATTACTTACTGCAAAACAAGAAACAGGAAGCGCCTAGAATAAACAATTTTAATGCAAACACCGAGTTTCCGCCTGAGAATTGTTACTATTCAGACACAACTGAACGATGGTTACGGCTAATCATACAATAGCTCGTTGATATTTGAAACAAAACGCATTGGAGATGCAATCACAAAAATTACTGGGGATGCAATGCCGTTCATCACTCGCTCCCGCGTTCTGAGCATTTCCAATTACTTTACTAAATGTTTATCATCTCCAATTTCAAAATACAAGACAAAAGTTTCCGTTCCGGCATTCTGATGAAGAAATATCGTATCTCGCCCATTGTTGTAGGTAAACGGGTTGTTTCACGTTCCAAACCGAGAAAGAGAGAAGCGAGCATTACATCGTTCAGAGATTCGATGTTCAAAGTGCAAAGAAACGTATACGACGGTTCGGGAAATGCTCGTTCATTTTTTTTAATTTGTGTTTTAAAATTACAGAGAAAACGTTTACCATATGTCATTCTTGTTCATGGATTTGATCACCTAACATTACCCCTTCCCTGTGATATATTTACAATGCAATCTTCTATACAGGAAGTAAATGGTAGTAATCATCCTCTATCTTATGGTTTTATTTCCGTATAAATCCTTGAAAAACCTTACAACAATCCATAAATGTTGACAAGTTTGCTAACGATTATCTCAAGCCACACGATCCCTACCCCTATCATTGACTCAAATTCAGTCCTACACAATACCACAAATTCTATACTCAAGCAGGCAAGGCAAGTAACTAAGAATACCTCACGCAAGAAAAAAAAAATATTTACTTCATTTACCGCTGTCCAAGATTATGTCACTGACAGTGAGACTACTGTATTCCTCTGGAATTTTAGAAAGATCGTCTACGTATCGACGAATATTGTACTCACTTTTAGGACAGGGCATGATTAAAAAGAGTGCATAAAAAATACCACCGTTTACCAGGTGGTGTGCATCTTCTTTCATAGGAAGTTCAAGAAAAAAAAAACAAACAGAAATGTAGATTTATGCCACCAATGAAACATTGCCATGTGGTCTTTTTTTTTTTTTAGCTAGAGTGGGCATTGGCGGCATTCCTTCAGTCGGTCTTCTTCACTGGCGATATATATATCGTCAGATGATCCTGTAAGAGTGAAACAGACTTTCAGCCGAAAGTCTATTTGAAAAATACAATGCTGACGTGAAAGCTAAATATTCAACACGTATACTGCGTTGTGCAAAGGGCTCGTGATACTATGATAAGAATTCCCTGTACTTACATGTTTGTGTCTCCTTACTCACATTTTCCCTGGCTTTTCCCCCCAATTATTGGGGGCTCGGCACGTGATGGGAATATGGCCTAGTTTTATAGTTTTACGCCAGATCCGCGGTCTAGGAGTAGCGTGCCTGTCTCTTACAGGGATGTCCCAGGTTCGATTCGCGGCCAGGTCAAGGCTTTTTTACCTGGACTTAAGAGTTTGTTCGAGGTTCACTCAGTCTACGTAATTACAATTGAACTATCTAACGGTGAGATGGCAACCCCGGTTTTCTAGGACTCGTCGCATGGTCATGCGTCACCTCATAATCTGCAAGCCTTCGGACTGGGCAGCGGTCGCCTGGTATGCCAAGGCAAGTCAAGGCTGTAACGCCATAGAGTTTGTTTATAGTTTTACAGGCAAAATTCCCTTCCTGACGCCAACCCTAACTGGAGTGATGTATTCATTATTTCGTGTTTCTGTGGTGGCTGGAAATGTATTGTGTTGTACGTTGATGATAAGTGTATTAAAACGAATGCAAACTATACGAATCCAGAGCCCCGTGAACCGAGGGTCCGTACGCTGACCATTCAGCCAAGGAGCCAAGCAGTGCGATTCCTGTCTGATAACCGGTCTTATTGTGGAGTCCGTCGTAAGTATTTGCAATAAATAGAGCCTAGTAATCGAAAATAGGAGCTGTCTCGCTTCAGCATTTGTTGCGAACTGAAATGAATAAAGCACAAAAATCCATCGAAAAGAAGGTCGACGGCGGAATACGAAACACGTCCCTCCCAGCTTACCGTGGTCAGTGGTTCAACGTTCTATGCCATCCTGGTCAGCTTCACGATATTGCAAGAAATCAGATCACAGCTTGTTTTAGTAGAAACTACTACCTCGTTCTCAGTGAAAAGTATTCAAGAAGCACTGAAAGGTATGGGACGTAGATGATGCCATGGGTTCCATTGATTAAATAAACTTAGTTAACAAGGAATTATGTTAAAGCAAGTGATAAAAAATGAAAAGCAACTTTTAACAGAAATTAATTTCAACGAAAACAACAAAGCAAATTTGTCTTGTTTATTTCAGATACAGTCAACACTGGAAATGACAGTAGCTTTCGAAAGTACAGAAATCCAATAGTTGACAGGACACGATTATGAAACGGAGAAATACCTGCGCCATAATTCAGAAGACAGGACGTTAATAAAATGTACACCAGTTTTAATACTGTATTAGGACGTTTTACCCTTGGAGGTCAAATTCCACGTAAAGCTATATGTCTCGTGGCTACGATTACGATGTCAACAACTATTTAAAACTACAGGCTTTTCGGGAGAGGGTGTGTTCGAACCCCACCATCGACACGCCAGAAGATGGGTTTCCATGGTTTTTCATTTTCACACGGGGGCAAAGTGATTTAAAGGAATGTACCGTTCTAAATAATCCCTTGTAGGCCTACCTCAACGTATAATTTTAAAAAAATTTAAAGGGAAGTACCATCTGCAAGAGTTTTGACTACGTTAAGTCAGAGAATTCAGTATCCTACTGAACACATAAGCAGAATATTATTCTCCATCTTTAAATCCTATATACAGCATATACACAGTAATACCCAATTAAATGTATCAGTAATTAGATCCTAGGATAACATGAGATGGAGCGCGTGTTAAGTATTTGCAAACAAAGGACACACTCGAGAAAAATTTACACACACACACACACACACACACACACATATATAAGATAATGTTACAATATATAACTTAAGATCCTATTTAGTGTTTTGTTCAAATATCCTTACTTTGGCGTAGACCAGCGGAAAAGTGTTTGACTTGTGACTGAGCTGACGTAGGGCGATGGTACGAGTTTTTTTTATGGTTGATTTACGTCGCACCAAGACGATGGGACAGGAAGGAGCTAAGAGTGGGAAGGAAGCGGCCGTGGCCTTAATTAAGGTACAGCCCCAGCATTTGCCTGGTGTGAAAATAGGAAACCGCGGAAAACCATCTTCAGGGCTGCCGACAGCGGGGTTCGAACTCACTATCTCCCGAATACTGGATACTGGTCGCAATTAAGCGACTGCAGCTATCGAGTTCGGTGTACGAGTTCTTATTTGAGGTGTGTATTTGATAAGATTCCAATACAAACAATGTAGGATTTCAGGTTTTTTTAAAAAAGTCCAAAGCTGATTCGGCATCATAAAAAAAAGTTGACTCCTAGCAGTATACGACTATATAGTAGAGCAAGACTGCTAATAATTCTGATTCTACTTCGTACTAGTGCCACAGAAGAGTTCCAGTGCGTACGCAGCTGAACTGGGTGGTATGCCTGTACCGCTGGCACGGGCTCAGAAAGCTGTGGCGAGTGCTGATCCAGCGTCGAGTGATGAAAGCGGCAGGCGCCGCAATTGACGTCACTCGCTCAACACTTTGAAGAGGTAAAACACGGCATCGACCAACATACGTAAGTCCATCACGAGGTCTCCTCCCCCTAAGCGTATTCAACTGGAAACAGGACGTCATTCCATCCACTCCGCGAGAACAACATGGAACAGGCAGTACTGGAATAGAATAACCCGAGAAGAGAAAATGCTCGCCTATTTAAGTGGCATTGAAGGTAGGTGGATTGTGACAGTGGAGGAACTATCTCGCGCATTTTCTTAACTTTAATGGAGTATGACAGTTGGGATGGACAGCTCCTGCGCCTGAATAAAGTACGTATGGAATTAAACAGGTACATACAAATTCAAACAATACACCTTTATATTAAAAAATATAAGACATGGCTCTCTGCTTGACACACACACACACACACACACACACACACACACGAAATCGCATCGTGCTCAGTAATGATTATCACGAGACTTCATCTTAAAAGAGAACGAAGATGTAAATTATGTACTAGTGCAGTCTGATTCTAATCGTTATAGTGAAAATGCATCTGGAGGACAAGGACGTGCTTAAGGTACGACTTTCAGTTGATTCTAGTCTGAAATGTATCAATTACTCAAGATTAAAGAGAAGATGTGGATATCCAGTATCAAAACAGGAAAGGAAATATTGTAGCCTATAATTTCTTTAAATGTTTTACTTCCGAAGATGTTTGTAATTAAGTATGAAACTGAATATATTGATATTAATAAGATATATCAAACTGCATGTTAAATATCATTTTAAACACGAATGTTAACTCTGCTATATGGCTTGTTTACATCACTTTCTGTGTTCATTAACTCACTGATCTTACAGGTTAATCTATTTCTGATTGATGTTTACACGAGCCACACAGTTGTAGGCTACTTATTAGCAGTTGTATGGCCACTCAAGAGCCGAAACACATTTTTAAAAATTGGACATGGTACAAGAGTAACGAATAAGCACAAGGCACAGCAGCTTGCGAGATGAGGGGATTGGAAACAATTAAACGTTCCTGTGTTTGTTTATATCGTGATCACAGCCACGGGACATCCCGTTTAACACTGAATCCTAGAACATGACTTTTCAGTTTAAATAAATCGTATGAAAGCAACACGATCAACCGTAGAAAGGAAATGATACAATATAGCTCTTTAAGAATGGCACCTCCGCAAATGTAGGGATAAAATATGCGCCAGTTTAAGGAAGAATATTGCCAGATACATGTAACATTCTACATGCTGTACTTACTCAAGATTTTATAGAAGGAACTTCACAGCAACTATCTTTTCGGGACAGATTTTGCTCACAGTAAGAATAGAGAAATAATTCCAAAAACCGCTCTAGGTGTATCAAACAATGTGTGGGCCCACGTGCGATGACGCATGTCCGGCGAGTGCAAGGTCACGCGTGGTGACCTGGTTCCGTCACGACCCCCGGCGCCCGGATCGATGCCACCAAGGCCGGCAGGCAGCACCGTGCTACCTGGCTCTAGCACCCACTTACCTTGGCGCTCGTCCCACGCGCCGCAGATTAGCCCGGTCCTCAAAATACCCTTCCCTTCCCAATCACATAAACCACACACGTACAGTATATACACACACGTACCACAGAGCAGAGAGCACACAGTGAAGCATCCCCCGTGTGCTGTGGGCCACCTCGCTCTCAGCCTCGCCACACCATCGATTGGCAGACAACTCGCCGTGACGTCACGCCAACAGCCAATCGCCACTCGCGCTCCAGCTCCTTGCTTACATAATGGTGGAGGATATGGAAGTCAGCTGGTGAACACCCGGTACCATCATATGTTACATGTGAGAAGAAATGAATGAGCCGAGGCTCTCCATCTACTGGGTTCTTATATATCGCGTGCCACCCTAGAGTATTAGAGGAGATTCGCTTCATGTATGCATTAAATAAACTACTCTAATATTCATCCCAAGGAATTAAAACTTTGTCAGAAAATAAATCAGTATACAAATTTCATTCGGACATTCGGAGCCATCGACTACAGTTTGCATTTGGTCCCAAAGCTCTGTAACCGTGCCCGTTCTACAAGTCCTAAACAAAAGCGTATAGTAAGTAGACCTAATTAGAAAATTACAGGTAAACTCTACGTCGAATTGCTTTCAGGCATCGTAGATTTTCAACCAGAGGGGAGAAGAGGAAGAGGACGACCCACGTTAAACTGGAAGCAATGTGTTTTTGACTGGTTCAGAAAAGAGAACACTACGCGGAGTGAAAAGATACGACACTGGCCTGGACTTCCTATAAAAAGAGGTTAGAAGGACCCGATGTCTGAATGGGCACAAAAAAATATGAATTCCCGCTTGTTATTTTGTTGCTTGTCACACACACACACACACACACACACCAAGAAGCTAAAATTCCTGAAAATGTTTGTTCTAAAATATAGTAGGGCATGATTACAACATAAGTACAGCTCTTTCTTATTGCTACTGTATTAGGAAATAAATTAAGGGAAAAGGTGTAGAAATAACTGATAATTTAAACTCTGCCAACATTTTGAACCAAGTTTCAAAACGACTAGAGCAAAAACTGAATTCATACAGCTATGCAGTACATAAAAACAACTGCTGGATTGAGGATAAATATATAATTAAATGTCAAAAAAATGGCCACCGCTAGACAAAGTCATCCGTTTGAGACATCACAGCGAGCAACTGTTTGGACTTCCCGGCTTACCAATCACTGACATTCCAGCACACGCATAGCAGATTAGTTCTGTACAGTGCTGAAGACAAGTCTACGGCCAAGACGTTTCTTTGAACCATTTACATGATGAAGTAAAACTGTCATTTGATCATTTCAACGTCATGAATTAAGAAATTTTGTAGTTCCTAATTTTAGAAAGGACAGTAAACAAAGATATAGAGGTGGAGCAATACGGACCTAACCTTACTCAAAGTAAACCGTCGCCTGAGTTCATTTACGTCCGACGATCAACTGTTATGCTTTTTGTTTCAATGTCAAGACCAGGAGATCGCCATTGACATTCTTTAAGAAGTCGTAGGAGCTGGCATTGGTCTGAGAGCCGAATCAGTATATCCGGGCTATCCTGAGTGTGGTATTTGTCGAGTCTTATCATAATCGCTTAAGAAAAAATGGAGAGATATGACCTCATCTAGAAGAATTTCTTGGCCCAAATAATAAAGTCACACATATTCAACAGTTATTTCAAAGAGGTCTTCGAGTTACCATGACAAACATCGCTTCAGGATATCGTACAGAAATTTAACACTGGATGGAATGGCATTTGCCGAGGTAATCAAAAGCATAAATTACTCAACATTTAACACGAAAATCTGCAATCTGTTACTATTTGTAGGGAACTTTACTCTCAATTTCTAGAACAGTTTAACATGAAAATTCCGACCCCTCGAAGAATGAGAATATCGGCAAAGAAATGCGGGAAAATAAGAGACTCGAGACCTCGCAAACCTATCGCCTGTCAGCCAAAAGCTGATCAGCGTATGTTTCACAGTACAGTCGAAAGGAATCCTATACAAATAAGTGGAACAAATGTGTTCAGCTGTATGATAATTCATCGGTATTAGTTCAGTAACTGGTGAATGAAATAAATCTGATAGCATAAACGACTGGCAAGTTTACAATACACATTCCCCACTACCGCTAACACACTGTAGTTTTCTCCGAAGTAAGAGTAACTGTTAAATCATTAATTTTCATTATGAATTACTGCATACAGATCGAAAGGAAGGATCAGTGCCTGGTTACTGTAGAGACCCAATATTCATGAATCAATCAAATTAACAGAAGTGTTTCTCTATAAAATGATTACCCGATAAAGAGAGACTGATAAGTAACAGTTGCTGAATTCAGATACCGCCACCAGTCAATTCTAATCTACAAAAAATCTCTCTCTCGCTAAGGCACTATTTGACTACAAAGACAATAAATACGGCACCAGCTACTGTTGCCTTCACAGATGCTACCCTTTAAGACAGGGTGTTCCATGTCACTGGAGTTCAACAAACCCATTATTTGTGCGGGTTGTAGACCATGCCTTTCTCTCATAATCGACGTAAAGTAGTTGCCTGATTATTAAAATAGTATAACATAATACATCAATCACGATATAATAATAATAATAATAATAATAATAATAATAATAATAATAATAATAATAATAATAATAAACCACGAAATGCCTACATTGAATAAACATAAAACAATACTTAATAATGGTCAGGAATGTATTTAGGAACTCAATAATCCACTTCGAGAGTTTTCTCGAGAACACCAATGCCAGGAAAAAATTGAGAAAAAGAGAGAAGTTGGTAGGTAGACAAAGAATGCGTGAACTATTGGAAAACAAGAAGTCCCATCATTAAATAATTTTGCGTAGTCCTAAGTGAATAATAATAATAATAATAATAATTTTAGCGTATGGCTTTTTAGTGCCGGGAGTGTTCGGCTAGCCGGATGCAGGTCTTTCTATTTGACATCCATGGGCGACCTGCACGACTGGGTGGAGTGTGATGTGATGATGATGATGATAGTAAGCAGAGAGAGGGTGAAACCCAGTGTCGGCACACAGCCTACTGCCGTCGATTCACACCAAAGCTTAATGCTTGAAGTCTCCATCCGACGGACGAATCGCGATCAACAGCGTCATATCACCTCACTCCATATGAAAGATACCTCTGCGGATCAGTGGTAGAGTGTCGGCCTCCGGATCCAAGATAGCGGGTTCAAACCCGGCAGATTTTTGAAGGGCGGAAAAAAGTCCATTCGACACTCCATGTCGTACGATGTCGGCATGTAAAAGATCTCTAGTGACACATTTGGTGTTTACCCGACAAAATTCATTAAATCTCAGTCATAGACGTCCAAGAGAGCTTCGGTTTACTCAGATTGCCATCTAGTAGGCCTAGAGTAAAATGGAACGTCGAAATTGACGAGCAGACAGCCAGATGGCATCGAATTGAAATGTCTGCACACGGTAGCAGAGGCTATATTATTATTATTATTATTATTATTATTATTATTATTATTATTATTATTATTATTATTATTATTACTCCATATGAACACTGCGGAGAGATTTGGAACTGAACCCAGAATTTAGGCACGTAATCTAGGGATTGGAAATTATATTTATACCGCCACCAATCCTACCCTGTCGTCCAGCATTGTGATGGTGATTTATTTTTCCATCAACGGGAACCGGCTAACCACGTTGTCAGACCATTAACTACGCCTAAACGATCATGACTACCAGGAGGGCTATAATAATAATAATAATAATAATAATAATAATAATAATAATAATAATAATAATGTAATCAGCCGAGAGACATGAAGCCACACCGTATACAGACAATAATGTGCGTTTTCTTTTGTTGGGAAAGGATTCTTGCGACATTATTTATTCCAAACAGGACCCTTAACCAGGGCAAAGTATCAAGATTTCCAGGGACTTTTCGTAGTCCGAAGGCAGAAACTTTCTTCTCCAGTACGTCCCATGAGAAGACGAAGACAGAAGAGAAGATACATTTTCTTGAACTTCATTTTTCTCATTTTCCTTTATTTGTGACATAATAATTTTTGAAATTAACTTGAACATTCAAACGGGAGTCAGAACTTGGCATGCTTTTTCACTTTGTTGACACTATAGGATATGTCAAAATTGTCAAATAATAGCAAACGTGTTCAAAATAACTCAACGAGAACAACGCACTGTATTTACAAAGTCTTCTCTTGGAACATACAGTAGTATGGTTAAAATACCTAAAATTAATGAATAAGGTTGTGGTAGTGTTTCTAAGTTAAAAATTGCTCTGTAAAATTTATAAAAAGTGACAGCATATTCCTTCTGCGGACCCTCTATTCCAAGGATATTGCCCCCGCCCCTTCTTCGAAGAATGGGAATGGTGTTACTGCCCGGTTACTGCTGGCACCCAGACAGAGGACGAGATGACTAAGATGCAACAAGCAGTCACAGTTAGCAACACCGGCTGGGTGGGGGTGGGAGAGAGGGGGTTCAGGTGGCCAGCCAGACTCCCCCTGGGAGAGGAAAGCAGAGTAGCTTAGGCATGCGTCGCCGCCGGATTTCCGCCCTGTGAGGCCAGGCAAGCAGGCACAGCTGTCGCAGGCTCGCTCGTGCCCCAGCTTCCAGCCTCCCTGCCGAGAGATCGCTTGCACGGCCCTAATAAACACGCGCAAATGTTTGTTTTCATCTCCAGTCAGCCAGCCGCCGGCCTACTACCTCAGGCGCGTGCTTCCAGCGTGTTGAGTCGACGTCATTGTCATCAACGGATTCTCTTTTCTGAACTTTCGAAATACTTTCGAAACTACTATATCATTAATGGATCTACAAACTCCAAGTTCGAGTGAGCTGCATTCACAAATCCCATCACACTACATGTTCCTACTTGATGTTTCGTCTCCATGGAAAATTATACTTTACTACCAAACTGCTAATATACGGTAACATGGTAAAGATTAAATCCTCTATGGCGAAACTGAAGGAGATAATTCAATCTAAATTTTAAATAAATGAACATTTAGATATTATGTATTACTCCCTCGAAGAAAACATGTATTAATTGATATGATGGGTGATAATCGACTGTACAATTCTGGTAGTTCTTATGTGTATTTTATATTTATGAAAGTCTACGATAAACTACGTTTAGTTCCTAATCCTGCTCTTAAATGCCGTATTAATAATTCAGGAGACAATATGGAATTTCGCAGCAACAGCAGTGGTAGTAGTAGTAGTAGTAGCCACATTACCCTTTTCGTACCAGTAAATATACTACCATATCTTGTTCATCATCTTCTCGGCATTTTCCTAACTGCATGCGGTCGGCGCTAAATATGGATTAAGTAAGCCTACAGTTTTACAACCAAAGGCCTTTCCTAATGCCAAGGTGGTGGTGGTGATTATTGTTTTAAGAGGAAGTTTCCTAATGCCAAACCTATAATGAAGGATGTATTCTCTATTGCGTGTTTCTGTGGTGGTTTGTTGTGTGATGTGTTATTGGAAAAGTAAGATGTGTATTAAGACGAACACAAACACCCAGCCTTCGAGCTAGAAGAAGTAACCACACCCGGTTAAAATCCCCAACCCGGCCGGGAATCGAACCCGGAGGCCCCCACCCTCCAGCCGAAGGCCACTACATTGATCATTCCGCCTCCTTTACCCTAGCCAAGATCGAACCCGCATGAGCTAATAACGGACAGAACTTGAGGATTTGAGTTTCACAAGACAGCTGTTGCATACCAACAGCTAGTATTACGATCGCAATAACCACTCACGCATTTTTCGATGTAAAAAAAAAATAAAAAAAATAAAAAAAAACCCACACAGCGGCGCCAATTCCCGCACTAAATCATGAAGGCATTCCAAGTACGGTAAACAGATTATTAGGACGACACTATTAAATCACTGCACTGTAGTACGTGGCGTTTATGCCAAAAATGAAGAGAGGAAAAGTAAGAAAAACAGAAAAGGATGACAGTGACAAGAAAAAAGAAATTAGATCTAACAGAAGATTATAGCCTATATTTCACACGAATTTCCACGATAAATATTTTCTTATACTTGAGTAACATCGGAGTATGCAAATATAAATTGTGTACAATCTTCAACATACGAAATCGTGTTGAACTTGTGGTTCCTACATCAAGCTTATCATAAAGCCAATTATTCAAGAGGCTATAAATAGCCTGAGAAAAATAGTTCTGTATTAATGAGGCACAATATCGTGCACATTAACAAGTTAATGGCTGCCTGACATGTATGACACCTCCAACAAGCAGGAGGGACGAACTCTTGTCTCTGAAGTAACAAAACCTCCGTAAGTGTAGAAAATGTATGATCCGTGTCTACCATTGCACGCTTATGTACTGCAGCCTACTTCATCAAAACTGTTCTTTATATATCTGCCATTGATAACAACTGGTGCGAGTTTCATTGTCACGACACGCCATGCCACGCACGGAGCGACTTTCCTACGTGTTTTACAAGTTGCAGAGGTCGCTCCCTATCAGTATTCAGCTCGCATGTCTATAAACTACTAGGATTGCGTATTTTAATGCACTTCGAGTGTATTAATTTTAACTACGTCAGCAGTTTTCATGCATTATATTGTATATTTAAGTACCACTCTCGCCAACAAACTATTTTATTTAATGAGCGTAAGAAAGGTGTGTTGAACCGCTTATACCCTACCTCATTTAAGGAAAATTTTACGAAATTACTACTTGAGGTTATCAAATTTGTACAGCTACTTGCGCTGACCTCATTCTGACGATTTCCTACTTCGGGTTAATGATGGCCAAACAATACGTGAACCGCCGCACAGACGACAGACACACTTTATACCGTTGTCATTAGCGCAAATGATGTGCCTGCCTGGTGGCCATGATCGTTAAGGCGTGAAGTCTATATATGGTCTGACACCGTGATTAGCCGGTTCGAGTCCCGCTGGTCGAAAAATATTTCACCCTCAGATTGCCGACCGGCAGGGTAGGAGAGGTGGTGGTATACAATTTCTAATTACTACATTGCATGCGAAAAGCCTTCAATTCCAAATCTCTCCGCAGTGTTCGTATGGAGTAATTAATGGCGTGTGGCCTCCGAAGAGGCCGAGTGCAGGTCTTTCGAGTTGACGCCGCATAGGCAACCTGCGCGTCTATGAGAATGGGGCCCTACCTGTGATGAATTCTAATGCTCACGACGACACACACACACACACCCAGCCCCCGAGCCATTGGAATTAACCAATGAAGGTTAAAATCACCGACCCGGTCGGGAATCGAACCCGGGACTCTCTGGACCAAAGGCCAGCACGCTAACCATTTAGCCATGGAGCCGGACTCGTATGGAGTGAGGGCATACGATGCCGCTGATAGTGATTCGTCCGTGGGATAGGGACGAAAAGTCTTGAGCAGACCCCTTGGTGCTATTCGACAGGAGTATGCTATGAGCCGGCACCGGGTTTCACTCTCTCCCTTCCTACTATCATATATCACGTTATCCATTTCATCTCATTGACTCCTGAGATGAGGTGGACGTCAGGAAGGGCATCTGATCGTAAAAACTCGCTAGGAAGTTTCATCTCACTTCATACCCCCGACCTCACAGAGAAAAGGGACAAGAGTTGGTCATACACAGATTCCCAAATGATATCCTATATATTAACAGTCTATCAATCAATTAAATCAATCAACAAAATCAATCTCCACCTGCCACCTCTCCACATTTCCTTACCCAAAAAACATAAAAATACAAACTGTAAGTACAAAAATGAGGGAGTATGAAAACAGCATTCACCTATAAACTTAATGGGAGCATATGCACTTCTTTCAATGAGATCGCATTATTGGCATGTGAGGATGTAACATGGTATTCTGCTTTTTGCCAAGGACACCATCATGTTCTTATTCCTTTTGTGCAGCGTACGCTCTTCTATACTTTACGTTTGTCATGTAAGCATCATATAATAAATGCATAACCATTTACATCTACTACGTATGTATCTCCTCAGGTACGGTTATCAACTTTGCGAAATACAACACTGAACAGTACTGTACCCTGCGAAACATAATCTAATCCAAAGAGAGAGAGAGAGAGAGAGATCATTTCAGGATTACATACACAGGTCTATGAAGCCCCATTTAATGTGTATATAATCTGCTCTCGAATAATACGCGGTAATATTATGCAACAAATTGCAAAAATAACATCAACAAAGCAATAGAGTGCAATGCAATATGACACAAAATATTCTGGAGTTGAATAACACTACTGACTGTTAGATAGTATCGTACAACTAACTACACTACAAAATGTTTTCATTCCTTCCCTGAAGGGGGTGGCGGGCCTCCTAGACGGTGACGCCGTCTCTCAGACCAGGAGATTTGTGTCGGAGGAGGAGATGTGCGCAGCAGGTGAAAGGGTTGGCAACCGTGGCCTATACTAGGAACTGTCCCGGCATTCGCCTTTGTGCAGGAGAATGGAAAACTACGGAAAACCATTCTCAGGACAACCGACGGCGGGAACAGCCCCTCTGCGTCTCCCGAATACAGAGGGGTAGAGCCACGGTAGGGCCGTGGCCACTCCTCTGTTCGGTTGGCAGGTTGGAGTGTAGAGCTGTCGGACCATGGACCAGCCATGGCCACTTGTGGGCCGAGACCCACTCTGCAGTCTGCACCTGCCGACGCGAAAGTATGGTAGATATAAATAAGTTTAATGGACAAGAACAATATGATGCAGGTTACACGATGAGGGCGAAAGAACACTAATAAAATCACAGTTCAGACTATTGCAAGATGTGTGTAGGCCTGTGTTGAGAGCTCAGCCCGGAGGCTGGTTTGGACCTCAACAGCTCAGCCGTCACCCGTTAGGAGGCCCAGGCATCACTGAAGAGGCATACTAGGGAAATGAGGAGTGAGGTAGTTTCCCGTTGCTTTCCTCACTGAGCCAGACGATGCTGCTATTACATCTCAGTATGCCAAGCCCATAATTTTCTAAATATGATATATATATATAATTTATAGTCAGGAATTAAAACGTTATTAAGCTGTCTCGTGACTGTTGAACGACTTAGGCTTTTCTAATTGCTTTTTCTTTTCTTTTGCCAGTGTCGCTCCGACTCAGGTCTTTTGACGACAATAGGAAAGAGCTAGGACTTGGAAAGAAGCGCCCTACCAGAACGGCCAACTCACTCGTTATATGTGTACCTTCAAATACCACAGGACTGATCTATTCAGCTCGAAACGGGGTCGGAAGAGAACGAGACTTGGCTAATGAAGGTTGGATACGACAGTTGAAACTAAGGAGCCTAACGCAAGGAAGCTGAAGCAATGACATACTCAGCAAGGGAATTTGTGGTCGCCAACCCACGCTCGTACGATGAGAGCCTCTAGGGGTTCTCGTTCTAGTCGCCTCATGCGACAAGCAAGGTATACAGTACTGTGGATATATTCTACCAGCCCAACCCACAGAGGGATCATCTTAATGTTCTACAATCGTTATTAACCTTTATACTTCACTAACAAGGGGATTAACCGGGCCAGTTGGCCGTGCGGTTAGGGGCGGGCAGCTGTGAGCTTGCATCCAGCAGATAGTGGGTTCAAACCCCACTGTCGGTAGCCCTGAAGATGGTTTTCCGTGGTTTCCCCATTTTCACACCAGGCAAATGTTGCGGCTGTACCTTAATTAAGGCCACGACCGCTTCCTTCCCATTCCTAGGCCTGTCCCATCCGATCGTCGCCATAATACCTAAACCTATCTGTGTCAGTGCGACGTAAGGCAAATTGTAAACAAACAAATAAACAAACAAACAAACAAAGAAACAAACAAGGGGATCCCTTTATTTTTATTTACTTTTAATACAAGGAATACGAATTAATGTATTTAGTCAGGTCTTTACATATCTAGCAACTAGCGTTTCTTTTGTGAACACTAACGAGAGATCTTCAAGTAAGGTAAATCATTTTAAAAATACAGTATTAAATAAACCTAGAAATGAAGGGTTCGTGCCATTACTAACGGAAATACTCAGGATGAGCGACACTATTCAAAGTTCGTCACATGTTAATACAGGAAGTGTCTGAAACAGGTTATTGGCCTAACGGAATAACCAGGATATTATTTTCAAAAATCGAGAACGCTAAGATTTGATCAAAAAGTCAGCAGTACCAATCACTTAAAATAAGTGTGCGGGGATGTCTTGGTTACGCTGTATACGAGCTTTAAAAGCCGAACCAATCGATATCAGTTACAGCGCTGTTTACTTGTAACGTCATTTTAATCAAAACGTTAGGCCATATTACATCCTGAAGTGGACCAGATGATGTGGTCTAGACAGGGAGAGAGAGACTCGCCGGTACGGCACGCGCTTCCAGCCTTCACGTTGGCCCAGCTGGCTCATCTGGCCTGCAAGACCCCACACGCCCCCTCTTCTTTCACGCTTCAGCCTCCCCCCCCCCTCCCCCCATCAAATCTCCTAATGAAGAACTGTCCCTATTTCACGAGGACAATTAACCATCTTAGAATATTTGAAAACAACCAACTGACGACGGCATGTCAATGTGGTGATGACTGTAATTTGTTTTCAGCGACGAAACAATAAAACGTAACGAGGAAAAGATGTGGTCGAAGGGCCAAAATATTTCGGGTGTCGTTTAGGATGAGGTCGAAAAATGAAAGGCTCCTTAGGCTTTGCAAATCTAATACCGTTGGGTTAGTAAGAGGAAAATAGATTTGATGAAAACAGGCTTGATTGGAATTTTGAAAGAAACCCGTTTAAAACAGTATGAGGTCTTTACATATCTAGTGACCAATGTATCTCCAAACAACGCTCATTTTGTGATCAACTAACAGGAGATTACCTTTAAGTGTTGCTATGTTTCCAAATTCAAAGAGAGAACAAAAACAGAAAAGCATCGTTTATTTTACGTACCCCCAACAGTAAAGATAACCAGACAGCCGAGTATTCGTCCTGAAAGGAGTTCCAGGAAAACTACTGACACGAGAGTATCAGTCATCTGTAAGTGCTAACCGAGTATGGTTATGAATATGATGATAATTTTTTTCAGCTCATCCCAAGTCGTTGGAGCCACACAGACTATTTTTTTGGGTTTTGGCTGGGACTTAAGGTCGGATTCTCTTTCTGACACCACATGGTTTTTCAGGTGAAAATTTCAACCCAAGATTCACCCGGATTCGAACCTCAACCATGCGGTTGGAAAACCAGTAACTAAGCCACAGCGCTTATTAGAACAGATTTTTTAGGTATAATTTTGAAACCATGTAAAGCTTTAATAATAATAATAATAATAATAATAATAATAATAATAATAATAATAATAATAATAATAATAATAATAATAATAATAATAATAATAATAATGTATGTCCAAGCCCTTGTCCCTTTTCTCTACGGGGTCGGGTAAGAATTGAATTGAATCTTCGTAGCGATATTTTACGACCGGATGCGTTTCCTGTCGTCAACCTCATCGCAGGTAATGAGATGAAATGATGCCATGATGCCGTGATATATGATAGTAGAAAGGGAGGTACTCCTGTCGAATAGCACCAACGGGTCTGCTCAAGGCTTAGCGTCCCCATACGACAGAATAATCACCACCAACAGCGTCATATGCAATCACTCCATCCGAACACCTACCCTGCCAACCAATGTTCCGATGGTGAATTTCTTTTTCCACTAACGGGACTCGAACCGGCTAACCACAGTGTCAGACCGTATAGACTTGACGCCCTAACTATCATGACTACCAGGCGGGCGATGATGATGGTAGTGGTAATGATGATAACAGCAGTAATACATGGTATTCGCATAACGCATGTTCTAACAGCTAATGGACCGGGCGAGTTGGCCGTACGGTCAGGGGTGCGCGGCTGTCCGGGAGATAGTGGGTTCGAATCCCACTGTCGGCAGGCCTGAAGATGGTTTTCAGTGGTTTCCCATTTTCACGCCAGGCAAATGCTGGGGCTGAACATGAATTAAGGCCACGGCCGCTTCTTTCCAACTCCTAGGCCTTTCCTGTCCCGTCGTCGCCATAACACCTGTCTGTGTCGGTGCGACGTAAAGCAGGTAGCAAAAAAAAAATTAAAAAAAATTAGCTAATGGTCTTAACAGATGTCAAAATATCTGAATTTTGGCCTGAAGTTCTTTTTTAACATTCTGGAATATGATGCGGAGTTTTTGAATACATATACCTTTAAATGCCACCATCTCAGCCTGAACTGACCTCACTTAGGAACAGAATGCTAACGACTGACTGAGCCAATGGTGTTGCGCTCGGATTCCAAACCCCAAACCACACAAGAACGTGCACAAATTGACAGCAATGATTCGGCACATTAGTCGATTATTTGTTACCGAGTACTTGAATTATGTAACAAAAATACAAACGTAGTTTTTCGCTGGCTATTTAGATATGGCTGGCAGTAACTTTTGGAGATCGTATTGTTCTTACAGTGAACCTGTGGTATTCCCAAAAGTTAGCTGACAGTGTACCAAGTGTAAACCATGCGTAGATGGACTTATTAAAAATAATAATGGCGTGTGGCCTTATACTCTTCTGGAGGACTGAGAAACTTTCTTTTGAATTACAAGCTATCGTCCACTACAGTCTGAAGATTGGTGCCTAATTGTAAATAAAAGACAAGTTTAAGGGAAAAGAACAAACGATTTGGATTGTATTCTTCATGTGAACTCCTGAAGGCATGGAACTTTTTCTTTCTGTCGAGAATTACTCCAGATTTCAGAAAGAGGTCCACGTTATTCTATAGTGCCAATAACAATATTACTGCACATTAATGCAAATGAATCAACACGAAGGTTATTCAATTCTAATGCGATTAATGTATTTTGACGGCGTAAAGAAAGGTAAGCTCCATAACAATTGGCATACGCAAAGGTTACATTCCAATTAATTTCCGCAACAGCATGTCTTCTATTCAATGACAAATCTACTGTAAAAAGAAACTGATGGTTAACTGCAGATTTCTCCATCACATTAACTAATTGAAAAATATTTTCTTCAAAAAATATCTCGCAACATGCGCAGAGTCTTCATTTTGCTTGCTAATCAATGCCCGAAAACAATTCCGACGGAATCAATGAATGTTGCGGCAATTACCACCCTATACCTTTCATTCATTGTGTAATACAAACACGGAGCCAAAAATATTCTAGTCGAGTAATGCCAATAGTAAAAATAACTCGGGCAGCACGTTTTTAAATGCGCTATTATACGTTCTAGTGGGGAAGGTTAAGGTCCTGTTCTACTTCCGAGTGGTGACCATTGCTAGGCGGCTCAAGGCGAATGCATATGAAAAGAAACTCGCACACCAGCGGCTCCACCCGATGTTGCTTGCCTCAAAAAATACGTTGAGACCTCTCAATTTGTTTCACAACTACGTCCTCAAAGTGCAGCATGTCCCCATCTTCGACAACTTGCATCTGAAATCACATTTCTTTTGAGTGGATATATATTTTAAAAGGTTCAACCACCTGACCACGGATACTAGACTCCCTCCTAAAACGAGTATGCGAAAGGACAAGGTAAATCGTCATTAAATCTTCGGATTCCTTTTTTGGGAAACGGGTGCTGAACGATTTTAAAGAGATCATCCTTCTTTAAATTACCTAGGTAACTAATAATCGAGATACTGACAGGAAACTGGCAATGGGCTGCAAAGCAGGCATTACTTCAAGCAATGGCGGTGTCGACGCAGAATGCTACGATTAGTAATAATAATAATAATAATAATAATAATAATAATAATAATAATAATAATAATAATAATAATAATAATAATAATAATGTTATTTCCTTTACGTCCCCTAACGACTTTTACGGTTTTCGAAGACGCCTAGATGCCGGAATTTAATCCTGCAGGAGTTCTTTTATGTGCCAATAAATCTACCGACACAAGGCTGACGTATTTGAGCACCTTCAAATACCACCGGACTGAGCCAGGACCGAACCTGTCAAGTTGGGGGTCAGAAGGCCAGCGCCTCAACCGTTTGAGCCACTCAGCCCGACAATGCTACGATTATCATACCGCCATAAGAACTGAAGGAGGAAGAGTTCTGGTCCAATAACGATTTCGAGTCGAGCAAGGAAAAGAAAAAAAACAAATAAAGTAGAAAAACAGAGGAGTCCCCAGTACTTGCAAACCTGACGCTACCGGGGTACGAAGAGAATCGGAGCTGAACAGGTAAAGTCAGACAGGAATGATAAACGAGAGGATCCTTCTCACGTACCGTAAGTCGGAGAGAAATAAGACAGGATGGGGTACTGTATTCACTACACAAATTTCAAATTGTGATAAGGAAAATAGTATCTATGTAATTATTTTCCATGTTAAGTTTTTTATAAACACCGTACTTAATTATTCTCAAGTCAAACCAACATTTACGTATTTCTGTATACCATTAAGCTCGGGAGGTAAGACTGAAAGTACCCTATTTTCTTTGTATTAGTATAGAGGATGAGAGAAGCGTGATTACCATAGCATTCGATTTTCCTCAAACGCCGAAGAAAAACTGTCAATGAAATTCCTCCGGTTGTAACTAAAGGGTTTTAACATACAATACACAACCATAAAAGCAGGGATTATTGTAGTTTGTTTCCTCTTCTTTTTTTCTGAATGTTACCTTCGTAGTTTATTGCCATTTGCAGACCAGGCTGTACTGTTCTGAATATTGGTATGTCCGCAGAAACTAGTGTTAATCAGTAATGTATGCAAGTTGCAGTGCTGGAAGTGTTTCTTTAACAGGGATGAGAGCTACAGGAAGCCGAAGACGCCTCTTGTTGTTTGAAATAATAATAATAATAATAATAATAATAATAATAATAATAATAATAATAATAATTATTATTATTATTATTATTTATTAGTTTAAATAGATCATCCCAATTTTAAATGATCCAAGTGACTAATAAACTATGTAGGTACTTACTGACAGGGAACTGACAATGGTCTGTAAGGCGAAAGCAGCAGGCGGAAGATGGAGGAAACGTCAAATTCACTGCTTCCTACTTGGAAATATTTATCCTTCTTTTTGTCGTGATTGCCTGTCTTCATATACTCATCCCACGTGGTTACTTGTTCTCAATGAAGTGTTGGTTGATAAATTGTGGTTTAGCACAAACCTCAATCAATGACGATAAATTCACTAAACTCTCTATCTAACAATGCATTAGCCTACTAGAAAGGTACTAACAAACGCAATTCATTAACGTATCTTACATCTTCTGTATTTAATCATGAATTAATGGATCCTTACAGTTCATAAGTGATATCTTAATGATTTGCTGTCTCGATACTGTCTCGTAAGGCAAGGAAACACGTTTAATATTGACGATCCCGTCACTGCACAAGATTCTCACTTGCCGGTCTCCTGTCGATAGAAAGCTTCTCTAGGGGCGAGGACAGTACGTAGCCAGTTGTAGCCAACTATTACGGCACATCACTGAAGTCAATATAGGTCACATCGTCACATCACTGAAGTCAATATAGGTCACATCGTCACATCACTGAAGTCAATATAGGTCACATCGTCACATCACTGAAGTCAATATAGGTCACACCATCACATCACTGAAGTCAATATAAGTCACATGGTCACATCACTGAAGTCAATATAGGTCACATCGTCACATCACTGAAGTCAATATAGGTCACATCGTCACATCACTGAAGTCAATATAGGTCACATCGTCATCTGAGAACACACTCGACTACTGACGTACGATGAACAATATCTGAAGGCACAAAATCATTTCCTAATTGAAAAAACAAAACTAGTACAATTCGTGGAAAGCAAATGCATACACACACATATGCTGAAACAAGTACAGTGACTCGCATAATTATTCGGACACCTTCATTATAGCCTTTGCTACACACTGGCCCTATGGTTCAGAGAAAATATTGTACACGCAAACTAGTTTCTGACAAAACCCAATTTGACGGATTCAGCACGGCGTGGAAATGTGTACGTTTAGTAAACAAGAGAGAACCAGTGACGCTGGAAACTCAGAACTCAGTTAACATGCTTCAACAAAATTATTCGGACACAAGTCAGTTGCCATGCAGAGATCGTGTGTAGAAGAGCCACGGACAGTATGAACGTAAACATTCAGTGCGTTAGAGTACTGTGCACAACTTAAGAGAAAATGGCCCGCAGAGGAAGAGAGAGTACAATAGAACAGCGGCAGCTAGTAATTTTTCCACCTTGCAAAAGGTAAAAGTTGTCCAAATTGCTGAAATGTTACAAATGAAGAAAAGTACAGTCTCTGATATTATCGCAAGATTCCGGGAGGAAGATACGATTGAACATCTACTGCACATGGGACGTCCAAGGACTTTTTCTGTGAGAGAAGAGTGTTATATCATCAGAAAAACCATAAAGCAACCCAAGTTAAGTGCTCCAAAACTCGTTACGGAGATTGCCGCAAACACTGGAAAGAAAGTGCATCCCGAAACAATACAGAGAGTGCTCAAAAGAGGTAACTTTCATGGCCGTATTGCAAGAAGGAAGCCCTTCAAAAATTAAATAAATCGAATAAAGAGAATGCTGTTTGCCAAAGAGCATGTTAGAGAAGGCAATGAGTGGCGGAATGACGTTAAATTTGTTGATGGGAGTAGATTTAATATATTTCAGTCTAATGAGATGATAACAATTTGACGGAGTCCTAATACTGAGCTTCAAGAGAAAAATCTGAAAGCAACTGTGAAGGATGGCGGTGGACATGTCATAGTGTGGGGGTGCATGTCGACGAATGGAGTTGGTAAATTGGTTTTTATTGAAGGTAAAATTGACCACTTCCAATACCTTAGAATACTGGGGGACAATATGAAAAAGAGTGCCGAAAATATGGGGATTGGTGAACATTTTAAATTTTATCAAGATAACGACCCAAAGCATATGGCTGGAATGTAAGGACGTGGTTATTGTTTAATTGCCCAAAGGTGCTTCATCCTCCCCCTTGATCACTAGACTTGAATGTGATTGAGAACCTTTGGGACAAACTTGATAAAGAAATAAGAACAACAACAATCACATCTAGAGAACATCTGAAAAACCGACTTCAAGAAGAGTGGCAGAAGATATCTCCCGATTACACCCGGAAATTATTAGAGAACATGCCAAGTCGACTCAGGAAGATAAATAAAATGAAAGTAAAGACAACCAGGCGCTGAATCTTTACGATCATGAGCAAAACGGAAAGTGTCCGAATAATTTTGTGCAATATTGGTTTTGGTTTTATTTTGTTTCTTTAATTATTATATTTTCATTGACAGTGTTCATTAGAAGAATGATGGACGTTTGGTTTTTATATTCTTTACAGAAACTTGCATTAAATTTATATCAGTGATTTATTATTACTGAAATCACTAATACAAAGGAAAATGTAATAAATCATGTCTGTCCAAATAATTATGCGAGTCACTGCATGCACTTAGGAGCTGTATCTGAGAGCTAGTTCGAGGTTTGTTCAGCCTACATGATAACAAATGAGGAGCTATATCACGACAAGGTAGCAGTCCCCGTCTCGAAAGCCAATATTATATTTAAGCGACTCCGTAAAAAGTGTACATTTACTAAAATGTAGATGGCAGCAGTAATAGGGTTGATTTTTCGATTTCCAGTTTGTTCAAGTTTTAGGGAGTAACATTTTTATTATATTTTAATCTAAGATTGACAATATCTTTGTTTTATTAGCCACCAGTTGAATGTCCCCGGCTGGGAACACACTTCAGTATTAATTCAAGAAAAATGCCACGTCAGTTAGCAGGTTAACAAAATATTTTGCCCGTCTGGTGGCCATGATCGCAAAACCGTTTTGAAGTGACACCGTGCTTAGCTCGTCCGAGTGGAAGAGAAATTCACCATCACAATGTTGGCCGGCAAGGTAGGAGAGGTAGTGAGTTCAATTCCAAACCTCTCCGCACTGTTTATATGGAGTAAGGGCATATGAGGCAATTGATGTGATTCAGTCATCGGATGGAAACGTTAAGCCTTGAGCAGAAACCTTGGTGTTATTCGACAGGAGTAGATTGTGTGCCGATACTGGATTTCACCCTCTCTCCACCTAATTAATTACAATGTGTGTGTGTGTGAGAGAGAGAAAAAAAAGATATGCACTAGGCCTCTCCGGAGATCACACTATATTATCAGCAAATTTTTTTTTCAACGAGCCCACGATCAATGAGTTCGAACTAAGCATTGAAACGCGACGAATCTTGTGCACGGCTGTTTACAATGTACATCGTAATACTAAATGTCATCCATTAACCACAACGAGCAGTCCATAGCGAACACACCGTCATTACCAACGGAGTCTGCATTTATGACTGGAACTAGTAATCAGTTACAATAACAATGGTGCGTATATTACCTCACTCTGGAAAAGTAGTACTTGACATAAGACCTAGTCGCCATGTTATAGCCTTATTTGCTTTTATGAGTTCTATTAATTGCTCAAAACAGATCAACATTTCGCTACGTGATGGCTATAAAAAGACAGCATGAACGACGGCTTTTGAATAATTTACGAGACGTTTATGAAACGACGACAAAGAAAATGTCAATACATTCTAAATCACGGGATATGAAATCAATCTAAGCTTCATTCCAAGGTTCAAGTACAACACTGGGAGGGCACTGCGGTCAACACAACGGATCTCGTATCCTTAGGCCTGGGATACCATGCGTTTTTGATAAATTTCGGAACACTACGAATGCTGCTAATGGTGAAAAGTGTACAAAGCTAGTCGGATCATGAATAAACCATTTTTAAGCTAGTGTTACAAATAGTGAAACACTTTTATTCACAAGAGAAAGTATATCTGCAAGAATAAATTTCCTTCTGCCAATTGTAGCAAGCTCTTTTTTCGGCTTAATCGCATTTTCATTCTCCATGTTATACGTGAAAAAATAGCTGAGTAAATGTCCAATCCAGCGATGCAACAGACCCGAAAACATTTCCGAAGTTCGGCACTGGGATACAGTGCAACATCAATAATTAAATATCTTAATGTAAATACATTCTGGTGAGCGTTTTAGAGGACAGTACACTACAGCTACCAAATATCAAGTTAGAGTTTCCATTAGGAACTGCTAGGCAGGCAATAATGTCATTGTGAAGGTGGATCTCCCGTACGTAGTGATCAGATTGTGCCTCTACTAATGGGTTTCTGATAAGTTCACCTACATACACCCCAGCGCCAGTGGGTAGGGCTGACACAGCCCATTCTGATGAATCTAGTGTCAAAACTAGAATGAAACACTGCTTTCATTCAGCAAACGCCTGAAAAGCCTTACACCTTACTTTTTTTCTACTTATTTCTGTTATAGACTGTTCAGTTTTCAGAGTTCAGTTTTCTTTTTCTTTTTACGTCGCACTAACACAGATAGGTCTTACGGCGAAAGGAAATTGCTAGTAGTGGGAAGGAAGCGGCCGCAGCCTTAATTACGACACAGTCCAAGCATTTGACTGTTGTCGAAATGCGAAACAACGGAAAACCACATTCAGGGCTGCCAACAGTGGGGTTCGAACCCACTATCTCCCGAATGCAAGCTCACAGCTGCGCGACCCTAACCGCAAGGCCAACTTGCTTGGTAGTTCAGATATCAAGTCACTGAGAATAAACAAAGTGCCTCCACAATCCTTCCATCGTAGGCAAGCACTCTGGTCTCTTTTGCTTCTACCATCACTTCTGGTATCTTCTGCTTGACTCGTCCTTTAGGATCGAGTAAGTAAGGAGTTCCTGCTTAAAGTTAATCCTTGGAAGCTAATTTAATGCCTAGAATCTAAACGTCCATAACCACAAGGGACGAGCTATCATTACGTCAGTTCTTTTATTGAAGGCAGTTGTGGTGTGACTGTGCCATACAGGAACAAAAGGCCTGTGACGTCGGGGTCAATATACTTCAATGCAAACAATGAACTTCATTGTGGTTCCGTACTGACTTAAATTCTTGGAATGTTACAAGAAAGCGACCGGGACTTTAGGCTATGTTACGGACTATCCCAGCATTCGCCTGGAGTTCACGTCGGAATTAACAGAAAACCATTTCTAGGACAGCCGAGAGCGGTACTTCAACTCGCTTCTTTTTATCAATTGCAAAGTCTTTATATACAGGAATACAATCTACACATTTGGCAAATTGCAAGCCTGTAAATACTGCAATACTGTATGGTCAAGCACATTCGGAAAAAAAGTATTTTTGCGAGTGCAAAGAAAACAAAATGTCTATTTATGACGCAAATCAAACAAGCCATTTCCGACCTCACACTCCAGATCTAATGCGTTTGCGGTTCCGTCCAGTAGCCTCGAACAGTAGCAGTAAACACCCTATTGTCTCTGATTATAGCATTCATACAGGATGAAAGCTAGCGTGGTTGAAAAGAACGCACCGTTCGTCTTGAATACGCATGCCTTGAAACACCTTTCTATGGAAGACTGTGGCAGGCTGGCATGCAACGATTCCCATTGCTTCATTTCATTCTCCTTGCTCAAGTGCAAGCGAGTGGCACCAGATTTGCACTGAACTACCACAAATGAATGACTAGCAAACATGTCAAGAGAAGTGGACAGGCTGGAAGCTGGACGGAAATACTATATATATATATATTTGTTCAGTTAGCCTACATTGAATCAGTGAAGCTTTCCAAGCAATCACATTCTATCTTGGAGAACGAACTTTATTTCCATTATCATATAGTATACCTCAGTACAGTTGACCAATAAATAGAAATTCGAACATTACTTGCATCTACAGATAAGAGTCGTTAAAAACACCTATGAAAACCATACTTACATTACTAGTAATAATGTTATTGGCTTTACATTCTACTAACGTCCGGGTCCTTGGCTGAATGGTCAGCGTGATCGCCTTCCGTTCAGAGGGCTCCGGGTTCGATTTCCGGTCGGATAGGAAATTTTTGCCTTAAATGGTTAATTATCCTGGCTCGGGGACTGGGTGTTTGTATTGTCTCCCAACATCCCTGCAACTCACACACCACTACAATAACACACAGTTTCCTATAAATAGCAGAAGCTGCCCACCCTCGCCGGAGGGTCTGGCTTACAAGGGCTGTACCAGGCTAGCAATAGACACACGAAACTGATAAAAGTCCCTCTACATTTTTGTATGGTTTTCTGGAGACACCGAGGTGCCAGAATTTTGCCATGCAGTTCTTTGACGTTCCAGTAAATTTACTTACACAAAGCTGCTGTATTTGAGCACCTGCAAATACCACCGGACTGAGCCAGGATGGGCCAGCGCGCCACGGCCTGAGTTGCTCAGCCCGGCACTAAAACAAGTTAAAATTTAATTCCGGTTATTAATTTTAAGCTACTAGTACAGCAGGCAATGCCCGTAGTTACCAGGATAATTAAAGGCAAGTTTTTGTAAAAACAGCATTAATCAATCAAAACGGGATAAAATGAAAACAAAATTTCCTTAACCTTTGAAAATTGAGGATCTTTGGACTGGGGAGCACAGAAGTTCAAAGAGAGATCTACAGGAAAACCTCCAGCAAAGTCTGCAATGCAAAACATAGTGGCAAAATGGCGTGAAACGGGCTCTATAGCGAATAAAAACCGTTAACTATCCAAAGAGAGTTCGAACACCAGGAAACATTCCTAGAGTTACGGAAACCCTGGAACGAAATGCGACGAAATCTCAACGCCGTTTATCTGTGCAAGTGGGAAATTAAGAGATCGTTGTGTAACATTATCAAAAAGAACCTGCATCTGTATCCTTACAAAATTACTGTTGCGCATGCATCAAATCGTCCGGACGAACCTTCTGCCGGTGGTTTCTGAGTGGAGTGGAGTCAGGACTTTTGGATCCTCTGTTTTTCATGTCTTCACATGAGGCCATTATGCAGAATGTTCTGCGGATGTTCATTAAACAAGAGCCAATCCCGCGTCAGTCCTGCCCACCCGGTAGCTTATGCCTTAACTCGCCTACTGTATGCACTCAACGTACAGTGTAATCAAGTACACAACATAATTTACGCGACTTGGACATTCTGCTCAGTTTGTCGCACCTAGGGGTGCCGGCCGTACGATTTGGGCAGTACAAGTACGGTATTTTGCCCTTCCAGTCAATTATCCTTTGCACACATGCAATGCTACGCATTTAAAGCGTTAAAACTGGGCTTCATCGTCTCCATACGATTCGCCATTTATGAAGGTCTGAAGGTAGGTAGGTAGGATAAGTTACAAGATTGTGAGCAACTCCAAAATGACCTCAATAATGTTCTGAGATGGACAGCAGGCAATGGTACGATGATAAACGGGGTTAAAAGTCAGGTTGTTAGTTTCACAAATAGGAAAAGTCCTCTCAGTTTTGATTACTGCGTTAATGGGGTGAAAGTTCCTTATGGGAATCACTGTAAGTATCTAGGTGTTAATATAAAGAAAGATCTTCATTGGGGTAATCACATAAATGGGATTGTAAAAAAAAGGGTACAGATGTCTGCACATGGTTATTAGGGTGTTTAGGGGTTGTAGTAAGGATGTAAATTAGAGTATGGTTCCAGTGTATGGGACCCTCACTAGGATAACTGTTTCAAGAACTAGAAACAATCCAAAGAAATGCAGCTCGATCTGTTTTCCGACAAAAGAGTAGCGTTACAAAAATGTTGCAAAGTTTGGGCTGGGAAGACTTGGGAGAAAGAAGACGAGCTGCTCGTCTAAGTGGTATGTCCCGGGCTGTCACTGGAGAGATGGCGTGGAATGACATTAGTAGTCGAATAAGTTTGAGTGGTGTCTTTAAAAATAGGAAAGATCACAGTATGAAGATAAAGTTAGAATTCAAATATTCGTTTATAGGAAGGGGAGTTACGGGTCGGAACAACTTACCCAGGGGAGATGTTCAATAAATATCCAATTTCTCTGAAATCATTTAAGAAAAGGCTAGGAAAACAACATATAGGGAATCTGCCACCTGGGCGACTGATTGACTGATTGCTTGATTGATTGATCAAATTAATGCATTTGGGTATTTCGGTTTATTACTAATTTCTCTTTATATTCTAGAATATTTGTACAACACTCCTGAGTGATCTTACCGTCGCATTTCACCAATCTTCATGCAAGAATTACGTAAGAACCAGGAATTCCAGTAACCAGAACTTCATCCGGCCGCATAGTTACTCGTGTTCTACAATGGTATCTACAGTTAACGGTCATTTTGTGGCCGGAAGTGTCACGATCCACCGTTAAACTAACTTTCCCTCTGACAGCTCTCTGATTAGCCTATATTTTAAAGGAATAATGTGCGCGACATCGATTTTGCTCTCTTTAACTGTGCCCATTGCTCGAATGGACAGAACAGAGGTCGCGAACCAATTGTTTCTCGTAGAAGGAACACGTTGATACACAAAAAGCGAATGTATCGCACGACGAGGATTGCTGTGAACACATAACAAAAGACAAACACAACACGCCACGCTTGTTTTTTTCTTTTCTTTCAAATATCCTGCATCGTGAAAACAAAATGAATGCTAACATTTACCGCCACTCCGAAAGACAGAAGAGCTAATCCTCACAAAAAATCGAGTGATTTCTTTAGAAAAACACAGTCTCTTGAATAATACAGACGTTCCCATTGCCAGATTCCAAGTATGAGATTCACAGACACATACATTACAAATAATAAGTAAAATATCGTTGTTTTAGTCCGTGAACATACGTTCGGTCAAGCCTCAGTAAATGAACAACGTGACTCTGTACTTTTATATGACTGTAATCTCTCCTTTCCGGCCCCACATACTAGGGACAGGGAGTCTGCCTCTTATCCGGAGGCGATGGGTTCGATTCCCGTCAGGTCAGGGATATTTATCTGGATAGGCTATGAGGGCTGATTCGAGGTCTACTCAGCCTACGTGGTTACAACTGAGGAGCTAGCTAACGATTAGTTGGCGGCCCTGGCCTACAAAGCCAAGAATAACGGTCGAGAGGATTCATCGCGCTGACCATATACCACCTTATGACCTGCAGGCCTTCGGGGTGACCAAGGGGCGCTTGGTACGCCAAGGCCCATCAGAGCCTGTGCGCCACGGGGTTTGTTTTTGTTTGTAATTTCTTCTTCAGTTGTTTCTTCCACACCTTTCGCTATGACATCTTTCGATTTCTCACCATTGTCTCTCTGCTCCTTACGACCAAGCAAGCAAGCTTTTCGTGACTTGTTATCGTAATCACAGTCACTGGAACATTTCGAGAATCGAACCCATGATTCTTCATTACAAAAATCCCACAAGCATAGCCCGCGATTCGAATTGCGGCCACCTTGATGAGAAGCCCGTGACAATGCTACTCGGCTATCAGACCTCGTACTGGTAGAGCCGGCACCTACTTAATCCATCTTGCTCCTCTCGCTGTGCACGATCCCATCACCTAAACTCGGTTTATAAACCCAGTTTCGTTCAACTTGTTAACTCCCAACTCAGTCATTGTCTTTTCATTTCAAATACCCTCCAACCATTATTCCCATAGCTCGCCCCAGTAACCATTCACACTATGTTCAAGCCTGTACCTTCAATACAGTCCACCCAGTTTTTTGTTCTATAACAGAAAACTCGATTGATAACAGAAGAATGTAAAGAAATAGAAAACAAAACCCAAATTAACTCATGGTACTCACAGCCCATTAGGGATCCTGGCCTGCCAGCTATATGGCCTGAAGATATTGGAGCCCTACGTGGTCAGCGAGCGAACAGCCGCTCTACTTGGCATTCGTAACTGGATCCCGTCCTCGATTGGTCTTCAGATGCTGAGTAAACCCCATTCCAGGGCTCAGTACCGAAGTTCCCGCCAAGAGAGCTGCGGTTCGAATCCCAGCCAATGTATGTGGGATTTTATTGAAATTAAAAAAATCACGTTCTTGTTGTTGGATTCCCGTAGAAGCCCCGAGCGACAAGTCACGAAATGAACTCGGGACTTTCGGGTAAGAAGTAGGCACGTAACTCCTACAGCAGCGAGCTGGTCTACGGAAATGGAAAAGCAATCATAAAACTTAGAATTCTTGAATCACCAAGCCCCTGTTTCAAGATATATAGCGACACCACTACTTCCGCCACTTTTCCTACACCCTGGTGGGATCGCGAGCGCGGGACTTGGCCCTATTTTACGGCTGGATGCCCTTCCTCATGCCAACCCTATGTGCAGGGATGTATTCGCAATTTTTTAAATAATGGCTTTACGTTACACTAACTACCATTTTTTACGGTTTTCAAAAGCATCAATGTGCCTGAATTTAGTCCCACAGGAGTTCTTTTACGTGCCAGTAAATCTACCGACACGACGTTGACGTATTTAAGCACCTTCAAATACCACCGGACTGAGCCAGTTTCGAACCTGCCAAGTTGGGGTCAGAAGGCTAGCGCCCCAACCGTCTGAGCCACTCAGCCCGGCAAAAGCATGTATTCATTATCGCATGTTTCTGTGGCGGTTGGTAGTGTAACGTGTTGTGTTATATGAAGACGAGAGTATTGGGACAAACGCCCAGTCCCCGAGTACGAAGAATTAACCATACGCAATTAAAATACCCTACCTGCGATCGAACCAAGGACTCTGTGAACCGAGGACCTCGACGCCGATCACTCAGTCAAGGAGCAGGACAAGACGCATAGCGACACTTGACCTAATTAAAATTTACGTCCACAAGTGAACAGGATGGGCCTTATTGAACCAAGGGAACGGCAGCACGAATCCTCATTACACGAATGCAAACTTCACTTACACACAATTGTAAAGATATAACACATTGTTTAGGAGAGCGCGCGCCATTCCCGTACTATTAATGTTATTTGTTTAACGCCTATTCAATTGTTGAAAAGTTTAGGAAAAATGTAGGAATTTTGACTCTAGATCAGGTCCACTATTAACCTTCGGAGACAGCAGATCCACGGCCATATTTACAGCGGTAATATAGGTCCACTATCCTCGTTAACCACCAGCAGACATTTTGGTAACAGCAAGTGACAATGTTAGCGGAATCTGTTTCTCCTCACCGTGCCGATGGGCTGCGCTCATTTGTCTCATTCTCGAGTAGCAGTGATGCAGGAACATACCTGATGTTTGCATGTCTACTCCACGTGGAGTGAGGTCAGTGTTCGCAACATTTCGGTGTCATTAAGGAGCTTACAGCGGCGTTCGCCAACAACAACTGTTGCTTAAATTATTCTTTTTAATGCTGCGTTTAATAAATTATTAATTGTGTTCTTCCTACCTATTCATTGTCAGGTGAACTCCAGTAGCAACATAAAAGTAAGTAAATAAATAAATAACCTAGCAAGAGTACAAGTGGTAACAACGCATTCTTCGAAATTCTGTAGGTGAAGCAGGCCTGGATCGCTTGATGTGCTGCTCGTTAAAGAGGGAAGTGTGTTAGTGATGTGTGAAACGTTCTGAGCTTGAAATCCAATTGGACCATGGCGTACACGTCTAGGAGTCTTCCTCAGTCGTATAATTTGATTAGTCTCTTCGTAGTGGCTTCACATCAAAACTGTTCTAACTATCGTTACATGACGCATCTGAGAACAATATATCGGAATAAATATATGTGCCATTTCAGTGTAACGTCCAGTATCCAAGAAGATGCCGAAGACTGTTTTTACTTTTCGACACAAACTCTTCCCTCGCTACAAAGACAGGGCCAAGAGAAACCCCAATGCATTTAATGACAATAGTATAAACAGCACAAGCTGCACTGTGTCTGCTCCAATTATGAGAGAAACGGAGAGACAATGGCTGCAACTGATTTACAAACTCAACCCAGTCACTACACGACTATATGGACAGACGCAGCTGAATTCGAGAAAAAAGGAAATAAAGTCTCCCTGAGATGAATCCCAGGCGGGTAGGACTGAAAGGAGAGTGTCTCGAGAAACACAGGGATTCCACTTGTTCAGTTGAAGTAAATAAGAGCTTATAAGAGTAAGACAAAGTCACTGAAACTCACAGATCTGCATCGATGTCCTCAGCGACCCATTTTATATGAATACACGCTTTTTGGGGCCTATAGATACTAAAGTGATTAGTTAATTAGCTGACAAGTACTGGAGGGCTACGTGTTACTCCCAAAGCAGTATCAATTACTGCTGACGATTATACTGCTACCTCTCACATTAGATACCTCCTCACTTCCTCATCTGATCCTCAGACGAAGAAGAAATCCTTGGACGTTTGGAAATAGAACCTGGAAGACTATGGATAAAAACTGACCCAAATAATACTAACAACATTCTAATTACTATTATTTAGTTTCCAATTTCTTGCCATTAAATTGTAAAACCAAATTCAGTTTACGAATTTCATTTATAGTTCTTGTTATAGTACAAGGACTCCTCGCGAGAGAATCCAAAGAACAGAAATTCAAACTTCGATCAGACCGTCTCCTCTGAGCTCCTCGCACAGGCTTGGTCCTTCAGCACGTCCAGAGCCTACGGCAATAGGCCCGTACTTCTCAACCCTCTTATGGACCCATAATACAAGAAGGTAAATAAAGAAGAAGCGATAGACATAGCTAAACAATTGAACTATTTAAGGCGAGATTAGTCTATGTCCTAAGCAGATCGTTTCCTTCTAATATAAATTATTCACGCTTGAAGGAGGACAAAACGGAAAAAAAATTCTGTTTTATATGATACCGGCACGTGTATCTTACCAAGGGAATTTATAGAGTTACGAGCACCGATTTTGTCGAGCTAGGTTAATCTACATGGATACAACAATGCCTATTAGAAAATTCTCTCAAATTGGTTTTATTTTTCAAGATTTTGGCGTTTCATTTTTGAAGCATCAGTTATAAGCCATCATTTACACAGGCGTTCTCGTAGCAGATTAAGGCGGTGACTCCGTAGGGCAAGTTTCGTGGGTTCAAATCTCAACGAAACTTACTTCATTTTTTCTTTCTTTCTTTCTTTCTTTCTTTCGTTCATTCCTCTAAATTTTTTCAAAATGTATTTTTTCATAGTTCTTAACATTTTTCACTGTGTGTTATTTCTAACACGATACATGTTTTAGTAACATATATCAATACTGCATTAAATGCTACTGTAGTAAAATCGTTTCAACAGACAGCATATAGACTCGAACCCATGCACCTTATCACCATGCTACGAGAACGTTTCTCTAAATGTTTGTAAATTAAAGCGCTAAAATCTTGAAAATTAAAGCCTTTTCCAGATATAGGTGTTGATTTTGTAGCCATTTAGGTTAACTCCGCGAAAGCTCGCAAAATTGGTGTCCGCCACGCAGTAGTCTTTCCTTCACTATGTCTTCTGGTATTGGCTAGAAAATATATATACATACTTTCATTGACCTGTCTCGGGCTCATTCTTGGCTTTGACAAAATGAAGGTGACCGAGGTATGAGTGATGCTAGTAATACCATTCCTTATGCAGCCAGTCCCTGTTATGAATGGTGTGAAAATATCGCTCATAGGGTCAGTAGGTGCATGCATTTCAGTGGGCTTGGCAGACTGGTAGGTAATAGCAACTTCTGGCTCCGTGAGAAAAGCAACGGGAAACTACGTCACTCCTCATTTCACTAGTATGCCTCTTCAGTGACGCCTAGGTTATCTATGCCAGCTGTTGGCGGAACTGTGGAGGATCAAACCATGCTTCGGGCTGAATACCCAACATACAGACAATAATGACAAATCGCATGGTGAAGGCTGTAGAATACATGTCTTTTGAACTGTCACTACCAAGGCGATTCGAGATGTTTTCTGGCCAACAGGCCACACACATACTGGGTGAGTTGGCCGTGCGGTTAGGGTCGTGCAGCTGTGAGCTTGCATTCGGGAGATAGGGGGTTCGAACCCCACTGTCGACAGCCCTGAAGATGGTTTACCGTGGTTTCCCATTTTCACACCTTTTCATACCTTAATTAAGGCCACGGCTGCATCCTTCCCACTCCTAGCCCTTTCTTATCCCATCGTCGCCATAAGACCGATCCCTCTGTGGATCAGTGGTGGCCTTCGGATCCTAAGGTCCCGGGTTCAAACCCGGCAGAGATAGTGGGATATTTGAAGCGCGAAAAAAGTCCATTGGACACACTATGTCGATATCGGCATGTAAAGGATCTCTAGTGACACATTTAGCGCTTGCCCGAAAACGTTAAAGTCAGCCATGTGCATCGCCGGAGTCCCGGAAAGTCGAAAATGACACGCAGGTAGCCGTCAAATAAAATGTCTGCAACACGGCAGCTGAAGTCACATGATTATTATTTTCATTATCATCTTTAAAAAAAAAAAAAAAAACACCGTCTTCAGAAGTAGCACTAAAGGCAGCACGCCAAGCACTCGACCACTGTAGCCCAAATCGCTGGGCAGGAACTTCGTTGTGAACCATGTTCAACTATCTAACAGATTAATAAAGAGATGTAAATGTTTGGAGATAACACTAAAAAAGCATAGACACATCTTTGACTGTCCAATGACGACCTAATGATGATGAAATATTTAACTCGTAGTTTTATCACTTTTGTTAAAGGGATTATGATATCAGAAAGGACAGCTAATTTATTCTTCTATAGTTGATAGCATGGTGCTATTCCCTATCACAAGTCAAGTGCCTTGGTGAAATAATTATTGAGAGATAAAGGGATGAAGTGAACTGTTACAGAGATTATAATTAAGATAGCGTCAAGCTCTTGGTGGATTTAAGTCTTTCGATAATATTTTCTTTTCCACAGTTAGCAGAGTCTTTTTGAAGGGAAAGAAATACACGATGTAATTCGTTCACATCAAATTCATCAATTAGACAGTTGTATTTTCTGCAAAAATGCGTGTGATAAGACCAACAAAGGGCTTTAGTGTGGCTACTGTATTTAACCCACGCACACATCTTAAAAGGAGTGAAGGTAAATCTTCACAGGAAAAGATAACTTATTATATGCTTAACGTCCCACTAAGTACTTTTACGGTTTTCTGTAACATGCTTAGTCCCGCAAGCGTTCTTTTACTTGCCATACTTATCGATAAATCTAGCAACACGAGGCTGATGTATTTCAGCACCCATACCACTCGACTGAGCCGGGATCGAACCCACCAACGAGCTAAGAGGGCCAGCGCTCTACCATCTGAGCTACTTAGCCCAGCAACTAATAATTTAAGAATCGATTCCCCATTGAAGGGTGAAGAAAATAGGTCGCAAATGCGGTATCCTCAAAGTGATTTCGACGCTCCGTTTTACTCTGGCCGAGTAAGGTGGTGGTGGTGGTGGTGGTGGTGGCGATTATTGTTTTAAGAGGAAGTATAACTAGGCAACCAAGACTGGATCTCTGTACGGCTATCTACAGCTGAGATCTGATGTATTTTGTCGGGTAAACACCAAATATGTCATCAGAGATCTTCCACATGCTGATGTGTGATAAGACCAACAAAGGGCTTTAGTGTGGCTACTGTATTTAACCCACGCATACATCTTAAAAAGATGGCGTTACATTTTTTTTTCCCGGCCTTCTAAAATCCGACTACCTATGCCGGGTTTGAAACTGCGATCTGGGGATCCGGAGGCTATCAGTCTACCAATGACGCACGGAAGGAGCTATGATAATACCTACTTGAGATAGTTGTAGCCTAGTGTTCGGTCCATTGACTATGCCTCAACTGGTGCCATGTCCCTGACGCCAACCCTATGGAGGGATGTAATCAATCACTATTGCGTGTTTCTGTGGTGGTTGGTAGTACAGTGTGTTGTCTGAATATGAAGAGGAAAGTGTTGGGAAAAGCACAAACACCCTGTCTCTGAACCAGAAGAAATAATCAGACGCGATTAAAATCCCCGACCCGACCGGGAATCGAAGCCAGGACCCTCTGAACTGAAAGTCTGAACGCTGACCATTCAGCCAGGGAGTCAGACATAATTCCTAACAACTGAAAAAAGAACATTTCTTTGATAGTTCTTCGTTGATCGCATTCTTAAAATTGCTTACCAAATTGCTGTACTAACTGTGCTTTCTCCACAAAAATCTGGCATTAGAGTGACCGAGTGATATTAGAGTGATGAGTTCAGTAACGCTAAGTATCAGATTTTATGTTCTGTAATCGGTATTATGTATTTTTACTGTTTTTATTTGTAATAAGCAAATAACATGCAAGCATCATAAATACGCGGAGATATTAAAAGGAACGAAATATTAATGATATGAGAGATGGAGAAAGTATCCGAACGACGCCCGTGGTGGTGGTGATGTCCTTGGACAGGAGAGATAAAGACCTTCAGGTTTAAACGGAAATGGAGGGAAGGAGACCAAAGGGCAGGCGGAGGACATCCTGGCTCTTAAATTTGCAGAGGGTAAGGAAACTTCTGGCAAAACTTCAGAAATGAATTCCTCACATTATAACAACATGAGTTCGGAAATGAATAATTTCAGAATCATCAAACCTGGTAATACACTCCAGCATGTGTCATGAATAGTGTAGTACTAAATACGTCTTTAACACACGCTACAACACACTACTGACATGCCATATGAAATGTTCAAAATTCAGGCCTCAGTTCATCTTCGCACTGAGCTCCGAACACGCTCAAAAATGCCTGGAGTAGTGAGCACTGTCTGAAAGGTAGCCACAATTCAAACACTGTTACCTCATCATAAACAGCCGTCAAATAATCAAATACTTCAAGCAAGCCAACCCCAAAGGAAAAATAAAAACGTACAATGGGTTAAAATCTGGAGAGCGTGGGGGCCAAGCAATTGGTGTATCTCTACCTATCCAGCGCTCATTATAACATACATAATGTGCTTGCGGCCACAAAGACTGAAATGTGTGGAAGAACCATCATGCGTGAAACTTCAAACAGGCCTATCAGATATGGCTGCATATAACTGGGAATTCGTGAATCATTTGTGGGCGTTAAGAGACGAATTTATCCGCAACATGGTTAAACACATACAATAAATTTAAGAAGTACTTCGGATTGAATTCTTGCAATTACATGTTGATAGAAACGGATAACTCAGCGCAATTATGCATTTCGGACCCATACTGTTAGACGTATTTTCTTTCTATATTAATTCATTCCGAAAGTGTCTCAGGGGTTTCGTTACACTCTGTACTACAGCGGACAGAAAATCTACAATGGCAAATTAGAACAGCGTGGGACAGAAATGTATGTGTCATAATTATCGCCAACCTTCATTAAGGAGACAAGGAGAATACCAGGTTTCAAGATATTTCAATTAATGCTTTCTCTGTTTGCTTGGAGGTAGTCAATAGATTCTCACCACTTCGGCCACGGCTCCAACTTTGGCTTATGAATCAGACTTTCGAAATGGTTACTGCATTTACGGTATTTCGAGTGAGTACTATTTTCAAATATAAATTACTTTTCATTATTTTTCATTGCCT
This sequence comes from Anabrus simplex, assembly GCF_040414725.1. Lineage (NCBI taxonomy): Eukaryota > Metazoa > Arthropoda > Insecta > Orthoptera > Tettigoniidae > Anabrus > Anabrus simplex. The sequence goes on from NC_090268.1 coordinate 143,850,648, forward strand.
TCTCCAAGTCCAAAAACATCCATTGCCAAGGGATGCGAAGGATTGACAACCCTTCTGTAAGTGTTCGCCACGACTGAACTTTTCCTGTCAAGTAAGAGTGTTACCACTTTCAGAACACTTCACACGATGACAGAGGCAGAGCGCGCGTGCGGCGGCCGAGGTGTGATTCAATGCCGTTCCGGCACGATAGGAGTCGACCTCGAGGCCAGAATCAATACCAGAATCTCAAGTGTTGTGGCCAGCATGCGATACGCCCGCCCGCGAGCTTGCCCGAGCACTGATTGATGCTGGTGGTCTCCGGTTCATCCTCCTACCCCCGTAACCATGATCACATTGAAATATTACAACGAGACAACACGAATACGAATTTCAGGGGTAAGAAACTTTTATGAGAATCTGGAAACTACACACAGAATTCGTTGTACAACGCCCATGACGCACGCTTTCTTCAGCAGCATATACTATTAATTTTCTGTCAGTTAAAAATCGTCAAACTCTCTGTTGAAAAAGTTCAAATTCAAAGCACGAATCTCTATTCTGATCACTCTTCCATCGTGGCAGGAAATGATCCTCAGTGTGTCATACTGCGACTTATTTACGCCTAGAAAGAAACTATCTTGCAAAGTTCATCTAGCTTTGGTCTGACATTACTGTTGCCTTGAGCAAGAACACCAATCACATGGAGGTCACAGTGAATATTAGCAAGCTGCTTCAAAGAAATGGCGTCGGTTCGATTCCTGGTTCTGCCACGAACTTAAAATAGGTTATATGGTCTAGAATGGATTCTACTCAGCCTCAGGAACATGACTGAGAAGAGGTAGAATCCAACTCCCATCCACCTAGAGGTAGTTTCCTATGACACCATCCCTTTTCATTTCCATGGTAGGCTTATATACCACTATTGTATTTGTCTATAGCTGCATCCTTTTCAAAACTTGCTCCAATTACACATACCTACACGTAGGAACCGGATGCATTATGATTATTATTATTGTTAATTCCAGACCATTACATTCAACACAGTTTCGACGTACCCTTCATTTCTGTGGTTACAGGAAGTTAATGAAGGATGAAAAGTAAACACTTCAGACCAGAGGCTAAGGCATGTTCAACTACCAAACGAAAGACGGCTCAGAATAAAAACTTTCCTTCACGTAAAGCACATTCCCATCAACTTCAGCGGCGTTCAACTTCGTGACGGGCTTCAGCTACTTCCGCTATGATTTCTGTAACGGCAGGAATCGAATCGATACCATCAGCATGCGTTGGCAACTCACATTAGAGGAAACAAGATAAGTGGCTGGCAGGATTCAATTGCGTGCTGATGAACTTTAATGAGCCATTTACAACACTGGTTTGCACAGTCTTGAGGAGAGAGAAAATAAAAAGAAACAGAGCAAACGGAGTAGTGTTAATGGAAGGTACACAGATAACACACAAAAAGCTGTTAAAACACCATAAGATATACAGGTTTATCTCAAAATTAGTTTGAGGACGCTAGTTCTGCAAAAAAAGAAAAAATATAGTTTCAGCATTTAAAAGCAGGTTAAACTAGTGTATGAGTTATCAGGGGACAATCTCAAACATTGGAGCACCACTTTATCGTGCAAATGCAGCCACTTGCATGACCTACATGTAGCGTTTACTTCCGAATGCAACTCCCACACATTTCCGCTTACCTAAACGCGGGCTGCACTTGATTATGCTCTAGCAAACAAAAAGTAACCAATTAAAGATAATAACAGGCTTCAGAACGTAAAACGCTAAATAACTAGCACATGAAGCTGTTAGTTATAATGAAAATAAAGGGCTATTTACAAATAACGAAATACAGCTCACATAATTTTTGCAAGAGTTTTTATGTTTGTAGAAAGCCAATTACGTTTACGGCATTAACTCAATTCTTTGAACAGAGAAAATGCTTTTCCGATGAACTGTGACAGTTCTAAGTATGTTACGATCATATCGTTCTGGTGTAACAAAAGCATTCTATTCAGAATGGTGGTGGTGGAGGTGGCTTATGAGGAAGTGCAAAATGAAAAGTTTGATCTTTTGAAGACAGGATGAATCGGCAGAAGAAAGGGAAGGCCCAAGAAAGGCATGGAAATGAAAGAATAATAATAATAATAATAATAATAATAATAATAATAATAATAATAATAATAATAATAAATATTTTAAGGAAAATGCTTGGCCCAATTAAAGACAAAAATGAATATAGACGTCGGCATAAACATGAGCTGTATATTCATGTCCAGAAGATCTCTGATGTCATGTGAAGAAGAACTGCATTTTATGGCCACTTGTTAAGAATGAAACCAACAAGATTATCGAACCAGATATTTACCTATTATAACGATAGGAAGACCCAATCAACTTGTTCAAGAAGGTGGAAAGGAGATGGGGATCACTTATGAAGATATACAAGAACGCAACCCACTTAGAAGAAAACTTCTTATGTTTTGGATCGTTTTACGTCGCACCGACACATGTAGGTCGTATGGCAACAATGGGACAGGAAAGGACTAGGAGTGGGAAGGAAGCGACCGTGGCTTTAAATAAAGTACAGCCCCAGCACTTGCCTGGTGTGAAAATGGGAAACCACGGAAAACCATTTTCAGGGCTGCCGACAGTGGAGTTCGAACTCACTATCTCCCGAATGCAAGCTGGTAGGTACGCGATCCTAACCGCGCACCCACTTGCTCGGTAGGAGGAAACTAAAAGACCACCAAGGTTTTCAAGAAAGGCCAAAGATGAAGACAGGAAAGACGTGGACGGAGGAAAGAAAAGAGCAACACCGACGAAGAATGAACGAGCACTGGGCAAAGATCAAAGCTCAGAGAAGACAGTTGAAATAACGTGGTCCCTAGTAGGCCGAAACGAACAAATAATAATAATAATAATAATAATAATAATAATAATAATAATAATAATAATAATAATAATAATAATAATAATAATAATATTGGTACGTCCCACTAACTTCTTTTACGGTTTTCGGAGAAACCCAGACTCCGAAATTTTGTTGCGCAGGAGTTCCTTTAGGTTCACGTAAATCTACCGACACGAGGCTGACGTATTCGAGAACCTTAGAATATCACCGGACTAAGCCGGCATCGAACCCGCTAGAAAGCTAGCTAGCGCTCTACCGTCTGAGCCACTCAATCCGGCAATGAAACAATATTTTTAGATTCGCAAACCTGATATCGACTGAATCGGAAGAAAACAAAAGTTAATCACACAAGTTAGAATACGAGCAAAAGCAAAATGATCTCAGTATCGGCCATGAATGTCCTGGGAGGGGAGGAATCTAAAGGCTTCCGCTAACCGTAACCTCAGCACTTGGTGGGATAGAGTGGTTAGCTCTATGCCCGGTATTCATTTTTTGGCGCAGGCTGAGTGAACCTCGGGGTTATATGCACCTACGGAAGTGAAACTCTCGTTTCTTCAATTTTTCGACTTCCTGAAGAGGAATCAAACCCGCGTCTTTCCGGGTGAACCGAGCACGCCTTTACCGCCACGGCCAGGCAGCCCCGCCAAGTTGGAATAAGATAGACGAAAGTGAGGAGCTTGGCACTGGTAGGTGGAAGTAATATCGAACTCACTTTGGGTCCCTCGGTCGCCAACCTGAGTTAAGAAAGAGCTTTTGAGGGTTCATCGCCTTTTAGTAACACACATTTGTATTTTTAACATAGATTTCAAATTCCAATGGCCAGCATAGTTTTGATCATCAACGTGCTACCCAATGTGGCAAATTATCTGGACTTGGACAGACCACTCTCGAGGCTCGTACAGTAGAGCTCCGGTAATTCGAACCGGTCCTACGAAATTAAACTTTTCGAAAATAATGTAAAACCCCGCTAACACATATCTCACAAGTACGTTTTTCGCTTACAATGCACAGACATAAAGAACGCGGCATTGAGTTACGTCAAGCAGCTAGGAAAAGCTATGCCGACTGACACTATACAGTACATGTTCGAAGATGCTGCCCAAAGCAGAGGCTATATTTCTTTAAACAAAAGATTCTGGATCATTTCTTAAACATTTAAATTCGTGCTTCATTTAAACTTGATAATGTTAGCACACAGGTGTGCACCGTATTGTTTAACATTTTTTTTTAAAATTTTGTATTCAAACATCTATTCACATACTGCACTTTGATGTGTTCTTATTTCCGTGTAATCCGAGTTTTTTTCAAAATTCCATGTCGCGTCAGCTCCAATTAGCTCGAAATACCGGGGCTGTACTCTTATTAGTTTCTTCCTAATTCTATTCGAAGTGAGCACTCTCTACTACAGGTTATTGGGGGACTGAATTACCTCGTTGTTTTACCCATTAAAATAAATCACACCACAGATCATCGACAAGAAGTACATGGAGCTGAGGACCACGAAGATCCCCACTTCGCCTCATCCCTTCCCAAAATTAAAATAAGGAAAAGGTAAGAACTTCAAATACAAGTCTCAACACACGGATATGGTTAAATGCGGGACATTCGTTCAGGTCAAATTGGCGGGTTCTATCCTCGTTCAGTCCTGTGGTATTTGAAGGTGCTCAAATATGCCAGCCTCGTATCGGTAAATTTACCGGCACGTGAAAGAAATCCTGCGGAACAAAATTCTGACACCTCGCTGACTCCGAAAACCGTAAAAGTGGTTAGGGAGACAATTCTGACACGGAAACGCATACAATCATGGATATGTTTTTGGACTTAGGAGACGAGAGAGCAAGTTCATATCCAAAATTCTATGCTCGAAGTTAAGAATACAGCAGGTTTATCTCTAGCTGATGAGTCATCCACAAACACGATCTTCTTCCGTTGCACCAAGTATTGTATCGAGTTGGGAATCGATCTGAGGAATGAGAGATTCCGCTTGATACAGAGTTCCATTAACTTCTTGTCTTCTACGTCGGCGCGAGTAAGGTTTGCTGTATCACCGGTTGTTTCGAACGTGGCGAACAAACCCTTCGCTCAAACGGATACGCATGATCTTCATCGCCCCACGTCTGTCTCGTCTACGAATTTCACTCGTAGCCAGCATAAGCGGAGTGACGTGCTTTATCTTGAACGTACGCGGTTCAGCGAGGTAGATACTTGGGAACAAGAGCTCTTCGGCGTGTTCGTCGTTCAACATACTGATCGGTTTCTTTTCCATGCCTGCTGGGAAATCTAAATAAGTTTCTTCCGTTCATATCAGAGTGTGCTGCTTAGCGAGAAGCAACTCGTGTAGAAATTCGTTATTGTCTGAAATCGAACTAACAGCTTGCGTCCCCCTGTGGGTGGGGGCGGTAGAATAACACCCACGGTATCCCCTGCCTGTCGTAAGAGGCGACTAAAAGGGGCCCCAGGGGCTCTGAACTTTGGAGCGTGGGTTGGCGACCACGGGGCCCTTAGCTGAGTCCTGGCACTGCTTCCACTTACTTGTGCCAGGCTCCTCACTTTCATCTATCCTATTCGACCTCCCTTGGTCAACTCTTGTTCTTTTCCAACCCCGACGGCATTAACGTACGGAGGCCTAGGGAGTCTCATTTTCATGCCCTTCGTGGCCCTTGCCTTCCTTTGGCCGATACCTTCATTTTTCGAAGTGTCGGACCCCTTCCATTTTTTTCTCCCTGATTAGTGTTATATAGAGGATGGTTGCCTAGTTGTACTTCCTCTTAAAACAATAATCACCACCGCCTAACAGCTTGCGTTCTTATTTCAACGTATAAACAACATGTAGCTAAGAGCTTCCGATCTTACAGCAACGTATAGATGACGCTACTGTACAATAATACACAGATGACTAACACTGGTTGCCATGGTTACAATGGTGTCGGAAATTGATGACATACGCACGTAAAAAAAAACAGTAACATTTAAATGTGGGGCAAGTGAACTGAAATGGAAACTTCCTTGTACTTGTACTGTCGACTGTACGAGACGGCCTACGGATTGATAGTCCGTTAATCAAAGCAAGGTAGCACGCAACCACAAGCTCTCAATCTTAAATCATGAGCCGAGACTGTAAAGAGGGTCAATACGGGGCGAACGAATGATGGAAGACGGGTTAGATGCATGCGACATCCATTTCATTTCAACCCACTCGTTTAAGTTACTGGCAGCAAAACAAATACCATGCTATCAAACAACAATGATAATCGGTTCAAAATTATACCACTGAAAGCCCAACGAGTTTTATACTGACGAAAAGTAAACAACAAACTAAGATATATGCCAAACAATGGATGAAGAGCATGACTAGGTCACGGCACAATCAATTTAAATACAATTATAATTTTGTTCTGAACACTTCAAATTGTTGGTTCATTCTTCCTCCTTATCTCGCACTGAGTACCGGTATACAAAATTCGAAAACAGGCTGAGTTAAATTTTTGTCGGTGTGTTACATCACGAAAAACAGTTACACAGAACTTTTCGAAATTTGGTATGGTTGTGCTCTAGGCCATAACATACAGGGTAGTTGGGAACAACGTGAACCGTGTAAATGAGCGTTAGAAAGTTGGTCGAACTGATAAATATTTTGTAAAAGTTAGCCTATCAGATCGCTCCGCGGGCGAATTCAAATGAGCTTTGCGAGGCGGTGTTGCTAAATCTTCAGTGGTCTAATATAGGTTTTAGAACACTCAACGAAGAGAAAGAATTTCATCAGGGGAGTGATTTGAACACGGACCTCTGAGCTGACAGCATCGTGCCACAGCAAGTAAGCTCTGGTGACACCGTGTGAAACCCACGGTGTGTTTGTGTTTGATGCTGATTTTTTGGTATGGCTCTTAAGTCGGTCTAAGTCAATTGCAAATTTAGCAACACCGCCTCGCAAAGCGATCAGATTGGCTGATGAAATGACAACGGCGCGAGATATCGAATTAATGTTTTTCAAAACTTACCAGTATGTATGGCGTTTCAATATCAAGGAAGCCAAAACACGAAATGCCAAATTTCTCCATTCATGTTAGCTGTACTGGAAAATTACTCATAATAAAAGCTTTTAATTTCCGATATCATACGGAGATATTCCCGATTATTAGTTTACATTTCTCACGAACTTGCAAGTATGTTCGGAAATATCAGTTCTATGTAAAAAAACATATATATATTTTTTTGCCATTTGCTTTACGTCGCACCGACACAGATAGGTCTTATGGCGACGATGGGACAGGAAAGGCCTAGGAATGGGAAGGAAGCGGTCATGGCCGTAATTAAGGTACAGCCCCAGCATTTGCCTGGTAAACAGTGCTTAGCAAAAATCATAGAACAAAATCCGATATTTTATAATTATACGGCACATTTTTACTTACAAACTATAACAATGGAAATAGTCACGACGGATGACTTTTGTGCTAAGTCAAATACCGACGAGAATCTCCGAATGGAATGCCGTCATCAAGGTAACGAGTTACCTAGCGATATCGTCAATATCAGACAGCGACGGACAGTTTACAGCAATGTATTATTATTATTATTATTATTATTATTATTATTATTATTATTATTATTATTATTATGTCCGGCTCCATGGCTAAATGGTTAGCGTGCTGGCCTTTGGTCCCAAATGTCCCGGGTTCGATTCCCGGCAGGTACAGAAATTTTAACCATCAATGGATAATTTCGCTGGCACGAGGGCGGGGTGTATGTGTCGTCTTCATCACCATTTCCTCCTTATCACGACGCACAGGTCGCCTATGGGCGTCAAATTAAAAACTTGCACCTCCCAGCACTAAAAGCCATACGCCATTTCATTTTATTATTATTATTATTATTATTATTATTATTATTATTATTTTCCAAGGCGCCCTTGACCTCCCTGGCAAAGTACCTTGCCCACAGCCGCAATACGCAACTTCCTCTCGTTCTTCTGCCGGTTTTCCCGCACCCTGATGGGGTCGTATGAGCGAACTGTGTCGTAAATGAGGACTTGGCCTTGTTTTAAGGCCGGATACCCTTCCTGACGCCAACGCTATGTGGAAAGATGTATTAACTATTGTGTGTGTGTCTGAGATCGGTTGTGTGTGCATGAGTAGAGTAAGTTCGGACAAGTGCACACTGCTAGCTCCTGCGTCAAAGGAATAAACCAGACACGGTTAAAATTCCCGATCCGGCCGGGAAACGAGCCCGAGACCTCTCAACCAAAGGCCTCACCGCTGACCATTCGCCTAAGGAGCCGGACGACTGATATTTGAAAGAACAGGGATGAGAGGGTAAACCGAATTAGGCCTACGCGCTAAAGAAAAGTAGCCTAGTTGTCGGCTGCATGAATGACGTCATACCTTCTTTGGGTCCGACTTAACGGGTTATGTAGGTAGTATAATTAAAACAAACATTTATGTTACGTAGCACATTACAATTAATATTCATAGAATTGCGATCGCGCAATATTCCATAGAATATCCATAACCTTAGATTTTTAATGTTCAATTTTACAAATTAAATGCTTTCTGATAATGATTACTGTGTCGGTTCGATTGATACAGTGACACTATATTAATTCAAAAGTTCCAATACCCATATGTACACAAATAACGGAGGTAAAGAAATAGCATTCATTAATGTGATAAAATGAGCGATAAATAGTACGAAACTTGAACCAATGGAAGTTGCATCACCGCCTCCGATGTGTAAATACTGACCTGCACTTCATGCGTTGGTCGACTATTGCATATTACCGCTTACCCTATAGACTCAATGCCGTGTGGTCCGCTTTCAGCGCAATCGGTTGACATAAAAAAAAGCTTGGATGCGAAATGTCATCAGAATTGCTTTCACATGAATAAGCTCATTCTCAGGGCAAAGTCCGGCAATCCAAGTGAAGTAATTGGATATTAAAAGATTGAGGCGTGTCCGTAAAGTATACATAATAACAGGTACATTTATAATGCGTACTGTGGCTACGCTGGCATTGACCGTGATCCTTTCGTTTTTCCCTCGAGTTCAACCGGCGTCTCGCTCGAGTAACATGTGTTGGAAATGGCTGCACCGATCCAGAATCCCGTCAAACGTGAGGTGCGCTCGGTCATACGGTTTCTCTAATCGCCAACATCTATCGCCCAGTGGAATTTCATTGACAAAGTGTTGATGGTTATGGGAACAGTATGAATAGACAAAGTTGAGTCAACAATAGACTGTTCGAATCCTATTGTGGGCAGCCCTGAAGATGGTTTTGCGTGGTTTCCCCATTTTCACAGCAGGCAAATGCTGGGGATGTACCTAATTAAGGCCACGGTCGCTTCCTTCCCACTCCTGGCCTTTTCCCATCGTCGCCGTAAGACGTATGCATCAGTGTGACGTAAAGCAGATTGTAAACAAAAAAGGAGACCACAGTCTGGGGAGAGGACTGATATTCTTGACGAACACATGAGCGGTATGCGGTTGTGATCTCGTGCTCAAGGATACTTTCATCCTTCACGCGAATAAACAAAACAAAAAAACAGAAAACACCTTGGCCGGTAACGATGACAAGTTAAAAGGATAAGTCAAGACGCGGTTGAAGTGAAGATGTAGGCGACAGACTATTGTCGGTCGCGGATACAAACGCTACTACCCAAACTAAGTAAGTGTTGACAATCCTGGGGTATATCTACACCGCCTGGGCAAGTAAATAAAGTGAGGTGCGCATATCAAGAAGATGAGTCTCTTTGAACGACGCCAACACAAGTAAAGCGTAAGAAAATGCTTTTGTTTTTTCAAGAGTACGTATGCGAAGCGATCACGACATATTTATGCTCTCCACGAGCCTGTAGGGAGTTCTTAACGTCACTTTGATAGGTGTCGCTGTTTATCAGTAGGCTCAGGCCCAGGCTGCGGTCCGCTGCGCCTCCAGAACCGTGGCTACTGGTGATGGATGTCGGGAGCAAGTGCTAGCTAATCCTTGGGTGCTTTCCAAGTCTCGTCTCCCCTTCCCTCGGCGGTATCTCCTCTTGTTCGCCACTCTCCACTTCCGCTTCCCCCACACTCCTGTTTATTTAACTACGCGGCCATTTGGTCTTCTGTTAATGCATGACGTTAATCGAGTAAGAAATATTTCTGAGAGCATTGAAGATCGCAGCAGTCGGTGCACAAAAATTACACAAGTTTATCTTCCCTTAGGAAAGGTCGATGGACAAAAGAAACAAACAGTTAAGATAAACGTTACCTGTAACTTCGACCTCCAGATTTTCAACAGTCCAATGAACCCCCATTGGCTTCTTTCCAATAGAAATACGACAGAAAGATGAGACGTGACATTTCAAAAGGTTTTGTTCGTAATTTGCTGCACATTACATTATATCCTCAATAATTAACTCTGTTTTGGAGCCTTTAACTGTCGCTATGCCAATTCGATATTCCGTAAATATCATCTCGAACTAACGGAAGCGATTTATTGCCAATTACATGTATGCACCGAGCAGTGCAGGAGCAGTCTCTGTGATTAGCCTAATACACCCCGATGACGGTGGCAGCAATATTCGAATATGCCCAGCATTATGCTCATTGGGTCCCAACTAACACCTGTGTATTAATATTAAGAAATCTTAAAGGGTAGTTCCCTAAACCGTTGGAAAATTAATATCTCAGCTTTTTCCTATCTTATCTACGTTCATATTTCGAAGAGTCGTAACACTGTCTCCTTCGATTATCGTTAAGAGATGATCAAAATGTTGCTTTGCCAGTTTTAACAAGAGTCACCATCTCAATTATTTTCAAAACGTTCACGGGTTACTGGGCAGACATACAATACTGGAGTATTTACCACTTTATCATCTTTCTCTGGTCTGCCATCAAGAAAAGATTGAAAACATGTAATTCATCGCCCGTTTTAAAAATCGTAAATATCGAACTTTAAAACTCTACCTCTTTCAAATATTTTGCCATTATGTTTCTTTTGTTAAACAGGCAAGCTATCACTTTATGTACCATGATTTATGTGATCTGAAAGTACAGTGCATGCCATACAGTTTTACAAAAATGATCCGAAGCGTAGGACTTGACACTCCCTGGGATTCGACCTTCGTCATACCACTACCATCAAGATGGTTAAGTTGCATTCCACTAACATGTGTAGTAACTGAGCACCTGAAAACAGGACTTGGAGGTACAGCAATTGCAGCACGAAATGTACGCTCATTTCAAACAAAAATCTGATGGACTGTCTGACTTGCTTACTTTAATAGCAGGTACGCCTGTATCTTCAACTGCTTATAACAGAAGAAAACTACTAGCAGTTGTTGAGTATCTTTCATCACCTATTTTAAAACAGTAGTCTTACTTGTTTCTTTTAACGCCCACAAAGTTTTAAGCCCCAGTCCGCGTTTGCACACTTTCGATTATCTCCTCCACGAGTTGGATATGCTCTTGCACTGTCCTTCTGAACACCTGGAGTCGCATACACCCTGCCTGTAACGTTCAAGAATATGCTAGCAAGTAATTTCGATTAGTTGAAAGAGATTCACAGAGGACTCGGAAATCAAAACGAGTTTGTATAATTTATCATGACGTGTGGAAAGATACTGAAATGAATTATTGCAACCTAAATCAAGAGGAGCAAGTCAAACAGACCAGACCACCACATTGAATAGTTAACTGGTCACGGGAAAAATGAAATTCTCGTTTTGGAAGCGGGCATATGTAGTCGTAAATGTAACTTTCGTTGTTCTAGATTTAAAGCACCAGCATACTTCTTCCAACGCACTGTACTACTAAATGGACAGCAGCAGGCCTTAGTTTATTAAAGTCTACCAACTTAGGCTCTTGAGTTTCGGTAAGAAGTGTACTGTACAACGCCGTCCAAACTATCGAAGGTATTATACTGCAACTGTAAATTATTATTTATAATATTACATGTTAGGATGCAGTTTGTCAGATTTCATCATCAAAGTAAGCAGAAAAGCTACTTTCATTGTGGTCTTGCGTATAAAGAGTAACGATTTTGAAATTCAGGATTTTTATTTCATAACAACAGTTAAAATAAAGAGCTAGAGTTAAAATAATAATTCTGTAACACAGTTTCCGTTGTAATGTCATTGTTTTTACTTTTCATTAACTAGAGAGAGCCTTCCATGGACCACGGATTCAAACCCGCCATAAAGTAGTCTGATTTTTGAAGGGCGAAAAAGTGTTCATTCAGCACTCAATGCTGTACGATCTAAAGGATCTCCGAAAATATTTGGTGTTCACCGGATACAATTGATTAAAACTAGGTCATAGATCACCTAGCAGAGATCAGTTTCCTCTGGCATCTAGTACAGTGAAACGGAACGTCGGAATTGACACGATAACAGCCTAGATGGCTTAAATGAAAATGCCAGCACACGTTAGCTGAGGCCATATTATTATTATTATTATTATTATTATTATTATTATTATTATTATTATTGTTGTTGTTGTACCGGCTGGTACACCCCCACGCCGCTAATTCAAACTTTGCGCCAGTTGAAACTCCTCTACTGGAGGAAGTCTGAACTTTATCTACTGTGTTAATTTTCAAGTTTCTCAGAAGATGTCACTACTTGGAAATTTTGAAGTTTCTGAACTGGGTCGTTTTCGATGTATTTTTGTTTTGCCTGTGGTAAGAAGTGTGGACATTCTCTTCCAGATGGCACTACTGAAGAACTACAATTGTGCACCCTAGTGCGAAGTGAAAGAACTATGTTTTTGGAGAAATTTTGAATTCATAAGTTTGTTCTTTGTTAAATTTCTTTCAGTTATTGTTTAAGTTGGCAATATTAACCCTTTCTTTCTGCCAGTTTTGAAACTGGCCAATCATAATTTTCTGTAAGTAATTTTCCACCAATAAAATTTTTGTGGGAGGGTGTTCTCATTCCTGAAACGCCTCGAACTTTCCACGAGGGTATATAAACTGCTGATTTTCGGGTCTCCTGGCCACTTCAGTAACATCTATCAGTGCGTAAAGTACGTAGCAGGGGGCGGGAAGCGCCTCTTTCTTCGGGCAGCAGTTCAGCCACCAGGTAATGGCCGTTTAATAACTTATTTTCTTGTCAGCTCAGCAGTTTAACTCTCGGGGCAGGTCCGAAGCCTTTCCACCATGTAACTTTTCCCCTAAAATGTAAAGACACTTAGTATCAATTCTATCTTTTAAACTACATATTGGGATAGAGAGTGCTTAACCCTCTCGAGCTCCCACTCATATTGCATTGAGGTGAACTTATTTTCACACCCGGTTCTTCCTTAACGTAATGTAAATTGTTTCCTTCTAAAAGTCACCTCTTTAGTACGGGATTAGCCCTTGCAGTAACGGCCTAGTGCCAAGTAGGTTTTATATAAAGTGTATTAGGAGTGCAAGAACGCCTCCTCTCAAGCTGGTATTTTAGAGGCCATGCAATTTACCTGTTTCTTTACTTAATAGGCCTCATTAGGTTGGGTATTTTTACCCCTGTTTTCATGTCCTTGGAGGACAACTTGAATGTGGAGTTTGGTGTGGCCTTTGATAGGCTTAAATTTTTGAGAGCGAGTTGCTCTTTCTTGAAAATTGAGTTGTTGTATGCCTCGAGGAGGCTTTACCGTGTAAAGAGGAGCAAGTGCTCCTAGGCATGATTGGGGTCTTCTGCCCCTTTGTTGAATTCTGTATATCGTAAGGTTGGGCTTATAGCTCAAGAATTGTGTGTCTGGCTCTCAGAACCCAAATCCTGTAATCACTGTAATTGTACATTTTCGAATTGTGTTTCGGCTACTGAGTACCTGTTCTATTTGTTATTTCTTAATCTTGAAAAGAAAATATAACCTTGTTAAATTTTATCTTAACTTTAATTTCGTATTTTGAGACCTGTTCACCCCCGCACCTTCTTTCACCTCTGCTAATCCACCAAACCACGGTAACAATTATTATTATTATTATTATTATTATTACACTAACTAGTCTTACGGTTTTCGGAGACACTGAGGTACCAGAATTTCGTCCCACGTGCCGGTAAATCTATCGATACGAGATGGGCGTATTTCAACCTCTTCGAATAACGCCGAACTAAGTCGGGATCAAACCTACCAACTTGGACTCATGAGGCCAGTACTCTACCGTCTGATCTACTGTGCTCTCTTGCGGTGGCCAAGGGAAGAAATTCAACTCATTTCCCTACTAAACTGTGCTCCTGAGACTGAGCTAATTCCGACATAGACCCTTCCATCCGGTCTATATAATAAAAAAAACCAACAAGAATTTACCAGAAACTATACAGTAGCTCTCCGCCCGGATGTTTTTTATTTAACAGTTTAACTCGCACAGTGAAAAAAGGCTATTATATAATAGTTGTTCATTGTGTTATTAATGTGCACATGTTCATTGAAAAAGTGAAGTATACCTGTAACCGAATCTAAAACTCAAAATCTGTCCGAGGCAAAATATTTTTCAGTCGCTATCCTTCCCTAGTGTTCGCAGTGCACTTTGTCTTCTGGAATAGGCTGGATCAAATTTGATACTCTCACTGCTCTGTACTTGACGATACGAAAATGACTGAGGTATGAGCTATGCAAGAAATGCAATTCCTTATGCAGTCAGTCCCTATTATTAATGGTGTGAAAATGTCACTCATAGGGTCGGTTGAGGCGTGTATTTCGGTGGGCTTGGCAGACTGATATGTAATAGCAACTTCTGGCTCGGTGAGAAATGCAACGGGAAACTACATCACTCATCATTTCGCTAGAATGCCTCTTCAGTTATGCCTAGGCCATCAATGAGAGCTGATGGCGGAGCAATTAAGGATCAAACCAGCCTTCGGTCTGAATACCCAACATTCATACAAACTTCACTAAGTGTAAACTCATTTAGGTTACAAGTAGTAAATATTCCAATTAACTATCAGCTTTACTATCAAACAACGGATTATAAGTGTCAATTTCTTTTTAACATCGCACAAATCCAATATCAAGCGGAGATACAGCAAAATATTTGAATATGTTATCCCTCTTTAAAAGAGGGGAAAATACAGTACATTAACCGTGGTCAGACGGATGTGTCCCTGTTTTCCACACTGACAGTATTGCGAGGAAAAAACAGACGGACGGCACAGCTTGTCGCTAACCACAGCCACCGCGAAAACAAAACATCAGCAATAAAGTAATGTTTAGGCAGCCCGCTGTACTTGCATGGCAACCAGTCACGCTAACTGCAGGAGCATGAAGCAACGAACATCCTCAGAGCCCAATTTCATCTCTGGTTTAAGACATGATATTTACAGTCACGTTGCCTTCTGGTATATGAGATACACCAAGTCTGTTACCGTACATTGATTAATCTGAGTTTCATCTTACACTATGATAACATGAAAGTGCCGGGCTGAGTGGCTCAGACGGTTGAGGCGCTGACCTTCTGACCCCAACTTGGCAGTTTCGATCCTGGCTCAGTCCGGTGGTATTTGAAGGTGCTCAAATACGTCAGCCTCGTGTCGGTAGATTCACTGGCACGTAAAAGAACTCCTGTGGGACTAAATTCCAGCACCTAGGCGTCTCCAAAAAACGTAAAAGTAGTTAGTGGGGCGTAAAGCAAATAACATTATTATTATTATTATTATTATTATTATTATTATTATTATTATTATGAAATTGAAAAGCCTTCGTGGCTCAGGCGGCAACGTGCCGGCCTCTCACCACTGGGTTCCGTGGTTCAAATCCCGGTCACTCCATGTGAGATTTGTGCTGGACAAAGCGGAGGCGGACAGGTTTTTCTCCGAGTTCTCCGGTCATCTTTCATTCCAGCAACACTCTCCATTATCATTTCATCTCATCTGTCATTCATTAATCATTGTCCCAGAGGAGTGCGACTGGCTTCGGCAGGCGGCACAGTTCTTATCCTCGCCGCTAGATGGGGCTTCATTCATTCCATTCTTGACTCGGTCGAATGACTGGAAACAGGGTGTGAATTTTCATTAACATGAAAATGAGTGAAGTATGTACGACGCCAGTAAAACCATTCGCTATGCGGCTAGCCCCAGTGATGAATGATAAAATGTTGTCGCTTGTATGTTTAGTTGGTGTGCTCATTTCATACATGTACAAAAGGAACTCGTAGCTCGGTGAGGAATGTAACGGGAAATTAACTCATTTCCCCTAGTATGCCTGTTTAAGTGAAATCTAGGAATTCTAAGACAACCAATGGTGCATATTTAATGAATTATTATTATTACAATTTCCTTTAGGTCGCACTGACATAGATACTTCTTATGACGACGATGGGATAGGAAAGGGCTAGGTGGGAAGGAAGCGACCTGGCCTTAATTAAGGTACAGCCCCAACATTTGCCTAGTGTGAAAATTGGAAACCACAGAAAATCATTTAACCACCAATTAAAAAACAAGTGTCATACTTGAGAAGTGAAGCTTCCGCGGCGTGTAGAGTAATTTAGTTATTTAGTGTCTCGGAGATTGATTGCCTCGGATTGAGTAGGGGTATTTCAGTCACCTTGACAAAGAACACTGCAATGTATTCGAAACGTCGGCAAACTGTACGGAATGTACAGGTGTATACCTAGGTACAAATCTTGGCTGAATACCAAAAGCAAATCCTATGGTTCAGCCCGAAGGCCTGCATATTATGAAGTGTCGCGTTGTCAGCGAATTCTCTCGGCCGTTATTCTAGGCTTTCTAGTTCGGAACCGCCGTCCCACAGCTCCTCAACTGTAAGCAAATAGGCTGAGTGGACCTCGAACCAGCCCTCTACCGGGCGAGTTGGCCATGCGGTTAGGTCCGCGCAGCTGTGAGCTTGCATCTGGAAGGTAGTGGGTTCGAATCCCACTGTCGGCAGCCATGAGGATGGTTTTCCGTGGTTTCCCATTTTCACATCAGACAAATGCTGGGGTTGTACCTTAATTAAGGCCACGGCTGCCTCCTTCCAACTCCCAGCCCTTCCCTCTCCCCCACTGTCGCCATAAGACCCACCTGTGTCGGTGCGACGTAAAGCCCATTGTAAAAAAAAAAAAAAAAAACAACCAAGCTCTCTGATCCAGGTACCCGGCCAAAAATCGAACTAAGAATTCCTAGATTGCAGAGCCCACCAGAAATCTTTTTTTAATAACAATTTTCGTTCATCAGCACGTTTACATTAATAAAGTGTATATGTTTCCTCTTGAAATGTCTTGGTACGTGGGATTTCTAGAAATGAGTAATTGGAAAAATTGATTCATATCCCAAATATTGTGGAAATATGACCTGAAATAGACAACTGCCAAAAAATATGTCAACATAAGAATGGGTATATTTCGAGTCAAGGTAACAGAAATATTTGAATTCAACTGGAGGAGAAATAACACCTTGCCATAAACAAGAGTCCTATACAGTAATAATAATAATAATAATAATAATAATAATAATTGTAATGATGAAGTGATTTTTCCTGTATCACTGAATACTATCAATAGACTTAAGTCCAACAAATGTGAAGAAAATTAGTAGGCAACAATGAATATAGACGAAAACAATTACGCTGGATAACAACAACAAAACTGCTTCAGACACAACTTCCCCAGTGATGTGGCAGAGGCAATTTAGTGCTTGCCTCCAGTAAGTAAACAATGTAAAGTCGTAATTTCCCAAGGCCATCAATCATTGAAAGTCTCCAATGCATATCGAAATCGGTGATGGTTTTGTTATCAGCGTTAAAACTCTGAACTGCAGTCACGTATCACTTTGTTGAGAATGATATACACTAAACATCCCAAAATATCCACCCAAACGTGACTATATAATGTCCAAATATGCACAAAAATGTTCCCAGTGTGCAAACTTCCTGGGGCATTGGATACGTGATAAAACAGAACTGTAGCGATATAACGTAACATATTCATTTTTAATCGTAAACACGTAAGTACTCGAGCATGAATACATTATGCCTTTCCTTTCTTTGTCTAATATTCAATCAAAACGGATTTTGTTAAACGGTGATATACTACAATTCTTTGTATATCTTTTGGTTCCAGCTTATTCCTCCTGTTCGAGGAAATAAACTAATGTACAGAAAATGTCCTTTCGACATCACACAAAGTAAGGCCACCAAAATTAAAATCGGGCAATAACGTAAAAATTGATATCCACGTCACCATCAGAATCTTGAAGGATTTAACTCATTTCCGTAAGCCTCTCAAGATCATACAGTTCGAAAACGGTATTTGGCACAAGAATGTTTTGCATTTATTTTACGTCGCACCAACATAGATTTAAGCCTTACGGCGACGATGGAAAATGACAGGTCTTAAGGTACAGCCCCACAATTCATCTGGTGCGAAAATGGGTAAACCATGGAAAGACATCTTCAGGGCTGTCCTACAGTGAGGTTCGAACCCACTATCTCCGGAATGCTAGCTCACAGTCGACAGAAGAAATTATAAACATGCACTAAATTTGCTCTCAATATCGAAATAAGCAAAAACATCGAAAATATGCACTTACATGCTTCAATCGCCTTAATTTTACATGAAACTAGTAATTAACTAAGTTTTATTAATATACGCGGCTACGTATAAAATATGCATATGCATATACTTCTCAATGATATTCATCAACCAAAACGGCCGGTAGGTCATACATACATACATGCATACAAAAATTACATTCATAATCACTTGATAACAACGACTGTACACCACGTAACTAGTGCATTGCAGGGTTATGAGCACTTGTTTCCGTTACAGCCTGGAGAAACAGTAATATGAAAGGCGACTATAGTTATATGTGCTACAGAAACAACTTATAATCAGAATGCTGCCAATATATGAAGTAATAAAATAATTTAATAATAATAATAATAATAATAATAATAATAATAATAATAATAATAATGCTATTTGCTTTACGTCCCACTAACTACTCTTTTACGGTTTTCGGAGACGCCGAGGTGCCGGAATTTAGTCCCTCGGAAGTTCTTTTACGTGCCAGTAAATCTACCGACACGAGGCTGACGTATTTGAGCACCTTCAAATACCACCGGACTGATCCAGGATCGAACCTGCCAAGTTGGGGTCAGAAAGCCAGCGCCTCAACCGTCTGAGCCACTCAGCCCGGCATAAAATAATTTGTCACTGCTAAAATGTTTATGATTATATGATCAATTTTCGGCTAAATATATTTTCTACCAATTTTTGAAGCTGAGCGTCTATTTAACTAAGTCGTCGCAAGATCTAAAGGATGGTGTCGTAAGGATGTTAGTAACTGTAAACAAATCTTCAACCCTTAAAAAGCACTGGAAATGTATTAGACATTGCATTTAAGTATACGAGTCTTATTTATTAAACCGGGCTGAGGGTAACAAATGGTAGAGCTTTACTGACTACAAGTTGCCGAATTACGGCGCAGTCCGGGGGCAATTGAAAACACTCAAATATGACAGCCTCTTATCGGTAGATTTACCGGCACATAAAGGTACTACCGTGTGGGGCGAAATTTCCGACTCCTCACCATCTCTGAAATTCGTCGAAGTAGTAAAACTAGTTGTCCATCAATCTAGAATATTTTAATTTTGGCCAACTTTGTTAACATGTTATCAACATATTTATACTTTCAATTCATCACGCTTAGTGCATCTGTACCGATAGTTCCTTAGTGGGCCCGAGGCACTCAAGATGGGCCAGCTGGCTACTGCAGTTGATTAGGTTCTCGACCCTTGTGTCCATGGATGAGAGATCGAACCACAGTCGGTTAGCAGTTAGTGCTTACGTGCAAGAGAGCCACGTTAGTAGGTTAAATGAACTGCTAAAATAACACCTCTTCAGGGAAACATTCCGGAACTTCGCTTCTCTAAAGTCAACAGTAGTCGAAGGAATGTCAAAAACTAATATATTATTATTATTATTATTATTATTATTATTATTATTATTATTATTATTATTATTATTATTGGGTGGTCAGCGTAACTAACTTCGGATTGTCTCAATAATATCAAATACCAAGGAGGATCATCAAGATATCATTACCGCATTCATGATTTCTTTCCAATGTGTTCATTTACTGTATGTAATATTAATTTTTTACGTGTTTGTGTGCTGATGATGGCTCGAAGAGCCGAAACATGTCCACATATATTAGATAAACAATTCTTTTATATTAGATTGTGTATTGAATAGGTGGTAAATCTATATCTTTTTTCTCGAACTACCCTACATTTAACAAGAAAATCGAAATTGTTGATAACAAGAGAATACGTATTTTATAAAATTTGTAAGTCATGTATCAATTGGAGGAGCTAGTCGCTGAGAGTCATTGTTACCAGTATTTCACTGAGGCCCAGTTCGAATCTCGACGAGTGCATTAAGGATTTTTGAAATAAAAGTCACTTCCCTACGGTTCAGAATTCACGGGAAACTAGAGGACCCGCTGTATAAACATAACATTAACAGTCACGTAAAGCTACAAGCCTTGCAACTTCAGTTTTCTTTTTGTGTAGCAATCTACGGGCTATGAGATATCAGATGAACTAAGATGTATTCTGTTAACGCAATTAAGCTACCAGACGAAAACTAAAGCCAAACGATCAAGAAGACTATCACATAAAACGTTATAATTCAGAAATAGAGTTCGGAAAAAAAATCAAGTAACTTCAAAAGACACAATCCATCAAACAGTCAAGAAAGGTACTCAATATTTCGATCAATACATGACTCGCAAGTGCAGTAGATTATGAACATACCCGTCACACATAAAACTTAACAAGTCGTGATATTATTCTGCAACCAGACTTCACAGTGTTAACATTCGACCAGCTGGGTATGTACCTAATAAGGTGCTTGCTTTTTATACTGTAGGTTTTGGGATAATATCACGCCTCTTACATAAGATGTAAGAGATTTACAAGCGAAATACACTCTAGCGTCTCGTAAGGCCAAAGGTAGAGGAGGATTCATTGAACACACAGCATACTTACTGACCGAGCTGATGGAAATATTTACTTTAAACGGCCGCGGTGCTCGCCATTAATAGACTTATCTGTTGTAATAGCTCGCATAATAAAAGTATATGGGACATGAAATACTTGAAATTGCATTTTCTACCATCTTTGTTACGCACAGGTGAATTGATATTTGAGAAAATAATTGGACGAATGTGAAACGGTAACAATCGCTATCATCACGATTATAATCCGTAATATGGGACAAACACACGAAACACAATTTTTCTATGCAGCTAATGTTAAACGAAGAAATTCGACATTTCGTGTTTTGGCCTTCGTAATATCTACGCCACTGTATACAGATCACATAACATAAAGACTATTGCACAACCCGGATATTCCTGATTTTAAATGCACAGTTTCGAGAAATTTTGTTGGGCCGTTTTCTCATGGTGTTGTTACAAACACCGTTTTTACGTGATATCATTACAAACAAACAAATAAATAAAAATAAAAATAAACAAATAAAAATTAGAATACATTTAAAATGTACAAATATTAATAATTATATATATTGAACATTCAATATCTGAGTTCAGAATAACTTAATGTATACTAACTTCTGTAAGTTTGTTTTTATTTACTGATACATCTCACATAAGAGTGTCATTTTACCAATCTCACTTGATTTCGTAAACGAACACTAATTAACAGACGAAAGATGCATATTCATCTACATTGAGAAGAACTTATGAAACAGAAGTTATCTATAAACAATTCGTGTTTTGATAGTGATTTAAGAGAGTCATTAAACACGAACAGTCATATTCTTTCGTTTACTGGAATTATGCCAATCCGTTGCTCCCTTTACCATAACACGAGTACACACAAGGAAACTAGCAAGCCAAACTCCGGAATTCCCAATCCTCACCCCTCTCACCAGTAATGACAACACGCTAGTGCATTCCACAGTCTTTCAAGTTTGTTCCCCTCTCACTTGTAAGTAGAACAAAAACATTCTTCAAATGAAGCATCAACATTCGGACATACTCGTTTCAACATGGAATAAAAGTACAAATATCACAAAAGAAAAATGTCACAGTCCGTACTACATTACATTGTAAATATTATACTTCGTAAGTTTTATAGAAGGGTCTCCTACGTAGAGCAAATATTCTCACATAATAAACAAAATCATATGATTTACTTTAAATGTTAAGGAAAGATTGCCGACATACTACGCGGCAGCAAATTTTCTACACTTACAATGAATTACGGTCTAGAGAGCCAAGAATAACGGCCGAGAGGATTCGTCGTGCTGACCACATGACACATCGTAATCTGCAGGTTTTCGGGCAGAGCAGCGGTCGCTTTGTAGGCCATGCCCCATGTTTATTTTCAATTAATTAACTCAATATGACACAAACATGAAAAATACAACAGAAGAATTACGGAAAAGTGAATGTTCGCGGAAATCAAATTAACATGTCCATTCATCTGTACATTCAAAACTCACATTCTGTCAGTCTTCCTTTTAAAACTATCTCAATCACTATTAGTATCTCCCGTCAATAACAGAGGAAAAAGCCAGTAAATATTAGGAGTATTTGGAACTATTGTCTAATGAGAAGGTGATACGCATGTGAACAAGTCATCTGGCCACTATTAACAGCTAAAGCATGCAATTAACAGACACAAATGCCCACAAACAAACGGTATATAGATGTATGATGATCCTACATGGATATTTCAATTACAATTTCGTTATTTACACGGATAAGCATAATGGAAGATGATATTTTTTGCGGAGGAAATGAAAATATCACGAAGAACTATACGAAAATGTACAAACTGACAGGATGAACAAGTAAAAAAAGTTTTATACAGACTGCGTATTTACAATGTCTGTCACACCAGTCAACTTTTTTTGACTAGTGGTTTAACGTCGCACTAAACTAGTAAACATAACACGCAAAAAATACCCTTATATAATCAACTGCTCAAAGAGGAATAAATGCAGTTTGATGAACATCTACAATTTGTATGTTATTTTTGAATAATTACAATTAAATCAACTGTTTCCAGGTTAAACGACGATTTCTTCCAGTTTATTATCGGAGATAAACAGAATATTAATAGTGCTGTCACTTGATATGTCAATGATCACGTGTGTTAGTATGTTGGCCCGGAGTATTTCTTGTACTCACGGGCAGGTAGAGATGCCCATGGCGGCCAGCGGTCACCTCCGTAAGTCACACAGAAGATACAACGGTTGCCTGACCAGCACTCTTCACGGAGCACAGGCTGCCCTCACACACCACGCACGCATTCACACTCTCACTCAGTGAGGGAGCCGTAAGGCCATGCATTACACCCCAAAATGTTCCCAAAAATAATTGTCAGTTTCAAAATAAATCTCTGCTATCCTGGGAAAGTGTGGCTCTTACCTCGTGCCGCGCGCTCGCGTCCTCGCTCGGTCCAAGGC
The DNA here is from genome assembly GCF_040414725.1 of Anabrus simplex. Taxonomy (NCBI): domain Eukaryota; kingdom Metazoa; phylum Arthropoda; class Insecta; order Orthoptera; family Tettigoniidae; genus Anabrus; species Anabrus simplex. Next base: position 143,873,936 of record NC_090268.1, read on the forward strand.
GCTGAGCCGCCGACGAGCTCGGCGCTGCTCCAGCCCCCCCACCCCACGGCGCGCCGATCCGACACATACCGAGGATGTACGAACACGCCCGAATGAACAACCCCCGTCATGTCAATGTCAAGACGGGGTTTGTTACACGGACACCGAACGGACGGACGAATAGCACAGATTCTTTTAACACACGGGAAATGACAATATCGAATCTCTACTCCCCTCCATGCCCTCTTCCATATCATAGGTCATGCGCCCTAAACATATTTACAATAGATTCCGTACATCACGCGACTCGTTTAATTCCGAAACCACAGAGAACAGAAAAGACTCGATATTAAATGCACAGTTCCCTTGCAGTTAAGACAACTGAATGCTGTTAAGTTCCAGGCGACATACTCGCAGTAAGAAATATCAAAGAAATTAGTGAAAGAAAATTCCTTGACATTATTTTACAATGCCTTCAACTACCAAGATAATAGGCTATAAACCATGCCACCGATTAAAAAAAACGAAGTTAATGAATATCTGAATGAATGGAGGAATAAATCAAATTACATTCTGAATAAATGAATTTCACAACACAAGTTTTATACATGTTTCATCACGAAGGCAAATTATCTATCACAAATGTATTATTTCATTACGGATTTATGAAGAAAAAAGAGACAGCGGGAGATAGAAAAACTGCTGGGAAGAATTATCGAGAAGATGTGCAACCTTTACAGATTCGGTAATTTACTGGCACGATGAGGAGCCCTCTTTTGGAGGAACGTTCAAAGACTCGAACGTCTCTTTAAAGTCCGTAACAATTTAAAGAATGTTTTATATTCTGTTCATTCAAGACGTGGCGATCAGTTACCTGTACACCAGATAATTCATTACACCTTTAGTACGTTTACATGGGGATTGAGATCGATTTGAGTACACTTACCGTATTGAATACGATTCCCGTTTACATGTAGTAGGCTATTTGAGTATCGTACTGAATCCGCCAAGCAAACTCGACGTATACGAACGATGCAGAATTGTAATAAAATCGATATCACCTCATAGAATTTTAAAACGCCAAAATGCAGTAAAAGCCCAGGAGATAACGTTCAGTTTTAAAAGTATGTGTGGTATTCCAAATGTAACTGGTGCAATAGATGGAACGCACATTCCAATTTTACCCCCAACATAAGTTTATCGTGATTTTATTAATCGTATGGGCTGGCCGTCTTATATTATGATTGCAGCTGTTGATTATTTATACAGGTAAATATATTTACTGGCTTCTTATATTTGTTATTTCGACAGAACTTTGATGATGATGATGATGATGATGATGATGATGAATGATGATTTCGTCAGAACAAACATGGAGTGTGTGCGCAGTCGTTTTCAATACGATCTCAGTAAGATCCGTGTTTACATGGAACTCAACTGGAACCGAGTACGATACGATCCCAGATTTTACCGTATCGACATTGAAACTCAATCCGAAATGAGTCCGCGTTTACATGGCGTTTCCAATACAGGAAGTGTACTCAGATCGATCTGAATTCTGCATATAAACGTACTGCTTGTGTCTTAATACTACTGTATTTCGCTTCTATCTTACAAATGAGACACGAGTTCAATTAAGTCCAAGTCCGCGGCCTTACACAGTCATTATTCTGATTTCCTGATCCACGGTTTATTTTACAATAGTGATGCCAGTTACCCCCCGCCACTTGTCAACAACGTGCGGTGACTTTTATAAACGTAACTGAAGTACGAGTGATGCTAGTAACAACATTCCTTATACAGCCAGTTACTGTGACCAACGGTGTGAAAGTATGGCTTGTAGAGTCAATTAGTGTGTACATAAACATCAGCGGGCTCCACAGACTAATAACACGTAAAGCATACTCTTCTCATTCCCCTGGTGGAATTGCTGGAGATCCAAACAAACTTTGAGCTGAATGAGAAGGAAGAAAAAAAAAACACAATCACGAATGATTTTACTTAGTCAGTATTACAGGTCGGTGATAACATTTCATAATATTCTACGTAACTTTATCTTCAGATCTCTCCTAAAATTACAAACAATGGGCTTCATAAGAAAAAAAGGAAGAAGATAAGCACGAAGGCTATTCATGATTCATGGATTTCTAAGATTTGCCTTCCAGTCTCATTTCTCCTAGTAGTTATATAGGGTTTTATGTCCCCAGTTCCTTGCGGGAAGCAACAATAACAACAAACAATATTTATTTATTTATTTATTTATTTATTTAGGCTGGTGCTACTGATTTTTGCGATTGGGGATAATAGGAAGTCCCTCGCTGATCGAGAGTTTAGAGCTATCCTCTGCTGATAGGCAAGCCTACGATTCGACTGCTGTGATTTTAGTGTGGTTTGACAGGTTGGTACGCAAGCATTGAATTCGTAAGGAATACCGAGGTGCGCTCTGATCTAAGAAGTTAACTGTAGTGGTATACATGGTGATCACGTGACACACCATTTATTACAGTATGTCCCTACGAGTTGGCAATGGTATGTTTAGATCCGATACAACTGCGATTATTTTCAAGGTTAAGAATGGCAGAGATGTCTCAAGATATGAAATCATATTCCATCCTAATAATTACTTTGGGTGAATGAAGATTCTTCTGGAGAGAAACAAATGGTACACGCAGTTTCTCTCACTTCGACTACGGCACTGAATGCTCCAGGGAGAAAGGTTAGGGGTACGTTCATGCGAAACTGTAGGTCTCATGATCCGCACACAGTGCTCCTTTACAATGCATCTGCTGACCGTATCTGATAACAGCGGGATACCTAACGCCAAAAATAATATTATAAACAGCAACAAATGCCAAGAAGATAGAAATGAAAAACAACTAAAGGTAAAATTTCTATCAGCTTTAAATATTCAATATCCATTTAACACACTAAAAAAATAACAAGAACTGCCAAGAAGGTTTGTCCCAGCCATTCAATATAATAAATAGAATTCCATGAATTGTAACTTTAACATGGTGATGTAGTAAAATTCATAAATTAATTTCCAATTAGAAGTTCATCGACTAGCGAGGATTTTCATCCATTTATGGAGAGTAACCAACAGAACCGAATATTAGATCCGATCGCGGCATATTCCAACAGTTAATCTAATCAACTTTCGCAATTTCCTAGTAGTGAAACTCATTTTCGAAAGCACAAGACAATCTCAGATCATCTGTGATCTTTTAGGAGAATATCGATGGGCGCATTCATTATATTTTCCCCCTAAATTTATGCGCCCTTTAACACTAATATTTTATTTATATGAAAGATGTGAGCTGGCTTTCGGAAGATGATGAGTTCTAATCCCACCCTTGGCAGCCCTGAAGATTGTATTCTACTGTTTTCCATTTTCACCCGAGGCATATGCTGGGGCCCAAGCCTAGCCCTTACCCATCCTCATATCGCTTAAAACCTTCGATGAGTTAATGCGACGTTACACCACTACCAAAAACAAAAATGGTTGAGACGAAGTACAGTACACATCTGCTTTCACATTATGTAGTAAGCAAACTGCAAACAGCAAGGCCATTTAGGTTGCGACGAGGTCATTTTATGTTTTCTTAGTGGTCTTACGTCTCTTCTTTCTACACCTTGTAAAAGACAATTGTAAGAAATTGTTCTCGCTGTCCTGCTGCGTTTTTCTTAAGCCGCAAATAACTGTGTTTTACCGTGATTTTTTTCGAAGAACCGAAGCAAAGATTTCCGTGAAATGTAATAACATTTAGGAAGATATTCTTGTTAAAGAATAGAATATTCCCATCCCCTAGTTCCGGATCGCCAGGAACTGCGGAGAAAGTAATCATATATTGCAATCCAAATTATTTGATACATGCATAATTTTGTTACAATTAATTTATCTAATGCTACCTTAAATATTACAATTACAGTACGCCTACTCACTAATTACACCCGATCTCTAAACTATAGTTTGTAATATTTTTGTCCTTGACGTTAACATATTTACATAGTCTAGGACAACATGTATCTTACCCACTATTAATTCGTGTTAGTGCAAGTATTTAACTGTGTCACTAGTTTGAACAATGTTATCCTTAGCTTACAAGAGACATTATGAATGAATGAATGAATTGTCTGATTGGGTTATATTAGTACACTGTATGCCTGAATGCACGATTCTTGTTAAACGGAACATAAATTTAAAAATCATCCGGCTCCATGGCTAAATGGTTAGAGTGGAGGATTTTGGTCCAAGAAGTTCCTGGTTTAATTCCCGGCCGGGTCGGGGATATTAGATTTCATTGGGTAATATCTCTGGCTCGGGGACAATCTTCAACATTACAATTTAACAGAGGAACAGTTCCATGTTCACAGACGTGCAGGTCTTTTATAGACGTAAATTCGAAAGACTTGCACCATGCCTATTCGGAGGTCTACTACATTATTATTATTATTATTATTATTATTATTATTATTATTATTATTATTATTATTATTATTATTATTATTATTATTATTATACCGGGAGGTACACCTCAACTCCGCTCATTCAAAATAAGCGCCTTAATGAACGCCTCTATCGACCAAAATGTGAAATTGCTACTACATAAAGTTGACACTTTAATCAGAAGATGTCACTACCGAAGTATTAAGTAACTGTGTATTCTGAAGTTGCCTAAACTGACTGGTTTTATCTGCTGTGTGTTTGTTTACATCAAGAAGTTTGGACGTTTTTCCACAGATGTCACTACCAAAAAACTGTAGTCATGCACTCTGGTGCAAGGTAAAGGAAGTGTTATTAAAATAAATTTTATGTTTATAGGTTTTCTCAACTTTCATTTGTTTTTGATGTAATTCTAGGTTTGCAACACTTCTGCCTCATTCCGCCAGTTTTGAATCTGGCCAATCATTATTTTTTGTAATTAATTTTTAGCCTATTACAGGCTTCTTGTTCAGTTTTGAGTGTAACTTTTGGGTTCAACCAATAAAAATGAGAGGGTGTGTACGGATTAGCCCAGAATCCTCTCGAACCTTCCCTGAGGGTATATAAGTTGCGGCTTTTCGAGTTTCCTTGTCTATTGATCGTCGTCTTTCTGAGTGTGTATCTTAAGGCAGGAGGCGGGGCGCCTCTTTCTTCGTCCGACAGAACATCCGCCAGGTAACGGCCACATAAATTCAATCTTTCTTGCTGTTTACGCATACTTATCCGAGGGGAAGGTCCGAATTTCTAACTATGTAACCGTTTTAATGTAAACTTCTTCCTTTTCGTGTAAAATTTCATAAAGTCTTTTAACTGTAAATTGGGGATAGAGAGTGGTTACCCTCTCGAGCTCCCCTTCATCTTGGTTCGAGGTGACTACGATTTCGCAACTTTTCTTTCCTGTAATATATTAAAGTTATTTCCATTATCTGGGAGCGCAGTGTACGCCTCCATTCAGGTTGTGTTCGGGCCATTTATTTAACCTGTTCTTTTTCCGCAAAGGCCCAGTAGGTTGGGTACTAGATACCCCTGTGTAAATCTATTTCCATTTGTAATTCGTGCATTATGAGGCCAGAGTGTGTAATATTGTGATGTGATGTTGCCTTGAGTAGGCTGTAAGAAATCGAGAGCATGTAAGCTCTTTTCAAGGTTTTGTAATAGTGAAAGGTGCCTCTGGAAGGCTAGATATTGTAATTTTGGGAGCAAGTGCTTTTGAATTAGAGGATTTCTGCCCTTGCCTAAATTATTCCTCATTTGTGAATTTCGTAAACTTGAACTCGTAGCTCAGATATTGTAAATCGAGGGCTTGAAGCAAAAAATTGTTAAATTCCCTATTCTGGGGTGTTCCACCCTTGTTTGGCATTGTACCTGAGATATCATTGTTATTGTCACCAAGTGAAAATTTGTTAAGTTTGTTGTTTTGAAGAAATACAATCTTCAGTTCAAGTTTTATATTAATTTTGATTTTGTAGATAGGCCCATTCACCCCAGCACCTTCCTTCACCTCTCTGCGATCCATCAAACCACGGTAACAATTATTATTATTATTATTATTATTATTATTATTATTATTATTATTATTATTATTATTATTATTTATTATTATTACCATCCAAAACCCTAAGGTGTCTATTAAGCATATTGTTCTTTTCTTTAAAACCACTGAACACTATCACCACAATAATGTTTTTCCTGGTACCCATTTAACGTTGCAGTAACATCTAAAGTTTTCAGCGACGCCGGCGGTGGGAAAGAAGAGGGGACTTTGCTGGGAAGGTAGCGACTATGGCTTCAATTAAAAAACAGGTATAGCTCCAACATTTATCTGGTGAGAAAATATTATTTGCTTTAAGGCGCAAATTTAAGCATAATCACCATCATGTTTAGAGAGCAGCTACCTATGATCCTTGATTTGTGTATAGTGATACTCCCGGATAAAAAGTGTGCGCAAACGCTCTTTGATTGAGTCTGTTATCACGATGCCTATATCAACAGACGTACTGTTAAATTTGGGTCTGATATTTGAAAACGAACTTGAGGAAATAAGGAACGATGCCAACATGTGCCTGTCGTCAGCATAGGAAACTTGGTACTCATGACGGCCGCTGCCTGCGCCAAGATTTGAACCTCGGACCTCTTGACAGTAATGACTTTACATTCTCCATCCTTATCTCGTGAGCTGATGTAGTGAATGTTACTGACAGGATATGTTGAAAAAATAACATCGGATGGTACAATCACCTCTTTCAATACAAATCAGTGCCTTCTTTGGAAGTATTAATTTGAGGACGAAAAAAATAAAATTAAAAAATGCGCATCATCCGGCAACGTAAGCGCTTTTATAAATTTATACTATGTCTTGATTCGGAATCATTCGGGCTAAAACGGATAATATAATCCAGTTTCAGTCTTTAAATTAATGATTATACATTGCAGGGTTCGGTGTAAAGTTTGAGGAAAAGGAAAACACACAAATAAAATCAATGTGACTACTCAAATATTTTTAAGAGAATGCCTTATACAAGGTTCATTATGATATGCATTCGGTTGCCATCTTAATATGTTTCAACATGTACCGCATATGGATTTTTTATCGGTTTAAAAATCAGCGTTTTCTTTTAATTTGCTTTACGTCGCACCGACACCGACATATCTTACGGCGACGATGGGATAGGAAAGGCCTAGGAGTGGGAAGGAAGCGACCGTAGTCTTAATTAAGGCACAGCCCCAGCATTTGCCTGGTGTGAATGTGGTAAACCACGGAAAATCATCTTCAGGGCTGCTGACAGTGGGGTTCGAACCCACTTATCTCCTGGATGCAGGCTCAGAGCTGCGCGTCCCTAACCGCACAGCCAACTCGCCCGGTAAATCAGCTTTCAATAATAGGAATACATTCCTAATGTGTAGCCTATTTCCGTTCATCTGTAGGTGTTTTCAGGAAATCTGTAATGCCGGCAACCCATGATCAACGAATGTCAAATATAAAAACATATTGTAATTCCTGTCATGTATGCATTGGCTCATGAAATAACTTACAGCGGTGTTGGACATACATTACACTATGTTCTTAAAGAGTTAATTATTGTACAGGTCAATACGTCATGCATGTGGTGACTACGAGTGTAAGTTGAGGGCAGTAGTTTTCCCCGGATCTTTCATTATTTTATTGTGAACATTCCTGACATTGCATGGTTGAACACTAGCAAATGCGTTACTACATCGCATCAGTAACTTCCCCTTAAGAGTAATTGAGCGCGCGACAAGAAGGATCAACGCTGATTAACTGAGGAAACTTTTGTTACTGAGTATATTTTTAAAAACATAATTTACGACTGGGATTGGTTCCTGGAACTCGAGTGAAGGTACCATCTTAGAATTTTCCTTGAAGTCCAGAAGGTGGAGACAGTCTTCTACAGATGCTTAGCTGTCACTCATGTGTGAAATATTTTCTCGCTTGTTTTTCTAGTATATACTATAGACCGAACAAAAAAATCATAGCGATTATCTACTGTAGTTCGTTACAAATTTACTATGCTGTGACTGGTATGTAAAAGTTTATTACATGTGTTCCGTGGATAATAAGATACATTTTAGCTCTACATATCTCATACCTATTAAAAGTAGTCTTCTCTAGTCTGCTCGAGGGGAATAATTTGATATGCGTCCGGAGAAGTCTAAAACAAGTGCCGAAAACGCCGTTTCTACTTCTTGTTTGAAGAGATTTAAATAATTCACAAACCACCATTTTCACAACATTCATACAAATAATCAAATTAAAACAAACGGACGTACATCTTTTCCACTTCAACCTCAAGTTTTAACATTTCCAGAAGACAGAAATATGCCACAGAGTAAATCTGCCGAACAGAATTATTTGTTGTTCGGGAGAAACGATAAGTAAATTTCGCATCAAACTACGACACACATCGCACGATCTCAGGGTATGATTCCGCTTCCAATAAACGATGCGTGGGCACTTTCCAAATCCAATCCATGTCAACCATGTTCCTATTTAAAGCTACTTTCTTATTTAAATTCCAGCACAGATGCTTGCCTCAAAATTGGGACAATAGGTTTGGATCGATAGGCAAATTAATGCACAACACAATGTTTTTTAATTTTTTTTATGCAAGCTGCTTTACTTCGCGCCGACACAGAAAGGTCTTATGGTGACGGTGGGACAAGAAAGGGCTAGGAGTGGGAAGGAAGCGGCCGTGGCCTTAAGGTACAGCTACAGCATTTGCCTGGTGTGAAAATGGAAAACCACGGAAAACCATCTTCAGGGCTGCCGACAGTGGGGTTCGAACCCACTAGCTCCCGAATACTGTATACTGGTCGCACTTAAGCGACTGCAGCTATCGAGCTCGGTACACAATGTTTTTAAGTTATTGCTGCTATGTGAACGTATATGCAGTGCATAGTGCGGAAGTAACACTTACCGAACTACTACTACTACTAGCAGTACTACTCCTCTTCGGTTCATTTTACTGAAATTTTGCTAAAGAGGGCGATACACATACCCCATCACTGTAGTATTTCCCATTCAATTTAAGCCTTATTCATTAATATTTTAAATATTCTGCCTAGTGCAAATCGATAACTTGTTGGGAGTGAATGCCAGTAATTACAAACGCAATAATGCATATTTAAAAACAAGCTAGATACATCCACAGTACATATCGCTGTCTCGTTTCAAGGTTACGCAGCTCGAAATTCAAATCTAATGCATGAACTGAGGTGTCCAAAATGTTTCCAATCTTTGTGATTAAAAACCCTTTCTTTAATCAAATTATCCTCCATATATGTGACCAGTTTAATACCTCGTCCGTGCAGAATAGAGCTGGCTTGCAAGTAAAAGAAATCAAAGAGTAAAGGATGAAATCAGCAAATAGTATGTGTATGTTCAGTCTTCAGCCCTAAGGCTGGTTGGATCCTCAACAGCTCTGCCATCAGCTGTCATAGATGGCCTAGGCATCACTGAAGAGGCATACCAGGGAAATGAGGAGTGAGGTAGTTTCCCGTTGCTTTCCTCACCGAGCCAGAAGTTGCTATTACATATCAGTCTGCCAAGCCCACTGAAATGCACGCACCAACCGACCCTATGAGCAACATTTTCACACCATTGATAGCAGGGACTGGCTGCAGAAGGAATGGCATTACTAGCATCGCTCATACCTCAGTCACTTTCATATTGTCAAAGCCAAGGATAAGACAGAGACAGATCAATGAAAGTAACAAAATTGCTTTAGCCCATACCAGAAGACATAGTGCATTGTAAACACTAGGTCCTGCCAAATACGTTGAAAGAATTCTGGCTAGCCTCACAGTACAGGGATAGAGGAGGCCCCGGAAGAAATTTCACGCGGTCAAAGAGTTTTAATCTTGGAGTGAGAGCTGGAACGGGGTTTATTCAGCCTCCTGGGACGAACTGAGAAACATCTGATGTAAGACGTAGCGGACCTGGTCATTAAAGCCAAAAAGTAAGTATAACGTCACGCCTGTAGGTCATCGAACTACGCAGAAATCGCCTTGGCAAGGTAGCAGTCCGCAATAGGAAGCGTGTGCCACGGGTTTATTTGTGTTTTTTAAACATTTCTAAAGAAACGGATAAAAGAGTAATTCATAGGGCGCAACGCCCAGCCAATATGGTGAGTGACGTGTGCCGGGCTGAGTAGTTCAGACGGTAGAGCACTGGCCTTCTGAGTTCAAGATGGCGTTCATGTTTTTACTCTGTCTGTACAGGAGTAAAGAGTCCCCCCTCTCTGGTGGTGGTGATTATTGTTTTACGAGGAAGATTATTGTTTTAAGAGGAAGTACAACTGGGCAACCATCCTCCATATAATGGAAGGGATCGACACTTCGAAAAATGAAGATATCGGCCAAAGAAAGACAAGGGCCACGAAGGGCGTGAAAATGAAAAACTTCCTAGCCCTCGCACATCTAACAGCTTCGGGGTCGGAAAAGAAGAAGAGTTGACCAAGAGAAGTCGGATAGGATAGATGAAAGGCAGGATCCTGGCACAAGTAAATGGAAGCAATGATAGGACTCAGCTAAGGGCTCCGTGGTCACCAACCCACGCTCCAAAAGGTCAGATCCTCTGGGGCCCCTTTTAGTCGCCTCTTACGACAGGCAGAGGATACCGTGGGTGTTATTCTACCGACCTCACCCACAAGGGGTAGTGCCCCCCTCTCTCTCCCCGCCTCCCATTTCCAACTCAAGAATAGTGTCATATACCGAACCGAAAATACATAAGTAAATAATAATAATAATAATAATAATAATAATAATAATAATAATAATAATAATAATAATAATAATAATAATAATAATAATAATAATGGCGTATGCCTCTGGTGAGGCCTGGTGCAAGTCGTTTTCTTGTAAACGGCTTATAGGCGACCTCAATGTGTGGTGGGGGATGGGGCCCTACATAAGATGAATTCCAATGATGAAGACGGCATTTAATACCAGTCTCCGAGTCAGACGAATTAACCTATTAAGGTTAAAATCCCCGACACGGCCGGAAATCGAACCCGGGACCTAAGGGCCAAAGGCCGGAATGCTAACCGTGTAGCCACGGAGCGAATACATCTATCAAACAAGGCAACAGCAAAATCTCTCTGGAGCCAGATTACTTCGGTTAAATGCATCAACAATGTCAACATTTCGAAAAGCGACCAAGGATAACGGTAGTTCTACAGAATGTAAACCAAAGGAATTAGTTTAATTCAAATCAAGGTGGAATTCTTCACACTCTGCACGCGCAGTAATTTTTTTTTTTTGCTAGGGGCTTTACGTCGCACCGACACAGATAGGTCTTATGGCGACGATGGGATAGGAAAGGCCTAGGAGTTGGAAGGAAGCGGCCGTGGCCTTAATTAAGGTACAGCCCCAGCATTTGCCTGGTGTGAAAATGGGAAACCACGGAAAACCATCTTCAGGGCTGCCGATAGTGGGATTCGAACCTACTATCTCCCGGATGCAAGCTCGCAGCCGCGCGCCTCTACGCGCACGGCCAACTCGCCCGGTAGTAGTAATTTCAGTGAACATCTTGTATACATTCAACGACGATATGTCAAAGCATTTCTAAAAATGGAATTCTCTTCTAAATTTTAGTGAACATTCGTGTAAATATCAATGGCGTAGCCATGTTGTAATATCGTATCCCCCTGAGAAATCCAAAGTTACGCAATCGTTGGAATGATCACCACTTGGATGATTAGCCCATGCACTGTGGAATTGGCCGCCCTATTGCATGTAACTTCAGGATCAGTGGTCCCCGGCTTAGCTGAGGGCAATGCCTAGGTCACCAGCGTCCAGGTTTGGACACGGTACTTGGCTGTTATTGGATCCTGCTCAACAATGAAGTTAACTGTGGTCCTCTTGTCTGTATTGGATAACGTAACTATCACACACGTTAATATGAGAAATGATAAAATACACGGGACGTGACAGCCGAGAGGTACCATCATTGATTTTTCATCGAATCCCAGTCAATATAAGTGAGATTTTCGAAATGAAAAGTCACGGCCCTCTAGTTCGGATTCCACATGAAACGGGAGGTCCCGTATCAGAATTGCTGTAGTTTATCATGGATGTCGAACTACTCGTTTCCCTATTACCTTCACTTGTATCAGACTGTACTTGCCATTTCGGAAGATGTGACATGAAGAGGCTGTTCCCCTGAGTTTTGCGAGTGTTAATACGAGTTCACACGATTTCCCGGCACCACAGAGTACCTCCTCGTTGGTGACGTGGTCTACCTATGAGCCCTTCTTTCTGCGATACATGTACATTTCAAAGGCCTTCAGTCGGTTCACTTGACGAAGTTTTCAGTGACCAACATTCGACACTGTAAAACAGCACCGATTACACAAAACTAGAGCCATGATTTTTTCGCATTAACGATAAACGCGACAAAAATATTTTGAAGCGATTTTGATATATATCATATCATCCTGGTTAAGAAAAATAATGATTTTATGTCTGCGAATTACAGCGAAAAGGCCAGTTTGAAGCGAAATAATTAGCGGTAAGTGCGAAACTGTATGGAAAATAACGAGCTTGAAACTGTATTCTAATATTACGTGTGTGAAGAAAAAAAGAAGACAGAATAAGGATTTGTCAATTCAACAGAAATACCTGTTAGTTTTAACAATCAAGGAAATTCCTTGATGGTATGACTGTATGGGCTGAAAATGTTTTTATTGTGTGGTCTTGATTAGGTCTCTAATAAAGGAATAATGAATGATTATCAATATAGTTTCTACGTATATATCTATTTTTCACATAAATAATTCAAAAATTAAAGTTTAAGGACTATATCAGAAGACGATCAAAGCGAAATTCGAGCGATGAAGAAAGACCTAATTCGCGAAAAATAGTTTCCTTTTCGCGAAATCGCACATAAATTAATGCGATAAAATCAAGCCTCTACACATAACTCGTCATGGCAGGCCAAGTTTCGAATCGGAGGTCACGGTTGTTCGCAATATTTTTTTTTTAAAAGTGGTTTAAAGTCGAATTAATCCCTCAAAGGTTTCCCGGCGACGAAATGTTGGAAAAGGGCTAGGATTGAGAAGGTAGTGACCGTGGCCTCAATTAACGTTCAGCCCCAGCATTTGCCAGGTGTAAACATTGGAAATCACGGAAAGCCATCTTCAGGGCTGCCGACGATGGGATTCGAACCCACTGTGTCCCCAATGGATGCTCACAGCCGTAAGATGTTACGTCGAAATCAAAACCAGAATCGGCACTTCAAGAAGTTTGTTTCTGAAATTAAAACACATTATGAGCAACCGTGACCGATTCGAAACTCGTTGGCATGCCGTGAAGTGCAATCGGTGTCGTTTCACAGTGAAATGGTGTTTCTGTTCAGGATGATAAAAGCCTTGTAGGAGAAACATAACTGAACCACTAAAATTTCTTCACATTACCATATCAAAAAGCACAACCTGCATCTCATAATATGGGCATATATCCGATGGTCAGGATGACTGAAGATCAGTCCAGACTCCAGTAAGACATTTCAGCCACAAGAATATACCAAAGGAATAGCTAGTAATAAAGTGAAGATCCTGCTATGCTGTATGTTGACAGTTCCTACAACTACTATAAGTCGAATGCATTTTTCAGCATCTACTTCATTCTGACAAAAATGTGCAGGCTATCTGAATGTCTCTTTACCTCCGTTGAAAAGTAATTCCATCACAGTTCTATCAGTGGAGATGAACGACGAGGTACCGAGATGTCTTACTAACAAATTTAATACACTGGTACTTACGGTTTGAAGGTTAGCCAAGAAGAAAGTATACGCTTCTGCCTATAATCTCAAGCGTGTAGTTATCCAGACTCTTTCCATTAGGATCTATGATGATCTAGGAAAAAAAGGAAAACGAAGTAAATTAAACCTTTATTTCTTCACACCAAATGTAGATACAGTTAAAAATATTCTCTAAGCAATCCCTGTCGTACGTCAAAGTATTACACAAAATAATCTACACGTTATTTATATCTTCAAGAACAGGTGAAATAAGGATAGCAGAAATAGGTAAAGAAACACTCATGGTATGTCAATTCTAGACAAATATGTAGCTTTTTAATGTTTTTTGCTAATTGCTTTACGTCGCACCGACACAGATAGGTCTTATGGCGACGAACTTTTTTTAAATGTTTACGACACAGCTTAGATTATTACTTTTCTTTTTAAAATAATAAATAATTTCATTAATTCAGTCATGGACACAAGAGCCAATGGCAATAGATTTGTATGAGACATTGCAGCGCGCCATGTAAAGTCTAAATCATTCACCCATGTGCACATACCGTTCACTCGAGCTGCCGATCAACGAGCATGTTTCCATAATGCATTGCTTGAACTGTAGTTAGTCTCCCTCTCTCCCAGACGAAAGAAATACGAAAACGTGAAAAATAAATTGTAGGTTATAGAGGTATAATCGCTAGAGTTATTTACAGGTACGTGAAATGTCTGTCATGTATACTGAAATAATAAATAGAGTTAAAATTATACAGGTGGTGGTGGTGATTATCGTTTTAAGAGGAAGTACAACTAGGCAACCATTCTCTATTAACATTAATCAGGGAGAAAAAAATGGAAGGGATCCGACATTTCGAAAACTGAAGATATCGGCCAAAGAAAGACAAGGGACAGAAAGGGCGTGAAAATGAGACTCCCTAGGATTCGCAAACCTAATACCGTCGGGGTCGGAGAAGAGCAAGAGTTAACCAAGGGTAGTCGGATACGACAGATGAAAGTGAGCAGCCTGCCATACGTAAATGGAAGCAATGTCATGACTCAGCTAAGGGCCCCGTGGTCACCAACCCACGCTACCAAGTTGAGAGCCCGTGGAGCTTAGTCGCCTCTTACGACAGGCAGGGGATACCGTGGGTGTTATTCTACCGTCCCCCACCCACAGGGGGAGAAATTATCACATCGTTGGATTTATTCATTTAAATTGTCATCTACAGAATGTTTAGCAATTGCCAATAGTTTATTGATCAATAATAAATGATGTAAGAAGTTGGAGATGTATGATTTATAATACCGTGCATAATGTTTCCTACAAACGTTAGAGACACCCCGGAAGCCTTCTTGTTCTTTCTGCAGATGTACTGTCATCCCCGGCTGCGTCAACCTCGGTTACGTCTTAACCGTGGTAAAATGGACAGCATACTATGGTTAAGTTGAATTTCTGTCGAATCAAGCCCGGTTTTGAAACTGTTGACTTTTTACCACGGTTAAAAGTTTACCAGTCGTGAGCAAGCGGTTAAGTAGCTAACCGAGACTTTAAGGCCTATGTACGCTACGTAACCTCACGAGCAAATTTTATATTACGTGCACCGAAAGTGTCGGCATCCGATTTAAAAGTTTACCGGTGGTACGTGAGCGATAATACCTCACAATGAGTACATCCAAAATGCCGTGATGTTATCGTTAAAATGGATTTGGCACCACATATCGTATATCTACAATATCTTGAGGAGGATGAACGGAGAGAAAGAGATTGTGGCGTCCTTGGTACAATTAATAGGTGACCGATTCGAGTTCCATACTCGTAGAAATAATCCTGTTTAGGCAAGAAATCATCGAAGTCGATGAGCATTTCAGTTTCAAATGCACTAAAATTTGGCACTCTCATTCGTCCATCCTTTTCCATGTTGGGTGATACTGACAACCTAACCTAACCTAACCTAACCTAACCTAACCTAACCTAACCTAACGAAACAAAATTAATCTTAGAAATAAGGGGCTGTAACAGAAGAGATGATAAAAATGACAATGAATCTGACAAGAATAAAAATGATTATAAAACTTTTTTTTATACAAGCGTAATTTAAATAATATTCATACTAGAAATAAAAAGACAGCTGACTGTTTCAGATAAAACGTAAACAACTGGGAACTGGAAAAATTAGAGACATATGACTGTCGAAAATATCAGTGCCTCCTGGATAAATTAGTCAAATTAAAGGGAGCCCAGAAAACCTCTGTAACACATCACTGCCTTCTGAATACTACTCTGAATTACTTCCGAGGAGAATAATAGCGAGAAAAACGAGCGTCAAGACACCGCGGTTTCGAAACCAAGGATTAGCAATGGTGCAACAAATGACGAGTTTTACCACGATTTCGTAACGGCTGATATTTACCGAGAATGGTGTACCCGGGCATCAGTCCTATTCGATCCCTATTTGAGTCTAGTTTCCTCCTGTGTAAGTTGTCTTTACGCGTTTACTTTTGAACATTTTTCTAAAGTATGACAAATTCGTCAATTTTCAGCTATAAAACATACAATATTAATATTTCCATTTTTCTGTTGTTCTCTGACAGACTTCGTTGAGAGGAATCAAATTACACCTCACATGTCTTTGCACATCTACAGGCCAAGCTATACCGCGCGGTAATTTTCAACCGCCAAAAGTATACATCAAATGGGCAGCCGTCTTCTGATGACGTCATGTACATTACGTCAACTATCTCGGTCACATATTGTATTATACAAGTCATCCTCGTATAGGCCTATGTAATACTTTTTGAGCTAAAATCACTTTTGTCTTGCGTCACATCAAATTTTCACCGAAGAAACCCCCTACCTCAACTGAGAAGCTTATTTCCAAAAGGCAGCAAATTAAAAAAAAAATGAAATGATGGAAAACATACGTTGGTAGGAAGATCCATAACACGAAAGAAAAATAAACAGTCCAAATTGCCTAAATCATGTTAAACAAGGCGCTGAAAATCACGTTTGATACAAATAAGTCACTAGATCCTACGTGGTGAATTGGCCAAAACATAACAGCATATGTCAGTCAATTAATAAAGTACCAAACGTTGAAATACCTGACGAGGAGAGAGTCTTCTTAAGGTCAGTTAGAAGGGAACTCACACAGAGAGAAGACAAATTAAATAGAGCATCATACTTGAATAGCTTTAGCCCCGGATTAATTTAGATTTAAAATGTATATATTAGGAGACATAATATTACAATGAAACACATATTTACCACTGTCCATAGTTCAAAAGTATAATATTAGTTTTCATATTTTAATTTGTATATTATTTACAACATTAGAAATAAGACATGGAAACGTTCTGTAAGTGGACGGAAATTCCTGTTGAACAATAAATACATAAATAAATAAATAAATAAATAAATAAATAAATAAATAAATAAATAAATAAATAAATAAATAAATAATCCATACAGCCAACGAGGAGCCATTTCCGGGCACGGGACTAGCAGCAACAGAACACTTTGTTTAATTTACACTGTTGTGTTCGATGATTTCATTTAATATATTTTGATCACTGTATATTTAAATACAGTTTTCTGATGACTACAGTGAAATCTGTCCTTTGTTTTAATAAACTAAAAGGTTTTTAACAGAAATACTTTGTATAACAGTGCATTTATTCTACGTAAACATAACAAAAGTGCTAAAATGAATTTTCCATTGAAATTTTACACTCTGAGCGTTCTTGCTCTCTCCTGTCAAATTTTACTTTTGGACTTGGTACCTTTTGGAAATAAGCTTCTCAATTTGAATTACATTTCACGTCAAAACGTACAACATAACACAGCGGTGCATACCTATTGCATCCTGAAGTTCGACAGTAAAGTGAGAAGCAAACATCACATCACACACATTAACTTGAAATGTCTTAAATTTCATATATAAGTTAAAATATATACTGTAACTCTAATTCTGCACTCCTTTTGAATAATAATAATAATAATAATAATAATAATAATAATAATAATAATAATAATAATAATAATAATAATAATAATAATAATAATAATAATAATAATAATAATAACCGTATGGTGAGTGTGTGCAGGCATTTTGCTTTCAATCCTGAAATCCCAGACTTTATAGTAGTTTATGAAGGACTGACCAAGCTATTCCCCTTTGCCACTGAATAAGGCTAGCACGTATATACATCATCATTAGCCAATTGGAAGCCTTTCTTGTTTGTGACTGTGCAAAGCCTTCATATTGATAAGAAGATATTACACCAATGGAAAATAAAATAAAAAACGATTCCTTCTCGCAGGAGAAGGAAATGTTGCTTATATAGCTGGGCAGAGTGGCTCAGACGGTTGAGGCGCTGGCCTTCTGACCCCAACTTCCCAGGTTCGATTCTGGCTCAGTCCGGTGGTATTTAAAGGTGCTCAAATACATCAGTCTTGAGTCGGTAGATTTACTGGCACGTAAAATAACTCCTGCGGGACTAAATTCCGGCACCTCAACGTCTCCGAAAACTGTAAAAATTTAGTGGGATGTAAAGCCAGTAAAATTATTATTTGTACTTATATAAGTAGTAGGTTGGGTTGCCGCACAACCTTTCGTATTAGGTCATGCATTGTGTATAAAGTCGGCAGGTTATATGGAAGGACAGTTTCAATCCCCCGTACGCCCTCTCAAGCAGCAATGCGAGCCACAACTCTCGATCGCAGAGATTATGAATAGTATCCTGTGGAATGGAGTTTCATGTACATTTCACCTGATAACACAGCTGGATAAGAGCTGCCGAATATGTCAAAGCCTACGGCGGACAGCACACAGTCTTCTTTAAAACTGTCTGACCGAGGTCGATAGCTGCAGTCGCTTAAGTGCGGCCAGTATCCAGTATTCGGGAGATAGTGGGTTCGAGCCCCACTGTCGGCAGCCCTGAAGATGGTTTTCCGTGGTTTCCCATTTTCACACCAGGCAAATGCCGGGGCTGTACCTTAATTCAGGCCACGGCCGCTTCCTTCCAATTCCTAGGCCTTTCCTATCCCATCGTCGCCAAAAGACCTATCTGTGTCGGTGCGACGTAAAAGAAATAGCAAAAAAAAAAAAAAAACTGTCTGATGATCGGGCTGGCTGGAAGACTTGAACACCACGGAGAGTGCTCTGAATTGTACGGATGGTTTGTGGTAAGGGTTCATCCTGCCAAAATAGCACATCTCTCTGTTGTTGCACGAACAGAACTGACTGGACAATGCTCAATGTTCTAGTATAAATATCAGAGGTGAATAGACACTGTAGAATACAACTTCCCACAACACGATTTTAGGTGCTGGTCTTACAGGTCACTCGCGTACACGTAGCGGAAGGTGTCGCTCACTTGGTCGACGCATCACACGTAAAATATCGTAATTAGCACCGACACAGAATCTTTACAAGTTAGTGAATAGAACACTTCGCCGTGGTGTAGGGGTAGTGTGCCTGCCTTTCGCCCGGAGGCACCGGGTTCGATTCCCGGCCAGGTCAGGGAATTTTCTCTGGATCCGAGGGCTGGTTCGAGGGCCACTCAGCCTACGTGATCAGAATTGAGGAGCTATTTGACGGTGAGATGGCGGCCCCGGTCTCGAAAGCCAAGAATCACGGCCGTGAGGATGCGTCGTGCTGACCACACGACCCCTCGTAATCTGCAGGCCTCCGGGCTGAGCAGCGGTCGCTTGGCAGGCCAAGGCCCTTTCAGGGGCGTTAAGTGCCGTGGGGTTTGGGGAATAGAACACTTCACCATTCGCCCCTCCAGACGAGTCTTTCTCGACATCACTGGCGGCGCGTTACCGTTGGTGAGGTGTATAATTATAGTAGTCTGCTTAGCGGCATCCGGCAGATTCAAGTAAACGATCGTAGGGTGTTACTCTGTATTCCCTAGCGCGATACGACAGCCTCAGAGGGCTTTTGTATGGTCACTGTTGTGCGAAACCAGCGCATCGGCATGTGAACCTTCGTCTCCCTAATCATGTCAACATCGCTGATCTACTGACACTTCTTGTCCAACGTGCTGCACCATTCTCTGGAATGTCAACCCGTCTTGTGGGCAGCCATCATACCCCATTGAATCTCATTTAATATCTACACAAAAGAGTGCATCTATGCTGATCAACAGAACTTCGGAATACAATATAGCTCCAGAAATTTCATCTGCAGGAGTGGAACTGCTGATATGCCTGATATATTTGACAGTCAACATTCGATTCTTATTATTCCACAGCGGTGCGCTATTGAATCATTTCATGAGCTGTTCGCTAGTAACATCATCTGAAAAGAAGGCCTCTTCCATCACTTTCTTCCACAGACAGCCGATATTATTTATTTATTTATTTATTTATTTATTTATTTATTTATTTATTTATTTATTTATTTATTTATTTATTTATTTATTTATTTATGCTAATGGTTCAACGTCGCACAAACACACCGGGACCATGGAAAACCATCTTCAGGCCTGCCAAGAGTGGGATTCGAACCCACCATCTCCCGATTGCAAGTTTACAGCTACGCGAAAATAACCGCACGGCCAACACGCTCGGTAGAGATTCTTCTTCATGTTTCGTTAATTTTTCATTTAAACTGAACGAGAACAGCAGAAAAATCATGCGTGAAGTTATAGACGTCACATTGCGTTATTCTATTCACTGGGAGTGAAGAAGGCAATGCGAAAGGGGGCTCTGATTACGTTCTAAACCCATAGTATGCCTATACCATTAATACTTGTTAACAGGAATGTTGCCTGATGGGAGAGGAAACGTGTGACTTACTTCGTCAACGCATTGGATATGACTTCGCTAATCATGCCATGCATTTCCGAGACAACCAAAGGACTCGTTGTGGGAACGTGACCGCTTAATTCTTGGCACTGCCAATGCAATGTAATGTGGGAATTTATGGATAAACTTATTACAAAAAGAGAAAGTTAATAGCCTTTTGGATGAAAACCAAGTTAGAAAATAGCAGGGAATTTTTGGAAAGGAGGACAAAATATACTGACGGCAAAACTGATTCATTCCTTTCTCCCATGTTCAGAAGAGAATTCCCTTGTATACGATCTCATGGTCAGTACAAATCTACATACCGTAAACCCAGTAAAAAAGAGTTCTTAATCACCAAACAATCCATCACATTTGCTCTTCAGAGATAGAATCTAGAGATGCTAACTTATACCCGATTAACTGATTTCATTCCATCGAACGTCTTTCCCTGGTGCCCAGATTCACACAACGTGCCCCAACATCTTTTTGGTAACGTCACGTTTCAAAGGCTTTTATTACCTTTCTTCCCAAGTTACAAACCCTGTTTCACTCCCATTCTATACCACCCTTCAATTCACGTTCGAAATAAGCAAATATATCTTCTTTAAAACGTATTTGCATGAGCTAATCTACATATTTTATTTATATTTCCCCGTGGTCTGACTTCAGTCCACTATAACAATAATTACATTTAATTATTTCACTTAATTTTAGGAATCTTTATCTGCAAGCGTGCTCTTGCTATTCAGTAACTTCTTCAGAACCTCAGCAGGCTCGCAACTGGGAACTTCCAAGACGGACGACCGTGTCACACGGCTGATGGAAGAAGGAGGGGGAGTGCCAGACACGGCCAAGACCCCCTTTCAAGAGCAATGATACAGTCGTAAGCACGTGGAAGCAATATCTTTACTACCGCCAACAGCCTGTGCAGCTGCACACACACTCCGCACGAGAACCTTATTGTTACGATAGCCAACCAAGTCAAGAACAATTGTGTCTCCACTCACCTTACCTCCATTTCGTCAATACAAAGACAACATATCTATTTACACGTCCGAAATATATCAGAGAGCAGTTACACCTAAAACATTAGTGTATATTTTAGTAAAAATGGTACAAAAGGATGAATTATAGAACTCTGCCACATTCGAGACTTCAGTTACAAAAAAGGTTTTCGTAGTCTGATAAAATACCACGCAAAACCAACCGATGGCTCATTTTACAATCCGGACACAGGTAAACATACGTTTCAAGACTACAATGACTAGTTAACAGATTCATGCTTATGATAATTATCCTAATGGGCTAACATCTGTATAAAAATCAGTCTGCAGTGATAAGAATCGAGGGCTTTGAAGAAGTGGCAGCAATCCAGAAAGGAGTGAGGCAACGATGCAGTTTGTCTCCCCTCCTTTTCAATGTTTATACAGAACAGGCAGTAAAGAAAATCAAAGAGGAGTTTGGGAAGGGAATCACAACCCAAGGAGAGGAAATCAAAACCTTGAGATTTGCTGATGATATTGTTATTTTATCTGAGTCTGCATAAGATCTGGAGAAATTGCTGAATGGTATGGACAGAGTCTAGGGTAAGGAGTACAAGATGAAAATAAATAAATCCAAAACAAAAGTAATGGAGTGCAGTCGAACGAAGTCAGGTGATGCAGGAAATATTAGATTAGGAAATTAGGTTTTAAAGGAAGACGATGAATATTGTTACTGGTACTTGGGTAGTCAAATAACTAATGATGGCAGAAGTAAAGAAGACACAAAATGCCGACTAGCACAAGCAAGGAAAGCCTTTCTTAAGAAAAGAAATTTGTTCACCTAGAACATATAGGAATTAAAAAGATGTTTTTGAAGATTATCGTCTGGAGCGTGGCATTGTATGGAAGTGAAACATGAACAATAACTAGCTCAGAAAGAAAGAGAACAGAAGCTTTTGAAATGTGGTGTTACAGAGGAATGGTGAAGGTGAGATGGATAGATCGAATCACAAATGAAGAGATATCGAATCGAATTGGTTAGAGGAGATCGATTTGGCTAGATTTGACCAGAAGAAGAGATACAACGATAGGGCACATTTTTAAGACATCCAGGACTAGTGCAGATGGTTTCTGAGGGCAGTGTAGGCGGTAAGAACGGTAGGAGTAGACCAATGTATGAATATGGCAAGCAGATTAGAGCAGATGTCGGATGCAGCAATTACTTAGAAACGAAAAGGTTAGCACAGGATAGGGTGGCAGGGAGGGCTGCATCAAACCACTATGTGGACTGATGACTCAACATCATCTTTGTTTTCTGCCCCTGAAGAGGACGACGATTATAGGTTACAGTTTCTAAGAACACGAAACTAACAACAAGAGCATACAGAGAAGAGAAGTTCTAATAAGTTATTTCTAAAACTGAAAATCTAAGTACGATCAAGGCAACTAAATAGCCACGAATTCGAGTACAAAACAGAATTTCGCGATATTATGTAAATTACTGCTTTTGTTATCACAGTAATGGTATATGACTTCATTTCAAAAATCCCACACGCACTGGTCGAGATTCCAACCACAATACCCCTCAGTCTCTCGGCTATACCGCTCCAAAATGGAGTAGAAAATCCCTCTCATCAAAGACGCGGGAAAAAGAAAAGCAGACCTAGCTCACGAGTTACCCCGGTTTGTCAACTTCCAAATTCAGCTACGAGTTGCTGCGATTATATTCTTCTTACCGCCATGTAATGTGCAGGAGATAAGACTACAGCACACACGTATTATAAGTACGGAAGGTGATTTATCGCAAAAACGATATTACGCGAAATGCTTACAAACGCTTGTACTTTATATTTTCCTTTTTCACGACATAAATGCAGTAAAATGCGAAATTTACTCAAAATATGAATTTTATACCAAGATGCTATATAAATGCGAAACAAACGATGTTTGCAAATACAATTTTATTTAAGTTTTCCATTCTTCTTCTGGGAACTTGAACGGAGAAGTCTCTAACAAAGAGTGAAGACGCTGAAAAACAAAGAGTGAAGACGCTGAAAGCTACTTCATTAAATACAAACTATTTGTAAGCTACAGAACACGAATGACAGAACAACATTTTCAGGTATGTTCTATGATTTCCATCAACAGTGCCACTGATTCTTAACATAAGTTTAATTTGTTTATTTTTTTAATATTTCGATTCTACGTCGATATAAATTATGCTTTAGCCTATATCAACTTGAAATAAGTATATCATTTTATTATTCTTCATGCATTTTTATTTTGCTATTACTTCTGTAGAAATGCGATTTCAATTTCACATTAGTATTATCAAGAGGCAGTACCTATGTCAGAATTAAATCAAATTCTGTGATTTACTTCAAAATGCTAAAGAAACATCCCTAATTATAAAGAATTACGTGGGTGTATGCGAACAACAAACCACCATGAAAATATAAGGGAAAAAAAAAAGTTCTCGCCCAGCCATAGGTTTGAGGGTGTCTATGAAAAAGACAAGAAGGCGGAAGACACTTAAGGCCACGGATACTCTACCTGAAAATGCTCAAACACGCCAGCCTTATATCGGTACATTTATAAGCACGTAAAAGAACTGCGGAACGAAATTCCAGCGCCTCACAGTCTCCAAACACCGTACAAGTAGTTAGTGAGACGTTTACCCATTAATAATAATAATAATAATAATAATAATAATAATAATAATAATAATAGAGCCTCCGTGGCTCAGGCGGCAGCGCGCCGGCCTCTCACCGCTGGATACCGTGGTTCAAATCTCGGTCACTCCATGTGAATTTGTGCTGGACAAAGCGGAGGCAGGACAGGTTTTTCTCTGGGTACTCCGATTTTCCGTCATCTTTCATCCCAGTAACACTCTCCATTAACATTTAATTTTATCTGTCAGTCATTTATCATTGTCCCAAGGGAGTGCGACAGGCTTCGGCAGCCGGCACATTTCCTATCCTCGCCGCTAGAAGGGGGCTTCATTCATTCCATTACTGACCCGGTCGAATGACTGGAAACAGGCTGTGGATTATCAATAATAATAATAATAATAATAATAATAATAATAATAATAATAATAATAATAATAATAATAATAATAATAATAATAATAATAAAACAGGTTCCTTCAACTGCTAGGGTCTTTATCATATGGCTTTATATAATATTCCTTCACCTGAAAGTCTCCTTAAGGAGCCAGTTAATGCAGTGACTCTTGAGGTATTATTAGTACTGCAAATCTCAACTGACTGAACTGGAATTGAATCTAGTACCTTCCAATACGGAAGACGTTCCCCTAATCAAGTGAAGTCAAAACAATCAATGGATATATTCTTGAAGAGAGAAATCTCGATGCAATGTCAAATACTTTTTCATATCTAAAATCCAGCTCACAGGATTCAGCCTATAGCTTTCATCCCTAGATTACCATCAAAATAAGCAGAACATCTAGAATGTCTGATCAGTGACAACATCGGTGTACGAAAACCTGCAGTCGAGAAATAAAACAAGAATTCAGTATTGTATTAGATTAAGTAGTACTTACAGATCATGAAAAACAGATACAGATTTACCAAAGAAACGCAGGGGTGGAGATTACACAGGGCGTTGCTCATACTTGGAAAACGGTCGACTTTATTCAGAAAATATTCAATGGAAGATCATTTTAAATCTAATTTAAAACATTTTTATGTCATTCTGTTTTGATAGAATCAACTCTGACCAAAATAACTAGGGCTAGGAAGGAATACAATGTCCTTCATAAACAACTACAAATAAGTGTTGTGGCTGAAAAACAAAAGATCTCTCTCTCTCTTTCTGCGAAGTACTTGAATATTTTTGTATTAGTTACATAGGACATCAACATTTGCTATGTACGGTATTATAGGTACCGGTAACAAGACCATAAACCTTTTATAAAAGCCTACTTGTCCAGAGCACCTAGAGGTGAAAGGAACAGTATGTTATATGCGAACGGTTCATGACCGATTAAACCCGACACCACCGACTATAGGCTAAGTAAAGCAACGTCATCTCCGTACAGCCAAGAAGGCCCTTGGAGGGGTGGAAGGTACCACTATCCGTAACCTCGGCACTTGATGGGGTAAAGGGGTTAGCTCTACGCCCGGCCGCCTTTGCCCCCAAGAATTAACCTGGTACTCATTTTTGGTTTAGGCTGAGTGAACCTCAGAGTCATGTGGACCTCCGGAAGTGGAAATCTCGTTTCTTAAATTTGACGACTTCCTGACGGGGATTCGAACCCACGTCCTTCCGGGCGAACCGAGCACGCCTTTACCGCCTCGGTCAAGCAGCCCCTTTATAGGCTAAGTACAGCAACTAAAATTAATTTCAACGTTAAAATTATGTGTGAACTTTAAAAAGGCCTATTAATGCCTTTTATGGTCCGCCTCTGTGGTGTAGTGGTTAGCGTGATTAGCTGCCACCCCCGGAGGCCCGGGTTCGATTCCCGGCTCTGCCACGAAATTTGAAAAGTGGTACGAGGGCTGGAACGGGGTCCACTCAGCCTCGGGAGGTCAACTGAGTAGAGGTGGGTTCGATTCCCACCTCAGCCATCCTGGAAGTGGTTTTCCGTGGTTTCCCACTTCTCCTCCAGGCGAATGCCGGGATGGTACCTAACTTAAGGCCACGGCCGCTTCCTTACCTCTTCCTTGCTTATCCCTTCCAATCTTCCCATCCCTCCACAAGGCCTCTGTTCAGCATAGCAGGTGAGGCCGCCTGGGCGAGGTACTGGTCATACTCCCCAGTTGTATCCCCCGACCAAGAGTCTGAAGCTCCAGGACACTGCCCTTGAGGCGGTAGAGGTGGGATCCCTCGCTAAGTCCGAGGGAAAAACCGAACCTGGAGGGTAAACAGATGATGATGATGATGATGAATGCCTTTTATGACAGGCCGAACATTATCATTTTATTTAACGTTTATAAAAGGCCTTTAGCTGTCGGACACCTTGTTGAATGATCTCTGGATTGGCCTTCGGTTGAGAAAGCCCTGGGTTCGATTCCCGGCCAGGTTAGGGATTTTAGCCGCGTCTCATTAATTTCTCCAGCTCGGGGGCTGGGTGTTCGTGTTCATCTTAGGAAAGGCATCCGGCCGTAAAACTGGGCCTTAATCTATGTGGAGTACAGATTCCAAGGAATTGAGAAAAGAATAATAATAATAATAAGTGTCCACATGGGTCAAAACATTACGACATTTTACTTCCAATTTTTGCCATTTCTAGATAAAACTTCAACAGCATAGTATGCCCACATAGGCACAGTGAGACACGTTTGCGGCCTATAACTTCCTTTCTCCATGTATGATGACAGATACGCACAGAATGCTTTCTTAAACGTGTTAACGAAGCAGTGCACACAGTGTGCTTACCTCCAGCGAGTGTTTTTATCCGAGATTAGCGTGGTGAGATAAAGAGATCAAAATCCGACCGGCTACGAAACAATCATACAATTAGTATCGACATACTTGAACGCAGTACACAATTCTGCTTTTGACCACCGATGCAGATGCCAAAAGGTGTGGGTGGATGTTACCTTCTTGCTGTCAGCCGTACTTCAATTTCGCCAAGTATTTGGTTCAGATTTTAAAGATAATGAAACGAGATTATGAATTCCAGAACTGGTCGTACACAGCACTGCCTTGAAGAAAGTCCGCATTTACCAGACAAAAAAAAGGTACATTCGGCGAACCACGTTAAAAGAAGGTTGGTTGCTACGACTTTCCTTTCAGAATTTACAGTTATCCTCACATGATTTATTATTTGGATGTAAGATAATAATAATACCAACACAGAGCGATGTTCAAAAGGTTGAAGCTTTCAAATATTTAAGATATGAGGAATAATGGAAAACAGGGTGAGGAGGTGAAATTAGTTTAAATGAAGGCAGCCTACATGAAGACTCTTGAGACATACAATAAGAGAGCATTATCATTGGAAGCTAAGATGGTAGTGGTGGTGGTGATTATTGTTTTAAGAGAAAGTACTACTAGGCAACCACCCTCTACATAACACTAATCAGAGAAAAATAATGGAAGGGGTCCGACACTTCGAGAAATGAAGGTATCGGCCAAAGGAAGACAAGGGCCACGAAGGGCATGAAAATGAAAGACTCCCCAGGCCTCCATACGTAATACCGTCGGGGTCTGAAAAACACAAGAGTTGATAAAGTGAGGAGCCTGGCACAAGTAAGTGGAAGCAATGCCAGGACTCAGCTGAGGGTCCCGTGGTCGCCAACCCACGCTCCAAAGTTCAGAGCCCCTGAGGCCCCTTTTAGTCGCCTCTTACGACAGACAGGGGTACCGTGGGTACCGCCCCCACTCACATGGGGATGGGAAGCTAAGATCCGACACTACCAGACAGTTGTAAGACCAGAAGTTTTATATGCATCAGAAACACTGAGCTTGAGAAATAAAAGCTCAAAACGACAACTGGAGAAACTAGAACGAAGGATATGGAGAAAGACGGACCCATTAAAAAGGAACATGGAAACTCAGAAAAGAAGGGTTTCTTCGATTATGTGTCCCGTATGTCTGACAGCAGGCTGACGAAACAGATCGTACCACAAGTTTGGAATATCCAAGGAAAACCTAGATGGCACCAAGACTGGGCGGGATAACGTAACACGATAGCCTAGATATACACATCTTTAAACAAAAAGTACAGGATTGGAGGGTACATGAAGATGAGGTGAAACCAGCCTAACGACTTCCCTAGTCAGAGGACAGAAGAAATGCTCATATTAAGATAATGAAGATGTGGTCAAGGATATGTAAACATGGCTGGAAACCTTAATAAACGTGGTCCAATAAGGCCGTAACAATGTTAATATATTCTAGGCTTTCAGGAGCACAACCAATTGACGTGAGACAAAAAAAAAAAAAAAAAAAAAACTATTCTGTCTCTGTTTCGCTTCCTCTCCAAAGGCTACCATTAATAATTCATCACAATACTGTCAAGCATGACTGGCGGCGACAATCGCACGATGTTTTGCGATAGCTCATACTACCGTTTCGGCCAACACGAGGGAAGTATTCTTGTCAGACTGAGTTGCCGTTGAGTGATGTTCGTAGAACTGTATTTGCACAAAACGTAATGCTGGCCGATGACCTTAGATGTTAGGCCCCATTAAACAACAAGCATCATCGAACGTAATGCATCAACACAAGGTGCGATCAGTGGCAATAAAACCACATCCAGTGCGTGTCCGTACCACCATTAGGTGCGTCCATTAAACAATGTTCTCAAACCGGTAGGCAGGCAATATATCCACAAGTGATAATCTTCGACCACACGTAGCGCCCACCACAAGCACTTCCTTTAGGGATGACGACATTATTCGACTTCTACCGTAGTGCAGTCGATCGCTAGATTTGTCATCTCCATAGAAAATCTGTAGCATGACAACCGTTTACCACTAATTGTTGATAAACAATGGACAGATAAACGATGCGTGGATAATTATTCCTTACGAAAGCATTAGAATTGTATTTAATTCTATAGGCCAACAAGCACATAAAAGCCAGGGAAAGACGCACCTTTTTCCATGCATTACGGAAATCTTGTATAGAATTATGACGGTGAAATTCTTAAATATCCCATAATAAACTTCTACCTGTGAAAATTAAACGAATATCGCAGTTGCCTTATGGCATTCAGATGTTTTTTAAAAAATAACTAAGGCTAATTCAATTTTCCTCAAAGTTCTCAGAATCACGATTACCCACGAATTTTTCCGAGCCAGGGAAGATAATCTCACAGAAGACAATTTATATTTTAATGAATAAAAAGAGAGTTTCTTAGCACTTCGGTGGTGGTGATTATTGTTTTAGGAGGAAATACAACTAGGCAACCATCCTCTATACAACACTAATCAGACAGAAAAATGGAAGGGATCCCACACTTCGGCCAAAGAATGAGAAGGGCCACGAAGGGCGTCCCCAGTCCCTGGAAACCTAATAGCGTCGGGGTCTGAAAGGAACAAGAGTTGACCAAGAAAGGTCGGATAGGATAGATGAAAGTGAGGAGCCTGTCACAAACGGCACAAGTGGAAGCAATGCCAGGACTAAGGGCCCCGTGGTCGCTAAACCACGCTCCAGAGTTCAGAGCCCCTGCGTCCCTTCCCTGATCTGGTGTTACACTGACTTTGAGAATAAATGACAGAATATGCCTTACACCGATCCAGGTAGGTCTTATGGCGACGATGGCAGAGGAAGGGGCTAGGAGTGGGAAGGAAGCGACCGTGGCCTTATTAAGCTGCAGCCCCAGAATTTGCCTGGTGTGAAAATGGGAATCCACGGTAAACCACCTTCAGGGCTGCCGACAGTGGGATTCGAACCCACTATCTCCCGAATGCAAGCCGATAGCTACGTGACTCAAACCGTGCGGCCACTTGCTTGGTCAAGTGTAACTTTCCGGGTAGCAAATACAGTATTACGGAACATATAAACACAAATTTAGATAAAAAGAGTGTTACGTATTGACAGCACCTATTAAACACAAAAAGGTTAAGCCACACGGGTTGGTATAGCGATGATATTTTTAGAAATAACGTATTAAAAAAGTCCGGCTCCATGGCTAAGTGGTTAGCGTGTTGGCCTTTGGTCACAGGTTTTCCCTGTCATATTTCATTGCAGCAACATTCTTCAATATCATTTAATATGTCATTCATTAATCACTGCCCCAGAGGAAAGCGACAGGCTTCGGCAGCCGGCACAATTCCTATCCTCGCCGCTAGATGGGGGCTTTATTCATTCCATTCCTGACGCGGTCGAATGACTGGAAACAGGCTGTGAATTTTCAATTCTGCATTAGGGTGTATAAGACAATTTGAAGTTCATTAATTATTTCTCATTTTCGGTTGCAGTAAATACTGTCCGGGTTTTTTACTTCTCTACGAAGCGCTCACTTAGGAATATATACATGGAAAACTACTTGTCTGATGGTAAGTTACAATTTTTTTCAACCACTCCAAAAAAGTTCTTATCATTTTTATAAAGCAACTCCAGCCTAGGATACACGTACAACAAGAAGTCGTTTAGTTAGTTATTCTAGCTTCTTTACGGGTGTTTGAAAATAAGTTCTGGCTTGTTTTTAAGCACTCGGTTATGGTTATCAGAAACTACTACCACTGTAACCATACTGAATTTATGAAGAGTGATATTGATGGGAGGTTGGGTGTACGCTGGACCGTGCAATTAACAGCAGCCGGGGTGGTGAAATCGGGTGCTGTGTTGCCGCGTTCAGTAGTAATTACGTGCGCAGGGAACATAGCTTTTCGTTTACTTTCAACCTTTAATTTTATTTCCTCGTATAAAGTACATTCCACTTCCCATCACCTTTTCCCATAAGGTATTTGGACCTTCAATCGCGGATTTAAAAATGATTGGCTTCCTAATTTAGAAATATCACACTGCACAATTTGTACAATGGTTATTTACATTATTATTTACACATACACTATTTACAATATTTAATTCAGTCAATGTTATTCGTCTGAGAAATCACTATATTCCGATGAATCGGAGCTGCTGTCATTCATGTTGATTTTGATTGGCTAGAAATAAGGGGCATTTTCAGACAGCCCATCTTTCTCCCAATGGTGGTCTACAATTTTCTTAGCGGGTTTAATACATTGTTTCCAGAGTTCGGGGGTTACGGTACGAAAGGCTTCTCGGCATAAAGTACTAATTGCTTCCATACCTACCATTTTCTAATGCGTTGGCCATATTTGTTTTTGCTATTTCCCCTTTTACGAACGCCCAAATAGCTCAATTTGATTAAGGACGCAATGGGCCACTGGTAACCAAACAAGCTGTACATCTGGTCAAAGTCGTTTAGTTAGTTATTCTAGCTTCTTTACGGGTGTTTGAAAATAAGTCCTGGCAAGGACAATCAGCTCTGATTTAGTTTGTTATCATCGTCAACTTCAGGTGGTTGTGAAATATTATTTGATATAATACAAGATATGACTTCAGGTTTCAGCCATGACATGTTCGGGGTTTTAATTGAAGGATCGACGATCATATGATATGAAGCTTAATCTATAATGACAGCCGACCTTTGAAGCAATAAACTCAAGACTTTCGTGAAAAGTTCTTCTTAACGAATCGAGTTCATGTCCGTTCTTGCCAATAAAAACAAAGTTCTTCACCGTCAAGAAATCCTTCTTCTCACTTGCGGACAAACCAAAGTCACGGGCTTTCCATTTCAGAACTGCCCGGGGCGAGTGTACGCGGCAACACAGCACCCGGTTTCACCACCCCGTCTGTTGTTAATCGCACGGTCCGGAGTACACACTATCTCCCACCAATATTACTCTTCGTAAATTCAGTACCATGCTGTTCAGTTAAAGAGGTTATAGTTCCTGAAAACCATAACCGAGTGCTTCAAAAGAAGCCCGCGTTCCTTTTTGTACGTTTACAGTATTCTGGGCTGAGAAAGAGTTGCTTTAGAAAAATAAGAACTTTTTTGGGGGATGGTTGAGAAAAATTGTAACTTGAATATTACACTACGAAAACATGTGATTATAACATATAAAAATTTCATTACAATCAGGCAAGTAGCTTTCCATGTATATATATCTTTATTCCTAAGTGAGCGCTTCCTAGAGAAGAAGCCAAAAATCCGGACAATATTTACTACAACCGCAAATAAAAAATAATTAATGAACTTGATGATGATGATGATGATGATGATGATGATGATGATTGTTGTTTAGAGGGGCTTAACATCTAGGTCATCGGCCGCTAATGGTACGAAGTGAGGCGAAATGCAATGACAATTTAAAGGTCAAAATTCATCCACTGACCAGAATTCAAAATGTGATGATGAAGAATGAAGGAATGCATACGAATTTAAAACAATCAGTGGATCCGACCCGCAATGTCTCACCTGACCAGAAACAATATTACGGACCAAGGGAATGTTTCCAAAGCACAATCCTGAATCGATGATGCTTGTTGTCTAAAGGAGTTCAATATCCATGTCAACGGTCTCTAATAATGGCACTTATCGCTAGTAAAGGAGAACCATGGTATTTCTCAGGTTGCGGTACTAATCAAAGGTAGCGTAAACTCACGATATTGCAAACATTATGGTACTACTCACAAGTATTGTACGTCGTACAGGTAACGCAGACCTCTGGTGTTTCTCACGTAATAGCGAATGTCACAGGCAACGCAAACCCACAATGCTCCTCACCTAGGTGTACTAATCACGGGCGCCGGTATTCCCATGGCGTTCAAGGCCTAAACTTGAGTGTCCATAATATAAAATCCGACAGTAATACAGTATAAGACTAAGTCTACCTCCACAGTGTAATTTAATATTAGTGATTTTACGTCCCACCGACTACTATTTGACGGCTTTCGGAGACGCCGGGGTGCTGGAATTTCGCCACGCAGTTCTTTTACATGCCAGGCTGACATATTTGAGCACCTTTAAAAACCGCCAGACTGAACCAGAATCGAACCTGCCAAGTTGAGATTAGAAGGCCAGCGCCTCAACCGTCTGAGCCATTCAGCTCGGCTCCTCCATAGTGTACCGGTTAGCGAATCAGCTGCTGTCCTTTCTGAGTTCCGAGTGCGACTCCCAGTACTGCCAACAATTTAAGACGGGTAGAAGGGCTGGTATGCGGTTAAAAAGGTACATGCAACTCACTTCCTTCGCGAGTGTGTGCCTGAAAAGAGCTGCACCACCTCAGGACGAGGACGAGAATTTACATTTTGTCCGGCCGGCTCCATGGTCAACATGCTGATCTTTCCCGGATGGGTCGCAGATTTAAACCCTCATTGGTTATTTCCTCTGCCTCGGAGACTGAGTGCCTGACCTGTCTTCAATATTAGATTTCATTCTAAATAAGCTCAATTCTCACAGGTGGTGGTGGTGATTGTTTTAAGAGAAAGTACAACTAGGCAACCATCCTCTATATAACACTAATCAGAGAGAAACAATGGAAGGGATTTGAAACTTCGGAAAATGAAGACATCGACCAAAGAAAGACAAGGGCCACGAAGGGCGCGAAAATGAAAGACTCCCTAGGCCTCGGGAACCTAATACTGTTGGGGTCGGAAAAGAATAAGAGTTGACCAGGGACGGTCTGATATGATAGATGAAAGTGAGAAGCCTCGCACAAGTGGAAGCAATGCCAGGACTCAGCTCAGAGCCCCGTGGTCGCCAACCCACGCTCCCAAACTGAGGGCCCCTGGGGCCTCCATTCTCACAGACGCGCAAGTTCTCTACAGGCGTCATGAACTCAAAAGACCCGCACTAGGTCCATCTGGAGGCCACATGTCATTATTATTATTATTATTATTATTATTATTATTATTATTATTATTATTATTATTAAAGTAGAGAGTTCGACTCGTTGGCTGAATGGCCAGTGTACTAGCCTTCGGTTCAGAGGGTCCCGGGTTCGATTCCTGGCCGGGTCGGGGATTTTAATCGGTTCATATTAATTCTTCTGGTTGGGGACTGGGTGTCTGTGTTCATCCCAACACTCTGCTCATCACATTCAGACAACATACCACACTCCCAACCACCACAGAAACAGGCAATCGTGATTGCATACTTCCACATAGGGTTGGCGTCAGGAAGGGCATCCGGCCGTAAACAGGGCCACATCCACATGTACGGGGAAAAAGCGGTAGCAAAAGAAGAAGAAGAAGATTAAGTAAAGTAGAGCCTCCGTGGCTTAGGCGGCAGCGCGCCGGCCTCTCACCGCAGGGTTCCATGGTTCAAATCCCGGCCACTCCATGGGAGATCTGTGCTGGACAAAGCGGAGGGGTACTCCGGTTTTTCCTGTCATCTTTCATTACAGCAGCATTCGCCGATATTATTTCATTTCATTTATCAGTTATTAAACATTGCCCCAAAGGAGTGCTTCAGCAACCGGCACAGTTCCTATCCTCGCCGCTAGATGGGGCTTTATTTATTCCATTGCTGACCTGGTCGAATGATGGGAAAAAGGTAGTGGATTGTCATTTCATTAAGACTAAAGTATGCGTCATCGTGAGGTATATTTACTCTTGAATGCATAACACATTGTACTGAGGTACGAAAGTGAATATTTTCCTTCGTATCAATCTATTGTCATACTGGGAATTTGGGCAGATAATTGCAATTTCTAATATGAACATGTATATTGACTTCCAAACATATCTTGGACCAAAATCTCAGTTATGCTTCTTAATTAGATATCTAAGAGCAGAACCATCTCTATTGGGACACAGTGTTTACATTGCACCATGTCTTGAGGTACGAAGTAGGAAAATTTTGTCACCTTCATTGATCAGTCACATCACTGGCTGAACAAAAGTTGGACCACGCTAGTAGGCCTAACACCATTTCTTTGGGCGACAGTCGTGTGATGGTGTGAAGATGGCGCTTCAAAAGGTAATGCATTTCATGGAGTTTGAAGGTGGACATATGACAGAAACTGGCACGATAATTAAAGCAACGGGAGATTATCTCACTCTTAAATTTCCTGGTAGGCCTGTTCACTGATAACTAGGTTATCTGTGACAGCTGGTTCGGGAGCTCTTTGTGATATTTCTGAAGAAGAAAAATCGCCGTTATTAATGAATTGGTCCCTAGGATAAAGCAATCCTTCGCATACTACCTTGGTGCTAGAAGATATTCCAAATAATTTCTAGTTATTACGCTTATTATGTTCTACATATTACAGTAAGAAGATGATTTCACTACCTGGACATTTTCACGTAAATTATAAAAGAAAAATAAAGCCCACATAACCGTGTGGCTATAACAAATATGTATAACGAAATTATTTGTCCATTACCCACGATAACAGCGCAGTGTTCTGTTGTGAACTCGTTAGCAGGGACAATATTTTCCACGTTGTCCTGAATAGAAGTAGTTGAGTGTATGACACGGACCCCTTGTAACGCCGAATTTTGAACAAGGCACCATATATGTAAAGAGAAGATCATCTAGAGTTCAGAACATACAGGTATCAATACAACAAAACGCATGTGTCAAGAGCAGATCATAAGGAGCTCAGAACAGGATGGCCTGTGTCAATAGACCACAAGCTCAGAACAGGGTAATATGTGTCAACAGATCACAAGACGCTCAGAACAAGATGGCCTGTGTCAACAGATCACAAGAAGCTCAGAACAGGATGGGCTGTGTCAACACATCACAAGAAGCTCAGAACAAGATGGCTTGTGTCAACAGATCACAAGGAGCTCAGAAAAGAACGGCATGTGTCACAGAAAATGATATGTATCTCACAACAGACGAAAAATTGAAATATCCCTTCTGTTACAGACATCCAGTCATCCAGATTCAGGAAAGAGCACTTTACCTTTCACGAATAAAGACACAGAAGTGAAACAGTGTGTTAAGTCAAACAATAATTGAAATGATTACAAGCATTTCCCAGTAAAACACTATTTTTTAAAAGTGGGCTTGATCTGAGTGGGCAGTTGGAAGAAGGGCTCGTCATGTAACAAACAACAGGTTTTGCGTTACTTGAGCGACAAAGGAAAAAAATATTGTATGCATTCCTGCACACGCCTGCCTCTCTCGCTAGCCTTGCCATTTTCTACCTAGTGACGGGACTATCGAATGAAAACCACCGAATTATTCGTTAGTCGTCAACTACCATTACAACCGATTCTTTCCGTTTGCACTCTGTTTTTCATTCGGATCGTAAATTCCAATTGTTTTCACTTGTCGGCGCTGAAATCGACCTCCTCTTTCGCCATGCAGCAAAGTCAGAGTTAAAGTAGACTCTATACTATTCGACATGAACCTCTTGACTGGCGCGAATTATGATGTAAACATTAACTAATAAAGTGAATAATACGTTCGGATTTATTTCCCCCTCGCTACCTCGGACTCAAATTCGTATAATGATCAATGAAATATTATCGTGCACGTTATCGATAGACAATCATGTTGTAGCCTAGTTTTTATAAATATTTTCAATGTAATAACCATGACCTCTAATGATGGGACATTAACCTAAACTGAATAGAATAATTTTATATTAATATATGCAGTATTACGTGGTACTAGGAACATGTCTTTTCATTTAGTTAAGTTTGCTGTATTCACATTACTTTAATACGGGGTGTCATTAAAATAAGGTATAAACCTAACCTTCGTCTGAAATTACATAACAATTGTCATTTTATGAACAAACGATCATACATTAAT
Source organism: Anabrus simplex (assembly GCF_040414725.1). Lineage (NCBI taxonomy): Eukaryota > Metazoa > Arthropoda > Insecta > Orthoptera > Tettigoniidae > Anabrus > Anabrus simplex. The sequence continues at coordinate 143,910,650 of NC_090268.1, forward strand.
TAAATTTTGGTTAGGGCAAAAAATGTATTTTATTTAAAATGAAACATAATGACCACAATTACTTTAATTGGGTATTTTTAACTTATTTTACAGACCAACGTATTTCAGTTTCCAATCACTTCACTCGAACCGTGTGTAACGTTTGTTACTAGTCTCTATATGTCCGCTTATATCACTATCAACGAAAGAAACATGCTATACAAATCGGTAGTATACAACAATCCCCATTTTAACATTCGATCTTTGTAGTTACTAGCAAATGACTTATTACTAGTTACTAGCGGTCGAGCACCGCAGTACAAAACGTGTGATACTACTTTCTAACCAATTTCAAACCATTCATTCGATAGTCACGCTTCACAATCGGTAGCCTACCGATAGTTTAAAACATTCGATATTCCCATCACTACACCTACCTGCTAACTAGATCATGTGATGCTATGATTAACTATGGGTACACATTCTCAAAAACTCTTTAATATGTCTGCCACTGACACGTGGGTGAATCATACCAACAAAGTATTTGATCTAATAAATAACGACATTTGTGTATCATCACCAGCACCTCCTCCTTCTTCTTCTTCTTCTTCTTCTTCTTCTTCTTCTTCTTCTTCTTCCTGCAGTTGTTCCCACCAAGATGCCGGGTCTGCAACATCAGTAGAACAGACGCGTCCTCCCCTATATTTCATCTTGGCAGTATAGCCTATTTTATTTTTGTAAGTTCCGAATGTAATTTTAATTTCATTAAGGATATCCAGCTATCGTCGAATATGGGCGTGCTGTTTACAAATAAAGTAATGAAATATCGAAATGCAAAGAAAGATCTCAGAAATGTTTATCCCGATTCGATCAAAGTTTTTCGCATATACAATATCTCAGAAAAAAAAATCCTCTGCTATTTCGTAACTCTCCCAATTTGTACGAACGCTCCGCTATATGCAAGCGAAACGCCGAAAACAAGCAGCTCCAAAAACTAAGAAAAATAGCAGGGGAACAACAACTACTGTCAATCAGTCCAGCAACATTTTATTGAAAAAAACTATTAAGCTGCCAAATGCCTTAATAATTAAACAGGCTGTTCAAGGAGAAGTTTAAAGATCAAAAGGTGCAGCAGCATTTATCAATAAAAATTAAATGTGTAACAGTTTCGCTCTATGTTAACACAAGCAACAATATAATTATAAGCACATATTTTCGAAGTGCTCTGCAGCAAGTGTAGTTTCTTACTACTAGCATTTCTCTTTATGAAAATGTGGATTGTAAGCCGATACACGAACTTTTACTAAAGATGTCATCAGTACTGTAACTAAATAAGGAAATAATGAGGGCAATAATATTAAAACTAATGCAAGTAGAAACAATGATAAGAAAAAAAAAACAAGTACTGGAAAACACCCAAAGTATGAAAAAATCATCACATGTCGAACATATCTCAGTCAGTTTGAACTAGTCAAACATATCTCTGTCAATTTAAACTAAATTCAAAACCATCTCCCTCAACTTGTACATACGTTCTGAAAGTTCTCTACAAATTAAAAACTGTGACATCTGATGATTTAATATATCGTGTTCGGACACCGAGCAATCTGAACAACGTGTCCCTGAAATACGGTAAACAAACCATGATGAACGGAAGTGGCACTACTAAGACTTGGCACGGAATATCGGCTGGTTACACACGAGCCGGCTATATTTAGAGAACTCCTCGTGCTTTGAACACCCGCCATGAGAAAGCGTACAATGTCTCGGCACACGACTATCATCCATCTCAGAAGTTGCTGTTCTCAAGAACATTGACAATTAGCCAACATTAGTACAATTTTTTAACAACGCACATAAAATCGATAATACTCGTATAATATACTATTTTCGTCTTAAAATAATTCTCACATTAGAAATGTGTGACATTTTGGGTAGAATACTTTAGGTCTGCAATTTATTAGCATGGCTATGTTCATCAAAATAGTAAGTATAAATCCGTAATTTTATTAGCGCAAGAGATAACAATAAGGGTATCAGTGATGACAGCAAACCTGTACTTACTTCGCACTTTGACTAACAATTTCACTTTCTTGAAAGGAATCGATAATTTATCAATTACAAATAGTTAACAACGAAGTTAATCCTTGCCGTATTGCCTGAAGGCATGAAAGTTATATATCATTATGAAAACAGCTACGGAAATGTTTACTTTACTTTGAATTCTTCCTCCGTCATACGCAGGCTTGCATGGAGACAAAGAGTACCGTATTGCAGAAATTCAACAGACACAGGTTAACAGTGAAGCTTGGGCAAATTTTAGTAATCCGGGCAGTGAATGAGAAAATCACAGCACAAAGGAGTTGTATTCACCATTTCCATATAGACCTTTCGTATAGTTGTTGTAATGTCTATGATCAAAGCCTTCGACAATCCAAACTGTTTGCAGAAGTTCCCAAACAATGTGGAATGATCCGTCTGGTACCAATCATCACACCGAATACTTTCATGGTTATCACACGTTATCCCCGCTTATTCCTGTCTTTACTACAATCGATCAATAAAGCAAATAGGACATAAGAATTAGTATGCAGAGTTGTTATCTAATTATCTAGATAACAATTCAACACAAGCAATATTATTCATATTGCAACTCAAGATCAACTGAAGTACTGAAAGCCTGAAGTTAATCAAAGAGTAAAAAGATGTCAGGGAATAGACTTTAATGAAGTCTTTGCATGGTTGAACTGTAAGCCTGCAAACTCTTCTGTTTCAGTTGTAAAATAATAATGTCTCGTTTTCAAAGTAGCAGCAGCAGCAGTAATAGCAGATGGCGAATTTCCTCAGTGAGTAAGTAACACAGAATGTTCCCTTTAATGTCTGGTCTAATTGCCAAGATGTTAAAAGATTCCGGAGTGTTGGAAATTTGCCAAGCAGGAATTCTTTAACGGATCAGAAGTCAACGGCATAGGGTCATTTGAACTTGACTTTCTCTCAATCCATTACATTATTGGAGCCTTATAGGGCTTCATTAACATTTCCAATTCAGAGGGCAAGGGGAAGGAAGAAGTCATTACGGCGTTAATCTCCTCACAATTTTCCCACATAAAATTTGCAGGTTGATTTCAAACTGAAGGCATGAAGCGATATCATCACTGGCTCCTCACCAAGGCGGTTGGGTTTCAAACTCTCGTCTGAATTAAAATCACGGCCCAGTAATTCGGATTCCACATAAAATGGGATGTCCTTGCCTATGATCATGATACCAAAAGATACAAATAGCTAACAAGCTCTCGCGTTACTTTTGACTGCCAATTCTCGCTATAATAAGGCCTACATGGTCCATTACATTTAGTTGGGTAATGTCACAATTACTCAGTAACGAAGACTGTCAGGTGTTTTCTTTCATATTTCCAGTACGAAACATCCATGAACACCCGCTATGTGCAACAGGGTGCACATGTATACCTTCGATCTCAGATTGCACTTTATTCCAATATCTAAGGCCCAAATGACGTGCAAATCAGTACCGTCCACCCGGGTTCTCGAAGCTCAATTATACGTCCTCTTTTTAAGTTATATTGGTTATTCATATTAATATATCGTGTCTACTGGTCATGGTCATGGATCACGCCTAGCATATTTCGACCACATAACATGTGTTTTTCTTCTTTCCTTTTCACAAAAATCGTTATCTAATGCACAAGAAGGACGATTGAAATCCCCCACCACGTACAAATCCCTGTGGGTGGGGGTGCCGTTCCTAAGAGACGACTGAAAGGGCCTCAGGAGCTCTGAAGTTGGGAGAGTGGATTGGCGACCACTGTGCCTTTAACTAATTCTGCCATTGCTGCCGTTTGTGACAGGCTCCTCACGTTCATCTATCCTATCCGACCTCCCTTCGTCAACTCTTGTTCTTTTCCAACCCCGAATGTATTAGGTGTCGAGGCCTAGAGAGTCTCATTTCCATGCCTTTCGTGGCCCTTGTCTTTCTTTTGCCGATATTTCATTTTTCGAAGTGTCGGGTCTCTTCAATTATTTCCCCTCTGATTAATGTTAATAGAGGATAATTGCCCAGTTGCACTTCCTCTTAAAACAATAATCACCACCACCACCGTGAAGAGTACTGTGTGACAAAGCGTTATCACAGAAAACTATTGTTTGCGTATCTTCCAACTCACCAAACGTCATGGATATCTTTTGCAGGATAACTGCATTTTTTATCAATCAATAGGCCTGTAACTGAGAACGCAAAGTAATAGAAATGCAGCATTAGAAATAAACAAAATAATTAGGTTGGAAACATGAAATCCCTGTGAGAATTTTAAATCAACTCTACATTAAACGCAAGTTGTTATGGAGCACATTTGTATTATATTTTTAAAATTGTAATTAATTCAATCGCCAATTTGATCCAGCTCTTAACGTGTTAGACACTGACACGGATTGCAAACTAGTTTGACTCTCTCACATCGTGCGAACAATCCAAGGACTCGATCTGGTAAACACAGACATTAAAGGCGATGTAGTCTTCTTCTTCTTCTTTTTTTGGTTTAAGGCCAAAGTCACTGTTCTGATGGTATCAGACAATGTAGTCCTTCGTGGTAGTTGTACACAAACGGCATGCCTTGAGACTAAAAAAGCTCTGTGGGACTGGTAGAATCGGCGATTTAGCTGCTTTGTTTATAATGAAGCCGTTTAAGAAAATATAAAAACAGATTTAATGCTAGTGTCATGAACGTTTGTAATTTTATACAGCTTAGATGATGTCCAACTGTTATTTCGCTATTACATTCAAACGGCTGAACTGAATTCAATGCTACAATTACGTCCAAGCTAATGGGAAAAACAAATTAATATTACGCGTATCACGGATATACAGTTTAAATACAGAAAATATTTGTGTCCGAGAACATGTTCGACTCGCCAGGTGCAGGTCTCTTGATGTGACTCACGACACACACCCAGCCCCAGTCTCAGCGAAACCAATGATGATTAAAATTCCCGATCGTGCTGGGAATCTAACCTAGGACACCTGTGACTAAAGGCCAGCCATTTAGCCATAGAGCCAAACAACATACAAAATGACAAATTGGAAAAATCGTGGTCCATGAACTGTTTGAATTACTATACGTTCACTCAAATTCCTGCCAAGCTCTGCGAACCTTACAGTTATGCACCCCGCTTTACCCACTAGCGCAAAGCCAGAATCTCGGCTGGGAGAGCATAATTATACTGTAGTACTTCCACCCGTTAGTCGAAAAGGTACGATTCCCAGTAGTTGTCAGCGCCAAGATAAGATAACTGAAAGATACATATTCCAAGAGCTACCGAGAAAAGGACATAATAGCTTAAAAAAAAGTGATTAATTTCTGGTTGAATGATAAGATTTAATTCAGTTACACTAACTTATACATGATGCGAATTTGTAGTCATAACATTATCATGGACTTAATTCGGCATCATTTTCTCAAATCGTATTCAGTGCTCTTAGAAGTACTTTACCTAAGAATTATCACCTCTGATAGGGCCAACACATCAATTTTCCAACAGCCTGGCTATCTGATCTTCATTAACTAAATATAACGCTGAAACATCCTGAACAAGTGCAAACGGAACCAAAAATTTTAACTGTTCTTTCTTTTCTTATGAATGACACAAACACTAAATTTAATCACCATTTAAAACTGTAGTTTTAAAACCTTACAATTTTCTAAAAAATTATCAGTAAAGGTTTTGAACGTAGGCTAACCTCTTCAATTCATGAAGCATATATTTAGTTTTCTATGGTTTGCGGATCATATAACCTTAAAAGATTTTAACAATTCAATATAATGCGTATCTATATCAGAATAACGTTCTTATTTCTGTGTAAAAGGGAATAACTTCCTATGACTTGAATTTCTGATTCAGGACCGTGACACACACACACAAATATCTTCCCCTTAATCCCGTTTCTTTATACGAGTTCGGGGATGATGCGGGACGAATGTATATCTTTTTCGACCCTGTTCTACGGCCGGATGCCCTTACTGACACCAACCCTATGAAGACGGATGTAATCACTATTGTGTATTTCCGTGGTGGTAGCTAGTATGGTGTGTTGTGTGTCCTGAATGCGAAGAAGAGAGTATTGCGACAAACACAGACACATAGTCCCGAGCCAGAATAATTAATCAGACGAAATTAAAATCTCCGACCCGGCCGAGAATCGTATCTAGGAACTTCTGAACCGAAGGCCTCAACGCTGACCATTCAGCCAATGAGCCGGATGAGAGATAAATTCATATGGATTTTTACGGCGGAATGCCCTTTCTGACGCCAGCCTCAGTTGAGGAGTTAATGAAAATGAAATGAATGCGTTGAATGAAATTAGGTAAGTAGATGGAAGGGAATTGGATGTGGCATATGAATGGGAACTGTCCCGGCATAAAAAAATATACATCAGAAGGAATTTAGTTCTCAGATGTGAATCATGACAACAAAAATGAAGACCTGGTGGTGGTTGTTGCTGTAAGAAGAAGTACAACGAGATAATAATCTCCTATTTAACTCTTAGCAACAGCAGAAAGAGGTCCAACCTTTCGAATACTTAAGACTAACATTCATCTCACTTGATCCAGTGAAGAGTATGTATCTCTGCATATTCAGTAAATTTACCCAGTGAGCAGACGCAATGATGCTGCAAACGTCTGGGCAGTCCAGGCAGGTTAGCGGGAATATCCCGAGATTAAGCAAATGAGGCCCACCCCGTGCTGCAGTGACTGCAAATCTCCTGAGACTGCTTGGGAATTTCTGTGAATGGGCACAAGTTTATCTCATTGTCAGTGCCACAAATGTCCGGTCCCTTGATAGGTTAATAATAATAATAATTTCACCGAGCTCGATAGCTGCAGTCGCTTAAGTGCGGCCAGTATCCAGTATTCGGGAGATAGTAGGTTCGAACCCCACTGTCAGCAGCCATGAATATGGTTTTCCGTGGTTTCCCATTTTCACACCAGGCAAATACTGGGGCTGTACCTTAATTAAGGCCACGGCCGCTTCCTTCCCAGTCCTAGACCTTTCCTGTCCCTTCGTCGCCATAAGACATTTCTGTGTTGGTGCGACGTAAAGCCAATAGCAACAACAACAACAACAACAATAATAATAATAATAATAATAATAATAATAATAATAATAATAATAATAACAACAACTTCGTGTGGCTATTTCTAGCAGAGTGCAGCCCTTGTAAGGCAGACCCTCCGATGAGGGTGGGCGGCATCTGCCATATGTAGGTAACTGCGCGTTATTGTTGTGGAGGATAGTGTTATGTGTGGTGTGTGAGTTGCAGGGATGTTGGGGACAGCACAAACACCCAGCCCCTGGGCCAATGGAATTAACCAAAGAAGGTTAATATCCCCGACGCGGTCGGGAATCAAACCCGGGAACCTCTGCATCTAAGGCCAGTACGCTGACCATTCAGCCAACCAGCCAGACCCTTGATCGGTTGATAAGTAAGCATACATCGTAGACACTTACGTTTTTGCCAGCCAGAGAAGTCTGCTCTGGCAGAACATGCCGTAAATAATGACCATCAAATAATTTTTGATGCAACTTCTGTCATATATACATATATACATACATACATACATACATACATACATACATACATACATACATTATCATTACAGACTGTTATGCCTTTCAGCGTTCAGTCTGCAAGCCTCTGAGAATTTACTAAACGTCGCCACAATCCTCGATTTGCAACTAGTGTTGTGGCCTCCTTTAGTTCTATACCTCTTAAATCGTTAGAAACAGAGTCTAACCATCGTCGTCTTGGTCTCCCTCTACTTCTCTTACCCTCCATAACAGAGTCCATTATTCTCCTAGGTAACCTATCTTCCTCCATTCGCCTCACATGACCCCACCATCGAAGCCGGTTTATGCGTACAGCTTCATCCATCGAGTTCATTCCTAAATTAGCCTTTATCTCCTCATTCCGAGTTCCCTCCTGCCATTGTTCCCACCTGTTTGTACCAGCAATCATTCTTGCTACTTTCATGTCTGTTACTTCTAACTTATGAATAAGATACCCTGAGTCCACCCAGCTTTCGCTCCCGTAAAGCAAAGTTGGTCTGAAAACAGACCGATGTAAAGATAGTTTCGTCTGGGAGCTGACTTCCTTCTTACAGAATACTGCTGATCGCAACTGCGAGCTCACTGCATTAGCTTTACTACACCTTGATTCAATCTCACTTACTATATTACCACCCTGGGAAAACACACAACCTAAATACTTGAAAATATCGACCTGTTCTAGCTTTGTATCACCAATCTGACATTCAATTCTGTTGAGTTTCTTACCTACTGACATCAATTTAGTCTTCGAGAGGCTAATTTTCATACCATACTCATTGCACCTATTTTCAAGTTCCACGATATTAGACTGTAGGCTTTCGGCACAATCTGCCATTAACACCAAGTCGTCAGCATAGGCCAAACTGCTTACTACATTTCCACCTAACTGAATCCCTCCCTGCCATTTTATACCTTTTAGCATATGATCCATGTAAACTACAAACAGCAAAGGTGAAAGATTACAGCCTTGTCTAAGTCCTGTAAGTACCCTGAACCAAGAACTCATTCTACCATCAATTCTCACTGAAGCCCAATTGTCAACATAAATGCCTTTGATTGATTTTAATAATGTATCTTTAATTCCATAGTCCCCCAGTATAGCGAACATTTTTTCCCTCGGTACCCTGTCATATGCTTTCTCTAGATCTACGAAACATAAACACAACTGTCTATTCCTCTCGTAGCATTTTTCAATTACCTGGCGCATACTGCAAAATCTGACCCTGACAACCTCTCTGTGGTCTGAAACCACACTGGTTTTCATCCAACTTCCTCTCAACGACTGATCGCACCCTCCCTTCCAAGATGCCAGTGAATACTTTGCCTGGTATACTAATCAATGAGATACCTCGATAGTTATTGCAATCCTTCCCGTTCCCTTGCTTATAGATAGGTGCAATTACTGCTTTTGTCCAATCTGAAGGTACCTTACCAACACTCCACGATAATTTTACTACTCTACGAAGCCATTTCATCCCTGCCTTCCCACTATACTTCACCATTTCAGGTCTAATTTCATCTATTCCTGCTGCCTTATGACAATGGAGTTTATTTACTATCCTTTCCACTTCCTCAAGCATAATTTCACCAACATCATTTTCCTCCTCCCCATGAGCTTGGCTGTTTGCAACACCACCATGATGATTTCCTTTTACATTGAGAAGATGTTCAAAATATTCCCTCCACCTCTCCAGTGATTCCCTGGAATCTATTGAGTTCACCTGAATTACTCAAAACACTGTTCATTTCCTTTTTCCCTCCCTTCCTAAGATTCTTTATTACTGTCCAGAAAGGTTTCCCTGCTGCTTGACCTAGCCTTTCCAAGTTATTACTAAAATCTTCCCATGACTTCTTTTTGGATTCAACAACTATTTGTTTCGCTCTGTTTCTTTCATCTACGTACCAATCCCTGTCTGCCTCGGCCCTTGTTTGGAGCCATTTCTGATAAGCCTTCTTTTTACGTTTACAGGCTGCTCTCACTTCATCATTCCACCAAGATGTTCGCCTTTTCCCATCTTTACACACAGTTGTTCCTAGGCATTCCCTTGCTGTTTCTACTACAGCATCCCTGTATGCCACCCATTCACTTTCTATATCCTGAACCTGCTTACTGTCTACTGTTCGAAACTTCTCACTAATCATATCCATGTACTTCTGTCTAATTTCCTCGCCCTGGAGATTTTCTACCCTTATTCGTTTGCAGACAGATTTCACTTTCTCTACCCTAGGCCTAGAGATACTTACTTCACTACAGATCAGATAGTGGTCTGTATCATCGAAGAATCCCCGAAAAACTCGTACATTCCTAACAGATTTCCTGAATTCAAAGTCTGTTAAGATATAGTCTATTATGGATCTGGTACCCCTAGCCTCCCATGTGTAGCGGTGAATAGCCTTATGCTTGAAGAATGTATTCATAACAGCTAAACCCATACTAGCACAGAAGTCCAGCAAACGCTTCCCATTCCCATTAGCTTCCATATCTTCCCCACATTTACAAATCACCCTTTCGTATCCTTCAGTTCTATTCCCAACTCTCGCACTGAAATCGCCCATTAGCACTATTCTATCCTTGCTGTTGACCCTGACCACTATGTCACTCAATGCTTCATAAAACTTGTCAACTTCATCCTCATCTGCACCCTCACATGGTGAATACACGGACACAATTCTTGTCCTAATTCCTTCCACTGACAAATCTACCCACATCATTCGCTCATTTACGTGCCTAACCGAAACTATGTTGCGTGCAATGGTATTCCTGATAAAGAGCCCTACCCCAGACTCTGCCCTTCCCTTTCTAACACCCGTCAAGTATACTTTATAATCTCCTATCTCTTCCTCCTTATCTCCCCTTACCCGAATATCACTTACTACTAGCAAATCCAGAGGCATCCTCTTTGCTGACTCAACCAGTTCTACCTTCTTTCTTCCATAAGCCCCATTAATATTGATAGCTCCCCATCGAATTCGATTTCGTTTGCCAAGCTGTTTCCAATGAGTCCCTCGCCTGTCAAATGGGAGTGGGACTCCATTACTCCCATAGGTCCGAGGCTTGCTTAAAGTGTTCTGAGCTCGGTAAATTCATGAAGCAGGATGCTGCCCTACTTGCATATAGTCCAAGTGTCCGGCTCCATGGCTAAATGGTTAGCGTGCTGGCTTTTGGTCACAGGGGTCCCGGGTTCGATTCCTGGTAGGGTCGGGAATTTTAACCTTAATTGGTTAATTTCGCTGGCACGAGGGCTGGGTGTATGTGTCGTCTTCATCATCATTTCATCCTCATCACGACGCGCAGGTCACCTACGGGTGTCAAATCAAAAGACCTGCACCTGGCGAGCCGAACTTGTCCTCGGACACTCCCGGCACTAAAAGCCTACGCCATTTCATTTCATTTCATATAGTCTAAGTGAGGATCTCTCCTCTAACGGGTTATGGACCACCGGTGAATTTTATAGTCCTAGCCGCCTGAGCACAAGGAGGGCCACGACTCAGAATATGTCTGAGATGCCCACTCCCATTCCATAGCAACTGGTATCCCGACTCTCAGGACCACTTACTAGGCCACTCAGCCGTTGCCCATGGTTCACGAACTAGGACGTGACTACAGTAACCCACAAACATGAACCACTCTTCTGTCATTTATGAAGAAAAACATTTTATACCTAGAATCGTTCAGGAGGCGATAGAAATTGCTAAACACCCGAATAATGTTAACAAAGGTGACGGCTATATACTGATTAGATCTTAGCTACCTTCCATAGTTAACTCAAGATATTTCTCCTTGACTCTGGAGGCCCTGCATTGAACTATAATTCTAACAGGGTCTCTCTATCTTGAATCTGGTTACTATGGAGTGACAGTTGCCAATACATTATTTGTTACTGCTCTGACTGGTCGCAAGATCGAAACGCGTCAGCAAATCAGTAACATTACGCGACCTAATATCCCCAAATTAAGTATTATGTCATTTAGTGGTCGTAAAAATCTACATATTAAGATAAAACCCACAGTTTGCTCCTATCGATAGGTTTTAGATTTATGAAGAACTTACTATTACATAATAGTAGTCATACAACGGTTATTTATTATAAAAGGAACCCTTTCTACTATCATATCAAGATTTTCCTCCTCTGCGAACCATGTGACCTTGCCGCGGTGGGGAGGCTTGCGTGTCCCAATGATGCAGATAGCCGAGCCGCAGGTGCAACCATATCGGATGGGTATCTGTTGAGAGACCAGAGTAACGAATGGTTCATCGAAAGGGGGGTAGCAGCCTTTCGGTAGTTGCAAGGGCGGCAGTGTAGATGATTGACTGATACGGCCTTGTAATAATACTCAACATGGCTTAGCTGTGTTGATACTGCTACACGGCTGAAAGCAACGGGAAACTACAGCCGTAACTACCTCCCGAGGACATGCAGCTCTTTCTGTATGAATGATGTACTGATGATGGCTTCCTCCCGGGTAAAATATTCCGGAGGTAAACTAGTCCCCCATTCGGATCTCCGGGTGGGGACTACACGAGAGGGGGCGATCATCAGGAAGATGGATACTGACATTCTGCGAGTCGGAGCGTGGAATGTTAGAAGTTTGAATCGTTGTGGAAGGTTAGAGAATCTGAAAAGGGAGATGGATAGGCTAAAGTTAGATGTAGTTGGTATAAGTGAAGTACGTTGGCAGGAAGAACAGGATTTTTGGTCAGGCGACTACCGAATTATCAACACGAAATCAAACAGGGGAAATGCAGGAGTTGGTTTTATAATGAATAAGAAAATAGGGCAGCGGATAAGCTACTACGACCAACATAGTGAAAGAATTATTGTCGTCAAGAGAGACACCAAACCAATGCCCACCACAATAGTGCAGGTCTATATGCCTACTAGTTCAGCGGATGAGGAAGAAATTGAAAGAATATATGAGGAGATAGAAGATTTAGTACAATATGTAAAAGGTGACGAGAATCTAATTGTGATGGGAGACTGGAATGCAGTGGTAGGCCAAGGAAGAGAAGGTAGTACAGTAGGAGAATTTGGATTGGGACAAAGGAACGAAAGAGGAAGTCGGCTGGTTGAATTCTGCGCTGATCATAATTTAGTCCTCGCCAATACTTGGTCCAAACACCACAAACGACAGCTGTATACGTGGATGAGACCTGGAGACACTGGAAGGTATCAAACAGACTTCATTATGATTAGGCAGAGATTCAGAAACCAGGTGTTGGATTGCAAAACTTTCCCAGGAGCAGACGTGGACTCTGACCACAACTTGTTGGTCATGAAATGCCATCTGAAGTTGAAGAAATTGAAGAAAGGAAAGAGTGCAAAAAGATGGGATCTAGACAAGTTAAAAGAAAAGAGTGTGAGGGATTGTTTCAAGGAACATGTTGCACAAGGACTAAATGAAAAGCCCGAAGGAACCACAATAGAGGAAGAGTGGAGAGTCATGAAAAATGAAGTCAGTACGGCTGCTGAAGAAATGTTAGGAAGGAAGAAAAGATCAACTAAGAATAAGTGGATAACTCAGGAGATACTAGACCTGATTGATGAACGACGAAAATACAAGAATGCTAGAAATGAAGAGGGCAGAAAAGAATACAGGCGATTAAAGAATGAAGTGGATAGAAAGTGCAAGGTAGCTAAGGAAGAATGGCTGAAGGAGAAGTGCAAGGATGTCGAAGGCTGTATGGTCCTGGGAAAGGTAGATGCTGCATACAGGAAAATCAAGGAAACCTTTGGAGAAAGGAAATCTAGGTGCATGAATATTAAGAGCTCAGATGGAAAGCCACTTCTAGGGAAAGAAGACAAAGCAGAAAGATGGCAGGAGCATATCCAACAGTTGTATCAAGGTAACAATGTAGATAATTTGGTTCTGGAACATGAAGAGGCTGTTGATGCTGATGAAATGGGAGACCCAATCTTGAGGTCAGAGTTTGACAGAGCTGTGAGTGACCTAAATAGGAACAAGGCACCTGGAATTGATGATATACCCTCTGAATTACTGACTGCCTTAGGAGAAACCAGCATGGTAAGATTATTTCATTTAGTGTGCAGGATGTATGAGACAGGAGAAGTCCCATCCGATTTTCGGCAGAATGTTGTTATACCTATCCCCAAGAAAGCCGGTGCTGACAGGTGTGAAAACTACCGCACCATTAGTTTAGTATCTCATGCCTGCAAAATTTTAACACGTATTATTTACAGAAGAATGGAAAAACAAGTTGAAGCTGAGTTGGGAGAAGATCAATTTGGCTTCAGAAGAAATGTAGGAACACGTGAAGCAATCCTGACTTTACGTCTGATCTTAGAGGATCGAATCAAGAAGGACAAGCCCACGTACATGGCATTCGTAGATTTAGAAAAGGCATTCGATAATGTTGATTGGAACAAGCTATTTATGATTCTGAAGATGATAGGGATCAGATACCGAGAACGAAGAATTATCTACAACCTGTATAAAAATCAGTCTGCAGTGATAAGAATTGAGGGCTTTGAAAAAGAAGCAGCAATCCAGAAAGGAGTGAGGCAAGGCTGCAGTTTGTCCCCTCTCCTTTTCAATGTTTACATAGAACAGGCAGTAAAGGAAATGAAAGAGAAATTTGGAAAGGGAATCACAGTCCAAGGAGAGGAAATCAAAACCTTGAGATTTGCCGATGATATTGTTATTTTATCTGAGACTGCAGAAGATCTTGAGAAGTTGCTGAATGGTATGGATGAAGTCTTGGGTAAGGAGTACAAGATGAAAATAAATAAGTCCAAAACAAAAGTAATGGAGTGCAGTCGAACGAAGGCAGGTGATGTAGGAAATATTAGATTAGGAAACGAAGTCTTAAAGGAAGTACACTGACTGACAGAGCAAATGCAACACCAAGAAGGAGTGGTTCGAAAGGGATGAAAGTTGGGGAAAAAACAGAGACAGCACGGACGAATAATTGATGTTTATTTCAAACCGATATGCAGGTTACACAATGCGCACGGCATCGACTCAGTAGGATGTAGGACCACCGCGAGCGGCGATGCACGCAGAAACACGTCGAGGTACAGAGTCAATAAGAGTGCGGATGGTGTCCTGAGGGATGGCTTTCCATTCTCTGTCAACCATTTGCCACAGTTGGTCGTCCGTACGAGGCTGGGGCAGAGTTTGCAAACGGCGTCCAATGAGATCCCACACGTGTTCGATTGGTGAGAGATCCGGAGAGTACGCTGGCCACGGAAGCATCTGTACACCTCGTAGAGCCTGTTGGGAGATGCGAGCAGTGTGTGGGCGGGCATTATCCTGTTGAAACAGAGCATTGGGCAGCCCCTGAAGGTACGGGAGTGCCACCGGCCGCAGCACATGCTGCACGTAGCGGTGGGCATTTAACGTGCCTTGCATATGCACTAGAGGTGACGTGGAATCATACGCAATAGCGCCCCAAACCATGATGCTGCGTTGTCTAGCGGTAGGGCGCTCCACAGTTACTGCCGGATTTGACCTTTCTCCACGCCGACGCCACACTCGTCTGCGGTGACTATCACTGACAGAACAGAAGCGTGACTCATCGGAGAACACGACGTTCCGCCATTCCCTCATCCAAGTCGCTCTAGCCCGGCACCATGCCAGGCGTGCACGTCTATGCTGTGGAGTCAATGGTAGTCTTCTGAGCGGGCGCCGGGAGTGCAGGCCTCCTTCAACCAATCGACGGGAAATTGTTCTGGTCGATATTGGAACAGCCAGGGTGTCTTGCACATGCTGAAGAATGGCGGTTGACGTGGCGTGCGGGGCTGCCACCGCTTGGCGGCGGATGCACCGATCCTCGCGTGCTGACGTCACTCGGGCTGCGCCTGGACCCCTCGCACGTGCCACATGTCCCTGCGCCAACCATCTTCGCCACAGGCGCTGCACCGTGGACACATCCCTATGGGTATCGGCTGCGATTTGACGAAGCGACCAACCTGCCCTTCTCAGCCCGATCACCATACCCCTCGTAAAGTCGTCTGTCTGCTGGAAATGCCTCCGTTGACGGCGGCCTGGCATTCTTAGCTATACACGTGTCCTGTGGCACAGGACAACACGTTCTACAATGACTGTCGGCTGAGAAATCATGGTACGAAGTGGGCCATTGGCCAACGCCGTGTCTCATTTATCGTTCGCTACGTGCGCAGCACAGCGGCGCATTTCACATCATGAGCATACCTCAGTGACGTCAGTCTACCATGCAATTGGCATAAAGTTCTGACCACTCCTTCTTGGTGTTGCATTTGCTCTGTCAGTCAGTGTAGATGAATATTGTTACTTGGGTAGTAAAATAACTAACGATGGCAGAAGTAAGGAGGACATAAAATGCAGACTAGCACAAGCAAGGAAGAGCTTTCTTAAGAAAAGAAATTTGCTCACTTCAAACATTGATATCGGAATTAGAAAGATGTTTTTGAAGACTTTCGTGTGGAGCGTGGCATTGTATGGAAGTGAAACATGGACAATAACTAGCTCAGAAAGAAAGAGAATAGAAGCTTTTGAAATGTGGTGTTACAGAAGAATGCTGAAGGTGAGATGGATAGATCGAATCACGAATGAAGAGATACTGAATCGAATTGGTGAGAGGAGATCGATTTGGCTAAATTTGACGAGAAGAAGAGATAGAATGATAGGACACATCTTAAGACACCCAGGACTTGTTCAGTTGGTTTTTGAAGGAAGTGTAGGTGGTAAGAACGGTAGGGGTAGACCAAGGTATGAATATGACAAACAGATTAGAGCAGATGTAGGATGCAATAGTTACGTAGAAATGAAAAGGTTAGCACAGGATAGGGTGGCATGGAGAGCTGCATCAAACCAGTCTATGGACTGATGACTCAACACACACATCAAGATTTTATTATGATTCAAAATCCTACCCAGTCCCTCATTTTGCACCATCAAAGAGCACGTCATGTATCACCGGTAATGATGTAATCGATTTTCGTACAATATAAAAATGCCCTGTAATGCCCAACACATTATGTAAACCAGTGGCTATTAGTGATAGCAATTTTATATCAATGATCGGTGTTTTCATACACTAATCGGTTTATTTTATTTATTTTATTAAGAATGTTTCAAAATTATGCCTATAAATCGCAGGAATGTGTGAATACAATGAGATCAGGAAAACAGTCTTAACAAGCACAGGTCCGGAAACCGAAAGCACCTTGGCACGACAATTCATGAAATGAATGTCTACTATATCTTCGTTAGAAAACGTGTGAGGTGCTATGACAACTACTTCAGACACACGGATATGACTTTTCATTTTAAACATTCCAAATGCATTGATTGGTATTCGAACCGTGGCCACATTAGCGATATCCCAGACACACTACCATTCGGCAATTACGCCCTGAAGTTATAGCTGAATAGTTCATAATTCTTTGACGTCAGACTCTGAAGAGGTAAGGAAATTCTAGAACTAGTGCTTTAGTTTGTACGTGATTTAGAAGCAATCCGACAACAGCGATGTGATAGCATCTCAATACAACAAAGGGAAGCGTAATTCCAGACACGACCGAGCTCGATAGATGTAGTCGCTTAAGTGCGGCCAGTATCCAGTATTCAGGAGATAGTGGGTTCGAACCCCACTGTCGGCAGCCCTGAAGATGGTTTTTTTCACAGCAGGCAAATGCCGGGGCTGTACCCTAATTAAGGCCACGACGCTTCCTTCCCATTCCTAAGCCCTTACCTCCCCCATCGTCGCCATAAGACCTATCTATGGACCGATGACCTTCGCTGTTAGGCCCCTTAAAACAACAAGACCTATCTGTGTCTGTGCGACGTAAAGCAACATTTAAAAAATCCAGACACGCTATTTTCTTTTTCTTTTCTTTTTTACTGTAAGCAATAGCGCCAAAAACAATGTCCCGCCCCCACAGCGACCAAGGTATGGTCATTTGGCGAAGTCAGTACTATGAGTATTTTCCAAGACAGTTACGTTCAGAACAAGCTTTTTCCTATTCTTCTCTCCTATAATTTAAAGATTACTTTTGTGAACTATACAGATTCCCCGACGATGTAAAGATTACTTTTGTTAACTGAATATAGATTCCATGTGTATGATAGTTCTGATTAGCCCTTCTGATCGTCTCCACAACGATAGAGATACAACAGTTATTTCCATTTCAAATATACCGTTTAATCAACCAGTTATCAGTACAGATGTTACACTCTCATCACTGCACCAGATATATAGCAACAACAAAACAACCCTTCAGTTGAGCACAATAATCAATGCCATAATACGCAGTATAGCATTAACGAGCCTACACTCGTAAAAACACTAGTAGATAATCGAGAATACTTCACCAAAGCTTCCTCTGGAAGCACCAGATATACATTTTTCTTCAGATGTTAAAAAATCACTGTCTAAACTCACCTTTAAATGGAATGTGACAGCTAATTACTAAAATACCAAAGTGTGGACATACGGCACAAGCCGAGCCGGAGAGAGTATCATTTTACGGTCGGCCAGAAGGGAACTCGCGCAAAAAGCAGAGTCCGTGTAATGGGAAGAGATTTCGTCTTGAGATTCTAGTCCGAAATGTCCAACCAAAAGGCCGCTGTGTTGCGCGTTATTCCACCTACTCAATACATTGCACCCTGGGGAAAACTTCACAAAAACGACCGCAAGTGAAAACAGCTTCCCATTTGAAACTGTATATAAACCAAACCAAACCAAACCCCATGGCACTACAGCCCTTGAATGGCCTTGGCCTACCAAACGACCGCTGCTCAGCCCGAAGGCCTGCAGATAACGAGGTGCGTGTGGTTAGCACGACGAATCCACTCGGCCGTTATTCTTGGCTTCGGGCCGCTATCTCACCGTCAGATAGCTCATCAATTCTAATCACGTAGGCTGAGTGGACCTCGAACCAGCCCTCAGGTCCAGGTAAAAATCTCTCACCTGGCCGGGAATCGAACCCGGAGCCTCCGGGTAAGACGCGGCACGCTACGCCTACACCACGGGGCCGGCATTGAAACAGTATATGCCTATCATTAATATGTATAGTCTTCCAAGTATCATCATTTAATTCTGTTGTAACATTTATATTTAGGCAACAGGGACAGTAACAAGCAAGTACACAAAAGCGCGCATAATTCATAACTGGAGTCGTAAGTGCTTAAGTCCATAGAAACGGGACCACATTTCACAAATACTGAGTAATGAAAACGGTAGGGCAACATTCTGTCTAAAAAACACAACTGGGAAGAGAAATATGTTACAATACCATTCTCCATATACTCGTAGGTTTCAAGTCAATATCGAAATAGAACCCCATACACAGACCATAGCCACTTCCTCCACAATCCTACTTCGAATTAATCACAAATATACACTAATGACCGCAAAGGCTAAGTACTCTACATATAGAAGAATATATTTCATGCGGCAGTTTCGTCTTCATCTGTCGGGCTGAGTAGCTCAGACGGTGGAGCGCTGGACTACTGAAATCTCAATGGGGTGGTATTTGAGGGTGCTAGAAAATCAATCAATAACATCATCATCACCTATTTTCCTGCCCTTTCCAAGTTTATTGGGGTCGGCACTTGCGGATTTGATCCAGTTTTACGGCTGGATGCCTTTCCGGACGCCAAACCTATATGGGGGATGTATTCACTATTGGGTGATTCTGATGTAGATGAAGAGAAGTAAGTGTATTAAGAGGAACAGAAACGCCCAGTCATCGAGTCAGCGAAAACCAAAGAGAATTAAAATCTCCGACTCGGCCGGGAATTGAAACCGGCGTCCTTTGAATCGACGGCTAGTACGCTGACCATTCAGCTAAGGAGCCAGACTATTATCATCATCTATAGTAATAAAATGGAAACACTTAACAGCGAGGACTTTAAACGAAGCTGAGGTCCCCAGATGTAGTGGAAGAGTGCCGGGATGCAATATGACGCTGAAAATTAAATTACAATGATGCGATTCCAAGATATTACATGGTCCATTATTATCCAAGTCCAGTTTACAAGAAAACATCTGGCTCACGTTCGTATGACTTACTGGAACTCTCTGAACTGAAAAAGCCCAACGGACCAACCTGCTTTGCCTGTAGAATGCCAGGCGAGTACACCCCAGTACATGACATTGGTCAATATTACTTAAGAACAGTTATTTCTCCAGGCGGATGTATTTCATCACTTCTAACTGAATACTATCTGGAATGCAGGACAGGCTAATGAATATTTCTCCTCAAGTTAGATCAAAGGAATAATAGCCAAAATATAAGTGTTACGTCCCTTAAAACAACAATAACAACATTAGGATTCCTAGGGCACTCGTAGCCTTCCGAGACCGTGGGCTAGTTATTAAAGAAAGAGTCTGATATCAGAACTACGTCACGCATTAATACATACAAAAAAATACTAATAGTGAGACAAAGACTGCTATTTGCTTTACGTCGCACCGACACAGATAGGTCTTATGGCGACGATGGGACAGGGAAGGGCTAGGAGTGGGACGGAAGTGGCCGTGGCCTTAATTAAGGTACAGCCCCAGCATTTGCCTGGTGAGAAAATGGGAAACCACGGAAAACCATCTTCAGGGCTGCAGACAGTAGGGTTCGAATCTACTATCTCCCGAATACTGGATACTGGCCGCACTTAAGCGACTGCAGCTATCCATCTCGGTGACAAAGACTGTACGAGCATTGAAATAGTATCATGAAATTTCCCAACCCATATGTATAGTTTCTCCAGAAAGAATGGGCGAATAGTATTGTATGTTCCTTGCATTTCTTTCTTTCTTTCTTTCATTTATTTATTTATTTATTTATTTATTTATTTCGTTAGTGGTTTAAACTCGCACTCCTCAAAGATTTTCGGCGACGGAAGGATGGGGAAGGCTAACGCCTTAATTAAGTTACAGTCCCAGCATTTATCTGGCATGAAAATGGGAAACTACAGAAAGGATTTAATATTTTGTAAGACTTAATTATTAACAAAATATAATTCACTTCCCATGTACCCACAAACATTGTCGCTACCCATAACAATCGCGTTCAATTGTTTCGGAGAAAAGTGTACCTGCGGGGAACTTTATCATGCGGTCATTCCCTTTGGAGCGACTTGTCCCCACGGGATGTAGATAGTGGGTATGGACTGGAACAGAATGGACCGTTTAGTGCACGTGTTCTCGACAAGAAAATTGTGTAAGGCTCAAAGAAACCGCATCGACGATGTTATGAGACGAAGAATCATCCGGTGATTAAGGAGATGTAGCACTGTGTAAAGGTTCACAATGCGCAGACCTGATTTCAAGGGCCATTTTCACACATAAAATTGTATGTGTATGTCAACCCTCGATCCATATCTCTACAGGGTCGGGTATGAAGCGAAATGAAAGTTCGTAGCAAGGTTTTACGATCGGATGCCTTTCCTGTCGCCAAACTCATCAGAGGAGTTTTAATGAGATGAAATTAATGATGTGATATATGATAATTCCGTGTGGCTATTTCTAGCCGAGTGCAGCCCTTGTAAGGCAGACTCTCCGATGAGGGTGGACAGCATCTGCCATGTGTAGGTAACTGCATGTTATTGTGGTGAAGGATAGCATTGTGTGTGGTGTGAGTTGCAGGGATGTTGGGGAAAGCACAAACACCCAGCCCCCGAGCCACTGAAATTAACCAACGAAGGTTAAAATCACCGAGCCGGCCGCTGACCATCCAGCCAACGAGTCAGACTGTGATATATGACAGAAGGAGGGGAGAGATGAAAGCCGGTGCCGGCTCACAGCCTACTCATGTCGGATAGCACCAAGGGGTCTGTTCATAGCTTAACGTCTTAATTCGACGGACGAATCACCTTCACCATGCCCTCATTCCATATGAACAATGCGGAAAGATTTGGAATTGAATCCAGATGTTTGTATACCACCAGCTCCTTTATCCTGTCGTCCAACATTTTGATGGTGATTTTTTTTTTTCCGACCAACGGGACTCCATCTGGCTAAGCACGGTGTTCGACCATACAGACCTCAGGCCTTAACAATTATGGCCACCAAGCGGACTATCAGATAGCATAGTATACACTGAGTTGCCAGAAGTCACGGGAAGGGGTGTCCCATTAGAGAATGTGCCGTGTATGACCCCTGAGCGTTGCGGATAGCTGCAGCTAGGGAATTCGATCCAGGCCCGTATTTATAATCCCGGGATTTCGGGATTACACTTGGTCAATCCCGGGATTGAATATTACAAATAAAAAATAAGAAAATATTACAGAAATCAGCTGTTTAATCAGCAAATTGAAACTTAGACAAAATCAACGTATTTTACGGTGTACAGTACACCTAGTTAATGTAATCACTCTAACTAATCAGACTTAGAGTAAGACTAATCAGATTTAACATCACTCAGTCTCTATGTTAAAATTATCCTTGGCGTCTCCGAAGACCTTAAAAAGTAGTTAGTGGGACGTAAAACAAATACTATTATTTTTAAAATTATCCTTCTCCATGAATCAGTGAGAAGTCTTTAAACTTACATAATTTTTTTAAAAAAACTTATGTAACAAACTATGAACAAACTATGCAAATAAACTTTTGAAATTAACAACAGTCTCTCTGAACATAGACTAAATAGACGACTTTCATGTAACAACATAATAAGTAGGTAGAAAGTTTCTTAGCAAAAAGTATTTAAAAATAAACATTAATCAGTCATCACATTTCACATTCCTCGTAAATATAAAGAAAACTAATTTAATAGGAACATTCTAAACTGAATTGCAAAAATATGATCTGAGAAATAACGCGTCCAGTGTCTCATCACCAAGCCTGCTTCTCATTTTGTTACACATATATTCAGCTGCTGAGAAAGCTCATTGTGGTCAGATTATCACGCACACAGGGGACGAACAATACAGTCATGCGCTAAACGAGAACAGGCATTTCCATACCGAAAACGCACTGAGACTTTCGCTTCACGCAGCCTATTTCGCAATTTTTTTAAATGATGTTAATCCCGAAAACTACGGGATTGAAAAGCGGTCTGGATCCCGGTTTTCGGGATCCCGGGATCGATTTCTCTAGCTGCAGAGTAGCTGAGCAGACTGTCACAGACAACAATGTCACGAAAATGGCAACATTTCGCAAGTTAACCGACTTTGAACGTGGAATGATCATCGGCGCACTGCGCATGGGTCATAGCATTGTGGGTATTACACGCGAATTCGGGTTTCCGAGGTCAACATTATGGAGAGTGGAATTTCAATATCGCAGAGAGAATGTTACCACCCGCGTTAACAGCCGCACGGGAAGGGCGCAGGTGTTTAACGAACGGACATCGCGTCGCCTTCGCAGAACCATATTAGGTGCTCGACGGGCTACTGTGAGTCAGATCACCGCTTAGCTGAATCTTGGGAGTCAGGAACCCATTTCCACCGGACTGTAAGGAGGCAACTGCACCGCACAGGCTTCACCTGCCGACGACCAACTCGTGTCCACTTGCTGACACCTCGACACAGAGCTCAACGACGTGCATGGGCCCGCGAACATCGGCAACAGACCATGGAACAGTGGCGGCGTGTGGTATGGCCCGATGAATCCCGGTTCCAGTTGTATCGAGCTGATGGGCATAGAGTGTGGCGTATGCCCCATGAAGCTATGGATCCTGCGTGGCAACAAGGTTGTGTCCAGGCGGGAGGTGGCTCAGTTCTGGTCTGGGCGGCGTTCTCATGGTCGCAATTAGACCTCATTGTCCGGCTGCAGGGAGCGCTGGCAGGTGGACGTTATGTGGACATTCTTTCAGGCCGTCTGCATCCCTTTCTAGCCCTAGAGTACCCTGATAGAGATGCCCTGTTTCAAGAGGAGCATGCGCCATGTCACCGCTCTATGGTGGCATGCAGGTGGATGGAGGAGCAGGAATGAAGTTACGACCATGGATTGGCCCTCCAGATCCTCCTATCTTAATCCAACCGAGCATTTATGAGATGCTGTCGATGCCGCTGTATGCTCCATGAGCCTCGCGCCAACTACACAATACCAATAATTGTGGGTAGCAGTGTAAGATGCGTGGGGTCCAGATCCCTCCAGAACGATTCCAACACCTTGTAGAGTCGATGCTTCGCCGTACTGCTGCCGTTTTGAAGGCTCGCGGAGGAGCAACTCGTTATTTACATCACATTCATTGTCTTCCCATGACTTTTGGCCACTCAGTGTTTATGACTCAGAAATTCTTACATGTGCTTCAACATACATGAGAATTATATTGAATAGGAGCCACTAGAGACAACTCTCTTTTAAACTGTGAAAATATTCTCCTAACATTGCAGACGAAATGGCGGCCCGACCTAATGCTGTAAGTTAATATGAAACAAACGGTGTTGGGTACATCAACACCGTGCACTAATACAGTGTAGTAGAACTTCTCCTAAACTAAAATGAAAAGACATGACATTCATTTTCCTCGTAGACGCACTTTGGAGTTTCTTTCTACATGCATTCCTACTTCTGAAACAATTTCAAGTCTCTCTGCATCTCTTCTATAGAGGAAGTCATTTTTTCACACGAAATATCTTAATGAGTTTCTGTTGCTCCCACTGCAACTCATCCTCGTACATGTTTGATGTCATGCATTGAACAAGACACTCAACATCCATGAAAGGATCCTCTGTGTACACAGCGTCATCAATGGACTCTGACTTCTGTTGTACCATCAACACATTGTTTTTAAAAATTCGCCAAGTTTCAGATTAGCGCTTTCAATTTCACATTCATCACTTCTAGAAACGTGCCCGTTATATATACATTTTTATCCAATAATACTTATTATGCAGTGTCCACCCGTTTTATTGAAAATGTCCGCTACTGAGAAGCAATTATTTCATACATGCCCCATGAATTTCCGCCGGAAAAGTTTTAAAAAGTTCCCTATCGAGAAAAGTATATTTTCAGAAATGTCTATTTAAGAGGAGTTTCACTACACTGCCACTACTATTCATACCAGTATTAGCACTGTTACTATTTACACCTTCAACAATGGGTCCCAGGGACTCTCTACTTGGGAGCGTGGATTGGCGACCACGGGGCCCTTAGCTGAGTCCTGGTAATGCTTCCACTTACTTGTGTCAGGCTCCTCACTTTCATCTGACCTATCCGACCTCCCTTGGTCAACTCTTGTTCTTTTCCGACCCCGACGCTTTTAAGTTTCCGAGGGCTAGGGAGTCTTTCATTTTCACGCCCTTCGTAGCCCTTGTCTTTCTTTGAGCGATACCTTCATTTTTTGAATTGTCGGATCCCTTCCATTTTTTCTCTCTGATTAGGGTTATATATAGGATGGTTGCCTAGTTGTATTTCCTCTTAAAACAGTAATCGCCAACAACAACCACCACCACCACCTTCAACAATGTGTGATAGAGCGCGGCACTACGGAATTAAAGAAGCGTTCGCTACATTTACATGTAAATTACATAAAATGACCACTGAAATAAATGTTTTCTTGTTCAGGAAGTTTCAAATAGTTTATTTCTGATAAAACCAAGGATAGTTCACGTTCGTGATTTCAGAATAGCATATTCCTAACTCGAATAACAAGTGATCGCACAAATTGCCATTTCAAGGTAGAGGTTCCGACGGAGTGGAAATATCAGTCGATTCTTTGGCAGTGGGCGTCCATGAAGTAGAACACCACGAGGAGATCGTAATTTGATCCTTAAGACGATGCAGTTGGAATATGGTAAATGATTTCACTACGGATGGAAAATAGTATCAGGGACTAACATATTCATTTCTGGGGAGACGCTTAGTCACGGAGTCAACTTCAGTACCAGGTTAATTTCTACGCTGGGCATAGAGATCGTGGTAATGCAGTGACACTGAGGTTATGGGAAGTGGAACCGTTTATTTTTCGCTCCTCCGTGGTACGGAGATGACTTTAGACACCAAAGAAAAAAGCCATTTGAGAGAATGGTCTGAAACTATTCAAAGTAGACATTCTAACACAGGGTGGTCAGAAACAACGTGAACCGGGTATATAAGCGTTAGCGCGTTGGTGATACTGATAAATAATTTGAAAACATTAATTCGATATCTCGCGCCGTTGTAATTTTATCAGCTACTGAAGTTAGCCAATCAGATCACTTCGCGGACGAATTCGAATGGGCTTCGCGGGGCGGTGTTGCTAAATCTACACGTAACATAAAACCTGCCTGAGAGCCAAGCCGAAAAATCAGCGTCAAACACGAAAACACCGCGGGTTTCAGCCGATTTCACTGCAGCATACTTGCTATGGCAGCATCCTCTCAACTCGGTCCGAGTTCAAATCTCTTCCCCAGCTAAGTTGTTTTCCTTCGGTTGGTGCTCTCGAGCTGGTCTTGAGCCACGTGCAAATGTATCAACACCGCCTCGCAAAGCCCATCTGATCGGCTAACTTCAGCGACTGATAAAACGACAATGGTGCAGGATATCGAATTATTTATTTCAAATATCAGTATGACCAACACTCTAAAACTCATATACCCGGTTCGCGGTATTTACGACCACCCTGCATAACAAGTAAACACCAATGATTGTTAGTCTTTGTACCATGTACAGTACTGGGGGGCGTGATCAGCTCAGTGGCTCAGCTTCTGGCTTTTGACCCGGAAGGCTGACGTTCGGATCCCCGCCGATGCTGGATTGAGATTTTCATGTCAAAAACAATGTAGCGTCAGAAAGGGCATCCGACCTTAAAACCCAACCACAAGCAAACGAGCCTGCGATGTTCCACCGATCCACGAATAGTTGGGATAAGCTGAAGGAAGTTAGCATGTACAGGAATCGACATTGTCTTTCCAAGACAACTTAGGTTCAACAATGATACCTAATATATGCACCAATAGCCAGACCTTTTTAAAGGGAATATCAATAATTTTGATTTTAGGGTGTTTAAAAAGGAGACTGATGGTGCTAAACTACTAACTGCGTCCTTGATTTCACAAGTCCCCGTAAGATAATTATTATTGCTTTTCTCCCGTACAAGTTGCTTTACGTCGCACCGACACATATAGGTTTTACGGTGACAATGGGACAGGAAAGCGCTAGGAAAAACATCTTCAGGACTGCCGATAGTCGGGTTCAAACCCACTATCTCCCGAATACTGGAGACTGGCCGCACTTAAGCGACCGTAGCTACCATGCTCGGTATTATTACTGCTAATACAGAACTGAACACTAGCAGGTAAGTCAGTTATTGCTATACATAAATAACACAGGTCTCAGAACAGCACCTTGTGGAACACCATTTCTAGATTCTACTTCAGACCATTCAGTTTAGCTTACTGCATCTAGTTTGAAATATAAGTGACGGACGTTCACAGTTCTCCATTCTTTATACCCGGATAAATAAGTTTGATAATAAGGATGGCGTGTTCGACGCAATCAAAAGCATCGCTAAGGTTACAGAGAGTGGCATTCACAAGCAGTGTTCCGTTTCAGTTTAACTATGACTAATACCGAAAAAATACTAATGGTCATAAAATAAATTTGTTCTCTAAAAAAGTATGGGATTGTTCCTTCATGGTTGTTTCCAATATGTTTCATACACTGTAAGAATGCAGACATCTGGCACAACTATTGTAGATGGTATACCACTTACCAAGACCAGTGGTGTCCGCTACCTTGGGTCGCAAGTAACAGCTGACGGAGACATGCTTTTATAGATGCCAGGAACGCTAGTGAATGCTGTTCGAATGAAGTGGCGCTAAACCACTGGTGTCCTCTATGATCATCAGAACCTATCAGACCGTCAAAGGTCTGCCGAACTATCATCCACCCGGTAAGCGTTATATGGAGGCTGAATGCTGGGCTGTCATGAAGCGACATGAGCAAGCACTGGTCTGTGGGTGTGACGCGGTTGGACCGAATGAGAAACGAGTACATCCGGAATACCTTAGGTGTGTCTTTCATTTCAACAGAAATAAGAGAAGCTAGACTACGGTGGTATGGGCACGTGGTCAGAAGACAGGCAGGGGCGGTTGCAAGAGCAGCCCTCCAGCTCAACCCAGATGGACGAATGTCTCCAGGAAGGCCTAAACGGAGGTGGAAGGACTGCTTGCAGAAAGACATGCAAGTTGTCGGTGTTTGCCTAGCTGATGCAGTAGACAGGACAAAATGGAGGACACGATGCAGTGTGGCGGACCCCACGTGAAAAAAATGCGCCAAAAAAGAGGAAGAAGAAGGCACTGTAAGAATGTATTTTGGTCTGTAACCTCCTAAATTTTTAATTACGTTTTGTAAATACTATACGTATTTAAGAAAACTTGAGAAAATAAAGAAAACAACCATTTATGAAGGAATTATTTTTGTTATTCAGTTCATAATGAATAATTGTCTTTAAATGGATTAATGATTTATTGACCGATGATCAGCTTACGCGGCGCTGGCAGTGAAGTCATCAACCCTGTAATAAGACAAGAATGTCTGTCACTGCTAGAAGAGTTAATATATTCTGATAAGGAAAAGGAAGGACTGTGAAATGTGAAGGAGAGATTCTCGACGACAAGTGAAGCCGAAGACGAAAGATACAGGGTCGGGGGGGGGGGGGGGGAGGGGGAGAGAAAGTAGAAGCATTGCCAAATTCACCTGAGGCTTCAGAATCATTCCACACGTCTCGAAAATTGAGAGATCCTGGGTGTACTCATGAAGAAATTCGATCTTTCTTTTGACAGTCTTGTCTACATTTCATTGGAAGATGTAGGGGAATTCAATATTTGTCTTCTAGGGATTATAGAATAGACAAGCGTCTGTCGGACAATGATGTCACTCGAGAGAGGAGCGTTCCAGTGAATTATCAGCGCGTTATCACGGTTGGTGCGTGCGCAAGGAGGCGGGGAGAGAGCACAGGCCGCGCCGGGCGGGCGTACTTCCAGCTGCTTCGCGCCTTAAAAGGTAGCGCCCGGCACCTCGCGACTTGAGAAGGGTTCTGCGGCGTAACACGGGACGGCGTGGCGTGGGGCAGTACAGCCGCGCCAGCGAAAACACGCTACCAGGTCCTCACTTCGTGTCTTCTATCATTTACTCATCTTGTTGCGAGCATCTGATCATGACCATGGTCGGGGAACGCCATCACCCCCTCTTTGCAGTAGGCAAAAAACTGGTATTGTGTCAATCTGGCAGTCTGCCTTCCCTGACGCAAGGATAGCACAAATCATGCCCCACCAGACCCACCACATCATCAGTCTGAGGTCACTGGCTCATTTTGAGCTTACTTTAGAGTCAATTAGATGTTAAGAGACAAATATAGCCTTCTTACTTAGTTCCGTACAAACACAACCTTGACATTGTGCCCATAAACACAGCACAATTATAGAAAATAAACATGAACCGCGCTTGAAGGATGCTCGTCCTTAGCGCTCCTCTACATACACGAAAATAACTTTACGCTAGGTTAACTTAGGCCCAACTCTGATGGAAATATCTACATGGAGTACCGTACGTTACAAGATTAGAACTATCCTACACGGACGAGTGCTCAGATCCCGCGAATGACTGGTGTCAATATGAATCTTAACAGATGTTGAAGGGTTGTCAAGTGAAGGGGTTCTGTGGCACCGGAAACGACACAGAGGTCAGTGCACTGGGAAGGAAAGCAGAGTACAAAGTAAAGTAAAGGAAAGGAAGGGTTGTCTGGTATAGCAGACTGGTGCGCCAGTTGCCATGTGCCTTGAGTACCCACGGTAGCACGTGCCCCTGGCTATCTTTAGCCACATGATCCCCCTCCCATCCCAGCCAGCGAGCGTCTTGTTGCATCGTTCCCCCCTCTTGGCCCGCCAGACGCCCCGCATCCACCGGAAAGCTGCCAAGCTACGACCTGAAGCATTAGTTCTGGTCCCGAGATCAAACCCAGTCATATAACGTTCGCAATCCAAAGCTTCTGATTTTGAGCAATAAATGTTACAAGCGATTGCAACAGAAGTATTGTTGTCTCAACGACATCAAACCCGGAACTGATTAAACGTAACCTTCTATCCCTAAGATAACGGCTTAAATCCCGCCACAGGTCGGTGGCACTTACGTGTATTTAAATTCCACAATTACGTAACTCTGACTTCTGACACGCTAATGTAATAATGATCTACGGCCTCCGGAAAGGCCTGGTATAGATTTTTCGAGTTGACGATAATGAGTAACTTGCGCGTATGTTAGGACTGTGCTCTACATAGGACGAAATCCAACGTTAAAGGCGGTACAAATACCTAGTCCTCGAGCCACAGAAAATAACCAATGAAGGTTATTAAAATCTCTGAACCGGCCGGGAATCGAACGCGGGTCCCTTTGGACCGAAGGCCATAATGTTAACCAGTTAGCATGGTTTTATTACTCTCAAAAAGATACCGGATGACGATCTGAAAGAGTAAATCTGGTGTCTCCTATGTTTAAGCACTCGCATTCGCCTTCCGACAGCCGAGATTCGATCTTGCAATTCTGACTAGGCCTACATGAAGACATTGTCTTATTAGGTGTACCATAGTTTGATAGTCAATCATCGTACGTCCAATGCAATGGTGTGAAATCTGATTGGGCCGTGTACACACATCGAGGAAAGAATTACTGCGGGAAGGACGTGTCTGCATGGTCGAATCAATGAATGACCACATTCATGTCCAAAACACACCCTACGCACGTGAGCTCACATAAGTTTCTTGAAACAGAAAGAAAAAAATAAGAAAATCTCTCAAATCTTACACTGACTTATTCTATATAGTATTAGTCAAAAGAGTAACACAGATCACAATTTATAATTCGTAGGAGTCGGGAACTACATCGACAAAGCAGTATGAATGATCTGCAACTAAGATGTATGGCAACATGACTTCACGTGTATCAGGTGCACGGACCGGAGTGCGCCAAGGATGTGGTGGACTTAACCGCACAGCCAGCCTGAGTCAGCCGGACGACTCCTAGCTCTTCGGCTATTTTTAAAGCCCCAATCATTGCACAAGCAGAGGCTGTTCCATCGGTGACAATCTATGCGACTGTCATACGCAAACGATGCTTGGATGTTCCGGCTAAGTGCACAAGTCACAACTGCAGTACAGTCCAGCCTCCCCAAAAATATCACAACCATTAGAAACAAAGTTACAATGTAAACAAGCAAACAAAAAGAACGTTTTAAGATGTAAAAATTACAAAAAAGGGAAAACATGTAGGAATTTAGTCAGTCAGGTTACAGATTTTTTAAAATCTGGACCAGTCTTCCTTGTATGGTGCTTATCTGACGGAGTTTCGATCACTATTCACTTCTGAAACATGCAGGGTCGATCGCAGAAACGATGACTAGTTTTAAGCCTTAGACAACGTCTACGTAAACAACGTGTAAATCGTATCTTAGAAGTGAAGCTTCCACGGTGTGAAGAATTATTTAATTTATTTTCCGGGTTGAACCGTGTTGTACTTGTACGTATATCACGTACAGTATATACGTACAAGTACAACACGGTTCAACCCGGAAAATAAATTAAATAACGTGTAAATCGAGCACGATCTTCCATTGCATAAACAATGTTCAGACGGTGTTTAGCTAGACGCCGTTTAAAGTTTCAATATTGGTTCGAAAATGGAAGTAGAATCTTCCATGTAACTCTGCTTGTCGCACCCAATGAAATTCCTCGGTGCGTGAGCCAAACGGCGCCAAACGTTAGTCAGCTGTCATCTTCCTACACATTACTCAAATATGGCTACGTATGAGCATGACTTGCCCACAGTCCGACTCCTTGGCTGAATAGTCAGCGTACTGGCCTTCGGTTCACAAGGTCCCGGGTTCGATTCCCGACCGGATCGGGGACTTTAACCTTCATTGGTTGATTCCAATGGCCCGGGGGCTGGGTGTTTGTGCTGTCCCCAACATCCCTGCAACTCACACATAACACTATCCTCCACCACATTAACACGCAGTTACCTACACATGGCAGATGCCGCCCATCCGCATCGGAGGGTCTGCCTTACAAGGGCTGCACTCGGCTAGAAATAGCCACACGAAATTATTATTATTATTATTATTATTATTATTATTATTATTTTCCCACAGATAAGAATATCGCTTTCATAATATTATCGAAAATTGTATGGATTATATGCATTGTATGGAAGTGAAACATGGACGATAACTAGCTCAGAAAGAAGGAGAATAGAAGCTTTTGAAATGTGGTGTTACAGAAGAATGCTGAAGGTGAGATGGATATATCGAATCACGAATGAAGAGATACTGAATCGAATTGGCGAGAGGAGATAGTTGTTGTGTTTTTTTTTTGCTTTACGTCGCACCGACACAGATAGGTCTTATGGCGATGATGGGACAGGGAAGGGCTAGGAGTGGGAAGGAAGCGACCATGGCCTTAATTAAGGTACAGCCCCAGCATTTGCCTGGTGTGAAAATGGGAAACCACGGAAAACCATTTTCAGGGCTGCCGACAGTGGGGTTCGAACCTACTATCTCCCGAATACTGAATACTGGCCGCACTTAAGCGACTGCAGCTATCGAGCTCGGTGAGAGGAGATCGACTTGGCTAAATTTGATGAGAAGAGATAGAATAATAGGATACATCTTAAGCCACCCGGGGCTTGTTCAGTTGGTTTTTGAAGGAAGTGTAGGTGGTAAGAACGGTAGGGGTAGACCAAGGTATGAATATGACAAGCAGATTAGAGCCAAATGTACGATGCAATAGTTACGTAGAAATGAAAAGGTTAGCACATGATAGGGTGGCATAGAAGGCTGCATCAAACCCGTCTATGGACTGATGACTGAAACAACAACAACAACAACAACATCGAAAATAATGCGACACGCCACCGTAAGAGGAAGTGTAGCTTTGATTATAGTGTTGTTACGGTGAGTGTAATCTAAATAGCTTTTGCGAAGGGAAGATGAAACTACACTGGCCGGCAAAAAAAGTGGATTGTTTCAATGGATATAGTGTTAGTCCAGTGTCCTAAATAAATAATAATACTGATAATACTAATCAAACATTATGTTACCTTCACGTTTAACACTAAATTCACTTTCAAAATTTATCTGACATTCACTTTATTATGACATTTTATCGTTTCTGTAATTCCTGTAATTTTTACTCATTTTCATGTCTTTCACTGTATTTAAGTTAACTCCAATTTTAACACTTTCACTGATTTACACTGTCAGAAAATGTTTTAGCAAACCACTAGAGACATTAAAATCTGGTGTTTCCGCCTCTGGCAGTGATGACCTCCTGGAGGCGTTGTGGTACACTGCGCACTAGATTCCTAATTGTTTCCTGAGGAATACTGTTCCATTCTGTCACCAATCGTGCCCTCAGTTCAGCCAGAGTCTCGATATTCTGAGACCGAAGTCTTCTCCCAATCATATCCCATACGTGCTCTATGGGATTTAGGTCAGGACTCCTTGCTGGCCAGTCTAGAGTTTGAATTCCAACTTCTTCTAGGTAACGGGTGACGATACGGGCGACGTGCGGGCGAGCATTGTCGTGCATTAAAATGAAATTGTCGCCCGTAAATTGTGCAAATGGGACAACATGATCCTGCATAACTTCTTCCACATAGCGGTGAGCAGTGAGAGAACCGCCATCAAGAATCACAAGCTCGGTACGGGATTCAAAGTTTATGCCACCCCACACCATCACAGAGCCTCCCCCAAATGGTGTCCTTTGGGAGAAAGTTACGGGTGAGAATCGCTCTCCAGGCCTCCTCCACACTCTTTCTCGCCCATCTGGAGATCTCAGACAGAAGCGGCTCTCATCTGTAAAAAGCACCATGCTCCAGTCCTGAATGGTCCAGTTTCGATGCTGCATCGCGAACTCGAGTCGTCTTCTCCGATGCTGCCCCGTTAATAGTGGCCCTGTAGCGGGCCTTCTTGAAGTAAGGTTAGCCTCCTGGAGCCTTCGTCTTACGGTTCTCTCACTCACACGGACATTTCTTGTAGCCTCTAGACGATTTCTCGCCTGAACCGCTGTTGTTCTTCGGTCTCTCAAGACTTGGAGGACAAGAAATCGTTCATCCCTGGCGTTCGTAATTCGTCGACGTCCAGATCCCGGTCTCCTTTCGCATGTTCCACGTTCACGATAACGTTGCACGGCCCGTTGTACACTTCCATAAGATGCTCCTACAGCATGGGCCGCATACCGAAGGCTGCGACCGTCTTCAACCAAGGCGATTACGCGTGCAACATTTTCTCTACTTAGAGGCATCTTGACTCATCAAGGATCGAACAAAAACTGATTTGGAACTCCCCAGAGTTTGTACAAAGAACATCACTGCAAATTTTTACAGTAACTTTAACGCTTGATTAGGGGGCGAGGAACCACGTTAAAAGGGACCGTCATAAAACCATAAAAGTTAAAAGGGATCGTCATAAAAGCTAACGGCATGGAAAATTATCTCTAATAGTCGATCAATTCGGACCATATGCACCACACACTTACCAGAGAGTGCTGAAAACATTTATTTATAAAGAGGAACATCACAAAATGAAATATGTCCTTAAAAATTTGTTTTAGCGAACAGAAAATCAACATTTTCAAAGTGATCCACTTTTTTTGCTGGCCAGTGTATATTACTGGGATAACCGAATGAGTTGTACGGGCCATATAGATGTAGCTCCCATTCCAGAGATCATAGTTCGAAACGCACCATCGGCAGCCCTGAAGACTGTTTTCCGTAGTTTCCACATTTTTACATCGGGCAAATACTGGGGCTGTTATTATAGCCACACAACTTCCTTTCCAGTCCTTGCCTTTTCCGATCTCATAGTTGCTGAAAAAAATTACCTGAATTAGTACGACGATTATCCGAAAAAGAAAAAAAAAGCACATACAATTTACTTTTAGTGCCACTATTATGTGTGCTTACTTGGCAGTAAATTTAATAACTGAATCCCTCCCGGCTGATGTATATGACAGCCCTCAGACGATCGGGACAAGTTATTCTGATATGGATGTAGTCGAAGTGACCTATAATTCCGGGGAAATTATCCCAGAAATAATAAAATATATCGGTTGCCAAGAATTGCAATCAGGTTGACAACTACACGACTGTCCCTTGTGTCATATATTTCATGGTACATAATCTCTGATTGTGATTCACTCCTAAAATTTGAGGTTAAACAGTGTTCTCGGCAGTGTTTAAACATGGCCGGTTGAACATCGGTTGTAGACAGTGTTTAAGTCATAAATAACGTCTTTGCAATGCGGAAACCATACTTAGACAATGTTTAACCGTAGACATCCTCTAAATACCGTTTCTGCACTCGACCCTAACAATAGAATTGTCAAGTAACTAAGATACAAAATCCATCGACCTGGATAAAATAAGAAAAAGAAAACTTTTTTTTTTCAGTTTATCCGAATTATTTCTGGGGTTGCTTCTTTGTGTTGTTTTTTCCTTGCTAGTGGTTTACCATCGTAATAGTGCAAAAAAGGTTTTTAGGCAACACTGCGTATGGGTAAGGACTAGGACTGGGAAGGAAGCAGCCATAGTCCTGACTCAAGTGCAATCCCATCATTTACTTGGTGGAAAGATGGGGAAACAATGGAAACCATCCTCAGAACTCTCGACTGTGAGATTCGAACCCACCATCTCCCGAATGCAAGCTTAAAGCTACTCGACGCGTACCCTGAAGCCAACTAGCTCAGTCACCTGGGTTTTCATCTGTAAAAGTTGTACCTTACGATCCCCAAGGATTCGAACGGCATTCGTCTGCTCCGAAATAGGTCTTCGTTTTTAAACTGCGAGTGAATCTAATGCAAAACTCTCTTCTGGGTCAGAAATTGATTCCGCAGCCTTGGACACAAGCGACTAGCACACATCAAGGTGATTAGTTGTTTTCTGGCCAACAAACAGGATTTCTCAAACAATACTAAGTACTGTGAAACTCTACTGTGAACTCAAATCTATTTCATTACACCTACAATAAACAATGTACAAAGTAGAAATTATGGTGAGTTGGCGAAGTGATTTACTCACACGACTCCCAACTCGATCATGTAGATGTTACTGCCTTACGTAAGGGACATGCGATATGGGTACAATTCGAGTGTCCTGGGTTCTGAACTTGAATACTTCTGCCGAGATTTTCAACAGGATCAGTACTTAGGAATAGGTAAGGCATCTGGCCATAAACATCTGACCAGGATCCAAATTGACCCCAGCTGCCCCATCAACCGCACTTCAATATGATCAAGTTGTAAACGTGGGAAGTTTGGCAATGAAGAAAAACAAAGCTAGAAATTACGGTACACACAGATATACTATGTTCAAGTCAATCTAACATATGGCTTTACCATGATCTACAACAATAATGTTGATAGGCGACATCAAGCAAGAAATAGCGTTTTGAATGAAGGTGAACTTATAGGCGAACCTAGGCGATAACGGGATAGGAATAGTTCTGATGAAGTTTTGAATCAGATTATTGGGAAGAGAACAATGCTGATATTAGAATCACACGTGAGTACCCGGAAAGAATGACTAATAAACTGCAGTGCCATGCAACAGCAGACACAAGAGGAAGGAATGTCACCGTCGTTCCCTCCTGTGTATAAGTACCCTCGTGTGATCTCTCAAGCGTGGTGAGTAGGAAGCAACCTTATGAATTCTAGATTTCTTGAAGAGTGGTCTGGATTTGGCCATGTGCATTTTACTATGACGTCGGTTGGAGTGCTCCTCGCTGATAAAGCTGTGATAGCGATGTTCCGTGTATCGCCCCCGCACTTGGCTGTCTGTCTGCTGGAAGGCTAGTCTCGTGCTCCTCCACAGCTCTCAGTCATAACAGAGAAAACGACTCTCTGTGTTCAGGACCTAATATTTTTTGGATATACCACACTCTTTCTGCCTAGAATGTGTCACATATAGGAAACGTCTCTTCGCAGCGATATTCATCATTAACACTAAAACTGCTGACCCCAGCTGAGTGGTTTAGATGGTTGTTCGTTGTCTCTCTTGAGCCCAAGCTGATAGTTCGATCCTACCTCAATTCTGTGGTATTTAAAGGTGCTCAAATACGCCAGCCTCCTGTCGGCAGATTTATCGGCACACAAGAGAACTGCGGGACAAAATGTTCCGCACCCCGAAAATCGTAGTGGTAGTGGTGGTAGTAGTAGTAGTAGTAGTTAGTGGAACCTAGAACCATAATATTTATTATATAATAATAATAATAATAATAATAATAATAATAATAATAATAATAATAATAATAATAATAATAATAATGTTATTTGCTTTACGTCCCACTAACTACCTTTACGGTCTTCGGAGACGCCGAGGTGCCGGAATTTAGTCCCGCAGGAGTTCTTTTTAGGTGCCAGTAAATCTACCGACACGAGGCTGTCGTATTTGAGCACCTTCAAATACCACCGGACTGAGCCAGGATCGAACCTGCCAAGTTGGGATTAGAAGGCCAGCGCCTTAACCGTCTGAGCCACTCAGTCCGATATTATTATTATTATTATTATTATTATTATTATTATTATTATTATTATTATTATTATTATTATTATTATTATTATTATTATTATTAGTATTATTATTAATGTTATGAAAATGCTGAGTTATTTTGCTTACCTTTGACATTAGTTATTCTATGATATTCTAATGCGTCCATGAAGAGAACAACTTAGGAATTATCAAATGAAATGAAGTACGTGTGCCAGAAAGCTTTTTGAGCAAATAACAAAAATAAGAAAATTCAACTCTGAGGGTGTATTTATTTTGTTGTGTGTGTGTGTGTGTGTTTTTCTTTGACTTGGCATTGCATCGACACAAATAGGTCTTATGGCGAAGATGGAATAGCAGAGGTCTGGGAGTGGGAAGGAAGCGGCCGTGACCTGAATTAAGGTACAGCCTGGTGTGAAAATGGAAAACTAAGAAACACGTCCTTCAGGGTTACCGACAGTAGGGTTTCAAACCGATTATTCCCGAACTGAAGCTCAGATCTGCGCGACTCCAACGTACGGCCAACTTGCTCGGTCTTACGATCTTACCGTTCAGATACAATGCTATATACAGAGTGAAGCGTAATTCGCGCACTCGGGCGTCGCAGCGCGACTCCTCACATGCCAGCAATAAAAAATGTCTCTTACAAAATTTCGTTTTGCGAGTATATCCGGCAGAAAAACGACGTTGAAGAGTAAGTAGCAATCTGGCAACACTGTAACCACATGTAGGGTAACTACCTCTGTCAGCGGAAGTTAGTCGTACTGTACAGTTGGTGCAGTGGATAGAGTTTTGGGTTAGCATGGAGGAGGTCGAGTGATCGATCCTGGGTTGAGGCGTTTGTTTTTTATTTCGTAAATGTAGTCCAGATGGTATGGTATCTGACATCTTAATCGTCAACAGCGATTGCAGTGGGTCCTCTAGAAACCATTTGCACTTACATACTACGATCCTAGAAATGGACGAACAGTCGTTTTCATTGGTCAGCTTTGAAAGGCGCCCTTTCCACGTCGTGGGCATGAATTTATTCGCACCACTTCATCTACTAGACGCAAAACCTGTTTGTTTCAGCTGTCTATTTCTTATTAGTCTAACCAGGTATTTGTTGTTTCAGCGTTACAAAATGTTGTAAATGTAGGATACATGTGACCTCAGAAACGGCGTCTTACTGTATTACAGTAGGTAATGTCAGATGGAAATTAGCAAATAAAAATGCGCCTCAACCCAGGATCGAACCATCGACCTCCTGCATGCCAACCAAAAACTCTACCCACTGCACCAACTTTACAGTACGACGAGAACGTGCTGACAGCGGTAGTTACCCTACATATGGTTACAGTGTTGGCAGATTGCTACTCTTCAACGTCCGTTTTCTACCAGATATACTCGCAAGACGAAAATTTGTAAGAGACATTTTTGTATTGCTGGCATGTGAGTGGTCGCGCTGCGACGCCCGAGTGCGCGAATTACGCTTCACGCTGTATCGTGCCGCTCATGCGTGGTAATACTGAAGTTGTTTGAAAGCCGCCGAAAGTCTACAATAACTATACTGAAACCATGTGATGATGCCAGTATAGAGTTGGAAAAACTTATCGCGAGTAAAGACATGACTGCCAATCGAATCACACATATTTGAAAATTTCCTACTCCGCCGCTCTATCAGTGGGTGAAAGCTGCACTCCCAGAGATTCACAGCAAACTCGAGGCTCTAAAAGAGTCTGACATTGTTTCCCCTCATTTATGCCAGGCGAGTCACTTTTAACTTTACTGTCCAGTTCCTCTTCTTTGTTCTGTTCTTATTTGAGACGTCTGGGATTAAATTTTACTTCCCCCGCTTTACATGACACCCCTCCCCCCCTTTTTTTTTCTTTTCAACTTCATATGCTTACTTTTGCAGGTCTACTATAGTTAAAAAGAACATCAGTAAACTCAGCAGTGTATGGTCACAAGTTTTCTGAATTGCAAACAACAACACAACAACAATATTCATGATTTTATAGTACAGCAAAAGCCTCCTTGGCTCAGGCGGCAGCGCGCCGGCCTCTCACCGCTGGATACCATAATTCAAATCCCGGTCATTCCATGTGAAATCTGTGCTGGACGAAGGTGAGGCAGGGTAGGTTTTTCTCCGGGTACTCCGGTTTTCCCTGTCATCTTTCATTCCAGCAACACTCTCCAATATCATTTCATTTCATTTCATCTGTCAGTCATTAACCATTGCCTTCATTAATTCATTCATTCCATCCCTGGCCCGGTCACTGACAGGAAAACAGGTTGTAGGTTTTCATTTTCATTTATAGTACAGCAGTGATATAAATATAGCGAACAGTTTATCAACCCCTTAGTCCCTCCCATTTCTTGATACAGAGTCGGGGATGATGCGAGATGAATGTATATAGCACATTTTTACGGTCGCATGCACTTTCTGACATCAACCTCGAGTGACGAGCTAATGAATATCAAATTAATGGCAGTGAATGAAATTAGCGAAAAATAAACCTAGAATGACTGACAAACATACAACATGGCGCCTTAAATCATTCTGACAAAATCCATTATAAATAAATATACCACAATTCAAGAGGACAACAAAGCTAACAGGTGATGAGCACAATGCTTGAAGAGTCCTTGATTACACCGACTGAGATGTCTTCCACAATGCCATGCCTAATTCCGCATTTCCTTCAAGATGTTCCACGTGTATTTGTACATACTGCCTCTGCTACCGAACAGCAGTTCCCTAACAGACCAACTGTCTGGTCGTACGTTGTAGAGCTGGCTGAGGTAGGGGGATGCATGGTTCAGTGTGTCTTTTCTCGCTGTGAGCTTCTGCGGCCTGACCTGTATCCTTTTCAACGCGTACCATACGGTTTAGGGTCATAGCTGTGCATGTGTGGATGGCAACAGTGTCAGCTCTTCTTGTAGATTTGGCGGAAGACACGCAGTGGACTTCTTCATAGACTTGCCACTTCAGTTCGTGTAATGTGCTGGCTATAGATGATCTGACTACATGATGCCGGTTCTTTTCTTTGCAGGATTCCCTTTGTAGAGATACCCAGAACGTGTGCAAGAATTTCGGTCTCGCCACAGACCGGATTGCGACAGCGAGTTGTACTTGAGCATCTGCCAGGAACTGCACGAACCGCTGACAATGGCAGACATTTTAACTGCATTCGTTCACTCCGAGAGGGAAGACTTCTGCAATTACTCATCCACACGTTAGTTTTGGGGTAATCAGTATGCACACCAACTCCTTTTCCCGTCAGGGAGGTCCTTTCCCTAAGAACCTTTCTTATTTTTCTCCCGTCCAGGGGCTATTGTTGGAGTAATCAATATTTAGTTTGCCAAGTACTGATTTCTCGCCTTCCAGATGTCTGACGGCGTGGAGATGAACATTCTTAACACGCAGCAGACGACTATTGTCGCGGCCACCAAATTAGGCGGGTGAGGAAAACTGCGCTGTCGTCAGATATGGGAACGGCGAAGCGACAGATGGTCGAGAGTCGCTTACCCCCGGGCATGGATTGGCAACGCTGATCGTGCAGTGCTGTCAAACTGAAGCCCATCCGCTCCAGGCCACCTTACCCGAGTCATTCCCTGTCAAGCAGTTGTTGAGTTCGCATCGTAAGTGCAGTTAAACATGGATAGTGAATGTGAATTGATTTGCGCTCAAGTCAAGAGAAAAGTGGCAGAGAGGAACAAGACATTTAAAATAAAGGACGTAGAAAAACTCGCGTCAAAAAGCCATCGCAGATTGGGAAAAGTGCTTCAATCGCGCGGAAAATGTTCAAATAGACGATTGGGTCAAGGAAATAGTAAGGGACGAAAGAATGGAGCCATTCATCATCAGTGTAAAAGACGAGTCAACAGATAGTGAGATGAGTGATGACAGTGACTAAGACTGCCTTGAAGCCAGAAACCGATTCTTACTTGATTGTAAATTAATGTAGGCCCAAACCTATTCTTTAAAGTTGTTCTTTTTCTATATTACTCGGTACAATATACAGTATTGAAATATTTAAAATTATAATGTAATAAAACTGATACGGATTAATATGTAATCCGAAAGTATTTACGGGGTCCTGCAGCCTGTGCTCGTGCACGCGCCCCGAACTGCCTCGGCTAGCGGCATTTACATGATCGCTTTCCGGGCCAATTTCCAGGAAAATTACAAGACTCACGGAAATATGATTCAGATAAAAAATATAAGTCAGGCGATTTTTTACATTTTTCCCGCAGACAAAATTTTATTGGCTGAAGAAATAAAAACTTGGCCGCTTACTGAAATTTTCAATGCATGATTCTACGGATTTAAACTTACTCGTTCAAGATTTTATTTTTCATACTTATTTAAAGTGGTTTATATGGAAAATAGTTATACCACTGGAATCAGCAGTCTTTTCTGAAGCTTGTAGTATAATTTGTTTCGAAACATTGTATGAAATAACATCAGGAGCTTGAGAGAGAACAACTCGCCTCGCGTTCCGAAATGATGTGTTCAGTTAGACATTTCATCGCCAGCCTTGGCAACAGCGTTATTTCTCTGACCCGCCTAATTTCGTGGCCGCGACAATAGAGATAATGAAGTGGTGAAAAAAAAAAAAATCTCATTAAGCCTTCACGAGACCCAGACAATGAAGATTTTTTGTAAAGTAGATCATCCTGGACAATCATTCGGAAGCTCAACGATTCGTTAAACTGCTCCTCTGGGATATCTTCCAACTGTATCGTACATTTTAATTAATTTTAATTAATAGTATACTGTCTTATGAACTCGGTAAGATTCTGACACATCTATCCTCACCGCACCGGTAAGCATCTTAAACGCGCCGAGCTATCCTGGTTGCTATATACTATACCTCTAATATCTAAAGATGAATTCTGACATTTTTTAGAGGGAGGTCCGTTTACTGCCTGCCGAGGCGGGATGGAGTGGGGATATGGTTGCCATAGAAAAGAGGGTGGGGCGACTGCGGTTTCTATGGAGATAAATCTTTTGACCAGATCGTCTTGCTTGGAGTTGCCAAACCTCTCACTTCTGAGTTAGATCTTGTCGCAAGCAGTTCAGTGTGAGTGGCATTCTGTTTCTGTTTTGTGGCCGTTAGTAAGTATCTAACGGTATTTTAAATACTAATTCCGTACAATCATTGTATTTCAATATATATTTCGAGTACGATGAATACTCCTCGAGGGAGAGGGAGGCCCAGGACTCGTCCACCTCGTAAAAAAAATACCGCCGGCCGTGGTGTGACAATTCATCACCAAGGAAGAGAAATTCTTTTAAGTCCTATATTTATGCCAATAAGGTGTACAGAGCCAAAGTATAGGAAAAAGGGCATGTTGAATGATTTGTCAGGCTATAGGTACCACCCCTGTTAAAGAATAATAATGTCACTGATTTTACGTCCTGTAGCACTTTCAAATACCACCTGAATGAGCCAGAATCTAACCTGCTAAGTTGGGATCAGAAAGCCAGCGCTCTACTGTCTGAGATTATCAGCCCGGTCCTTGTTAAAGATATCGGAACATGAGACCAAGTCAGTCACAGTCTGGCCAGGTAGTCTACAACAGATCACAGCGGTCAGAATGAACGAGGGAACAAGTGAGCCGGAAGCGAGAGGTAAGAGAAAGGAATGAGGGAATGTGGCAACATCGTGAAATGGCACGTGCAATGCTCCTCCCCCCAGCCCTACCTGTCAGGATTCAGCTTTAGTTATTAGAGGTATAGTACAATAGAATACTCCCATCCTTAGTTCCGGATCGCCTGCAACTAGGGAGAGAGCACGTTTTTATTACAATTCGTTAAATTTTGATACATGCATTACATTTTCATCTTATAATTATTCAACTGTTACTACACTAAATAGAATTTGTTTTGTCCTATAACAATGCTAAATTGTCTACGACAACACGTATCTTTCCTTAGCTTTATTTAATGCTTACTTTTGTGTCACTAACTGACATAATTATTAACCTACCAGTAAGTTTACTGATTATTCTAGGATACGCAAGCCTCTTATCCATCTTATCCTTATCCTACATTACTCTCGTTTGTATTTGTTTTGATGTTTTTAATTTCCTTTTTCCACATACTGTTTAGAATACAAAAAAATGCTATTCTTCCAGGTGTGATCCACTCTGTATTTATATGTCAGCAATTGTATAGAATTCTTTCTTTCTATTTTTGTTTTATATTCACCTATATAATAATAGTTTTGGAGACTAAAGCTGAAACTACTAAATTAAATCATGAGGTTATTTATTTATGCGTTTTCTACAAGCATGGGCTTCAAAATTATGTACGTTTCGGATACTACTAGTGTCGAAAAAATTAGGCTCCTTACACCATCATATCCACAGTAAACAAACCAATGATCAACTCGACTTACGATCTGAAATTAGGGCCTACTGATTCCAACGTTCTGAGGAATATATCATACTACTCTGCTTGATTATTGGATAGAAATGTATCTTCTTTTCGCGGCGAGAATTGGAAGAAGGAAGTTCATTTACTCCACGCGTGTTCTCTGTCTTAATCCAGAGCGTTATTACACCATGAAGTATTCAGACACATTAATAAAAAGCTAGAACTCGACACGTAATTAGATACGTGGTACTATGCCAGTCAAGTGGATTACAATGGCTCGTTGAGACGGCTCGAAACTGAGCTGACCAGTTCGTGAACAGC
Source organism: Anabrus simplex (assembly GCF_040414725.1). Classification (NCBI taxonomy): domain Eukaryota; kingdom Metazoa; phylum Arthropoda; class Insecta; order Orthoptera; family Tettigoniidae; genus Anabrus; species Anabrus simplex. Next base: position 143,954,344 of record NC_090268.1, read on the forward strand.
GGGCTGTGTACAAGAAGGGCCAAGTGCCCGGCGGCTCCAACTCGCACACGGAAGGGGAGTTATGCAATAATCCATGCAGATACCAGTAAACACGTGGCAAAGGAGCTCAAGGTTCCATGAATTCCTCTTTAATGCAGCCACGAAACTCGTTCGACACTACCGACAACACGTGTGTGGGGGTAGTTTTTATAGCCTTGCACCCGGAAGCAATAAGCGGGAACGACAATGACATCATTACTTCACATAATGATCTTAGAATGTTGTAATCGATCATAGTCCCGTGTACTTATTTAAGTTTATCTGATACCATGTGTAGAGTACGTATCGTTAATGGTGTACTGAGGATATAAATGGAGAGGAAGTAGCAGAAACCAATACGTTAAGTACACGCATGCACAGAAATTGTGTCCTGATATAAACAAAGCATGGCATCACCCCCTCCCCCACCCACCTGCTCTCTTTACTCATTGTTGGAGGTAGACAGCTCGCCACAAGACTGTTCTGATTGAAATGGGCACAGTGGTGGATGTATAGCAATACACACACTGCGCCTTCAACACTACCCCCTCCTTTTCGGTACTGGAGTGGCCTTCAACACTACCCCTGCACTCCCACCTCCCCCTCCGTTTCAGCACTGGACTGGGACAGTGTTGATTGTTTATGTCGGGACACCATTTATGTGCATGCGTATACATTCCAAGGCCCCACACCGCTGACTGCGTAGAAGCGTGTGACTGGGGAAGTCATGTCCATGCGCGTACCGCCATGTTGCGGACGCTCCTCAGCTTGACGAGGAGATCGTATGGAATTCATGCATGAACTTACATTTCGCACATATGAAAACACCCGCCCTTGTAAATTAATAACAGCCTATACTGACTACCGTGTACACACGCAATAAATATACATAATATCAAGACCGTAGTGATATTAAAAGGTACTTCTGTATAAAAACTGAACAATCTACACAAATCCTTTGGATAGCCCATAGGTGGCGCACATAAAAAATTAAAAAACTCTTTAGGAAACTGAATAAGAAGACTGAAAAATACACTACTACAAAAATAAATATATATAAATAAACACATATTTGAATTTCAGTCCCCGAATACAGGAAAAAAAACCAGTATACAGGCCTACGGGTACCACATAAATTATAATGTCGATCATTTTAATATAAGGGTCATGTTGTAACTGTTTTGTTTGAACATTCGGAACAGATACATAAATGAAACCTAGGCTCTACACTTTTGATTTAGTGAAATTACGAAGACATGTTCAAATGTCAGCAGTATACACTTAAGTACGATTACATATCGTGAGATAAAAATTGCCTGTCTTTTAGCAGACTGGAGGACACATTAAATATTTAAAAACTCCTGTACCTATAGCTATAATCTTCAATATCCACAAAAAGGAAACCTGTGAAATAAAATCTTTCTATGAAAGGTACATAGCTTATGATTCCTCTTTTATAAGTCATTACAGCAAATTTTACTCAATTCTCTGAACATATTGTTTAAAAAGTACACAACAGCAGAAATCTTTCTAAAACGATCAGATACATTTTTTGTCATTTCCTGAATATGAAATGCCGGCTCCGCTGTGTAGGGGTAGCGTGTCTACCTGTTACCCTGTGACTCGCGGTTCAATCCCCGGTCAGATCAGAGATTTTCACCTGGATCTGAGAGCTGGTTCGAATTCCACTCAGCCTACGTGATTACAATTGCAGAACTATCTGACGGTGAGATAACGGCCGAGAGGATTCGTCGTGCTGACCACACGACACCTCGTGCAGGCCTTCAGGCTGAGCAGCGGTCGCTTCGTAGGCCATGGAGTTTGGTTTGGTTCGGATATGAAATAACGTAATTGGATTAGTAGAAGTTAAATTTGTCATTTCTATGTGATTTGGACTTAGGTAAATGCTGCCTGACATTCATTACACTGGCGCTAGTCTGCCTCTATTGTGTATTTCTTAAAATGTCTAGGGTTAGTTTCAGTTTCTCTGAGTCGTTCAGGCTTAAGTAAGAAAGTTATAATTTAAGATGTGAAACCCTCCTCATAATATTATCTTTTTAATTACCCGTATTACTGCTTTTACAAACTCAATCTGAATTAACATTATTTGAGCACAAATAAAAATTGAAAGTGCATTCTAATTTTTCTCGAATATGGGCACCATGATTTACACCAGAAAAAAATGAAGTTGAATCTAAAACACTTGCAAAAAGATTAGTATCATAGTTAAACAGTCATTTCGATTAGCGTTTTCTAATACAGACTAGGATTGACAAGTTTATAATGAGCTTTATTTAGACTTTATACTGTCATTCCATTCCTGACCCGGTAGAATGACTGGAAACAGGCTGTGGATTTTCATTTTTATTACTATTTTCATTGTCAAATTTTTATGGAATAGCGTATTAACAATTGTATTCTTTTATTATAAAGCAAGTGTAAAAAAATTTGAGAACTTAAGACATACGATACTAATAAATTATTTTTCAGACAATTTATAATAAATTGAAGCAGTACTTTATCCTAATGTTAAAAGCGTTATATCAAGCTTTATCAATCACGTCTTACGGATTCTAGGCCCAGGTTTATCAAATTTGTAATGGCGGTAGGTCTACACAGTCTGTATGAAATTCACGTAGTCATTTTCAGAACAGCTGTTTAGTTCTAAACAATTATCCCCGATGAATTGGAAAAGGGCAAACAAGAAAAAGAAGAAGCCTAAAAATTCTAAATTTCATGTCCTTCTGCTCTCTGAATCATTCACCCTATAACCTGTTTAGTTCTCGATTATGGCAATTGAAAGTTATTTTATAACAGTTCAAATTCTACTCGCATGTGAAAAGAAATACCAGATCCCTTCTGATAACGATCTGTACAAATGAAGGCTGCACACGAATTCACATTCGTGAATACCTTTCTATTCCACACGTATGGCCTAACTTTATGCCTAATATTGCCGATCAATTTAACTACCGTAATGTATCAGCTCCCACATTTCTTGAAAATATTTTACAATATATTACCACTCCATCTATATATATAAAATAAGAGTTTTGTCTGTACATTGCTCAGAATTTGAAAAGAATGGTATTTCTGTATCGGTCATGTCTACAGTAACAAGCAAATGCATTTTTTTCTTTTCCGTAATTTCTGTCTGTCTGTCTGTCTGTCTGTCTGTCTGTATGTACACGCATCACGAGAAAACGGCTGAAGAGAATTTAATGAAAATCGGAATGTAAAGTCGGGTGATGAACCGCTACAATCTAGGCTATTAATTATTTTATTCACGCCGAGTGAAATGGTAGTTTAGGGGAAGGCCTGAAATTTAATTCTCAAATATTTATGTTATTAGTGACCGTGCCTTAATGAAAATCGGTATGCAAGGTCGGGGTAATAATTCGATATAATCTAGGCCATAAATAATTGTATTCACGTTGAGAAAAATGGTAGTTTAGGGGAAGGCCTAAAATTTAATTCTCAAATATTTATTATATTAGTGGTCATATCTTCACTAAAATTGGTATGCAAAGTCGGGGAATAAGTCGCTATAATCTAGGCCATCAATAATTTTATTCACTTCGATTGAAATGGTAGTTTAGGGGAAGGCCTGAAATGTAATCTATATATAAAATAAGAGTTTTGTCTGTATATTGCTCAGATATTGAAAATAATGGTATTTCTGTATCTGTCATGTCCACAGTAACAACTAAATGCATTTTTACTTTTCCGTAATTCCTATCTGTCTGTCCGTCTGTGTGTATGTACACGCATCACGAGAAAACGGCTGAAGAGAATTTAATGAAAATCTATGTGTAAAGTCGGGCGACGAACCACTACAAGCTCGGCTATAAATTATTTATTCACGCTGAGTGAAATGGTAGTTTAGGGGAAGGCCTGAAATGTAATTCTCAAATAAGTTATTTATCTTATTTATTTCTCAAATAAGGTTCTCAAGGGATACCTGGTAGGAAGGTATCGATAAATACTACATAGCTAACATAATTTTAGTTATGTCGTCATTTAGTAGTAGTTATGTAAGAAGTTATTAAATTTCCGATCACTTATGTCTTATACATTGTTACCGTACCGCATATCATCTCAGAGATATTTAATGAATTTGGATTTTTGTTACTAAGGCATATAAGCGCCGAGTCACGAGAAAATGGGTAAAAAGAATTAGTGAAAATAGGTATGTAAGTCTGAGAATAAGTAACTACAGTCTACGATATAAATAATTTTGTTAGACGCCCTAATATCGCAGAGTCGAAAGAAAACTAATGCGAAGGCCTGCAATATAGAAAGCTCAAACTTTATCAACAATAACATTACATTGGCCATTGTTTGTTGTGATGTGCTTTTTGTCTTCTGTTTCCACTCATCCCCGATAGATAGGATTACTGCAGCGTACCGAGGATTTTTAACTTTGATTTACGTCGCACCGACACAGGTAGGTCCTATGGCGACGATGGAATAGGAAAGGAATAGGGTTGTGAAGGAAGCGGCCTAGGCTTTAATTAAGGTGTGACTGGTGTGAAATGGGAAACCACGGAATACCATCTTCAGGGATGCCGGCAGTGGGGTTCGAATCCACTAACTCCCGGATGCAAGCTCACAGCTGCGCGCCTCTAACCACTCGGCCAACTCGCCTGGTCGTACCGAGTGTAACAGCCTGCCTGTATATTGGCGGGAAGTAGCTGGGTAGTTAGATAACTTTCTTCTTTAGCATGCCATTCCTCTGGTTCATACATTTTCTGATATTACTGGTACGTAATACACTGGTTCATCATAGCATTCGAGCTATTCGATCCCTACTCTGAGGCACTGGTTGGAATGAGTAGTGTGCATATTTAACGGAATAATGACAGAGGAGTGTTCATGGCAGTCTGCGACCTGGTTAATCCAGCTCTGGAACTTTGGACTGTTAGATCGGCACCGTAGTACTGTTCGTTGAAAGCGAGAAAGTGTGCAGTTTTTCATTTGATCGAGTATTGTATATGACAACATTGCTTTCAATCGCTACATTCCTACTGACGTTTTTGTAATGACCCATGTTGAATTCAGTTAGGAAAACCACCAAGCCAGTCTTTCTGAGAATCCCGTAGCGAAGCACGGGTACATCCGCTAGTCATATATAATACTACACCAGATCCGCTAACAGACATGAATAAAATCGAAAACATGCACGGGACTGTAAACATTATCACGTGCTACCCATGCATTCGAAGCTGAAGCGCCCGCAACATGGCGATGCGCGAAAGTGTTCAATATTCCGCATAGCATCAGCGCGCTCTGTGAGTCTAGATAAGTAATATTAAAGTCGTTGGTACATTCCTGGCAACAGCTAAGAACGGACTGCGAATGAAACGTTCCGTCATTCTTCTAAAGCGTGTATTCATGGCTTGGTCTGTCAAACCAGCAGGATTCATATTCGGGGATTTTTTCCGCGAGTGATTTAAAGTTACACTAACACAGAAGGTTCTCGGCGACGCAAGGTGAGAAACGGCTAGGACTGGGAAGGTAGCGACCGTGGCTCCAGTATTTACCTAGTGTGGAAATACGAAATCACGAAAAACCACCTTCAGGACTGATTTGTTTGCCCGCTATTCCTGTCGGCGGAGTGGAGAAAAGAACATCCCAAGCGGATTCGAACCAGCCACTTGAACCTGAATCCGTACCCACTTGTCTTCACGAACAGGCACGCATAACACAAGTTTTAATCTGCCTGCCACCTTTCACCTCGCTCGAATTCAATGCCGTTTAGGAAATGCTGCTATCTAATTGCTTCCCACACTCGTCGATGGTTGAATAAAATAACTATGTTATTTGTATTTACATCCCACTAACTACTTTTTAAGGTTTTCAGAGACGCCGAGGTGCCGAAATTTAGTCCCGCAGGAGTTTTTTTAAGTGCCAGCAAATCTGCCGACACGAGGCTGACGTATTTGAGCACCTTCAAATACCACCAGACTGAGCCAGGATCGAAACTGCCACGTTGGGGTCAGAAGGCCGGCACCTCAACGTCTGAGCCAATCAACCCGGCGTCGATACTCGAGTTATGATTGCAAATTCTATGTGAGTATCGAACTAGGAACAACATCCTTGGGATTTTTCAGCGCGCTAACTTTCCAGTCGGCAGGAGTACAAGAGATCGCAGTCAATATGCAGATTAATCTCTTGTTTGTTACTAGCAAACTGGAATGATGGTACGTCACACATGTACCGTACCTTTATAATTAATTATCTCATGTAGAAATACTTGCTTCTATCAGTTTATAAACCTCCCGCATTATGAACAATATATCGACATCCATTCACAACAGTACATGTCTTTCGTTACAATAGATGTTCCCCATTTCAAAAGGTGTGCGTGATATGATGTTACACAAACGTAAAACAAACGACTTCACGGGCGTTTGAACCCGGTGAGTGAGTGAATGCGTGCGTGTGTGTGTCTGTGTCCAACCCCTGTTTCGTATCTGTACGGGATCGTGTATGAAGTGAGATCAATCTTCGTAGCGTACTTTTACGACCAGATGCCCTTCTTGATGTCAACCTCATCAGAGGAGTCAATGAGATGAACTGAATGAAATGTCATATGATAGTAGTAAGGGAGAAGATGCTATGAGTAAACAAGTGGAATTAGAGGTAAGGCTTTTTGCGGATGATGTAATTCTGTATAGAGTAATAAATAAGTTACAATATTGTGAGCAACTGCATCGGGACCTCGATAATGTTGTGAGATGGACAGCAGGCAATGGTATGTTGATAAACGGGGTTGAAAGTCAGGTTGTGAGTTTTACAAAAGAAAAGTCCTCTGAGTTTTTAATTACTGCGTTGATGGGATGAAAGTTCCGTTTGCAGATCATTGTAAGTATCTGGGTGTTAATATAAGGAAAGACCTTCATTGGGGTAATCACATAAATGGGATTGTAAATAAAGGGTACGATCTCTACACATGGTTTGAGGGAGTTTAGGGGTTGTAGTAAGGATGTAAAGAAGACGGCTTATAAATCTCAACTAGGGTATGGTTCCAGTGTATCGGACCCTCACCAGGATTACCTGATTCAAGAACTGGAAAAAATCCAAAGAAAAACAGCTCGATTTGTTCTGGGTGATTTCCGACATAAGAGTAGCGTTACAAAAATGTTGCAAAGTTTGGGCTGGGAAGAACTGGGAGAAAAAAAGACGAGCTGCTCCACTAAGTGGTATGTTCCGAGCTGTCAGCGGAGAGATGGCGTGGAATGACATTAGTAGACCAATAAGTTTGAGTGGCGTTTATAAAAGTAGGAAAGATCACAATATGAAGATAAAGTTGGAATTCAAGAGGACAAATTGGGGCAAATATTCGTTTATAGGAAGGGGAGTTAGAGAGTGGAATAACTTACCAAGGGAGATGTTCAATAAATTTCCAATTTCTTTGAAGTCTTTTAGGAAAAAGCTAGGAAAACAACAGACAGGGAATGTGCCACCTGGGCGACTGCCCTAAATGCAGATCAGGATTGACTGATTGACTGACTGAGCGAGTTGGCCGCGCGATTAGGGGCGCGCATTTGTGGGCTTACATTCGGGACATAATGGGTTCGAATTCCACTGTCGGCAGCCCTGAAGATGGTTTTCTGTGGTTTCCCGGTTTTCACTCCAGGCAAATGCCGGGGCTGCACCTTAAGACCACGGTCGCTTCTTTCCTACTCCTAGACCTTTCCTATCCCATCGTCGCCACAAGACCTATCTGTGTCAGTGCGGCGTAAAAAAAAAATAAAAAAAAAATAAATAAAAATACCCGGTGCCGACACATAGCCTACTCCTGTCGAATAGCACCAAGGGGTCTGCTCAAGTCTTAAAATCCCCATCCGACGGACGAATTATCATCAGCGTCATATGGTCTCGAATCCAGGCTTTTGGCACGCAATCTAGTCATCAGACATTGTATACCACCACTTCTCCTACCCTCCTGGCCAATATTCTGATGGTGAAAATTTGGAATCCTTCACTTTCTAGCCCCGGGTCACCAGTCGACCACCGTGCAGAGCGTTTAGCCTTACATGTAGAGCAGGATGCATTATGTTCACCGATTATATTACGTACCGGTACCTCCACTCAAGCACACACACGACTTCGAAGATGACAGCCGGGGTGAGTGGCTCAGACGGTTAAGGCGCTGGCCTTCTGACCCCAACTTGGCAGGTTCGATCCTGGCTCAGTCTGGTGGTATTTGAAGGTGCTCAAATACGTCAGCCTCGTGTCGGTAGATTTACTGGCACGTAAAAGAACTCCTGCGGGACTAAATTCCGGCACCTCGGCGACTCCGAAAACCGTAAAAGAGTAGTTAGTGGGACGTAAAACAAATATTACTATTATTATTATTATTATTATTCGAAGAAGACACGTCATTTGGTACCATGGTCTATTATGCGATGCTAGTTTCGTCACATTTCATGATATACAATATTTGGTGGCCTCTCCTTGTAAGTCAGATATTTTCCTAATTTCTTTTGTCAATTTCAAGAAAGATAAAACCAACCACACAAACCTTTTCTAGAACAGTATTATCATGGCGATTAATACTTACACAGGACAGCAACAAACATTGACAATTAAGCGAGAAAAATAGGGTTTTTCAATTATCTCGATACAGGAAAATTGACTTCGTGCCTTTTAACAACGGCCGATTCAAATAGAAATCATATTTTGAGATTAATCACGCAATCTTCATCACAGTAACGTGTTTGTTCACCTAGGTAACTTATAAAGATAAAAATAACTTTCACGGTACGCCTTTATAATTCGTATGAATGGTTTAGGAATTGGTGAAGATGCAGGGATAGTCTTATCACATTGAGAAAAGGAAGCGAGCTTACAGGCAGGCGGCCGGTATTGCCTTAAAACCGTCACATTTATCTACGCACATGCATCATGACGAAAACAACTAGGCTAATGTCGTCTACAAGGACATTTTGTAAGACCTATCACAACGACCCGAAAATTGATCCCGTGCGAAGGCTCGCAAGGTTTTATAGGTTTACATAGTAAATGAAAATAAGAGAATGAGGATGACAATGTGTACAAAATCACTGGCGCAAGAAGTTCGGTACAAACATTGTCAGGAGCTGAATATCGTTTGTTTTTATATAATACACCAGCCTTCAGCATGAAGTCATGACGCATGCCGGAAATCAAGGTCAAGATGTGAAATAGTGATCTACTGGATAAATAAAACAGTAATTGTAGAGAAAGGTGTCGCAACATATTATTCTCTAATTTCGCTCATACAGTGCGGCGTGTATGTGTGCATTTCTCACATCTAATATTTCAACTTACTAGGACCCGGTTAGTTTCTGTTTTATGTATAGTCGGCTAGTTTTAAGATGCTCGTCTAAGGCCCGTATTCAGCAACGCGAGTAAAGCGTTTATCTTGGTTTAAAGCTAAGAAAACCCAGATAACAGATACATTTGTATTCACCAACATTATCTCGGATAACTGTTATTACCTTGGTTTTACCGGAGAAAGGTTGGCCGGTAAAACAGGAAATCTAAGATAATAGCTTCTCAAGATGGCAGCTCGTAGACGGCTGGAATATGTAACTGGAAGAGAAAATCACAGCGACGAGGAATATAACCAAGATTATACAATAAAATGTTCTAGGTGGATAAGAAGAACGCGCTTCACACTTTGAAGACTACGATGACACTGATTTTGAAACACATTTTAAGTTATCCTGATAGACCTAAGATTAATTCTGGATTATATAGCTTAAACCTTGTACGGTACACGACTGAATGAAGAATTAAGGAATAATGCCTATAATGGCCACCAAATTCAATAACAATTCATTCTCTCGCATATTAGTGATCCTTCTTCGTTTCTGGTCAATAGCGAACATAATTTATGATAAATTATTTGCAAACTCCGAATGAAATCAGAACTTGTTTACATTTCGATAGTGGTGGCAGCACGTAGTTACTTGTTTTCCGTGCGTCAGCATGAAAAAATTAACGTTCAAATTCAGATTGAAACGAAAACTTAGTTTTGGTAAACCGAGATAATAAATTCTGTGAGGGAATACAGAAGTGAACATTATCCGAGTTTTGGAAATCTAAGATAACAGCAAAAGTAACTGCCGTCGTCGGGGTCCGGGTACTGCCAGAAATTTAAGAATGGCAGGAGGGCTGGTATGTGGTTCAAATGGTACATGCAGCTCACCTCCATTGGGGGTATGCCTGAAAAAAGCTGCGCCACCTTGGGATGAGGCCCCATTTTTAAAAATATATTATCATTAATACATATTTCCCTCATTCTTTTTGAATAGGCCTGCTTACGCTCCTCTGTCCAAGGGGCACCGTGTCTTCTCTTCGGCTGCTCGTCTCGGTTTAGCCCGTTCGTCGATATTTTCTTGCGGAAGCGATCTCTGTTAAGGGCGTCTCCAGCTGAGATATATAGCGTTTGCAGGTCGTCTTTCGTATTTCTAAACCAGCGAATTGTGGTTTTGGGATTATTATTATTATTATTATTATTATTATTATTATTATTATTATTATTGCTCACGCCTGGCCCCTTGGTTGATTTGTCAGCGTAATGCCCTTCAGTTAAGAGGATTCTGGGCTCGATTCCCGGTCGGGTCGGATATTTTTAACTGCATATGGTTAACTCCTTTAGCTCGGGGGCATGAGTGTTTGTGTTCTTCTTACTACAGATCAGTTCATCTACATCCAAACACATCACACCACTACCAAGTACCCTAGAAGCACACGATAGTGTATTTGTTCATCTCTGAAGGTGTATGTGTATTTCATTTTATTTCATTTAATGCTATTTAATTTTCTATTATATAATCTGTAATTAGGACATTCTGTAGATGATAAATAAATATATTCTATTCTATTCTGCACACCAGGTTGGGGTTCGGAAAGGCATCTTAACATAAAACCTGGCTAAATCTACATAAAGTGGTACAGGCCAGAAGGAGGAGTACTGTTATTCCTCACCTTTTCATAATTAGTTGAGGTCGACACTACACGTAGATTAAGCCCGTGTTTACGGCCGGATGTCTTTCCTGACGCCAACCCTATGGGGAGGGAGTATTCACTATTGCGTGTTTCTGTGATGGTTTGTAGCGTCTTGTGTTCTATGTAGTAAATAAAGAAGTGTATTAAAACGAAGACAAACGCCCAGTGCCCGAGACAGCGGAATTAACCTACCACTGCTCAAAACCCAGCCGGGCCAGAAAATGAACCAGGGTCTTCTGAACTGAAGGCCACTACTGTGCATATTCAGCCAAGCAACCGAACTTTAGTATACCTACTACTACTACCACCACCACAGGTGGTCCAAGATAGAAGGCTGCGGATACATTTGAGGTGATGTCCTTACATTATGGAATGCCGGACTGAATGGCTCAGACGGTAGAACCCTGGCCTTCTGAGCTGAAGTTGGCGGGTTCAATCCTGGTTTAGTCAGACAGGTATTTGAAGGTGCTCAAATACGCCAGCTTCGTGTCGGCAATTTACGGAGACATGAAGGAATCAATTCCGGCACTTCGTCGTGGAACGTAAAACCGTATCATCATCATCATTATCATCACCAACATCATCACGTTATGATATACAACGGTTCTCATGTTCAGTTTTCAGTCACGTTACCAACAATAGTACCAATAAAACGACGTCAATCCATAATTTTATTTCATTCAAAATGTTCGTGAGCAGAAGTTTTATTCCAGCACGCTCAGGAAACGGAGAAACGGATAGGCACGTGCGAATTCTGGACCCTGAGAAGTTTTATATTTACTTCATAAGAGAATTGTCTGCAAACAGTTAATGTTGCGAGCTAATCCACTTGATCAAGCATCGTTAAACACAATGTTTGAAGTCCTTCCTCCTTCCTCCCAATAAAATCAATGCCTGTTTTCTGACCGTCGAGCGGCTCAAATACTCGAAGCGCGTAAACAAGTGGACCGGCTGATTTATTCACTGCAACTGGATCCTGCATGACGAAGTACCACACGAAGACTCGGCCAAGTAAATACTTCTTCACACTGAAAGGTAACGCATTTTCATAATAGTAACGAAAAAAAAAAAACTTTTATTCAAACTATGTACCGTACATTTAATCTCATAGAGCTAATAGTTGTGATCGACAGTATTCTCCAAGTAAGAATGAAATTTTCTTTACACCGATCTGTTTCCAAACCAACTTTGCAGGACGGGAGTGAAGCTGGGTGTAATCAGGATATCGTAATCATAAGTTGGAACTAACTAAACATGAAAGTAGCAAGAATGATTGCTGATATAGATGGAAACAATGGCAGGAATGTACTCGGTATTTGGAGATAAAGGCTAAGTTAGGAATGAACTCGATCAATGAAGCTGTACTCATAAAGTATCTTCGCTAGTGGCGATTGGAGGAAAGGGTAATTATAATACGGATAATTATCGAACAAAGCGGGTAAGAGAAGCAGGGGGGAGGGGGCATGGTGGCGATGCTTAGATTCAATTTTTAATTATTTTAAGATAAGAGGTGTGGAACTAAAACGAAGTCACAGAGCTAGCTGCAAATAGAGATTGTGGAAAAGTTTGCGGATCGAACACTGAAAAGCAAAATAGTCTACAATGAAGAAGTATGACAAAAAGAAAAAAAGAACAAAACAAACATCTCTAGCGTAAGATCTTCTTTCTGTCCATGTCGTCGTTATGAGGCCATATAACAGAAGACTGGAATACTTTTCACAATTTCTTTGTTTGCTGTATCAAGCTGGTTGCCTTATGGATGTCGAACTACAGCCGGAGGTTACGGGGAAAATATTTCCGTGCAAGTTAATGTTTCCCTTCAATGACGACTTGTATGATGATAGACTTGACGTGACCCAGGTAAGATGCTCTCCAGCGTCTTACAGTGGTTAGTGCCAGTATGTTTACTAGGCGTGATCGAGTAGGCCTACCACTGCGGAAGCCTTCAGTGTCCATGGAGTCGATCGCCTTGATGTTAGTCTCCTTCAGTATTCTTGAATACTAATTGACTGTGAAAATATTCGATCCCACAAACCTGAGCATAGGAGACGAACGTCTAATGAAATATTAAGTTATTTGTAGCCGGCCAGGTAAGTTCTTCATAGAGCCACTTGAGAGGGAGAGAGCAGGGAGTGGAAAGAGAAAGGGAAAGACCTCTGAGCCTTAATTTCATTTTGTAGACAGCTGCGTATAAAGGGCTGTGTTGTTAAATACGATGCTATAACAACATTAAGGACTAGAATAATAACGAAGGTGACAATTATTTCTACGGTCAGTAAAAATATGTTAATTCAGAAAAAAAGTTGTACGTTCTGGTAACGGTTGAATCTACCGCGTGCCTCCACTGTCTATAGAAACTGTTCAATATCCTCGTCTCACAGCATTGTATTGTTCAATAATCCTTTTCATATGCATAGCGAAACGTTGAGGAACACGTTATGAGGTAAGTGAATCTCTAGCAATTCTGCTCTATTTTATTTTGGCGCAATGGACTTCTGATAAAACTGGACAAGAAAGATATCTGAAGTCTGCTTTCAATATGTGTATTCACGATCATCTTTGCTAGAGGTAGACGTCAGAGTTATTAGAACTGAATGAATTTGTGAAATAATATTCGAACACGCTGCCACAGACGTGTCCATCCATATTTTTAAACGTGCTTCTTTCGCCTTTTATTCAGTGTAGTACAACCCATATTATTTCCCTCTGAGTGGAGCAGAGGATATCAGAATACATCGATGGTATCCCTAACCTGCCACCAGCGCACCGATTTCATTTGTTTGATTTCTGTTTTTAAAGGTGCACACTGCGTGATTAATGCCGAACAATGAGGTTCGCAATCGGTTGATTGCAGGGAATTCCGTATGAGTCCGTTTCCTCGATTCTTCCAGTAAATATGATTCCTGACATTCATGTTCTTCAAGTTGAAAGGGTACTGCTATTCTCTAGAGCATTATCGATATACCCATACGCATAAACCATTCGATATGCAACTTGAAGGAACAAATACTACAGCGAACACAATATCCCCATCACCAGTCTTATAACACGTTTTTTGGACTCACCGTTTGGACGCTAGAGCTGGTCTTCACAATTACAAGAACTCTCTCCTAGCGACAAGAGAACGTTACTTCTGCTCAACCGCGGTGGTGGGTCACATCTGCAAGACAAAGGAGAAAGAGGTGAAACACACAATATCACAAGAGCATCGCTAGTCTTTGTGTAGCAGTGTAAGTCATAGGTCAGGACTACTCTCGACATCAGATAATAAGCCAAACCCAACTTCCTCCTGTGCGCGTTCAAGGCAGTGGCACAGTTTGGCTGGTGATCTGAGGATTGAACTTCATCAGGGTCATCCAGATAACAAAGCTTCACCGACACTTCCTTGTCTGTAACGTAGACTATCGAGGATCAAGATTCACATCAACTATACCGATACCGTCGGTAAATGACTTGTGCTCAGTTATTTACCCAGCGAAGATACTGTACCAGTGAGTGGGATAGGTCTCAGCACAGATGGAATGGAAATATAAAGTAACGGCGGAATCGAAAACATGATATAACGAGAAGAAGCAAGCTTGTTTGGTAACAAAATGTCAGGGGACGGCCGTAGTGAATTATATCGCCGTTAGGAAGGTGAATCTGTACACACAGCCGAAGTCAATAAACGAGAATGTTACTGCATTGCATTTACGAATTAGAGTTTATACATAACACCCACGGTATCCCCTTCCTGTCGTAAAAGGCGACTATTAGTTATTGTACCACCCCCACCCACAGGCGAATTATCAGCAGCATCTCCACACTTCAGGAACTTTCCCAATTGCAAGACGGGTGATGCCAGAATACTTCAAAAAATAATCTGCGCTGAGCACATATCTATAATTCTGGGAATTTTATTTACTTGCATTTTACAATATTTACAACCGCGACAAGCGTTTCATACTTACTGTCATTATTGAAGTTCCTAGCTACAGCCACGTAAAGTGAAGAATATACGCAATGGGGCATGAACGGTGTCGCTCTTTATCAGCTATCCATAACCCCACTTTTTTTATCCGAATGGTAGTAATTCGAAAAGTGTCGGGGTGAATGGCTTAGAGACGAAGTCCGCGGGTTCGATCCCGGCTCAGTGCGATATGGTTAAACAGACCATTTTTTCCATGGCTCAAAGCGGGACACACTGATTCCGACAGCCTACACATAAACGAGAGGTGAAATTTTGACACAGCTATTTTTTTTACACGTTAAAGTTGGTATTGCAATATTTCTCCACTACACTTTTAAGAAAAAAATAATACAATACCTTCCCTTGTGATACAAACCGGCGTTACTCGTACTTCTCAGAGGATATAATTAGCTGTAACAACCGTGGTGATGATTTCAAAAACTTATTAAATAAACAATGTTGCAAAAAGTTCAACTTGATCATTAACAAAGCCTTAAAGAGTAGAAAGTTTCAGGTGAGATTTTTCAGATGTCCACAGTTTGTTCATTTGAGAGAAAACTCTTTCAACTGAAGCATTAGTTCCGGGAAGAGAAAAAATATACTGTGCCACTATTGAGAGTTGACTGTGTCTTATATTGTTTTCCTTGAAATGAAGAAAAACCTCCGTCCACCTTTTGTCACCTTTTCTGAGTCATTCGCACTGTCAAAAAATCCTTTACTTGCCACAAAATTACTACATTTTTCCACATCAGATCATTTCGGAGCAGTTTTTAGTGATGCCCATTGGAAATTGTTCATGTCTTTAAAATGACCAGATCATTGGTCAAAATACTCTATAGAGGTCTCATAAAAAGTTCCTACCACTTCTTCAACAATCTTCCTAGTTGCTAATCCTTCATCTTCAAGCGCATCGTGAATAATCGATATCGTGAATAATGAATCGATATAGATAAACGACTTTTTACCACTTTCTACTGAAGTGCGATGTTTAAAATTGTCAATCTGCAAAGCGGGACATTTAAGCGACCCCAGAGTTTTTGAGGGGACAGCGGGACAGAATGCCTAAAAGCGGAACTGTCCCGCCGAATCCAGGACTTCTGTCGGTTTAGATATGGTTTTTAAAGGTGCTCAAATGAGCCAGCTTCTTCGTCTTCTTACTTGATCTAAGAAGAACATCGGTACGCAGAACAGCTCCTGCAGGATAAAATTGTGGCACTTCAGTGTAGTTAGAATGTAAATAATATAATTTACAATTATGATACAGCATATATAATATAAAATTGCTACAAAATGTCCAACACGAATTATAATAATATGAATTAATATTAGTAAGATTTGAAAAAAAATACTACATCTATACCCGAAATACGGCAATTTTTCTGTCAGAATCTAACGTGTCCGTTTTCTTAGAAAAATAATTTAATTATTTAGACTTTATAAATTTTAAATTTCCAAAATTAACTAACAATGGCACCTCATGAATGAATAAATGGTTTAGAGGTTATCCACGAATTTTATGCTGGGAAGAGAAATGCTGACAGCGTAATGCAATTTTGTGAGGCATATGAAAGCCAGTGTCATCTTTCTACTACAAGAGTTAAAACAAGATGACAACGAAAATGGTTAGGCCTACTTACATTTGCTACAAAATGCCCAACAAGAATAACAATTTATTGCAGGTAAGTTATTTGTGACTCAGTCCGGTGGTATTTGAAGGTGCTCAAATACGACAGTCTCGTGTCGGTAGATTTACTGACACGTAAAATATTTTTTTAAAATTTTTTTTTCGCTAGTTGCTTTACGTCGCACCGACACAGATAGATCTTATGGCGACGATGGGACAGGGAAGGAAGCGGCCGTGGCCTTCATTAAGGTACAGCCCCGTTTGCCTGGTGTGAAAATGGGAAACCACGGAAAACCATCTTCAGGGCTGCCGACAGTGGGGTTCGAACCTACTATCTCCCGAATACTGGATACTGGCCGCATTTAAGCGACTGCAGCTATCGAGCTCGGTACGTAAAAGAACTTCTGTGGGACTAAATTCCGGCACCTCGGCGTCCCCGAAGACCATAAAAGTAGTTAGTGGGACGTAAAGCAAATAACATTATTATTATTATTATTATTATTATTATTATTATTATTATTATTATTATTATTATTATTATTATTATTCGTTATTTGTGACAAGTTTTGAGCCCGATGGTACCAGGCATCATATTAGCAAGATAAACTCACGCAGTAGTCAGTCCGTAAGTCTCACCTCATTTACGGTGTTGGCCCATTCACCATTAAAACCCTCAAAACATAAACCGCATGAGTTATCAGATCAATTTTACGACATATTCGTACGGTTATAAGAAGGAAGACATATGTTTGATGAATGAAGGATGCAATAGCCTGCCTGGTGGCCATGATCGTTAAGGCGCTGAAGTTTAAAACGGTCTGACACCGAGGTTAGGCGGTTCGAGTCACGATGGTCAGCATGTTGGCCGGCAGGGTATTGGAGGTGGTGGTATGCAATTTCTAATCACTAGATTGCGTGCTAAAAGCCTGGATTAAATTCCAAACCTCTCCGCAGTGCTCATATGGAGGTGAGGGCATATGACGCTGTTGATGGTGATTCGTCCCTCAGATGGGGACGTTAAGCCTTGAGCAGACCCCTTGGTGCTATCTGACAGGAGTAGGCTATGTGCCGGCACCGGGTTTCACCTTCTCTCTAATATAATATATCACGTCATTCATTTCATCTCATTAACTCCTCTGATGAGGTTGACGTCAGGAAGGGCATCCGGTCATAAAAACCCGCCACGACAGATGCATCTCACCTCATAACCGACCCCGTAGGAAAACGGGACAAGGGTTGGACAAACAACAATGAAGGATGCAAAATTGCGAGTGGTTCAACAAAAAGAACACAACCGGACATGCTTGGGGAAGAAGCTGTTTTGTTAGATAAAGTGCAATTTAAGTGGTCCACATACTGTAATAGTGTGTACTGGGATGCAAAAAATTGGATAAAGCGCTCACTTTCCTTTGACCCGATGTCTTAAGGCCCTTTCCCCTTTTCAGTGATATCTGAAGTAATTTCTTTTCAGTTTCGACTCTGTTAATATATAACCGTTAGGTGCTTCAGTTTGTCGGAACTAATTTATGAACAAATGCATTTATAAACTATCTGAAAAAAGAAAACATATGGCAACAGAATTATACCTGAACAAGAAACAACTTAAAAATAGACCTTAGAAGTCCCCTTTATACAACAAGCATCAAGCAGCATCAAAACTAGAATGGCATGTTTCGTTCTTGAAATAACATTATCAGATTCTATTAAATTACAACTCGAAAATATTTAGAAATGTATACACATTCATGTTTAAATTCTGTTTAAATCCTTAAATAAATGAAATTGGGAACTTATCTTCACGAAGTTCTCACTTCTCCCCAGTTTAGCTAGAGAAGGACCGCTGCCATCTATTACTATAGATGCATCCTCGTTACTGGAGGTACAGTTATTAGCCGTGACCTCGCATGCATCGAACACACATCTTACTGTATCTACCCGACGTGGTTTGCAAATAATAATAATAATAATAATAATCATCATCATCATCATCATCACCACCACCACCACCACCACCACCACCACCATCATCATCATCCTTTAATCGTCTTCAGTCGCCCGGGTGCGGTACAAGAGTGCTCTCTATCTTTGTCTATCCAGGTACACGTCTTCCTTCTCAACTCGGTGCCATTCCACTCCTCTTCCTTCTAGGTCCTGCTTTACTTGACTGATACACCGTTTCCTTCGGTCTGCCTCTAAGTCTTTTGCCTTCCAGTTCCTTTTGTAGCCATTTTCTTGCTGTTCTCATTTGATCAATCCTTTTTACATAGCCATATCATTTGCGTCTTGATGTTCTTACATTTTCGCTTAGCGCTACGTTACTTGTGTGTTATGACGGACCTCCTCATTCCGGATCGTATCTCTTCTTGTTTTCTGTAGCACTGACCTCAAGAATATCATTTCCGCAGGTTGAAGTTTGCTATTATGTCCACTGTTGGTCATACAGGTTTCAACGGCATATGCACTTATTGGCACGAAATATTCCTGATAAAGGTTTCTCTTTGTATTTCAAGGTATTTGGTTATCCCATAGATGAGACCTAACCTGGTGATAAAGTTGTGCTCCTTTTTTGACTCCGTTACTGATTTCAGCAGAAGACGTTGCGTTACTAGTTACAATACTACAATGATATTGAAAATGGTTAACGTTTTCTAGTTTATCGCCGTCCAGTTGGAAGTTAACAGGTAGCCTACTGTTTGCCTGACTGGCATCAATACTGTTTTTTGTGAGGGTGATTTTTAGGACAAACTGCTTAAGAGAATCTGTTTTACGTCGCACCGACACAGATAGGTTTTATGGCGACGATGGGATACGAAGGGACTAGGAGTGGGAAAGCAGCGGCCGTGGCCTTAGTTAAGGTACAGCCCCAGGATTTGCCTGGTGTGAAAACGGGACACCACGGAAAACCATATTCAGGGCTGCCGACAGTGGGGTTCGAACCCACTATCTCCCGGATGCAAGCTCACAGCCACGCGCCCCTAACCGCACGGTCTACTCCCCAGGTCAAACTGCTGGTTCCGAGTTTTTAATTTCTGTTGAACTTCTCCTGTTCCCAAATCACCACATTTTCTGCGAAGGTTAATGCACTGAAGTCCTCATTAGATTCATTCTTCATTCTCTTCACTACTTCATCCATCATCTAATGAGCAGGAGAGGTGACAAAAGTTGCACTACTTTATTGCAGTGAGTCAATGGCAGTGGTTGTACATTTTTACCTTGTTGGTCTCTTAGCAAGCTGGCACACACCTTTTCTGTATCGAGGGAGACAAAAAATGATATCTATTCCCTTCTCCCAATGTTTTTCCATTATCATCTTAACAGTGAGGGCAAGGTCTATTGTTGTTCTGTTGCTTCTAAACCCGCACTGTTCCTCTTCAAGTTGTGTTTCAAGAATGGCCCTTAATTGTCGTTCAATAATTTTCTCCTTCAACTTAAATCTGTTACAGAAATGTGATTCCGTGATTCCTCTGTAGTTGCCACATTTTCGCCTGCTTCCTTTCTTGAATAAGGGAACAATGGAGCCTTTTGTCCGGTCTTCTGGGATCTTCCCTTCTTTCCACTGAAATCCATGAATCCCAGCAGCTTTGATCAAGTCTGTACTCACCTCATCTATGCGTTGTGATTTGCCCTTGCTCATACCCATCCGCGCATTTTCCATTTCTGACCAAGACAGTGGTTTGCAAATAAGCAGTTCATTTTATTTTTATATTATAAAAGGGAAGCTCATGACGGCACTAACACCTAGAAGGGAGGACCTACACGGATAAGACCTTGAAGTCCAGAAGTTTTCCTTCGCCGTGTTTAACCTTCAAACACACGCGTATGGGGTGGAATCCATCCCAGGTCATTTTATTTCCTAGTGAAATGTACAAATAACTTTCCTGCGCTCTTACCGCTCTTGTACCTTTATGGCTGGATCCCCGCAGAAAGAGTCATTCTTACATTAACTATCTTAAAATCTCCAATTAATACAGTAATTCATATTTTACAATACAATGATATGTGGGGTGGAAAGCACCCCCACGCTTGTGTCTGCGTCCTAAGATCTGGCGCGTGTGCTTGAGGGTTAATGCTTAGCCAACAGACAACTTTAAAACAAGTACGGGCGGCTCGCTAACCCCTACCTTCATTAACAGCTGATGTAATATCGTTGTTACAACTTCGAACTGTTTAAACTGAAATAGGTAACTCAAAATATGACACTTTATTCATAAACATGCCACGACCCCACAATATCTCGCGCAGTGTAGCAGAGCTCAATATGAAGAGTATATTTATGGGAGGAGCATTTATTGCAATCCAAATTTGCGTTTTTTAAAATTACATGTACCGGGTACGCAAAACAAAACTGGCCCTAAAGGTATTTATAATAGGACTGACGCGGGACTGATCCTTGTTAAGGAACATCACAGAAGATGCTGGAATTCGCCTCATCTGAAGAAATGAAGAAATGAGAATCCAAAAGTCCTGACTCCACTTCACTCAGAAACCACAGACAGAACTCAACATGTGAAGGTTTATCTGGACGCTTTAACGCATGCACAACAGTAAATTTGTAAGGATACAGATACAGGTCCGTTTTGATAATGTTTCGACATGACGACCTCTTAGTTCCCACTTGCACAGATAAATGGCATTGAGATTTCGTCGGACTTCACTCGAGCAATGTTTTCTGGGGTTCGAACTCTTTTCGGATAGTCCCGGTTTTTATTCGCTACAGAGCCCATTTCACGGCATTTTGCCAGTAACTTTTGCATTGCAAAAACAATTCCAGTCTTAAACTTTTGCGCAAACAGTTCCGGACAGGTTTTCCACGAATCGTGCTTCGTATAACACTCGAGAATGAACACATGTTGTTTTATCGTGAGCATCAATTTGTGTTGCATTCAATGGTCACTAAACACGCGTGCTTCTCTCACTCACAAGTAATGACACAGCGTTTTACTTGGGGGTGCGCACGCGCAGACATGTAACATCAACTGATTGGTGCATGGAAATCATAGTTTCCAGCATATCTTGTGATGGGTAAATTCCGCTCAGTATTATAAATATTCTCCGGATCAGTTTTATTTTGCCCACCCTGTATTTGATTTTCCTTACTACATTAGTCTGTCTATTACTGTAATGAGCATTGCTTTTTTTTTTTTTTTTTTTTTTTTGCTTTACGTCGCACCGACACAGATAGGTCTTATGGCGACGATGGGATAGGAAAGGCCTAGGAATTGGAAGGAAGCGGTCGTGACCTTAATTAAGGTACAGGCCTGGTGTGAAAATGGGAAACCACGGAAAATCATCTTCAGGGCTGCCGACAGTGGGGCTCGAACCCACTATCTCCCGATTACTGGAATATAAACCTAATAAATGTTTACACCTATTTTCCAAATGTATCCCTTTTTTGGTCCTAGATGTTAAACAGTTATATAATCTAGGACGACTTGTATTCTAACTTCATTAGTTAAATTAATGCTTACGTTATTTTCTCTTATTTTCTTTTGCCACATATTGTTTAATATTCAAAAGAGGTTTGCTGTCCTACCCGGTGCGATCCACTCCTTGTTTAATAATTTTACACCTGTATGAAATTTTCTCTCTCTTTTTGTTTTGGAATCACTACCCGCGTATTTGGCCCTGAGTGAGTCTGTCTACCTCTTCCATTACTTCTCCACATAATGAACAACAATTCTCTTCATGTTTCTCTTTTCGTCCCTCATTACGTTCTATATTACGCTTGTTGAGTCATCAGCGCCCGAATGCTCCGCTATGCGCTGTTATCGACGGCTAGGAGACACTGAAGAGTGAGTTTCCTGTTGCTTTCCTTATCGAACCAGAAGCTGGTGCTGTACGCCAACCGACTGAAATGCACACACCAATCGTCCCTATGAGCGTTACGTTCACGTCATTCGGAATAGGGGCTGCCCGAATACGAAATGGCATAACCAGCATCGCTCATACCGCAGTCACTTTCACATTAGAAGTTGTAGCGCAATGTAAGCACTACAGTATATCTAACCAGAAATGGATATGGATTACGAACACTGAAAATAATGAATATAAAACTGTGGGACACGTTCGATTGTTTCGAGGTGACTACGTTGACAAGACGAGGTAACAATGGAGACGAGTATTCAATGACGGTCCCCAACATTTTATTACAGGCACGATAACAACAAAACGCACAGAAAAAATAACTCGAGCTAATTATATATAAACGTAGAGAACTGGAGAACGATTCAGAATTCGAGAGTCTTCTGCCGATAATGGAAAGAAGACGAGCTACTCGACCAAGTGGCATGTTCCCAGCTGTCAGTGGAGAGATAACGTGGAATGACATTATACATTAGTCTGAGTGGTGTTTTTACACCTAGGAAAGATCACAATATGAAGATAAGGTTGTAATATAACCTGTGCGAGGTACTGTGTTGGGAAAGGTGCTTAGTTGAACTTGGAACGTGTGATAGTAGGGGTACAGGCTAATCAGAGAACAAATTGGGCCAAATATTCGTTCATAGGTAGGGAGGGGGGTTAGGGATTGGAATAACTTACCAAGGGAGATGTTCAATAAATAACCAATAGGAAAACAACAGATAGGGAAATGTGCCATCTGGGCGACTGCCCTAAATGCAGATCAATGTTGATTGATTGATTGATTGATTGATTGATTGATTGAAAACGTGGAGCGTCTAAACGGCGTGGTGAACAGTAATAGAGTAGTAATACAACAGAACTAGAATTCAAATTCCAGCAGTTACTGCTGCATGTCGAAAGGTGGAGACAACGTGCTCAGCAATCCGCGAATTTAGTGCAAGTGAGGCTTGCCTGATAACCCCTGTGCCTATGAAAGTAACTGGGGCTAGGGTTAAGAAGTGGCCATGGTCTTTTATGTTATTAGTCATCCCGACATTCGCGAGGAGCTGAAGACAGGAAGCTATGGAAAATATTACTAGGGGGCTTTTAACCTACTTTTCTTCTCAACTGTGTTATCTGAAGTTGAGTACATCTCATCCCAGTCCCTCTGAATCTGAAATCGAAGGGTAAGAAGCCACATACCACATGCGACCACAACAGAATCCACAGTTGTGTATCTAATGGCCCGTAAACAAGCATCGGTCCATCATTTGACCAACTGACAGAAATTTCGTCCAAACATATCCCAAAAATCGGTAAGTATGTTAACAAGAAATGATTTATTCACGAGCTCACTTTGGAACGTTGCCTGACATCACAATCACAGATTTAATGTTGTGTAAAGGTATATAAATCGAAATGATTCAGAGCTTCTACAGCCAGTTCGCTCAGTGTGCAAACTGAGCGCTAATCAGTGATCACCATATATGCGATTAAGGAAATTGTTCGTATTTTGTTTTGCCTGCATATCCTTACAAAGGATATGATACTGGTACACATTTCTTTCTTAATAAGATATTTCGAAATCGATATGAAAACAATGAAGAACGACCTAATTCAAAGATCAAAATGAAATATTACGAATGTTTAAAAGAAGTAGTTTTCAATTTAGACAGCTGACATGAAGTATATCGTATTTTTAAAAAATATGAAAACGATACCACAATTGTCATCCCCGTGGTGACTGTCTCTTACCCGGACACTCCGGTCAGTACAAGGATTTTAATCGTGAATTTGGGGCCAGAATGAGGTTCACTGATACTTCGGAGTTCAACTAAGCACCGTTCCCCACACAGTAGCCGGCAGACCTGAAGAAACTGTGTTAACCATGTAACAATATCTCTAATATCTCAGCAGGGCAGCAGGCGTCTTGGTAGTCAAGACACTTAATGGGTCGTATGTGCCATAGAGGAACGCAGCCCAGATATATCATTTCCTTATTTTTCATATGGGTACATATACCGACCACTGGGTATCTCACTAATATTCAGTACTATCTTAACAGGCAATGCTTGGGAATAATTCCAATCTGGTCGACTACAGGGGTCAACTTTTGTAAGCAGGCCACTGTTTAATTAATTAATTGATTAATTTCACAGAGACAGAAATAAACCGGTAAATTCAATAATAATTCGCCATATACTTAAAGCGAATCCCCATCCCCTCCAGTTCTTATATTTACAGTCTGATTGTAGATACGAATATTTCTTCGTTCCCCTTTCATAGATGAAAAGCTCAGCAGCAATCGTCTAAATATTTAAAACTGGGCTCCATTTTTTCGCACAAATCTCCACACGTCATGTAAAAGAGATGATATAACATTTCTTCATTGATCTCTCTAATTATAAGCCTAATAGAACATGTAATATTCTTCCTTTAATTAAATTATGTTCAGTTTTAAACCCGATTTTGATGAATAATGCTGGAATTAATTGTAAGATTGTATCTTTCCTTTTTTCCCGTGTTTCATGTTAATAAGATAAGCAGATGCACGACAGTAATAGTTATATATGAACACTTTGTAAATAATGTTTATACATTGTACGAAGGTTGAATGTATCAGTCTTCCGTTTTGGTATGTCTAATCAGTGCGCGCCAGATTTCTTACGATATATTATGTCTGCCTTATTACGAAGAAACTAATGCATATTTCTGGAACAGATTTGGTAGCAATGCGTAGGCTAAGACCATGAGTGATACTCCGCTAAAACATTATTCACGAAAAAATAAACACTGAAGGCGATGATTTCACACTATGGAATGTTCAGTCACATAATACGCCAACGTGTGGTAGTAGTTCACCCACAAATAACATAGAACCTCGACAATTTATGCCTAAATTTCACATTTTAAAATGTCATACTTTCAACACTAGATGCTTCTTCCTAAAAATGCTCAAATTATTTATTTGTTCTTCCTTTCGTCTTTTGCCAAACACTGGTTAGATTACTTAGAATGACATCACTTACAGAAACTGACTTGGTGACGAAAGAAGGGCCTAGTGGAGAAAGTGGACACTGATTTTATATACCAAATCCCTAGCAAACGATGACGTAAAGTTGGGAGATCTGTATTTTTGTCAACTCTTGCCAATTATTACTGAAAATTTGTAGCCAGTTTTACTGCTGACATTCAAAGTAATATATAACCAACAACTATGTATAAGAAAACGCATTAATTGGAATAATTATTAGCTTAAGAAACGTGAAGTTCTGATAATCTGGCTTCTCGTCATCCTCGTCATCCAACCTCACTGATATGGTAAAACGGATCTTTTTCTCTCTCTTATAATTCAGCTTGCTGTCGTCAATATCTTGGGTTGATCGAAAAATTCCCACCATTTTATTACTTTGGAATGAAATTCAACTAGCCTCGTACTTTTTCGACGAATCTAGTACTTCTTAATATTCTATCCGCTTTAAGCTGGGCTGATTTAGAGGCAGTCTTCCATAGTACTGAGGTATCCGAGTGATTTTCTGTTTAAACAATTCTGCAAGGTAAAATGCTATTCTAGCCGTGTGGGCTTAAGACAGCTCTCAGAACAGTAAGTTTAACAAGTTCACACAATTTACTAAACTGGAAAATCGTTTATCTAGGGAAATTTTGCAAAAATGTCCATCTACCGCCTCAACCACACCATGAACTTTGGAAGAAAGTTCAGATGTTCTACGGGCAAGATTTACAGTTTCAAACCTTCCTCCTCCTTTTCGACAGCTAATTTTGTTGCTTTTTTAATTCCTCAATAAGAATATCAACAGGGTAATACTTCCGATTATTAGCTGCGGATCCCAAGATTGTTGTGGGCTAAAAAACGCTAATAAAATATATAACATTAAAATAACAAGGGATATCACGCCAGACAATGCAACATCTGTACGGTGCGTCCTTACCACACGGGTGTACAGATCCAGCAGAGATAAAACAGCACTAAACATGCAAAGATAACTGGTAAAATATGGTTCATGCATGCGTACAGACACACCCTTACCGCCGACCTTAATTCCGTAATTAAATTGGTGCTGAATTTCGAACGAACTGCGAGTCGCCACAGGAAATTAGCAAGGCTAAACAAGGTCAAGACTGCTATTGCTCACGTTAATGTAAGGGGCGGATATGACGACACTCGTTTATACACAGAGAATCGATCTGCAAGACGACTCACCTTCCCTCGTCGATTGAATGGGTGCTTGCAAAAACGGGCTAACCAACACGTCATTTGGTTCAAGAGGAGAAAAACGGACCGGAAGTTGATTAGAAAAGAAAAACACACACGACTTAAAAATGCTATAATTTAACTTAATGGAGGAAATTTGTCTAGGGTAGAAGGGATTGGGGGGGGGGGGAAGTGGGCGGGTGCGTGATTAGCGTAGTGGCTTAGCTGCTGACTTTTCATACGGATAGCCGAAGTTCGATTTCCTGCCGATCCTGGGTACGAATTTTCAACTGAAAAATTACGTGGCCTTAAACCCCCGGCTAAAACCAAAATGAGCCTGGGTGACTCCAACGACCCTAGAAATATCTGTGATAAGCTGAATAAAGTTTGTTTTATTGGTCTATGAAATAAGAACTTTGAAATGTTACAGTGATAACAGGTCTATACAGGATTAAGAAAGTATTACATTACTCTTAACAACGATCACGGAAAACATGGTTCATCTCAAGTTCCCTTTTTCCAAGCTATTACCACAATTTTTTTCACTGCTTGTAAATACTGTTGCTAATTTCAGGATGCTCTATAAGCCTAAACAGTATTTTAATCACAAGAAATAACCAGGATAAGAAACACCCTTCAATCTTTGGCAGAAGTTCATGTTATTTCTTTTGTAATAACAATAACGAGCGCCTTCAGTTTTATACGAAATAAGAGCAATAACGTCCGTTGCAAAGAATAATTCACCAGGCTCTAGGAAAAGACTTCGACAATTTCTTCGAGTGAAAACCTAAAATATGTACGTGGTTGTAGGATTTCCTGATACAGACAGAGGTGTGGATCCCATTTTAAACGCTTTTCCATTATACTTTCCTTATATTGAAGCAATTTACATGATTGTTATTCATTGAAACGCATGGAAATCGCATCCTCTTCTAAGCACAGTTTAAACCATACAGACTGAATAACGCTTCCCACGGACCTAACGCATGTACGTCGCAACCACGTGATTTTACGTTACAAATATCTGATACTGCGTCACTCGGCATGGCCTTCTTGACGATCGGTTCCACTGGCAACTAACAACAGACGAAGCACGTTTCATTTTTGTCACAAACTGTTTCCAGTTTTCTGGATCGGAGAATAGAATAAAAGCGACAAACTCCGTATCTTTAACGGTCCCGTGAGTTTTCCGAGAATCCAGCCACTTTTAGACTTTCTTTTCATGAATCTATTCGACCAGTCATACCAGTCTGTAAAATCCCCACCTTAGCCTTCTTTGTATAAATTAATAAATGTAGACCCAGTGCTTTTAAATTTTGGTATAAAGTTGTGAAAATATGGTGGTTCAATATTGAAATTCTTTAGTATTCTAACAAAAAACATGGTTTAGTTCATCTTTACATATGTCTTATTTCTGATTTGAAAAGCATATGGATTACAAAATCTGGTTAGTACTGCTATGACAAATCTCAAAGTAGCCAGTGTGCATACTTTGTACTAGTAGAAATGATGCGATTCAAAATTTAAAAAACAAAAACAAAAAGCCTTTATAGTGGTTGTAGTGAGTAGGCTACCTACTCAATTTTATTCCAAGATGTTTTCAGCACATTTATTCAAGATGCCGTTACCTAGACGACGTCCGGCTCCATAACTTAATGGTCAGCGTGCTGGCCTTTGGTCACAGGGGTCCCGATTCCCGGCAGGGTCGGGAATTTTAACCATCATTGATTAATTTCACTGGCACGGGGACTGGGTGTATGTGTTGTCTTCATCATCATTTCATCCTCATCACGACGCGCAGGTCGCCGATGGGTGTCAAATCAAAAGACCTGCACCTGACGAACATGTCCTCGGGCACTCGCGGCACTAAAAGCCATACGCCATTTCATTTACCTAGACGACACGTGCATCAATTATTTTATAAATACCGCAGATTTGATAGATAGGCCCTGCAATTACCGATCACAGTAAATGAATCGCTAATTGCAGAAACCCACTTAAGTGCACTTTTTCAAACTGTTGGGAAAATAAAAAACTGTGTGGCAGTATAAGTTGATGTCTGATCTCCTTCTAAATTTTTAAAATGTATCTTTAATGTGCTGGAAAAGTGTAGTAAGCATGAAGTATTTTTTTTAATTTTTTAATGCCATAAAGATTTTTTAAACATCGCACTTAGGTTGTTTCTGAAATAAAAGCTTTTCCTGTTAATTTCTGTAGCAATCATTAAAAAAACAGCTAATTGATTAATCTATGCAAGTTTTAAGATGAAAGGTTAAGTAAATAACACCGTTCTATTCAATCAAAATTAAATACACATCAGTTAATGAACCACAAAATACAAATTAGAACAATAATAGGTTTACTGGCTTTATTCAGCCTCTGGCATATCCTCGGCATGTTCTTTCTCGGTTGTTGGCCATTGAATGATGCTGCCATAAACGTTTTTACTGTCCAAAGAATAAAATTTATTGCATAGGTCCTGTATAATTTCGTCAGTTAGTTTTAAATACAGTTTACATTGTTTGGCGGGACTTTCTGGCGGACCTCTTTTCCTTTGTGGGACACGTATCTCAGTCCTTGCATACTCTAGCTTTCCGGACAACGTTCCGCTTGTATTTTTCTTCATGTCTCACTCCACGTTTACGCTTAGGTTCATCTTCTGAACTGCCAGACATGGTTTAAGAACTGAACACTACTTAATAATCACTAAATACACTATTATTTCCAGTACAAATACGCACACTCGACCACTCCGTGCTTACTGTCACACAACAACAAACTCAGTAAAATCAAACAAGAGTCAAAAACAGGTTGTACTAACAGGGCCACTAACCGTCATGAGTGGAGGAATGAATTTACCGCAGAAAGAACCCAAGCAACGGCGCTTGGGTTCCTTCTGAAATAAACGCATTATTTACACAGCTGTCTAACAGCATTGCTTATATGGAACATAGGTTGTTTCTGCAAAAAACAGTGTATTTATATATTCCGTCAAAAACTTCATTTTGATAAAAGTGTCACTTAGGTGGTTTCTGAAATAAACGATTCAAATATGACCCACATACTGCGTTTAATATGTTTTTAATCGTCTTCACACATTTACTTTTTTATAATGCAAATCAAATTCCTGGCTTCAGTTCAATGTCAAGTGCCGAAACGTTTTCCCCTCCTCTAACAGATAACTAGTCTAGTCGACAGTGCAACCAGTTGCAGGGCATCCAATGTCGTAGATAGTGAATGGTGGTGGTCACCACTGTTTTACGGGGGCGAACCACCACGATTGTCAGCCGAGTTTTAAGTTAAAAAAGCAGAAATAGACCTACCCTTAGAAGAATAAAGGTATCAGCTGAAGGAAGGAAAAATACATGAAATCCGGGAAAATGAAAGGCTTCCTAGACTTCGCACACGTAGGTAAATCCATTACATTCGAAAGAGAACAGGAGGTGAACAAAAGACTCCAAAAGAAAGGGGCCATGCAGGAGAAAGTGGAAGCAATGCCAGACTCACCTAATATCCCATCGTCGCCACCACAAGATGCGAGATTCTGGGGAATTACATTTTGTAATCAACGTTTAGCGCGCGTGAAAAGAAAAGAAAGCTGTAGATTTGTGTGACTGTTGATATCATGACCATACTCATAGAATTTCCAGTTTTCCATGGACCCGAATCACAACTTTTCATTTTGAAATCACATTCAATGGCCGGGATACGAATCGTGGCCACCTTGCTGAGAAGCCAGTGGCAAAGCATTCATGTCCTTTTAGCACGTGCGAAACGTGCTTTGTTTCAAGGAATTTGTCTCAGAAGCGCGCAAATGAATTTTATACATACTGAAGGTATGCTACACCATATATTTGGAGAGTTTCCTGCATTTAAGTCTCTTAAAATTTTCGAATGCTTTGTCGAGACATCACCCCATACAACAATGAACATAGCTCTGCACCAATCATGTTGCACCATACAAGCAACGAAGGACAAACAATGAATACTGAATTTTCACAACCGCATTGTAATCGAAATCTGTTAATTTCGTGAAATTCCTTGACTTGGCTCACAACGGGCGACTTGCACGCAGTCTACAGTGTGAGGGCAGTAGTGCCAGATCTGTAGCTTAGAGCCTTTCCAACAAAACAAATATGACCTAGGCCACCATAGCTCAATTGGTAGAGCAACCGACGCGAAATCGGGAGGTTGTGGGTTCGGATCCCACTGATGTCCAGTTGGCCATTTTTGTTCTGTACTTAACATCTCTTCAAAACGTACTGAAGTATACGTACGGAACACTTTCTAATAGGCTGAAAGTTAATTTCGAAGGACAAACAAATCTGTACAAAAGACTATCCTCTGAGTTGCAGCTCATCCAATACAAACCTCTCTGTACGACAGAATTTTCAGGGAGGTGAAACAAGAGTTAAAATCCGGTGAGCAAATTCCAATCAATGGCAGGGCGGAGAGGCCACCGGAGTAAACGTGATTGGACTGGCTTACACGGAGAGCAGTCCCCGAGTCTGCATGCTAACCACACGAGAACACAATAAACATGTACCTCCACTCCAAACCATGCATATCACATGCTTTCTGAAACAGATATGAGCTCTGCCAGCGCGAGAATACCAAATCCGATGTAAATGCCGATGTATCACGAAACAGCACGGCTCATTCGATTATATAGGAAGATTAAAAAGCAGATGGTCTACAAAATATGCTTAGTTCATTCGGTAACGACTGTACACATTAAAATTCAGTACTGCTCGGTTTCTTCAACTATGTGTTAAATTTTACTTAACAAATGTTAATAACAATACTATAGTTGTTACTTTAACATTTCGGTTACAAGTCCCTTGTTTCACGAACATATTTCCAACAATTGTTACAGACAAATCAATACGTTTCCGCGAGCGTCTTTTGTTTCTTTATTTAAGGCGCTCAGAACGGTATGTCGGAATTGTGTCACACATGGTTGACATTATTATTAGTGATGGCAAAACTTTTCAAAATATCGATATATCAGTTTTTCGATACATCGGTATTAAAATATCGATGTCATTGAAATATCGGTCTTATATCGATATATCACCGATATATATATGTTTTTAAAATATTGGTGCTATTATCCATTATTGTAAGTCTAGTTCTACATCTTACACAATAATCAAAGGATTCATTAGATTTAATAAGTCCTGATACAGATCAGAAAACAAGTTTAAAACAATGACCCAGTAACATGACTTTCACTATAACGACATATTATAAAAACATTTACAGCCGAAAGATGTTATGATACGTAGAAAAACAGTATATGCAAGGTGTCCAGTAACGAGCTAATAACATACACCGAAAAACCATATGAAAAAACTAGAAACGTATATCTGATAATTATCAGAGCTCTACAAAATAACAAAACATTTTCTTCCCAACTTCTTCCTCAGCACTGCAATTCCATTTGTTCGTGAAAAAAAAAAAAAAAAAACCCATGGTGATGATCTTAGGTCAATTTTCAATACCTCTTAAGTAAGCCATTTAGAAAATGCAGCTTGGATAACAGTTTGCCTTTTAATCGGTTTCTATTTTCCGTGATAGAGTTAGTAAATTATACACTAGAGGTAGCATTGGCGCCACCGTCTACGAGATAATCGCTGTAGCCAGCGGAGCATGTTGAAATCGCAGCTGTTTGGCAAAACGCTCACTCCGCTATACTCATCAATGTAAATAAGGGGCTTTTAAAACTGTGTGGATATAGATATGGTTTAAATTTCTTACATGTAAACATTCTCAGATATTACAGTATACTTGCGATGCTTCTCTCCAGCAAAAAAGAAAGCCCTAAAAGCATAAATACGAGAGAAATGCGTGATAAAAGAGGACGATGTTCAGGTGCAGTTAAGTGCAATAAAATCAATATACTGTTCATATTCAGTCTTCTAACAACATAGGTTTAGAAGGAGGGCACGTATAGTTCGCTATCTTTCGTGTAAATGACCAGGACTTTGGTATAGTTCTGCCCAACGACCGAAAATGTCCTCTCTCGTACGAAGCGGATGAGCGAGTTTTTAGGCCTAAAAGCGTTGGCGAGATTTTGGGATAAAGTAGACAAAATATTTGTTATCGCTGGTTTAGATGCTGGCTTTCTAAACCCAAGTTGGCATCTTCGAGCCTGGCTCAGCCCGGTGATACTTGAAAATGCTCAAATGTGTCAGCCTCTTGTAGATAGATTTACCGTCACATGAAAGAACTCCCGTGGGAAAAAAATCTGACGCCTCAGCGTCTCCGAAACCCGTGTAAGTAAGTAGTGGGACGTTAAGCCATTATTATTATTATTATTATTGTTATTATTATTATTATTATTGTTATTATTATCGATGTTTTCTAAACGCGATTACAAGTGGAAATATGACACTCAGTTGTGGTTTCAGCCTATTATAGAGTTTCTATTTAGCTTTTCCTGAAATGTATTAATTGCTTTAAGATTTTAACTTATAACATGATTTCCGTTAATGGAAAGGGAGAGTGGTAAATTATATGATTGAAGAGAACTGAAAAAGTACTTATAATAACTTTTACTATTTGTTTTACATCGCACCGACACAAATAGGCCTTATGGCGACGATGGGATAGAAAAAAACTAGTAGTGGGAAGGAAGCGCCCGTGCGCTTAATTAAGGTACATCCCCGGCATTTACCTGGTATGAAAATGGGAAACCACGGAAATCCATCTTCTGGGCTGCCGACAGTGGGGGAATCTCGCTTGGTCAATAATTTATTATGCTTATATCTCTGTATAACATTTCAGGGAATAATATTGACGAAAGTAAAGGACCCAGATATTCACACGGTGTAGGACATCTAGTCTCTAAATTTTAAAATCTGGTAAGGTATAAATGGGGATTGCTACACGTATTGTGCGAAGGGAAAGCAACAAACGGTACCGGTATATAGAGAAAATATATTCAATAGCTTTTAATGCTATAAATACACACAGAAAGTGAAAAACGAAGCACAATTCCAAGCTACCATGCACATCTTTTCTTATTTGTACCAATTTGCTTTATGTCGCACCGACACACATAGATCTTACGGCGACTATGGGACAGGAAAGGGCTAGGAGTGGGAAGGAAACGACTGTGTCACTTCCAGCAAATGCCTAGACAGATCCTATTCACAGGACACAGCCGATTTCTTCCACTTCTTTACCCTATTCATTCATCGTCTTTCATTTAATCTTCATTGGCTCCTCAGCAGAGGTTGCCTTCAGGACGTGAGTTTGCCGTCAGGACGTGCATCTAGCCGTAAAAACATGCCACATGATTTCATCTCACCTTATCCTCGACCCCGTATCAGGAAAATGTCCTAAGTCGTAAAATACATGATAATTTTAAAATATATCTGTATTTTAAGCAGTGCAATCGTTCATCGTATAAAGATGGAATTCATACAGAAACTCGTTAATGGAATTGAATTGTGTCTCTTAGCCGTAGAGAAGTATCTCAACAAACATATTTAAAACTTTAAATGGCATATTAGAGAACAGTATTTTTTTGGACAATTAATCTTTAATGTCAAAAGGTCTAATTTACGGGTACGACAAACTTTCTATTGTGTGCGAAGTAACACGTTGTATCACAAGAATTCAGCATTAGTGAGAATATGTGAAACCCTTCATAATTTTATATTACAGGGAATGTACACTGAATTTGATTTAATTTATTTTCTAAATTTACGCGTTTAAAGAAATATTCAGTAAGTGAATGTTATTATATACGGGGTCCTTTTTTTGGTTTGCTCCGTGTGTCAGGAGAACATGCACGGAAGGCGATAGCGCGGCCGGGTGACTCATTTGCCGAGAGATATATTGCTTAATGACCGGCTAAGATGATCTAATGCAGTACGGTAGCTTCATAGCAATAGTTCAGTTCAACATCTGTCGATCTGTGGTACTGATAGCGTGTTCAGTGTGTTCGCTTTAAAATAGCGTAGTTTCTGTAGGAATACTAATCGTGTGTTTAACGAGTGATATATTTATACAGTAGAACAGCGTATATTCATTGAGTTGTGCTATGCGAAGCATTTTTAAAATACAGAATGCCGCTTTCGATTCATTCGCAAATTTCCTCGCATTCTCCCTCCCCATACGAGCACGGTACGTAAATTAGTAACGAAGTTCCACTCCGTCGGGTCCATTCTTAGTAAGAAATCACGCAGGAGACGAACCGTTTTAACAGAGTAAAAGCTTGACGAAATGGGAGCTCTCTTGCAAAGAACACCAACAAAATCCTGTCGCGTCTCGCCGTACAAGCTAATGTGCCATTATCTCCTACCCACAAAGCAACAAAACTGTTAAAAGCAAAACTGTACAAATCCACCTCTGTCCAAGGACCTCACAGTTTCGCTACGGTTCGGTATTGTAACTGGTTGCTTCAGTCAGTTCACGATGGGTATGTTGACCCAGAACTTTTATTTTATAGTGATGAAGCATGGCTACACTTAAGTGGTTATGTAAATAGTCAAGACAATCGCTCCTGGTGTGCAGAAAATCCCCACCAGCTGCATGTCCGTCCACTTCACGATGTAAAGATAGGAGTTTGGTGCGCAGTAAGTGCTCGCACAATTATAGGGCCTATATTTTTCCGTGAAACACTAAATGCTGATCGATATATAGACCTCATTCTCAGACCATTCTTTCAAGAGTTGACGGACGAAGAAAGGAGTAATAGTTAGTTTATGCAAGATAATGCGACAGCACACACTGCTAATCGGTCTATGGAGGTAATACGGAAAGTTTTCGAAGATCGTGTGGTTAATTATCCCCCTAGATCTCCTGATTTAAATCCCTGTGGTTATTATCTGTGGTGGATGCTGAAGGGAAAAGTGTATGTGAATAACCGTCACACAAAAGAAGAACTACAAGAGAACATTACGACACAAGTTATTTCGAACATCACACGGGCTGAGATTCGCCGAGTGTCTGCAAACCTATTTACGAGGTGTCAGGCGTGTTTAACAGCTGAGGGATAACATTTTGAACATCAACTGTTACGCCAGGTAGGTTTTAGACTTATAGTTTCACTAGAAATTGATTTTTATAAGTGTAAATTGCCGTGTGTAGTGAGGAGGAAAAGCGCGCATTATAGCGACTAGCGACGGAGTGTCATTGCGCCAGCCGTGCTGTGTTCTGAGTGGGGCTGCACAGCGAGCCAAAAAGGACCCTGTATATTACTTATAATTTCAGCTCTACATTACGACGGCAGAAATAATTATCTAATATGCCATTACCACCATCGTCGGTGAATTATTGGCAAGTCATTTTATCAATGTATTTGTAGAGCCTATCTACTGTAATTGGAGTATTTCTCTGTTGTAGGCCAAGTTAATAACTGAACAAGTTAAACGTAACAATATATTTATATTTGGCAACGTTACTTTTTTAAATTCGTTTAAATTCTGAAAGACTACGTGTCTACGTGTTCAGGATCGAAGTCTTTGATAGCAACTGGGCATGTGGAACTTCTGAAATGGAAAGTCAAGCCTCCGTAGTTCTAATTCCATGTTAAACTACAGGGTCATAATCCCATGGCTATAATCATGATATTGACGGACACATAAAACTGAAAATTTGCTGATTTTGGATACAAGTCACTTCACTTCCTTCAGTTTATTTCGGAGCACCACATGAAGACGTATCGTTCCATTAGCGAGTTAGCCCATTAGGTCTGCTGAAGCAGATCACGGTGTTGTTAACTGCTCCATGACGCAAGGCGGCTCGCCTCGGCACAATTGAGTTCCGCTGATTGGCTCTAGCGATGACCCGGACCCTTACGTCACCATGCATTGTGGATATTCTGAATGGCCTCCCATTTATATTCCATACATCATTAGACAGTAATCTTCAAGATCGTGGCTCCTGAATACACCAGCTTCTGTTCTAAGAAACCGTACGCCATGGGAAGTGTTTATTTTCTCATGATATTGGCATGTTAGCACACACTCAGTTCCTTTTTTTTTTTTTTTTTTACGTCGCACCGACATACACAGGTCTCATGGCGACGATGGGATAGGAAAGGTCTAGGAGTGGGCTGCAGAAAGTAGGGTTAGATCCCACTATCTCCCGAAAGCAAGCTCACAGCTGCACGACCCTCACCGCACGGCCAACTCGCTCGGTAATTATATAATACACTGGTGATTCAATACAAAAGAGAATACCGAAGCGAAAAAGAAAACACGCTCACTTTAATATCAAACATGATTATGCGAATTATTATTGTCACTTTGAATGCCTAACTACGAGAGGTGAATTATCATGGACTCAGATGAGGCGATGAGAGGCAGGAAAATGGACTCGGGAGTTTCACGCAAAAGATAAAACATGTATAGTTAAGTAGTTAAGGAATTTCTGAACATCAGCAACATCTAATCTCACTATCGACGAGTCTTCGTCTTGGTCTTTTTGGTTGAAACTTATATCGACGCAGGAGGAGGACTGCAATCAGTCCTCCTTTTTTAATTTGTAAACTTTGTAGGACATTCTGTTGGTATTACGGTTGTATTTAAAAACGTACCCTACAAGATAAGAGCAGGAAAAAATCGAACTCCTCAACCTTTGAGCAACGAGGCTTACGAAGAAAAAAAAAAGAAGCCAGAGGCACAAGAGGAGTTGATAAATGGAAGACAGACGGGAATCAAAAGTACAGATAAATCACGCACAAGCATGTAGAGGCAATACTGCAATATCCTAGGGGCCCCCACTGACGAGAATTTTTCCCCAGTTGTAGCCCCAAGCCATTCAGACTAGTCTCAGACATACACAACAGAAAGACTAAGCTACAGAGATTGGAAATCATGCTCTTGTAGTTTCGCCCTTGAAGCAACAATCACGATCATCACTAAGCTTTAGAATGCCGTCTCATTTTCCAACTTGGCGACGCTTCAAGATCAGGGTATCGTCTATAACGTGAGAATATGGCGAATTGTCTGCCACGAGGAGAAAACACTGGTGATATAGGAAGGTTAGCGCTGAAGTAATTTTACTGACAGGCGTGGAAAGCACGCGACACAACAGCTGCCGCCAGCTAGACAACTCGCTGCAGGGGGTGCCTCATGTCACTCGGATAGGGGACAGGGAATTCAAAACATGCCTTCAAATCGTATTCTACTTCTTTCATCTGCAAACCAAACAGTCGTTAACCACATCTCTGGCCTTCTTGAAGCTATTCTATAGACTTACACTGTAATACAATTCGTTTACTTTTTTTTTCTTCCTAGCGTTTTCCCAAGCACGTAGAATAGGCATGAGTAGATAAAGCTCAGTTTGATGCTTTACCTGACACCAACTCTATGTAGAGGGATAGATTCATTATCATGTGTTTCTGTGGTGGTTGGTAATGTATGTGTTGTATGTTAATGAAGCTGTGCATTAAGACGAACACAAACACCCAGTCCCCAAGCCAGAGAAATTAACCAGACCAGGCTAAAATCACCGACCGGCCGGAAATCGAACCTGGGTTCCTCTGAACCGAGGACCACTGCGCTAACTATTAAGCCAAGGAGTCGGAAAAGAAAAGGAGAAACACTTCATATTATTGAAATATTTATGAGGATTCTAGTTCTGTTTAGCAGCACGAAAGATTACCTAGAACGAGAATCTATCAACAGAGAATTGTTAATTTTGTATACTATGTAATGCGATGCCATTCTCCAGACAGCTGGAACACTAATACTACTGGTGAAATACACTAAGGCCCGGTTTCATCAACGTGGGTTAAATATTCTCTAACTCTGGGTTTGTTAACTTAGGGTTAATATTTTAACTCATTCTTACAAGTCACGCGTTTCACCAAGCTATTTCGGCAGAGGGTTAACTAACAGGAAACAGCTGTCCTAATAATCAAGGAGGCAGTGACTAAAAATCAGAGATCATGAACACACTTCTTGCGTGGTTCTTTTGTTTATTTCTTGCGCTGTATTTCGTTTTCTTCCTCAGGTCCATGGTAGATATTATTCTTTCGTGATCTTGAACGAAAAATGGAAGAAGTGCAGAAGAAAAATAGTGGCACGAATTTTTCTGCTTTAGAAAAATCATTACTTATTGAATTAGCCACCGAGTACCGAAGTATTATAGAAAAGCAGGATACTTGGAAAAGAATAACAGGGGAATTTAGTAATATTGCCCACGTTACAGTGCGATCTACGAAATAACTAAAACAGTTCTATAAAAATTTTAGCTTCTCTGTGCCAAGAGTTGTTTTGAAAGTTGGCACACCTTCACAGCAATAATACACACGGAAGTAAATATACAGTTTAATTTAAAAGTACATTTCTGTATAACCACTACGTAATACACAGTATAATGTTCATAAGTGTTGTACTATTGAAGTGGTGGTGTGCAGTTGCATTCTTATATGCCACTGCAGTGCTGTCGTTATCAATGTGAAGAATGATGTCATTCTCAATTCCAACATTCCTGTTCCTTTTCCTTCCTGTGAGATACTGACGCAGAGTCAAGTCCTGTGGAGGAAGTTAATCTCGGGTCTCCACAGCAATATTGTGTAATACCGCTATTGCTACTATTACGGTCAATGTAGTTTCTTTTAGTTCGCAAGCCCAAGTTTGTTTCGATCAGCTGTGTATTCTAACCTCTCGCGAACTTCATCGACGAATTTTCAGACGACGGTTTTTGAAGTCTATCTCTTCAGAAATTATTCCTCAGATAGATTTTCAAAGTCTTTCCTTCTTATTATAGGCCTATTTCTGTTAGGAACACCGTTTAACAAATCTAAATAAAGCAACTTTGCATCAAATGCATGATTTACTGTGGCCATATTGCTTTTAACCTCGAATAAACAGTTTAACCCAGGTGAAAGGAGGGGTTAACTTAACTCCGGTCTTAACCTAGAGTTAAAAATAACCCTCCTTGATGAAACGGAATGAACAGTCAAACTCAGAGTTAAAACTGTGTAACTCGGGGTTAAGGTTTAACCCACGTTCATGAAACCGGCCCTAAAACGACTACTATTTTTAAACATTTACGAAATCCGTGAAAGGTACAAAGACGCGACTTCGAGAAAATCTTACATTATGGTATTTCCTTCCCAACGTTTAAAGGCTACACGCACTGACTTACTACAGGAAAAACTTGCTACAAAAACAGGATAACCTACCGTCAACGGTACAGCACAGATGGTTGTCTCGTTGTATTTCCGCAAATACAACATTTTTTTCCTGGCAACGCAAGGATGGGAAAGGGCTGGGATTAGGAAGGTTGGCGTTTTGCCTGGTGTGAAAATGAGAAACCACTGAAAACCATCTTCAGATTGGCCAACGGTGGGATTCGAACCCACCGTATCCCGAATGTAAGCTCACAGTAACACCACAATTAGATGCTGTAACTGTTCCAGAAGTTTGTATCTCAACCGTGCCCTATATACTCAAAGGGTAGACTACATAAATTATCGCTAATGTACTTCCTGTCTCTTAAGTTTTCAGCCCGAAGGTTGGTTGGGTCCTCAGATTGCACCACTAACGTTTATGAAGTTGTAAAGAAATCATAAAAACCAACGGTGGGGCCATAATGAAGCGTACACAGCCCGATGAGGTAGTTTGCCATGTACCGGTATTCGTCATGCAGGTGCTATTACAGAAACTACCACACTTTTAACATACACTCCTATACACCCTTGAAGTCACCATCCACTCCTTTCTCTCACTGAAGCTTTTCTATTTGTTGCGAAAGTGCCAACGGCCTGTCCAGTTATTAACAGAATGTGTTACATTTTGATCTCGCGAATTTTCGGTCTTTGTTACGTGATCCTCTCCACCACGTGTATTTTCGGTGTTAGTTTTATGTTTTATAGGACCACAAGTGGGTTTGGCAATTTCTACTTCTTCGGCCTTTCTTATTTTGTTTATTGATATAAGAAAACTACAGTGCTTCTTTTACTC
Organism: Anabrus simplex; assembly: GCF_040414725.1. NCBI lineage: Eukaryota > Metazoa > Arthropoda > Insecta > Orthoptera > Tettigoniidae > Anabrus > Anabrus simplex. The sequence goes on from NC_090268.1 coordinate 143,994,924, forward strand.
ATTTTGAACAATGATTGCATTGATTTATAGATTAATTCAAAACTCACCGGGCGAGTTGGCCGTGCGGTTAGGAGCGTGCGGCTGTGAGCTTGCATCCGGGAGATAGTGGGTTCGAACCCCGCTGTCGACAGTCCTGAAAATTGTAAAATGGTTTTCCGTGGTTTCCCATTTTCACACCAGGCAAATGCTGGGGCTGTACCTTAATTAAGACCGCGGCCGCTTCCTTCCCACTCCTAGACCTTTCCTATCCCTTCGTCGCCATAAGACCTATCTGTGTCGGTGCGACGTAAAACAAATAGAAAAAATTCAAAACACACGTTAGCACCTGAATTTTGCAGTCTAACATTGGAAACAATCGGAAAGTGAACACCACTTCACGTTTCCGGCTGCGTTACCAACCTATGAAAAATATGAAACGTGTAAACATCATACCAACTTGCGAGAAACAAAACTAGAAATTCAATTCGTGAACACTGTAACACGTGGAATATTTATATGTTTTATTCAGGCAATCAATCTCAGTTCTTTTTAGAAGAAACTTGGGGAAAGAAAATGGCGGCACTACGTACTGTTGAGTACCGACCGAAAATAAAGCACTGATCACAAATAAGACACACTTCGGTGGAAGCTACATTTTACTTTAGCTCATGCCAAGACACTGATGTAGCCTATAACTACTGCAGCCATCAGAACATAACAACAATCACAACCGCATAGTCTACTCCCATTGAACATGAACTGTGCCAAACATGCAGGAGTACAATCACATCCCCTGTGGGTTGGGGCGGTAGAATAACACCCACATTAATCCCTGCCTGTCGTAAGCGCCAACTAAAAGGGGATCCAGGGACTCTCAATTTGGGAGCGTAGGTTGGCGGCTACGGGGCCCTGAGCTGAGTCCTGGCATTACTTCCACTTACTTGTGCCAGGTTCCCAACTTTCATCTATCCTAACCGATCTCCCTTGGTCAACTCTCGTTCTTTTCCGATCTCGACGATATTAGAGCACTCGAGGCTAGGGAGTCTTTCATTTTCACGCCATTCGTGCCCCTTGCCTTCCTTTGGTCGATACCTTAATTTTTCGAAGTGTCGGATCCCTTCCAATTTTTCTCTCTGATTAGTGTTATATAGAGAATGGTTGACTAGTTGCACTTCCTCTTAAAACAATAGTCACCACCACCAGCGTACAATCACAGCGAATTAGAAGGCTGTAAGAAATGCGAGGAACATACACCACGCGCTCATTCTTATTTTAAGCGACTATGCATCACGGGGAAAATTGCTACACATAATTTCACGAAACTCGGTCTATAAGTTCACAGAAAGCTGAGTTATACACTACGCTACAATTATATTATCTGATCAGTATACACTGCCGAAACAATATTAAGGGAGTCCGAACGACAAATGTCACATGTCTTCGCCAAGGACGCCATACAAATCTAAATTAATGAACATCTCTCTTATCGTTCGAACGGTAAACAAATGAGACAAAAAACCGAGCGAGTTGACCGTGCGGTTAGGGTCGCGCAGCTGCGAGCTTGCATTCGGAAGATTGTGGGTTCGAACCCTTCTGTCGGCAGTTATTCCCAGTCCTAGCCCTTTCCTATATCATCGTCGCAACTATTACAAGAAAAATTAATTGAATTTTCTATTTTTAGATGTTTGGAAATCCGTAAGTAATGTGATAATCGCGAATATCTCCGTTATTATTCTTTGTACGGAAAAAATCCATGAAATATAAAAGATCGGGACATATTTTGCACAATTTTATTATATTGGATTTACGATTCGCTAACTACTTCTACGGTTTTCGGAGAGGCCGAGGTGCCGGAATTTAATCTCACACGAGTTCTTTTACGTGCCAGTAAATCTACCGACACGAGGCTGACGTATTTGAGCACCTTCAAATACCACCGGACTGAGCCAGAATCGAACCTGCCAAGTTCGGGTCAGAAAGCCAGGGCCTCAACCGTCTGAGCCACTGAGCCCGCAATATTGGTACACCATCGTGTGCTAAGAAAATCATCTAACTTATAGCCTACCGTAGGACCCGACTTTACTGGAATTTCAAGAAAAATTCTGCTCAACTGTTTCCTCGTGATGTCTCAAAAAAAAAAAAAAAAAAAAAAAAAAACACCGAAGTACGAGGCCAATATTTGAAATCTACAGACAAAATTTATTCTTTTGTATGAGACGCCAGAATGTCGGATCATAGTAGCAGATGACAAGATAAAAAGGTTGGAATCATTATGCGCTCTTGTGGCCACACGGATTTATTAACTCAGCATAGTAACGACGTTCTTGGCCCAGTGACGCTCCACCCCAAACATTCCTTCCGAATGTCACGCTGTCGAAACCTCAGGCGGTGTGCCAGCAATTAGGGGGACATTCCTTCGCATTTCCCAGTCTTCCTGTTGATATGCTTCAAGCATGGGATGGTTTAATCAACGATCACTCTGCACTTTCCGAACGTCCTGTTCAGTTCGGAAATCACCACAAGTGATTAGAAACATTAAGAAATAACTAATTTGAAATGGCGTATCCCCGAAAACCTCATCAATGAAGAATACAATGAATATACGAGAACTATAAACGCATTATTTCACTTTAACAGAAAGATACTAAGAGTGATAGGAAGTTAGGCGAGTGGCACGTGAGACAGGTATCCGTCACTAGAACAGTTATAGCAATAGCCGGGACGAGTGCTCAGACAGCAGAGCGCTGGCTTTCAGAGCCCAAGTTGTCAGGTTCGACTCCGACTCAGTCCGCTGGTATTTGAAGGTGTTCTAACACACCCGCCTAGTGTGGGTAGATTTACCGGCAGGTAAAAGAACTCGAGCGGGACAAAATTTCCAGCACCTCGTCAGTGAGAGGTAAAACTAATAACGACAAACTAAAACTTCGAACTTATAATTTGAACACAGTACTTATCACCCCTTGATGACGAGGATGCTCATACGTACAAATTTTAGTCAAAAATATAGACTTAAAATATATATTATTAATTTTCGAATTGTGGGCCACAAGGGCCTCGAGGAAGTTCAAGAGCGACAGGTAGAAAACTACAAAGAAGAGAAAATGAATCAAAGGAAAAAAATGGACCCAAATTAAACCAATTATGCGGGCTTACTTCTTACGTAATTTACTCGATGCGACTGTACTTCGGTGCGGTGGTATACAGAACCACGTCTGCTTTAGGAGTCTCCCACTATAGAAGGTGGTAGTAGTAGTAGTAGTAGTAGTAGTAAATATTAAGTGAAGTGACATTCAGAAATGAGAAACGACTTTAAGCTACTGGACAGCATAATATGTCAGGGTTGTTAGATATAGACCGAGATGGGTCATACAGAAAAAACAGTATACGACAAGAAGCAGGTCGTCGTAAAAGGAAAAGAACACTGACTCTGTTAGGGCGTGTATCCGCAAAGTACATCTCATTAGACGTAAACTCCCCTTGACCAAGTGTAAATCTAAATTGAAACTAAATCTCGTTAACATCCCTGAAAATATGAATTATGCCTTTTCCGTGAAAGGTTTCGTACTTCTCTTTATGTGGTCTATGACCAATTAAGGGTATCTGAACGTTAGTACAGTTCTCGGAAGAATAACTCCTACAATTCTGCGAACTTATTAAGTACCTGTAATATATCCATTGTCTTTCACGTGGGACAAGATCTCATTATTTCATTGTTATGAAATGTCATAATTAAGCATATGGGGCGGATTTTTTGAGTTACATAATTTTTTCTAGAAACATTTTTGTTTTTCCAAGCCAACTATATTTTTGAAGTAATTCATTTGCTTTACAATGAAAGTAACATTACAATTTATTTACGATACGGGTCATACTTCTGGTTATTACAGTATGAAATTTATATTTTCCGATCATGTTCTACAGAAATGAATTTTACAACAATTTTTCATAAACTGACGAAAGAATTTTTACAAGTTTTCAAAAAATGAGTATTTACAGTTCGAGCTAGACAGATGTATTCTGTGGAATGTACTAATAATCCTTCTTATTAGCCAGTAACAGCAGGTTGCTATAGCTTGCACAAAGCAGACTTTTGGGATTTCCTAATGAACACAACCTTGACAGCGAGTGGTAATTCTCCGAACAAGGACAGCGCGGAATGTCCTTTTACCCCAACGCTTACTAAGAAAACAGTGATGCAGTACAATAACCTGTCGTCATCATGGACCAGCAATGTGCTGGAGTGCGTCTCCTAGAATATTCAACTGAAAAAAAAAGTCCTATCTCGCTTCTTGCTGAGAAGAGTGGCTCAGACGGTAAACCGCACGCCTACCGAATCCAAATTGGTGGGATAGTTCTCGGCTCATTCAGGTTGTATTTGAAAGTAATCAAATACGACAGTATCGAAAGGTAAATTTACCAGCACTTAACCCTCAAGCACACGCGCCAGACCTTAGGACGCAGACACACGCGTGGGGGTGCTTTCCACCCCATATATCATTGTATCGTAAAATATGAATTACTGTATTTATTGGAGATTTTAAGATAGATTATATAAAGAATGACGCTTTCTGCGGGGATCCAGCCACAAAGGTACAAAAGCGGGGAGAGCACAGAAAAGTTATTTGTACATTTCACTAGGAAATAAAATGATCTGGGGTGGATTCCACCCCATATGCGTGTGTTTGAGGGTTAAAAGAACACACGTGGGACATTTCGGCACTTAGCCGTCTCCAAATGCCGCAAAAAGTAGATCAGTGGGCCCTAAATTCATCATCATCATCATCACCACCACCACCCTTTACTGACTCTTCTTGTTCAATGAACTTTGATTGTATCAGTATACTGTATTGATTGCGTTTTCAGTTTGCCTAAAACGAAGTGCTAGAAGAATAACATTAAGGAATTTAGTCCAAAAAATTTGGGAAATATTTTTACTAGTGGTGATGTTACTTCATATAGTGAAATGCTGTGAAGTTAAAGAGTCGTTCCAAGAGCAGCTTAATCACCAACAACAATGTAAATCTGGTAAGAGTCAAAGATGCTCAAAAGACCTGCCACGGAAAACAGACAGTGTCTGCTTTTCGACTGAGCTCCTTCAAATAAGTATCCGTTAGATACTGGTTTGGAAGTTTTGAACCGAGTTAATTGGCCGCGCAGCTCTGAGTTTACATTCGGGAGATGGTAGGTTCGAATCCCACCATCGGCAGCCCTGAAATGGATTTTCATGGTTTCCCATTTTCACACCAGGCACATGTTGGGGCTGTACCTTAATTAAGGCCACGGTCGGCACCTTCCCGATTCTAACCCTTTCCCAGCCTTCCGCCATTCCACGTTCGATGTATTAGTGCGACGTTAAATGCAGGAAATAAAAGTTTTGAAGGACTTTTGCAGGATGACGGTAATTTCACATATAAAGAAACTAAACAGTGAGCTACAGAACCCTCTTAGGTAACGTACCTCAATAATCTAATCCTTACTAATATAAGGGTTGTCCAGCTGAAACTGAGACTTTAGTACGAGCGTCGTTATTCGAAGAAAGAGAACACGCATTCGTCGATGAATGTACTGTCTGTCAGGAAGTAATCTGGTATCGTCGGTATGTTAGTGTGTTGTTTGTATCCTCGAGAACTTTAATGTCTCGTGGCCAGAAATATTCATTTCAGGCAAGAAATCAGTACAGGCCTCAGAACCGCCCAGTACTTGCTTACACATTCTCTCTCATTGGTCATATCCATTAGACACGTAACACATGCACACATCTGAAGAGTGAAGGGGAGGTGGAGAGAGTGACGTACGGGATATCTAGCATGAACGAAACACGCGGAGGGGAAGGTACTTGCCTGCCCGCACGTCTCCCCTGGCTTGACAACGATGAGAGAGGGGAATGAGGCGAGTCCTTGAAAGTAACAGACGTACTGTGTATATCAACTCATTGAGGGTCAAATTACCCGGTTTCTTTGTCATTCTTGTGTGCGAAGGCTGGCTGAAATGACAGCGGTCGCGACCGTGACTTCATTATAATCGCGCTCAACCACTGTAAGAAAGAATGACCTATATTTTCGTCAATACTGGCCCTATTAAATTAAACTACTTTAATATTCGCGCAGACACTGTCAAAATAAGAATTAATATACTTTGCACTAAAATATAGGCCTACACGGATATCAAATTTGAACGCAAGAAATTAAGAAGAAGGTAAATGTTTCATATAAAGATTTAGGGCCTACCCTTTTACTGAAATATTATACCATTCATTTTTCTTACTATAATTATGGGGAATGAGACAGAAATTAAATGGGATAAAATAACGTACAAAAATACAAGACAGAAACAGTGATTACATTTAAAAGACATGTAAATGAAGACTATTATTCACAATCCAAAAAAAATAATGGTAGGTAAAAATAAGATATTCTTATAAAATCGCAGTAAAATGTCTTACAAGAAACAAAGGAGTGCATTTTGTAAGAAAAATGTAAATAAATAAAATGAACGCTTCCTGCACACGAAAATAATTGTATTTGTATAATCTTAGACAGTGCACTAGTTTTCCATAAAAATAATACAGTAATTTTCTAGCAATTCAAATGATTGGAGGAAACTAACCAGGAGAAACGGAAAGAATGGTTCTTCATTACTTTGTTAACAGCAAGGGTGTTTGGAAAACCGTTCCTATGGTGTTATTATCAGCGCTAATGAAACAATTACTATAAATGCCACACGTATTGGGACGGGATTACATCGTGCACATTTTTTCACAAGTAAAATACAGTTAATTAATTGATTTCCTTGATTAGGAGAAGCCAGTATAGCCAGAATATTCAACCACAGAACTATATTAATCAGTTCCCGAGAAAATAGTGTTGGGAGTGACCTCTGAGTGCGTAACGGGACAGGCCACACCACCTGGACGACGAACACATGTGACGTTGACTTGCTTACTTCTTCATAATCCTCAGGGTTGGCTAAAATCTTCGCCCAAACGTTACCTGTTTCCTTTTTCACTCGGAATTCTTGTGATAGCGACTGTGCGTGCAGGAGCAAATCGACTAGATACAATTTTGCCATGAATTCGTCCAGAATTGCACAGAGTCAGTTAATCAGTTTATTGTGAAATGAAATGTCGTATGGCTTTTAGTGCCGCGAGTGTCCGAGGACATGTTCGGCTCGCCAGGTGCAGGTCTTTTTATTTGACGCCGTAGGCGATCTGCGCGTCGTGATGAGGATGAAATGATGAAGAAGAAAACATATACACCCAGCCGCTGTGCCAGCGAAATTAACCAATGATGGTTAAAATTCCTGGCCCTGCCGGGAATCGAACTCGGGACCCCTGTGACCAAAGGCCAGGACGCTAACCATTTAGCCATGGAGCCGGACATCAGTTAATGGTGGTAGAAGGTGTTAGCGAAGCCAACATTTACCACCGTATAAAAGATGTGCAAGAGAATAAGTGTGTATCACGCTGGACTGTGTGCATATGGCGTTGGGGATGTCAACATGGACAAGTAAGGACGTGCCGAAACCAGGTCAGGCACAGTGCGCAGCCTGATGAGGGGAAAAAATCAAGGGATCCCGGTTGGTAAGCTATGGTGAATCCGAGACGATATTGAAAAATGGTTCAGCCGCCAACCACGGACACCATTCGGGGTATCCGTCATCAAGAGGACCGCTGGGACACTAACTTGAAGGCGACTATGTTTAGGCAGATATATCACCCATGCATTACTCCTTGAATGTTCACATATTCTGAACAATAAACAATTAGAGAAACAAACTTATGCCACAGTGTCATTTGAGCAACCCTTATACACAGGATGTTTGCGAGATAAGTACAAATAACCTTACGGAGGGTAGGTATGAATGCCCGCTGTTCGTAAAATACGTGGATTTTTTAAAAATTTGGCGAATGGTTTGTCCGAGGGAGGACTATGAAGTAAAGTGAGGTGTTTGTGATGTAGTTAACAGTTTCGTTTGCCCCTCGGCTTACATCACTCACCGTAATGTGCGTGAAACATTTATTACAGCTTCAAGTACTTTTCATATAACTGTTACGCGTTGCAGTCTGTCGAAACTAATTTATGAACAAATAAAATTAAGAAAATTACCCGAAAAAGGAAACAGGTATGTTACATGCTTTTAAAGACATTTTCTTAAAAAAACCCATCACAAATTAGTTTCGGGAAACCGAAGAACCTAAGTGTTATAAATTAACTGAATCGAAACTGAAAAAGAAAAAAAAAAGTAATGTAATGTGTAAGAAGCAATTCTAAGTATATCATTGCTCTGCGGCTATACACATCACTTCATTGCGGCTTCCGAACATATGCATGCGTAAGCTGTATGAATGTAAATCACGGACAAGAAGCGAACGTTTTTACACTGAAAAACATTATAATGTATGTTAGCAAAGTCCTAAAACGTCCATTATTAAATACTACCTGAGCTACAAACATCACATTCTCAACCTCATTCTTATTATTTTATTTTTGAAATAGGACATAATTCTGAAGTCACATATATACAGGGCCCTACCAAACGCAGAAAAACCGAGCTCGATAGCTGCAGTCGCTTAAGTGCGGCCAGTATCCAGTATTCGGGAGATAGTAGGTTCGAATCCCACTGTCGGCAGCCCTGAAGATGGTTTTCCGTGGTTTCCCATTTTCACACCAGGCAAATGCTGGGGCTGTACCTTAATTAAGGCCACGGCCGCTTCCTTCCCACTCCTAGCCCTTCCCTGTCCTATCGTCGCCATAACACCTATCTGTGTCGGTGCGACGAAAAGCAAAAAAAAAAAAAAAAAAAAAAACGCAGAAAAAAATATTTGTACTTTTCACCCAAACACACTGTATAAATCTGAATGTTGGTCTGTTTGTTAGTTTGCTTTTCTTCCCAGTGAAAACTAGACGACCGATCGAACTCAAACTTCGCAAGCTTATGGATTGTACACCTTTGGTTAATATACAGGCTGCTTACTGCCACTCTACCCTTTAAGAGGACCATGCAACGAAAGGAAATATGAAGCAAGTCAGAGGAAAACGTCCGCCAGGGTCTCAAACGTGATTACCCTGCCTAAACGGTTAGCCCGTCGGTGTATTACGATTTGTCCAAAAAATAGCGCTTTTCGCCGTGTTTACGGAGCATTTCGCGTATGCGGCCGAAGGCGCTCTTGGATCCAGAGCGGAGTATTCTGTCTGCATGAAGCGTTGAAGCATTGCCGTTGTATTACGGAGGAACTGGTCGGAGCGACTGCTAATTGAAATTCATATCAAACTGAAAGAATTCCATGTGTGCGAAGCCGCTGGTAAATACTAGTTCTTATAAATCGATTTTTAAAATACGTATCTCCACTTGCTCTGACGACGTATTAAAAAATATAACGTCTGTAGATACGAACAAAAGGATATTACTTTGAATAAAATAAGAAACCAATCCAGATATAGTTACGAAAACACTATTAGCGCTCTGAAAATAACTAGCCAGAAAATATTCTTGCAAGCATATCACTCAATTATTGCAATGAAAATATAAAACTTCCTTCGTCAAATAATGTAAAGAGAAACGACATCCTACTTTTTGAGACACGCCACTCCATACATCAACAAGAAACACCTAAGACATATACCACCCCGACAAAGGTCTAAGTTACATATTTTGGGCATTGTTTGCACTGAGGGGCGGAAGAGATTCGGAACAACTACCTCGCCATGAACTAATTTCTAAAGCAATAACTATGATCTTATGTGGACAATATTGCAAGACTTAGGTCTTTCTGGCTAATCATCTACCAGAATTGCGCGAGATTAGTTTTGTTCCGTTGACTTGGCCAGAAACTTACTTATCCACCTGATAGCTGAAATGATCGACCTTCTATTCAGTTCATATGAACAATATCATCCGTTGTTTAGATGTAAGCGGGGTTTGAGTTAGGACTCAAAATTGAAATACTGTCAACCATCAGGCGGACTTTCTTTTTCTGATTTTATTGAAAAAAAAAAAAAAAAGAAAATCCAATACGTGGTATTTCAGGTCAGGAAGTACAAATGCAGTCTAACAATCACCAGCAAATTTTACAGCACAGAGTCCGCTATGAATGGATGATGATGATGATGATGATGATGATGATGATGACGATGTTTGGGATTTTTTATTCTTAGAAAGTCATCGTCTCCTTAGGAATTTCTTCTAGCGCCAGTCATAAGCCCATACTTCTTTTCTCCTAACACATTAATCGAGGCTGCTGTTCGTTTTCGTCGAATCTTATTGTGGGATCAATCACCATACCCTTAGCCTTTGCCCAGTCTATAAAGCAATACCGGTATCTGCTCGTCTTGTGGATCCCTTTGTAAAAAGACACCCTACTTCTTCATAGACCTCCAAGCGTTGTTGATTTCGGAGGCTTCCAGCAATCAATGTGCGAACTGTATTGTGCCAATCGGTTCTCATCAGCTTTCCCTTACGACAGAACCTTAATATGAAGTGAAGTTTCGAACTCAACGTATCTTCTGCAACGAAATATATTAAGGCTCCTTCCAGGGAGTGATCGAACTGAGATGGCATTACAGTTCATTTTAACGGCTTTTGTGGAATATCAAAAGCAATAACTCTTGAAACTCCGGGGCTTCCACTTAGTGATAACTAGAAATTATACGACTAAGAGCGAAGAGTGATGGCTAAATTAATGAAAAACTGAAAAACATGTTGCTCTCTAACGTAGTTAATAATCTTGACCATAATGGCCAGTACTGGGTTCGTACTGACTTAATCACCCATCTCTCTATTTACTGTCTCTAACGTAGGTTACTCCATATATTGCAAGGCGAAACACTGATACGAGCAAAATTTTAGGATCTCGAGTCTGAATTTTCTTCAGACAAAATTTAAAAAAAAAATTACCCCTATAACATCACGTGAGGTCACGACGAGTTTCTCCAGATAGCTGACAACCTAAGATAATTCGTGTTCGACAGCTTGAAAGTGCACAGTACCGAGCTCGATAGCTGCAGTCGCTTAAGTGCGGCCAGTATCCAGTAATCGGGAGATAGTGGGTTCGAGCCCCACTGTCGGCAGCCCTGAAGATGGTTTTCCGTGGTTTCCCATTTTCACACCAGGCAAATGTCGGGGATATACCTTAAGGCCACGGCTGCTTCCTTCCACTTCCTAGGTCTTTCCTATCCCACATATCTGTGTCGGCGCGACGTAAAACAAATAGCAAAAAAAAAAAGTGCACAGTCACCCAATCCCATTTCAATGGCAGGTATACTTTTAATTTAAGGGAAATATAAACCGCGTGAAAAAAAGGCGATGTATGAAACGACTAGAAATTCTATATTGCACAAATATACTCACTTGAAAAGGATAATATAAACAAGCGCACCATAAAAGAGCCACCGCAGGGGCACGGAGGTGGGTACAGGCATAGGACATGGTAGTATAAAGAAAATATCAAAATATTGTACCACACCAAGCATTTATTGTATGGTAACAAAACTCTCGCACGATGTGTGTAGTACTGTGTTGGACCAAATGAAGCACGGAGGCAGACGATGATATGGTCGGGCATGGAGGCAAACATACAACGGATATTCTCCTGAGGAAGATTCTGCCACAGCTGGCGCTAATGACTCTCCAAATCTGCCGTAGTTGCTGCCGCAGGCCAATGTTGCCATCCAATTTGGTCCTAAACGTTCTCGGTGGGCGAGAGTTCTGGAGACCTTGCTGGTCAAGGAAGCATGTTGACATCACGAAGGCAGGTACTCGTGCTGTGTGAGGTCGGGCATTATCAAGTTTGAAAATGACGTTGTCAAACTGCACCAGAAAGGCAAGCACACAAGGTCGCAGAAATCCCTGGACGTACCCCTGCGCCGTCAGGGTTCCTTTAATCACCACCAATGGGAGAGGGAATCGTAGGAAGCGGTACCACATACCATGGCACCTCTCGCTGCGGCAGTATACCACTGTACAATGAAATATGGATCACTATGCCTACCTGTACGTCTCCAGACTCAAATTCAGCGGTCGTCTGTTTCCGGTCAGAACCGTGACTCGTCAATGAACACCACTCGTCGCCATTCCGCAAGCAGCCATGTTGCCCGTCTCCGTGAAAAGTTCAAACGTGCTAAGCGATGCTCATGTCGTACGGGACGCTGCGACGATAGATTCTGCTTTGGTACTACTGGACACGGCGTACTCCCAGCTGCCGTCGCAATATATACTTAGTACTAGCTAAAAGTGTGTATGTATGTTTAGTCCTCAGCCCGAAGGCTGGTTGGATCCTCAACAGCTCTGCCATCAGCTGTCATAGATGGCCTAGGCATCACTGAAGAGGCGTACTAGGGAAATGAGGAGTGAGGTAGTTTCCCGTTGCTTTCCTCACTGAGCCAGAAGTTGCTATTACATATCAGTCTGCCAAGCCCAATGAAATGCACGCACCAACCGACCCTATGAGCGATATTTTCACACCATTCATAGCAGGGAGTGGCTGCAGAAGAAATGGCATTACTAGCATCGCTCATACCTCAGTCACTTTCATTTTGTCAAAGCCAAGGATAAAGCTGAGACAGATCAATGAAAGTAACAAGATTGCTCTAGCCCATACCAGAAGACATAGTGCACTGTAAACACTAGGTCCCACCAGCAAAGGCATAAACGTGTGTAATGGGAAAAATAAAATATAAAATCTGTTTAAAGAAAATCACCGAAGATGGTTTCTTAAAATACTCATTGATGATTTCAAGGCAGAAAGTGCAATGCAAGTGGAATGTCTTGCAGAACTCAACAAATGTTCAATGTAGAGTACTGTGCCCCAACTCCCGATCAGCAAGCCTAAGACTTTGATCCTTTTCAGGTTATATGCTTCCTTGTAGAATGGAATTGTGGGCTCATGTGTTCCCTTCTCACGATCAACATCGTCAGGCTGAATCCCAGAGGTTTCATATTATATTAAGTAAATCATTCTTTTGGCTACATAATTCACATCCATCTTTTGAAATATCAGTGCAATAATGTATTATGCAAACCATAAAAGTGTTGCATCATCAAATGATTTAGATAAAGAAGAGAATTTGACTGTTATGAAAGCTAATAATAATCCAATTTCATGAAAATTAAATAATGTATCACCGATTCAAACTTATTCATTTTTAAACAAGGATTGCCCCAAACCATCATCCTTCTGCGACCAGAAATACGGGGTAGTTGCGATTGTTATTTTAAGGGGTAAAACGACGAGATTATCAACTCTTCCTTAACATTTATCCTAAGTGGAAGAGAGAAATGCCAGATATTTTCAGTGAAGTTATTTGGCTGAAGAAATCCAAGGACTATGGAAATCAGACTTCCTCCATCACGCAAATCTAACACCATCAGGGTTGGTAAAGAAGAGAATTTCGCCCGGAGGGGTTGACTAGGAAAACACGAAGAGACGAACATGATACAGAAATTGCTAGTAATGCAAGATAGAGCTGGAACGTTCTCGGCTGCACACGTCTTTCAAGCTCAGACTCCCAAGGTTGGGATGCTTTGTACCTTCCATTAAAACTGATCTTGCTGATCATTTTACACCGAGGGCTGGGAGAGCATTAGACAAGGTGAAATAGAATTATGCTAAAATGTGCGCGCCAGTACTTGATGTGTACCACTCACAGGTCACACACGTGTGGGAATAAGCCATCTTCATTTGAATGCAATGCGAATCCCTCTAGGGACAGACGAACTTTGAGCAACACGGCGCGCCTGTGTAATCAAAACAACAGAAAAGAGATACGAGATGCGCAATGTTCATAAAACCTATCACGTGCTATGATTTAATGAAATAGAGCGCACTGTTCGTAATATCACGACGCTCGCTAATGCAGGGGAAACCTGCCTGTATGCGCCCGCAATTACATGCAGAAAATTCTTATACGAGATCGACTGAACGCGTTTCATGTCGAGGTTGTGAAAAAGTGTGAAACAAAACCAAAACCCGAAACTATAAAGAGACTGAAGAAAGAGGCCACCAATACGAATAATATTAATCATCATCATCTTTTCATAATTATTTCTTCTTCTAATAACGTTAATGTTTTTATGTCCCACTAACTACTTGTACGGTTTTCGGAGACGCCGAGGTGCCAGAATTTTGTCCCCCGGACTCAGCCAGGATTGAACCTGCCAACTTGAGCTCAGAGAGCCAGGACCTTAACCATCTGAGTCACTCAACCCGGCTATTTCTTCTTCTACCTCGCCTTTTTGCAAATACTTTGGGGTCGATGTTATAGTCCCTGCCGTGCAAGCTCATACACTATGGGTACAACCTTGTTAATACTGAAGGTAGTGATTTATAGTTATTATCTAACTGTTGTCCGGCTCTATGGCTAAATGGTTAGCGTGCTGGCCTCTGGCCACAGGAGTCCCGGGTTCGATTCCCGGTGGGGTCGGGATTTTTAACCATAATTGGTTGATTTAGCTGACACGGGGGCTGGGTGTATATGTCGTCTTCATCATCGTTTCATCCTCATCACGACACGCAGGTCGCCTACAGGAGTAAATTCAAACGACCTGCATCTGGCGAGCCGAACTTGTCCTCGGACACTCCCGGCACTAAAAGCCATACGGCATTTCATTTCATCTAACTGTTGGGTTAGATTCAGTGTCACTAACCATACAGTTTAAGGACCCTACTTGCCGATATGACGTTACTGTTAATCTTGCAGGTTGGTACTATGAAGTCATAACTATACGGTACTGCAACTGCCGTATTGTGAAAACCACTAGTGTTACATTTGCGGGAGTAAGTAAAGCATTTTCTTTTTCTGCAGGATTGTACATATTTATGGGTAATATTATGTAAGTAGAACTGTGGCATGTCCGAATAATGCATTTAATAGAGTAACGTAGTTGGTGCTAAATAACAAACGTAGCATTTTATTTCGTCCATTTCGTATGTATAGAATGACTAGGATGTATACGAAGCAAGGGAAATCTGCAAAAACTCCTCCGAAAAGAAAAGCAACGTTTCCTCCTCTATAAAGATCACTTAGTTGAAATGCAAGGAAATCTTGTCTTGTCACGACTTTGGTAACTTACGGTTTGCAGACTTAACAATTGTGTATTCTTATTGACCTACGGCATATGTACATGTAATACATTTGCTTGTGTGTATTATTACAGCGGGGTTTCACTTTAGTCCGACAAGTAATAGCAAATTTCAGGAAGGGAGCTAAATTATTTACACCAGGCAAACACCGAAAAATACGGTTATAGTAATGTGTGTGATAGAGAGTAGTTTCATTTAACTACGTAATATGCGAAATAGCAAATACATAGATGTTTCAATTATAGAAAATCTATACCTCTCAGCGCTCAACCTGCTAGCTTCCGAGTAGGGTTAAGGGTCCTCATAAAACTCTGTTCGTAATAGCACTGCAGACTTAAACTACTACCACATCTCCTACCGTGAAATAATTAAGTATACAATCTAACCATCGTCTCTTAGGTAAACTACCGTTATCCATTGGAATCGTGTAACTAATTCATGTCAGTAAAGCTATACTTCCAACTTCTCCCAATCTATACATTTCTTACAAGGATTATTTTCCCTCCATTACCAAAAACACCTCCCCTCCATCGATTTTGCATATATGTACCAGCAATCTTCCCCATTATTTTCATAACTGTTACCTCTTTAGTTTCGAAAGAGTCCACCCAGCGTTCGATCCCATAAAGTGAATTCGACGAGAAAATGAGGGATAATTAGTATGTACTGCCTTCCCGCAAGCAAAATACTGTTAATACTATATGCGAACATGCGTCATTCATTTTTCTACACTCTGTTTAGAATTTTCTTACTACACAGCCATCCTGAAAATTAATATTTTCAACGCATGTTGTAATGCTTACAGGACAAGAGAAAAAGTAAAGAAAGAAAACTGAATTGATTATTCCTGCCAACAATCGTACGGCCTCAGCTACCAAGACACATACCTAGTGTCATCTAGGCGGCCTGCCTACATTTTCTGTATTCCAATTGTGCTGCTATCTAGCAACGAAAGCAGAGTTCTACTGGACGGACACAATGGCTGTGTGAGTGCACCACAACAACGGCATGGAGTGGCAAAATTTTTGAACGTCCTTCAAAAATCAACTACCTCAGCCGGAATCGAACCTGTGAACTCGGTATCACGAGTCAGACACACTACCACTGAACCACTGAGACAGCTATATAATAATAATAATAATAATAATAATAATAATAATAATAATAATAATAATAATAATTGTACCGGAGGTACACCCACCCCGAGTACATAAAACTAGCGCTTGTAGAAGACCATCTAGATCAGGAAATCTTAAACTCATTTCCGAAATAGCTTGAACATTTCTCAACACATGTCGCAACGTTCAACTTATGTTGCGCCCTTTGGGGTGAAGATGAACTATTAGTTTTCAAAGTAATTTTGTATGTGAAGGTTTATTGATTGTTTTTAATGTTCAAAAGTTATCAACACTTCTATCTCTTCCCGCCAACCTTATTTTTCATCCAATAAGAAATTTTGTACATTTATTCACCAATGATAAAATGCTGATATTTATTTAACCATCCAATGAAAATTGGGGGTGTGTCAGGGCCTTAGCCCACAGATTTCTGGAACCTTCTTCTCCGCTATAAAAGCTGGCACATTTTGGGCCATTATGTCATTCTGATCGCTCCAATCTAGAGTGTGTTCGTAACGGAGGCAGGGCCTGACTCGTCCCTCTTCGGAAGGTCCACCAGCTCAAGGTAATGCCAAATTCTGCTTAACATGTTATAGTCTTTCAAAGCTAGCTCGAGGGGAAGGTTCCAAATCCTTAGTAACGTAACTTTATTTTCTCAAATGTAAATTTCAAACTTTAAATGTAAATTTCAAACAAGTCGAAATAACTTAACCGAAATCAGGGAATAGAGAGTGAGGTACCCTCTTCCATTCCCTCTCAACTTGATATTGAGGAGACTATGATTTTGTAACCTTTAAAATCTATCTAGTAATTTCTGTAACTTTTTTTTTTTTTCATCTAGTCACCTCCGTAGTATAGGCTTAGCCTCTGTAACGTCGGGCCATAAGCCCAACTAGGGATTTAAGTATTTCATGTCAATTTCAAGGAGTGCAAGTGTTCGCCTTCTAACATTCTGAGGTTCGGCCAGTAACTTTAAACCTTTGTTTTTTAATAAGGCCAGGTAGAATGGGTACTTGTTACCCCTGTTACAGTTAACTTTATTCATTTCACTTTAAGGCAAATCAGACTGTTCAGCAGTTAAGACAGTGAATACGGTTTAAATTTGTTAAATGTAGGTTGTGCGTTTGATAGGCCTGGAAAGTGTAAATTTGTAGAGCAAAGATGCTCTTCCTTCTGGTGTAAAAGAAATTGGGAGATCCGTCTCCGTGACTGTTGGTTAAAAGGAGCAGTAGCGCTCATGTAAAATTTAATTAGGGAGCTTCAAGCTCAGGTTGTTTAGTTGTTATTCTGCTTTTTCCTAACATTGTTACGAGCTAGTTTTGTACCTGATTGTTATTTGCTTGGCAAAGTGTAACGTTTAAATCGAAACGAAAAATAGATATGATAAAGAAATATAGCTCAAATTTTAACGTTTTCAATTTTTCTTCTCTGACTTTTCTATATCCACCCATTCATGCACGCACCTTCTTTCACACCTCTGCTCCACAAAAACACGATAACAGTAATAAACGTCGTGTGGCTTCCGGAAAAGCAAAGTGCATGTCTTTGTACATGACGCCCATGGACGATGACCTGCACGTCTCTGTTTGTTTTGATCATGGATGATGATAATGATGATCATCGATGATGATGATAATGATGATGGTGTAGAGAGATGGTGAAATACGTTATCGCCACACAACCTACTCCTGTGAAATAACAACAAGAGATCTGCTCACGGCTTAACGCGTCCATCCGACGGGTGGCGTCATCTGCCCTCACTCCATATAACACTGTGGACAGATTTGTAATTCAATCCAGGCTTTTGGCACGCAATCTAGTGATTAGAAATTGTTTACCACCACCTCTCCTACACTGCCGACCAACAAGCTGATGGTGATAATTCCTTTCACTAACGGGACTCGAACCAGCTAACCACGGTATCAGACCATAGCCAGCGCTTTGGCCTTCGGTCATCGGAGCGACTGACTCGATTCCCGGCCGGGTCGAGGAATCTTAAACACCTGATGTCCTTGCCTCCAACTCACACTACACACAACACTATCCCTCACCGCACTAACACGCAGTTCCCTATACATGGCAGACGCAGCCTACCCTCGTCCCGAGGATGATGACGATTATTATTATTATTATTGTTATTATTTTAATCTACTGACAGAAGTATCTTGTATTTAAGCACTTCTAAATGCCAACTTGTACCTATCCCCATTTGTTGATGGATGCAGTACTTTTGCATCCATCTCTTGGCACAGGACAGAGCAAAGTGTAGCTTCCACCGAAGTTCCAGTCTCATCTATCGAAGCTGTTGGGATATGGGTGGTGTTAAATAATGACATTCGAAGCACGAATAGTGTGCCTGAGGTGTTGCTCATAGAGTTAGCTAGTTGTTTTACGTCGCACCGACACAGATAGGTCTTACGGCGACGATGGGACAGGAAAGGGCTAGAAGTAGGAAGGAAGCGGCCGTGGCCTTAATTAAGGTACAGCCCCAGCGCTCATAGAGTTAGTCGTGCTGCAATAGCACTTTCTGGCCCAGTGAGGAAAGCAATAGTAAACCACCTCACTGTTCAACTTGCCCGGCACGCCTCATTTTGGCGCTGCCATCTGTTTTTTGCGGCTTCCCTATAATCGCATAACCTCTGGTGGTGCTATTTGAGGATCAAACCAGCATCTGGGCTGATGACCTGAGAGACATACAAATGCCAACTGACTATACTGGGATTCTAGCCCATAACCTTGAGCATAGATGGTGGAAACTTATCCAACTGAACTACATAATTGGCCGGTCTCCAGATTACTACTAAACCTTTGTAAAAATTAAATCAAAAATAAGAACTCAAATCTTAGTTACCTAACACAAATTTATACGACATACTTCCAACAGCCGCAGTATCTCAATTGTTTGACTAGATAAACAAAACTGACATACATTTTTAAACTACTAATCCTAATAACTGGTATCTGGTTCATTAAACCTAAACATTTAAAAAAATGACATTTAAATCGCGTAACGAGAATTGTCTGCATTTAAGGTACAATATGCAACTTGGAGGAAACGCAAACACTTCAACATTTCCAGTATAATAATAAGGTGTATTCTGAATCCAGGCAGATGTTGTTCCCGTATGTTTATTTTATATTTTTTAAATTTAAATAATGAGATGTAAGCTCACATTCGGGATATGGTGGGTTCGAACCCCAGCATCAGCAGCCTTTAAGTTTTCCTTTTTTCACCCCAGGCGAATGCTGGGTTTGTTTCATAATAAGGCCACGGCCGTTACCTTCCCAGTCCTAGTCCTTTTCTATCCCATCGTCGCCGAATAGCTATCTGAGTTAGTGCAACTTTAAATCACGAATGATACAATGCTGCAGTAAAATACAGTACAAATGGCAAGTCGCTGATCTATGAGCGGTACTATTTAATAACATTTTTATTTACGACTTTTGGCACTTCACTGCAAAGAGCGTGTCATCCTTAGCATTGCTCACTTTGTAAACATAAGCTTTCTGCAGCAGAACCCAAGAATTCAGTAACCGCGAGTATGAATCACGGATGACAAGAAAACCTCTTGCTCCAGCATGTAAAGTGAGGGCCTCGTTATGAAGTTACATAAATCTGCCGCCCGAGCTCGCAGTCAAGAGAGCAATTTCTAAAATCCACGTAACGAGTCGCGAAGGATAATTCGGGCCATGAATCAAGAACACGCATCTTCTCGCGCTAGGCTTGGTCTGGAATGGTATCAGAACTTTGCTACTGACGATTTTCTAACTAGTTGTATAAAGTATATTCATATAAAATAAATTAGTAACAATATACCGGCTGACTCAAAAGTTAGTATAGAAATTGAGCGCGTAGAAGGGTTGAAGTAAACATAGGAACGTACAGATGAGGATGAAATCCTGCGCCAAGCAAGCCTCAGAATGTCAGAAACTACATAATGGATAATTTTTTGCCAAAATGCCCTGCATTCCTAAACAAAGCAGAAATGGAAACCAGTGAAGCGATTTTGCACACAGCGAAGACAGACACTGTTGTTTGCAAAAGCTGTTCGAACCGTCGACCAACACATTCATTCTTTTTTTGCAAGTTGTTTTACGTCGCACCGACACAGATAGGTCTTACGGCGACGATGGACAGGAAAGGGCTAGGAGTGGGAAGGAAGCGTCCATGGCCTTAATTAAGGTACAGCCGCAGCATTTGCCTGGTGTGAAAATGGGAAACAACGGAAAACCATCTTCAGGGTTGCCGACAGTGGGGTTCGAACCCACCATCTCCCGAATACTGGCCCAACACATTAAATGTAGACATCACAGCAGCGTAGGGTTTTATCTTGCACTATAGAGGAAGCTTTTCCATGGTTACCTAGGGTGCATCTACAGATGGGCTAACGGCAGGTGAGATATCATGTGCGTGTTCGAATCCCCAATGCACAAAGCGACTACGAAAAAGAAGGCAACACGAAGAACGAAGGTGTCAGCAGAGAAGAGCAAGGGTTACGGAAGGCACTACGATAAAGACATCATAAGCTTCAGATACCCTTCAGAACCATTCAAAAATGTAGGAATACATACAATCTTCACCTTATTTCATGAACATTGGTATTTTTAAAGGCATACCTTTCTGAGCATAATATTTTCCATTTTCCATACAGAGCTGATGCAAATATGTAAAATGATATGCCATACGTCCATGGCCCTTCTTATACCCTCTGCAAAGTTGACAGGGTTGACTCAGAAGTTTTTATATGATACTGGAACACGCTGGGAAACAAATTTTTCTTCATTAATTCAGGTGCAAAATCATGCTCTATTGCCTCCATCCACACACATTATGTACCCATTAATTCAGGGCATGCTAAGTGAGTGAGTGCTGTGTAGCCTGCAGGAAACATTTCTGGAGTACCGCGCCGTACCTACATTCCTGGAATTCTTTCGTGTTGGTAGTAGTACTTAGTTACGTACATGACTTATAAGGAATGCTGTGGATGTTCCACACAAGTGCCTGTTCTCACTCTCAAACTGTCTTCTCTCTTTAACCGCAACAAGACGTAGCCATGTATTCTCACCAAGTAAGAAAAATTCACGCTCAGACCAAGAGTCACCTTATGTACTGCAGAATGAAGCCGAAGCCGCGAATATTTGTTGCTGTTAGATGTATAGAGTTTGGAATATCAGGATCAATAGTTTCCTGAACTAATTATAGTCCTCTCCGTGTAAGGACGTACCCTAAGGGTGCAACCTTACCCTTTCTCCCCTGTAATATTAAGATATTGATTTATGGTTACTTTTCTTGCTGTTGGGTCTTTTTCAGTGTCGGTAACCATACAGTTTAGGGACCCTACTTGCCGATACGACGTCTTACATTTACCGTTAATCTGGCACGTTGGCAACGTTCAATCACTGCTCTAGCGTGAAGTGCGTGTTGCCACCGCATCGCCGTTAAATTCACTAGTGATACATTTGCGAGAATATTTAAAGCATATTTTCTTTCTCTGTGGGATTGTAAATCTATTTGGCTAATACCAGGTAAGTAGGATTGTGGCATGTTCGGATAATGCATTTAATAACATAGTTTGTGTGAAATGATGAAAGTGCTCAAATACGTCAGTCTCATGTCTAGATCTACCGGTACATGAAATAACTCTTGCGGGACGAAATTTTGGCAGTAGAACTTATAACATTATTATTTTCAAATCCGCAGTGAACTTGAAAGCTGACCTAAATTCCGTTCACGGAGCTTGGCACATTAGTATTCCTATATGTTTCCTGATAAGCTTGAAGATATAACCAGCCTGCAGGCTGAAAATATGCCCAATAATCTCTCTCCTTACTGGTTACCGGTATTGAAGAGAGAAGGAAATATTCGCGCAAAAGAAAGGGAAGTCATTGGATGTCTGGAACTTTCGAAAATCACACTGCAAAGACTTATTAAATAAAATGCATCGTTTAACACGCCCCTCTTTTCAAGAATATGGTTATAGTACGCCTACTGTATATCAAAATAAAGACAGATAATTTAAGCGAGAAAGTGTGTTTATTTCCTTAATTCCTCATTGAGGAGATATTCATAATTATCTTGATTTATTTCATCTTATCTTTTATCATTTACTAGGGTAGGGAAACATTCATTATCGGTGTTTACATTGAGGTTAGTTTGTTATGGTTATGTCTGATGATTTTAATATGTAACCAAGCAGGTTGGCAGCAGTGATCAGCCATTACAAAAAAGAGAAAAGAAGAGCATCGGGCGGCGATATTTACTTTCTGGGGTATTTCCTTACGTGGCAATTACTATAAGTTAAGAGTCAACATGATCACTTATGAGGATGTTATGTGTATACATTTATTCACAGAGAACAAATACTTCCCTCATAAGGAGGTTGTCCATGAGGACAAAGTATACTATGTACATTTATGACTAGACAAATGATTCGTCAGTATGGAGAATGAACCTTTCAAGGCTTTGAGGACCACAGCTTCTGTTAACGACTCTGGCAGGTTGAAAGTTGTGCGGAATTCTTCGAAGAATTTTAACCCTTAGGCGTGGAATAAATTAGGTTGGTTACATAACTTTACTGTTTTGTTTTATTTCTGGAGGAGAATAGGTTTAGTGCTATCTATTCATAAGGCTAAAACGCATTTATATTCAGTTAATAATGAAATAGAATCAATAAATCTAGTCTAAAATATCATGGACTGCGATTCGGCCGTTTTGATATTATGATAATAAAACAAGCTGGCAGACAAATTGCATTAATATAGATACAAAATCTCAAGCTAGCAGAACTTTGCCTGTACGTAGCGTAGAGGTATGAAAATGGTTAAATAATGTACGTACTATTCCTGCACATGTACCCAAAATTTAAATATAATATTCCAGTGTCCTTAAAAAATGAATGACAATTTAAATGCTGCAAATGGAGAATTTGTACGTATGCTGCTCTCATTCACTTTTACTCTCCGTGCAGAACGTCTTCAAGTTACACCTCTATGAAGGTCCAGTTTCATTGAAAAAATTCGGAGGAGAAATGTGTTTCTCTTCGTCTTTCTTCTTTCTCTCTGTAGCTAAACTTAACACCGTCCATTGCTGCTGGTGTTGTTGTCATCGTCGCTTTAATTTCTGCTAATGTTTTTTTTTTCTATTTGCTTTACGTCGCACCGACACAGATAGGTGTTATGGCGATCATGGGATAGGAAAGGCATAGGAATGGGAAGGAAGCGGCTGTGACATGGCGATCATGGGATAGGAAAGGCATAGGAATGGGAAGGAAGCGGCTGTGACCTTAATTAAGGTACAGCCCCAGCATTTGCCTTGTGTGAATATGGGAAACGACGGAAGACCATAATCAGGGCTGCCGACAGTGTGGTTCGAACCATCTCCCTGATGCAAGCTCACAGCTACGCGCCCCTAACCGCAAGCCCAACTTACCCGGTGCTAATAGTTTAACGTCGCATTAACATATCGAAGGTTTTCAGCGAAGCAAGAATGGAAAAGACGATTAGGAAGGTCGTGGGCGTAATTAAGATACAGCCTCAGAATTTGCCTGCTGTGAAAGTGGGGAAGCATGGTTACCGACGTTATTGTGAGTTGCGACATACGAGCACAAAGTTCATTAATTACGGCCATATGTATAAAGGAAGCAGCGTTAACAATCATAATCACTGCATTCGCTGGAAATTAAATGGGGAAATCGTAAAATAAATAACTTTGGGGGTTCTAAGTTTTATTCCGGTGGCTGAATGCATTTTATTCCGGATCTTCAAACCAGTCTTAAATTTGTGCACACCTGAGAAGAGAACCCAGGACGACGGATGGTATATAGCGGTGATCATTGTTCTAGGAGGAAATACAATTAGCAATCCACAGCCAGCTGAGTCGGAAATTAATTCACATCACAGCAGTGTTATCATGGGAGAAGTGGAGATCTACTGTACTTAATTACTTCCACAAGCAATAGCATCTGTAGTTCCGTACGTTCTTTTAACGGCGCCAGTCAGTTTCCTAACGTAACAGAACTGCGCAATGCTAAGAGAGAGAACACGGGCAAGTATCTTCATTGCTGCTGTCGATGGTGTTCTAGCCCATTATTTACCGAATGCACGTTCAAAGCAACAAGATCTCCCATTATTATTATCATCATCAGAACCATCTTCGAAAACTTCGACGTGTGCCCTTCGTACAACGCACTTTCCGCCTGCCAGAGCCATCGGTGGTTTATTAGCGGTAACGGTGAACTGCGTCCTAAAACCTCTACGGTGATACACATAAGCACAACATTGCGCAAGATAAAAATCTGAAGGAGATTAGTGTCCGTAGCAAAGATGATAACCAGGAAACACAACATTACGCAGATTACAATAATCAGAGATATGAAACGTGATGCGGTTATGATAACACTTCGGTCTAGTGTCTACTCTTCTAGCCTTAAGGTTAAAGTGGTGAAGCGCTGGTATCCCCACACTCACGTCTGTTAAAATGACCTCCACATTATTGTTTGAGCCTGTAGGATATAAACTGGCGTGAAGTAGCTCGCCATATTTTCAATTCTATTTTAACATGGGAATTCAAGTCTAATCCGGGCCATCGAGACGGGCAACTAATAAGCTACTGTAAACCAAAAGTCCAGTGATCCAAACACGGACATTGACGACCTAGCAGCGCCCTCGTCCCCAGCTAGAATTTAGTTTATTTGGTCAAAACGATGAGTTAAATCTATGCTGTCAATTCAAGTCAAATAGAACATTCAATGCAGTTAAAGCTGAACAATATATTTAACACTATAAATTCAACGATTCGTATTTTTCACTTGCTCTATCCGCTGACAACTATATTATATAGATATTAGAACTGTAAGGAATTAAAAAATAGCTCAAATTACTGATGATGATGATGATGATGCTTGTTGTTTAAAGGGGCCTAACATCTAAGGTCATCGGCCCCTAATGGAACGAGATGGACGACATAATATGATATGATAATTACAATTTTAAAATGTATCCATTGATTGGAGTTTAAAAAAATGGTGATGAAAAATGATTAAGAGATTAAAACAATCAATGGATCTAATTCGCAATGCCTTATTTTCTAATAAAATAAGAGAAAATACAGGTGGCAAGTGAATAAGGCATTGCCTGGAAGTACAGATATTTATATAATTCATGTTAGAAGTTAAAATAACACATTAAAATACGCAAACACGAACTAAAATAAAGTCAATGGGATAAAAGCGCAGTTAATCACAAATACACTAGGACAAAGGACACCATTACACACGATAAAAAAAGACCACTATCCCTCATAAAACGGATGACGAGGTCTGCTGACTGCCCGTCATCTCGCAGGATGAGGGAGATTGTACTCGGGAGGTTAAGCCTACGACGCAGATCGGTCCACACACTCCGTAAGGATGTGTACCACGGTAAGATGGCTCAAATTACTGTCCATTCATCAAAGGTATAAGCACAATTTAACGAAGGGAAGGCATCTCAGAAAATTATGACATTTATGAAATTGCCTCTGAATGACGGATATATAGATTTACATCTGTAAATATGTTATTAGCAGCTAATGTAACACAGTAGATTACACGATCGCCTTTTATTACGACACGGTTGATGTGTATCACACAAGAATTTCTCCCAGTACAAAAATCGGGGGTCTCTCAGGAATACGTAGTTGGAGAAATCTCAGGACAATAAATACCCTAGACCAGCATCTGCTGCGTGAATGTGGAAAGAATACGAAGGACTACGTAGTCAAGATAGTAAATAAAAGAACATTCTGGCTCATTTTTATCTCAACTGTCGGTCACACCAATGACTTAATGTTGAAAAGTGTGAAGGGGAAGTCGTTTTTATTTATCCCGGTACTAGGGGTTGTTCACAATAATCTTCGTGTCCCTGGAGCAAGGGAAGCTGCTGTGTCTGTATCGTGGATACAGCTGTGATTCATTTCTGCTAGGAAAGGAAGGAGGTGGCTGTAGCCAATATATTTAGGTATCATCTAAGCATTGCCAACGGCCGTAGCCGTGTTGAAACACTGGATCCTGTGAGATCTCCGAAGTTAAGCAACATTGGGCGTGGTCAAGATTTGGACTGGTTGCCACGCGCTGTTGGTAGGGGGTAAGGGAAGGGGGGAGCGGAAAGGAACTGGCCACCCTACCGTACGTAAACTGCGGCTCAGGCACACCTCTGCGGAGGTTCGGACCTACCTTCGGGCAGAATACACCCTTACCTTACCTATCTAGGCATTCGTGAAGAATTGGAGAAACACCATAAGGATGGTAAAGAAAGAGACTCGAACTCTGTTTCCTCCCTCATTAAACTGAGTGCAACCTGCTTCATACCTCAGACGAGGATTTAAATCGAACCCGAGCAATTAAAACGGGAAATTAATATGCTAAGCTCTGGATTACAGCGATAGATTCAAACCCTGTATTAATACTAATAGGGCGCACGCCACTTCTAAGAAACAGAAGCTGTTACGTTAAGAGGAAAAGGCAAGAGGATCAGTTACAAACATTCTAGCAGCTCTCCCCTTTCAACACCAAACGGATGGAGGCCGACGAAGGGCACAAAACATAATAAAGACACTCGACTTGTTTCAACTTCTCGGATCGAAAGTTTATAATTTCTAACAGAAAGACTCGCTCATCACCGCTCCGTACCAACCACTTTAGCCCAGACCTTCATTTATTTCATCACATTCATGCACTTTTAAATCACATCCTTGAAGATTGTGGGTTCAAACCCGGTAGTGATAGTCTGATTTTGAACGGGGGGGGGGAGCCAATTCGGCAACCCATGTCGTATGATATCGACATGTAAAAGACATTCGGCGTTCGCCTGATAAAAAATAATTAAAATTCAGTCACAGATCGCCCAACAACGCTGCAATTCTCTGTATTTTGGTAGAATAAACACTGAACATGAAAATGGACACGCAGGCAGCCTAGACGGCATCAAATCAAAATATCTACACACGATAGCTGCGGCCACACATGTACAGGAATATGTGGAAATCGCAGAGTGATGCATTCTGATTTTTCATTCATGCAGGTTAAAATAATTAGTCATCGGACCCTGATAATGACAAGAAAAATGGAGGACATGGATTTAGGCGACTCAAGGCGAGAAGCCTAATCAGAAGTACGAAAGGATCTAAGAATCCCTCGGATTATCACTGCCCGAGCTCACTAGGGCTACACTGTCCCGAGTGCTGTACAAGCAACCTTCCCTCAATTCAAAGGCGTCCACATAAACCGTAAACAACAGATATTTGAGCCGACAACGCTAAAAAAAAAAGGCAAAGTCATCTCCGTACAGGCCATGAAGGCCCTTGGAGGGGTAGAAGGTAAAGGCTTCCACCATCCGTACCTCGGCATTTGATGGGGTAGAGTGGTTAGCTCTACGCCCGGCCGCTTTTGCACCCAGGAATTAACCTGGTACTCATTTTTGGTGTAGGCTGAGTGAATCTCAGGGCCATATGCACCGCTAGAAGTGGAAATCTCGTTTCTTAAATTTTATGACTTCCTGACGGGGATTAGAACCTACGTCCTTACGGGCGGACCGAGCACGCCTTTACCGCCTCGGCATAATAATAATAATAATAATAATAATAATAATAATAATAATAATAATAATAATAAAGAAACCTTTACAAACCCGTAAGGATTGGGACAAAAAAAAATGGAGTGGAAATAGATTGCTTAGCGTTCGCTGATGATATAGCCCTTATGACAGAAAATTTCGAAAGTGCAACAGAACAGATCAATGTGTTGAAGGAAGTAGCAGAACAAACAGGTTTACAAATTTCCTTTCAAAAGACAGAAGTAATGTCAAATATCAAAGATGATACGGCACAACTAAACACCAAATATGGAACGAAAAACCGTGTTAGTAAATTTAAATACCTTGGGGAATGGATTCAGCAAAATGGACTTGACCAAGAGGCCATAGCAGCAAGAATCAAGAAAATGGAAGTCACTTTCCAAACCACCCGCAACTTATACAACAAAAAGTGCTTTTCCTTGAACACAAAAATTCGTCACTACAACACTGTCATCAAACCAGTATCGCTGTATGCATCTGAATGCCTTACCCTGTCTGAGAAACGTTTGCTTGCGGATTTAGAGAGGAAAGAAAGAAAAGATCCTACACACCATACTTGGTACAAACTACAAAAATGGCATCTACATTAGAAAATCCAGACAAGAAATATACTCTAAGACAGAGAAGATCACGGACACAATGCGTAAAGACAGAGTTCGCTTCTTCGGTCACATAAATGACGGATGATCGACTCTCGATGGACGAAACGTATCTTCAGTATATTTGACTCAAAACCAAAAACGGCAATGCCGTGGTACGTTAATGTCAAGAAAGATCTTAAAGAACTGGACCTAAAAGCAGAAGATGCACAAGAACGAAATCTTTTCAGAGCAGCCATCAAGACTTTTGGGACTTCCCGCGACGAAAAACGGGAAACTGGTGCTAAATGGACAGAAGAACGTCGTGCTAAACACAGTGAGCTAATGAAGACGATGTGGATCAAGCGAAAAATGAACAAATGCCAGAATGTAAAGTGAGGCTTATATTGGTCCCTAGTTGGCCGATTAGCGAAGTTGAATGAATGAATAATAGTTGTATACGTCCTACTATGTCACAGTCGGGCTTGAGAGCCGTACCGAGAAATAACTATCAAACACTAACACACGGTGGGTTGCAGCCAATGCCACAGTAGCGTGCTTGCTATGGCCGTAGAGGCCTGCGCAGATATACAAAATAATATCCGCACTTCCTTCATCCGCACACACATCCGCGAATGGTTATCCACACTTCCTTCATCCGCAGGCGCATCCGCAAAACGATTACCCGCGGATATTGTAAATATTCCAATATATTACACCCAAGGTATTGAAACGGGCAGATTTGTTAACATACTACAATAGACCTGGCGCCTGGCAACAGATCCCCCCCAGTCACGGGTTTATGAGGAATTTTCTCTTGCGACAACTACCAACGTACTGACCACTGTTCCTTCCTTCCTTCCTTCCTTCCTTCCTTCCTTCCTTCCTTCCTTCCTTCCTTCCATTATTTGCGAACAGCCCCATACCAATGTCAAAGGTCGCCTAACCACAAGTAGAAACAAGAGTACACCTGAGTGAAAAACGTCATTTTTTAGAAATTACCAGTTAAATTATCCGCACGCCCACACAGTTTGTATCCGCTAAGACTAACTTCGCGGAAATCCGCGGATATCCGCATCCGCGCAGGGCTATCAGCCTATCAGCATGGAGGTCCTCGTTCAAGTTTCTCCCCTGAAGAATTTATTTCTTCTATTGGCGATCTCAAGCCGGTCTTAAGCCACGTGCAGATTTAGCAACACCGCCTCGCAAAGCCCGTCTGAAGTCACCCGCGGAGCGATCTGATTGGGCTAACTTCAGCAGCTGATAAAATGACAACACCGCGATATGTATTTTTTTTTCAATTATTTATCAGTATGTCCAACCGTCTAACGCTCATATACCCGGTTCACGTTGTTTCCGACCACCTTTTATAGGTATACAGAGAGTCCCAAAAAACACCGACAACGCTTAGTATGTTGTGCGGCAAGGCAAACTGATCTGTTTTCAAGAAGGTACACATATCCAGAAACGCACGGCTTGGACGCTGTAGCGCATCGAAGTGTGAGATGGGTGAGCGTTCCGCATGTCGTCAATAAACCCAACATGAGTAGCACATCGGGCTCATTATAAACGGGCTTCCAACTGTGTACCTCCTACGCCATTGTAGAGCCTACATTGGGGGTGCTGAGTCTCACGCACATGACCCAATACGTGCGTTTGTCTTTGAAGAATTTCAATTGCTCCGTGGACTCGAGCAATAAGGTCTTCCACTGACGTTACAGGAGTGTCACTCTTCATACTACCTATGCGGAACTGTTTCGTAGTCGTCTCTCGATGATCGCGAACGTGGAATGATGTGGGAAACGTATGTTTGGAAAACGTTCCGCATAAAATCTTGCAGCAGCTCTACCATTGCAATGCGCTTTGCCGTATGCAAGCACTATGTCGGTCATTCCCGCAGCTGTATACTGGTAAATGTTGCACTGCTTTTAATAACGTTACTGCATTGGCAGACTGCAGTACACAAGTAACTCAGTAGGATGTGCATCAAGGACGGTGTGGAGGAATGTTATTAGGCTTAAGTCGTCCATCCGCAGAGCACAGGTGGCTAAATGGTTGCATACCTTCCGTATTAAGACTCCAAATCGGAACAAACTGTCACAACCTATCTCAGACTTCGACGCTCTCCAGCACCCAAACCGTGCATTCTCGGACAGGGGCTCCTTCTTGAAAACCGATCAGTCCACCATCCTGCACAGCATACTAAGCCTTGTCGGTGTTTTTTGTGGACACTCTGTATATATAATTTGAGAAAATCAGCGCTATTCATAATAAGGAAAGTTGCGAGAATGATTGAGGAGAATGCTACCACTACAGAGTCTTACACGTGGTAAGTCCAGGGACGCTGTCCTCGTAGCACGCCATCTGTAATCGTGGAAGATCTCTCTCTGGATTGGACAACCCTTGCCCACGCTGTGCCCATTATCACTGCTCGGTGTACAGTATCTATTGTCCGTTATGAATCGTCTATCGTCTGTTGACGTGTGTACATCATCTGCGGACTATTATCACCTGTTTGTTTTACAGTGTTCATGGGCTGTCTATGGTCCAGCATCGTTGGCTACTGTCTGCTGGCTGATAGATGCTACAGTCTACCGCCTGGTTTCACGATGTAGACGGAGACCTGTGAAAGTGACGTGTGTTTTTTGAAAAGTGAATAGTGTTTTCATTGTAGTGTTAAAATCAGTGAGTGGCTAAAAAGGTACAGCATAACAAAGGTGATCTGAATCAGGATACCAGGTGGAACAATGCCTGAAAAGTGTGTATATTGCACTCGTATTGAAGTGTGTTAACAGTATCACAGTATCGATGTTGCTCATATGATTACTGCAAATAGAAGTAGATTATGGTGCTTGATTTCCCATGTATTTATTTTAGCTTTAGATTTATGTTTACATATGGCAATGTGTTAGGTGAAAACTTTCCAGTCTTTCGTTTGTTTCATTTTTATATGTGAGCTACTAGCGTTTGATGAAAAGGATTTCAGTTTTTAATGTCACTGTATACAATAGCTGATTTATTCCTAGTTATTGTTGAGGTTTTATTTTGGGTAGATAACCATGGTGCAGTTTCTACCAGCTTAGTTGTTTTCAGAGGGCTAGGTAAGGCTCGTAGCGGATGTAGGCTCTAGAAGTACACAGCCTCATGTACACGCCATGGGAGTGAAGAGAAAATGTATCAGTCTCTGTCTAAATTTGAAGGATTCATTTCGGTGAACTCTGGCGCCGAAATTACGGATATATCAGATAATTACAATTATTTTATTTATTTCAAGTGAGTTTTAGTGTACTGCCGGACAAGTAGGATCAATATCTTGCTGAAGACTAAACATCCACTTGGTGTCGCTTCGAGGGATTGTCACGCGGAGAGTCGGGAATGTATAGAACGCCTAAAACTAACAAACGCTGATACCCAGAAAATAACCGCCAAGAACGGCCTGTACGATACTAAGAAGATCCGTCAAGAGCTACGAGAACGTGAATTCACCTCCTGGTGTTCACTACCGCAAAAGGGACTCGGAGTACAACTTTACAAAGAGTATACACCAGCAAACTCTTGGGTGCGAGATCATACCGGACTGTCTTGTAATGAGTGGAGAGAGGCTATAAAGATGACTGCTAATGTTTCTGCGGTGCGCTCGGTGCCAGGCAGATCCCTGGACAACAACCTCTGTCGGCATTGCCACGGAGAGAAAGAAACTCTTGTTCATGTCCTGGGATTCTGCACACGCGGGGAGCTCCTTAGAAACACGCGGCACCACCAGATCAGATCCTTCATTGCCGCAGAACTGAGAAAGAAGGGATTCAGTGTACATGAGGAGGTACAGCTAAATGGTAGTTCGCAAAGAATTGACATCATAGCCTTTAAAGACAATAGCTCTCAAGGTTTCATACTAGATCCGACGGTCAGGTTCGAGCACCATAGCGGTCAGCCAGAGGAGGTTAATCTAGAAAAGATTAACAAATACAAACCCACTATCCCTTACTACAAATCTAAATACCCCCTTCAGGAAATTGAAGTAGTAGGGATAATGGTCGGAGCTCGCGGTACCATACCTCGTCACTTCGTCGTCACATGGAAGCGCTTCCAACTCCCAATGAAGCTCATCCCGGAAATCGCGACCCTCGTCCTCCGAGCCTCCATCAAGATCATGAGGCACCACCTCTACAGCTAATTTTGAATTTTCTTTCATTAATACATATGTACATAAAATTGATATGTTTTACCTTGTTCTTAGCGGCAGCCTGCAAATACAGGAGGTCTTTCCAAAATAAATGGAAACTACAGTACTTTACAGTACAGTACAGTACAGTACAGTACAGTACAGTACTAACTACAGTACTTTTACAGTTTTTGGAAGCGCCGAGGTGCGGGAATTTTGGCCCACAGGAGTACGTTTACATGCCGGTAAATCTACCAACACGAGGCTGAGGTATCTGAGAACCTCCAAATACCACCGGACTGAGCCGGGAACGAACCCGCAAACTTGAGCTAAGAGAAAGAAGAGAAAGCTCGATAGATTCAGCCTAACACATTCATACTCTGGGTGTACAAAATCGCAAATATTAAGGTAGCGAAGAGGTCAGTAAAAACAGCAGCGAATATTGAAAATATGAAATAATTATGAAGGGGCAACGGTCAAGTAAGACACAAACACTTGGGATGAAGGGTTATCGTGGGGTTACGTGATGAACGAAAGACCATAAAAAATATATTTTGAAATATTTTATTCCATTCGGGAGATGGTGGATTCGGATCCCACAGTCGGCACCCCTGAAGATGGTTTTCCGTGGTTTCCCATTGTCACACCAGGCAAATGCTGGGGCTGTATCTTCATTAAAGCCACGGCCGCTACCTTTCCATTCGTAGCCTTCTGCCATCCTTGCGTGCCCGAAAACCTTCGACGTTAGTGCGACGTTAAACCAGTAGTAAAAGTTATAATAATAATAATAATAATAATAATAATAATAATAATAATAATAATAATAATAATAATAATAATAATAATAATCGCATGGCCTCAGCTTCCGTGGACCTTCTGAAGTGGTGCCATCTACGCGGCCTGCCTACCAATTTCGACATTCCGATTGTGCTGTTATCTAGTAACGAAAACAGAATTCTACTGGATGGATATTATGGCTGAGTTAATTTCGAGTCGGTTGCTCTACCAATTGAGCTATGGTGGCGGGTAACACTGAGTGCGCCACAAGACATCTGGAATATGTCAACAACAATGACGAGTGTCAAGATTTTTGATCGCACTTGAAAACTGGATTGCCACGGTCGTGATTGAACCCACGAACTTTAGATCATGAGTCTGATACTCTACCGCTGATCCATCAGGGCAGTTTATTTCATAGTAAAAGCAGAATAGTTCATAATTAAAAATATATTAATTTTCATTCAATAACTGCCTCATTTCACAACCCCTACAACTAGCTGGAGTACGAAGAGGAGCGTAATGCAAATGGTCAGGTCGAGCTGGAGACAGGGAAGGGCTGTACCCGCCCCGCTGGGCCCCAAGAGAGTAGAGACTGCTGCAGGCCTCAGGAGACCTGAAACGCGCGTGACCCGCGGTGAACGCCCGTGAGGCACAGAACCTAGCTCAACTCGGGGATGGCAATTGCCTCGCCCACTGTGTCGACATAACGCAGTATGTCTCTTCACCCAAACAGGTGATCACGTCCTAACAAAAGGAACTTCCTCGATAGTCTCTAGTCGTGAATAAGAAGGCTCAATGGCCTGTTACCTTGTTGCACACAGAATGGTTACTAACCACATGACTTAATCTGTAGGGGCAAATTCATGAACAGGGAAAGTTGAAAGGAGTTAGGTAGTTGTAGCCTCTAAATTTGAAGCCAGCATTTGTGATACTGTATAGGCTTTTGGGCCTACCCGGACGTGGCACAGGCCATCTGGTGACGAATGAACGTACCATTTCCACTTCCATTATAACGTCTAAATTTCAGGAAGTCATTGTTTAAGAAGCCTTTCTCGTGGACAGTCGAGATTTTCTTCTGATGACGCAGAGCACAGTTCTTTGCGAAACGAAAATAATTTCACCTTATTTTCTTGACACGGGCCCATGTCTATAGCACAGTTCTCTGCGAAACGTAAAGAATTTCACCTTATTTTCTTGACACGGGCCCAGAAGCCTATACAGTATCATGTCTATAGCACAGTTCTCTGCGAAACGTAAAGAATTTCACCTTATTTTCTTGACACGGGCCCAGAAGCCTATACAGTATCATGTCTACAAGTACGGGCCGTGAAAGCATCATTGGCACCAGTATTTGTGATTACACGATGAAAGCGTCGTGGCGTTTCACTGCTCTTTGTAATCCTATTAGACTCAGACTGAACACCAAATTCCTATTAATTTAGGCAAGTGAAAGGTACGTAGGGGTTAGCACACGGACAGCAGTGGAACGTAGTCTGCCACGTGACGGGAAAGTGGACACAAACGTAGACGACTCATCAACATTCTGATCCCTTGAAGGAAAGTTAAAATTTGGCTGTCCTCCCCAGTTTACACGGAGAAGCTTGGAGGCAAGTAGCCACTTCAATTCTCCAAACTTTCTCTATGTAAATTGTGTTTTAAGGAATGGGTTCATAAGCGAGACGTGCGCGGAGCATCGAACACCCTACTGAAACAACTGGCTGCAGAAGAACGTTTCCTACTGCTAGTTCTTACAGGTAGATATTTTCAAAAATGTTAATTTCTTGGGTACAATTTCAACGTCTTCGTCAACTACTGTAAGTCTTCGTCTTTTAGTTTACGAACAAGAATCTCAACCATAACTTTCCGCTCGTTTCTATTCACATAGTAACTGAGTCATATATTCTACAAAATTAAATATTTCTCGTACACTTCCAAGAACTTAAATAAAGATTGGTATCACCCCAATAAATGAGAAAATTCGTCACAGACGTCTCCAATGGTACGGCCACATCATGCGCACAGCACTTCACACCGTCGCCAATATTGCCTACCAAACCAAAGTCAGCGGAACTCGACCAATTGGAAGGCCAAAACAACGATGGCAGGATCCCATTAACCCCGACATAAGAGCACTTCCCCTACAGCGTACGACGTTTTCGATCGCGAGAAATGGCGTTCCTTGATCCATCAGCAGACCCTACAACAGTAGGATAAATGCTTAGAAGAATAAACCTTTCCAAGAACTTAAAGTCGTTTGCTCATTATGTCTTAAAACCCTATGTTGAGCTCAAGCGAGAGGTCAAGTTAGAGTTTACACATGGACAGTACGGGAGTCAACTTGGTCACGTGATGGGAAAGTGGACACAAAAATAGACGTTTGAATGAAAGTTAAGAACTTGACTCCTGAAGAGGGAAGCATGGAAGGAACTTGCCACTTGATTCCTCTAAACTTTCCCTGAGTAACGACAGCATTTTCACATAATAGTACTGTACTTCAACAATCTGGGGT
Source organism: Anabrus simplex (assembly GCF_040414725.1). NCBI lineage: Eukaryota > Metazoa > Arthropoda > Insecta > Orthoptera > Tettigoniidae > Anabrus > Anabrus simplex. The sequence goes on from NC_090268.1 coordinate 144,030,736, forward strand.
CTCCTAATATATTGAAGTTTCGAACTGTAATTTCAGTATATCTGAGTCATCCTAATATCTATTAAACTTAAGTTTTGAAACAGCCAGGCCTGGCTCCTTGGCTGGATGCCCAGTGTCGCGGCCTTCAGTTCAGACGGTCCTTCGTTTGATTAATGGTGGGGTTGAGGTTTTTACCGTATCTGATAGATTCCTCTGGCTCGAGAGAACTGAGCGTTTATGTATCTCAAACAACATCTCTTCATATATAGATAACACCACACTGCCAGCACACAAACATGCAATAGTGAAATTACATTCTTCCAAGTAGGGCTGGGGCCACGAAGGGCACCCATCCATGAAACAAATCCGAGTCCACCAGGCTGTGGGAAAAAGTTCCAGAAAAATATCATCATAGGCAATCGTTCACTGTCGAGAATGACGACTAACTTCCACTGGCATCAGAGTTTTGAGTAGCTGAGACACTACAGTATAGCGCTGGACTTCTGAGCACAAGTTGGCAGCTTCGGTCCTGGCTAATTATGGTGGTACACGACGATGCGCATATACGTCTGCCTCGCGTGGGTAGGTTTACGGAAAAGAAATCCTGCGGGAAGGTTTTTACTAAGGAAAACAACATGCACACGCAATATAAATAAACAAAAACACAAAGTTGATAATGTGGGATTTTGAACATCAAATGACTGTTCATCGCGTAGCAGATTACTGCTGTGTAAAACTATCTCGGGCCCGGAGGTATGCTTGAACACGACGAGGCACACGTAGTACCAAAGAATCCAACATGTTTTGGAACCCACTCTCGGGTAGCAGCTTCAGGCAGTTGTTGAATGTCAGCAAGAGCGTTAGGGCGATGGACATTTTTGCCCTCTTCAGTTCATGCTGTGGATGTTTAATACAGTTCATGTACGCAGAATATGACGGCCACACAATTTGTTGCTCGTCACGCATTTTAAGGAACTGATCGACCACTCCGGCTCCATGGGCACGAGCATTATCATCCTCTAACGTAAAGCCCTCCTCCGCAGGGGCAGCAAATCCTGCATCTAGAGGTTGGAGAATGTTGTCTCTGTATACCAGATCAGGCATGATACCCCGGAAATGAATTAGAGGTGTACATCGACTATGATCCCACCGCAAAACATGACTGGACGTTCTTGCTGCTGATGATGCTCCAGGATAATGGGCTCGCTCCATCTCTAACCGAATCGTCTCCAGACTCTAATGCTCCGGCTGTATAGGTGCAAGGTTATCGTAACCTCATCGGAAAAGAGCGTACGCCATGGTTTCTGATGCCGTTGGACAGAGTTGTTGCCCAATTCATGCGAGCTGCCGTATGGTGTGGTTTAAGACGAGCTCTTGGCACAGGCCTCCTTGATATCAGTTCTCCATAGTGCAACTCAGTCTTTCTCTCTCCATTACGAATACCCTTCTAATGTTCCCACCAGTTCATACCACCACTCATTCTCACTTCCAGATTATGAACTACATATTCACATTTCAAATCAGATTGCACTTATGTACGGTTAGCTAGCCTATAAAAGGCAAGTGAGACTGCTTTCCTTGCACGAAATCTCATCGACAGTATCTGTGAACTCCAAGTGTTAGCTTTCCTACACTGGAATTGCATTTTCCTATCTTCTGCCACATGAACATCTTCCACTTGAGAAAATTCATTAGTACCTGAAAAGCTTCAACTGCTAAAATTTTATATCATCTGACTGTAATTTAATATTTCTTGGAACTCTTTCCTTTAATACTGACAAGCAACTTGATGTTCGACTGGATGTACCATTTCAACCGGTTACTCCTGTAAATGCTACTGTATTACAACAGTTCCTGTCACAGTGTTATGTTATTTTCGAACAGTGTAGGAAGTGCTTTTGTAGACTTAACAAGTGATAAAAGTGCAGAGTTTAAACTTTGCGGTATGGCCTCCATATACGATGCCACGTACACTGTGGAACTAAGCGCACTTCTAACATCAATGCGTTATGCAATGACAGTGCAACAGTCTTCAATCATAATACTTTCACACTCTAAAGCAGCACAGCAAAAACTACAACATTCTCCTGCTCGTAATAAATTCTCTCTTCTGGTCAACGAAATAAGCGATACTGATCGACGTCTTCAGCTTAGGACGAAGTGTGAGACACTGGTTTGGATAAAATCACATATTGGTCTTCTTGGAAATAAGTGGGCTGATAAGCTAGCCAAATCTTCTTCCAACAATGGGAAACAGGATTATACCACCGCCCCATTATCTGATTACGCACTTCTTCTGAAGAAAAAATTGCTAACCTGTTGGAATCGAGAATGGGAGGTTACATCACAAAAGCGAGAACGGCACTACTCCCTAGTGCACCCCATAATTTCCTCTGTACACTGGTACTAGAACTATCTGTGTTCAGGAAAGTTTATTACAATAATTGTACGACTTAAATGTAATCATGGGCAATACCCACAACATTTGCATCGCATACGGGTTGTTCAATAACCTACTTGCTCCTACTGCAATAACGCTGAAGGGGACGTGAACCATATTTTCTTCAACTGTAGTCACCATTTTGTGCGGTCCACGGCTCTGTTGCAGAAACTTGTATCCCTGGATCATGTGTTGCCGACTGACTCAGCTACGCTACTCCTGTATAAATGTTTGATTAGTGCTAAAATTATAGTTTGAGTGATTTATCACAGTGAACGATAAGTGACAGTGTGAGTGGTCTATTCTAACTTGCTTCCATACTGATGTTTTCTTGCTGCTTCTTTTTTTTTCAGGTACGGACATAAATGAAGTGTCAGTTTGAGTGAACGATTATAATTTGTTTCTCTATTGTTGTTGTAGTTCTCTTGTTTTTTTTTTTGTTTTTTTTAGGTACAGAAGAAGAGCTGTGACTCTTCAAAGAATGAGGATATCGAATACAGAAAGGAAATCGCCATGAAAGGCGAAAAAAACCGCAAGATACCACAGCCTTGCCAATCTAATAGCGTCGAACACGAGTTAGTCGACGACACATTGACATGGCATAAATAAACGCATACAATGGCGTCATCTGATACCCTGTGAATGCAATACATATTTTCAAATGCATGAGGTCCTGAAGAAAATTACTTTGGAAGCAACGAAAAGGATTGTATTAAGCTCCTAGCTAGTATACTGAGATAACAGGAACCGGAGACTACGTGCGCGCGAGATATCCGATAGCTGCGATGTTATGATGTCTACATTTCTAATTCATTGAAGTTGTGATAGGAAAACAAATGGTCGTGACAAATGGGAAAGATGTTAGGCTACCCCAATATCTGACTGCACTTGAAGGTGGGGAGTGTAACATATGCCACCACTTAAAGGTTAGACTTTACATTACGAATTCGAACCAGTTGTTGCTGTTGTTGTCGTTTATATTCCTTTCATAGTTTCCTGTAAGGTGCTTATGGCATCTTGGATCATCAACGCCAATGAGCGAGACGCATTTCTGATATCTTGCATGATTTTTATGTCTGAACTGATGTGTGTATTTAGTGATAACTGTGAACAAGGACTGGGAAAAAAGGACCATCCTTGCTTTCGCCTGGAGGTGTAGAAGAATATCACAATACCACATGTACCTCGAATTCATTGATAACTGTAAAAGTAGATTATTTTCTTTCCTGGTCATACATGTGCTTGAGGTCGGCACCTTCCTGACGTCAACCCCATCTAGAACCATGTATTCAGCAATTTCATGTTTTTATGGTAGTCGGTAGTTGCGTGTTCGCGATCCAGGAGAATAAATTACCCAGATGCGGCCATAATATCTGGCTCGGCTGGGAATCGAATCCAAGATCCCTTGAACCGAAGGTTGCTTATGCTGACCATCCCAAGGAGCCGGATGGCCCACATTGCTTTAAAGTAAGTAAACGAGAAAGCAACTTCTGCAAGCGAAAATTATAAAGAATATTCATTAATCGAAATTAATTCTCTCGTGATGAGACTGAAGAATAACTGACCTTAGAAAATACAAATGGTCGATAATCGTTATATATCTTTATCCTGAAAGACCGAAAAAGTATTTGATTAAGAAAAACAAGGCAGAAAGTCAATATTCATAACAAGATCCTCACTTTCACGGTGTTGGCATTAGTTTCACCCCTAGCATGTAGGAGTCAAGTTGCTTCCGCGAATCTTCTCCAGGGCAGATCAATATTGACTGCAGCATTCCTGAACAAGAAGTAAAAGACAGCCGTGAAGGTACGTAAATTCCTTCAAATACTTCCTCAAAACAAATACAAAAGCAAGATTTGATTAAGTTTTTAAAGATTCCTATTGTAAAATGTATATGCATGAGTATATTTGACTGGGGTTTGACTCGAAGGGGATGGAAAGCAGATTGTAATCATTGTCAGATTTCTCAGACTAACACATTTATAACTCGTAACTTTCACCATAATTACAATGACTGATTATGAAAATATTCTGGGCAGCTGGATCATTGAAACATTTAATGAACCTGTGTTTCTACGTGACTTTTTGGTTCTTAATGACTGTCAACAGAGATTAAACAATGAAAAAGGAAAAATCTCCTCCTACAGATCTTACGAACACATGTTACGCCACAATCCCTCGTGCCATAAAGGACTTAACTACAGACGCTATAATCCATTAAGATGCCCAACATACTTTTCACATATGATCTTGTATCTACCTTATTTTCATTCTAATGAAATCGAACAAGAGTAAAGGTTCGTATTAAATTGGGAAGATATTCAACTATTCTATCTTCGTGGAACAATATGTAATATCACGATCAGTTTTCACTATAGAAATAGAAGTACATTTTCACAGATCCGAGATTTGAATACTTTCGTGGAAGGGGAATCATAATTGTCAGAAGCCGAAGAACACGAGGCGTAGAAGAGTATTAGAACATCAAATAAACTCACGCAATTCAGGTGGGTTATACTAGCCTCTAACATCGACCAAGATGACATTCGTTTACTAAAAAGGAAAAATGTTCTGCGCACCGTGCTTGATGAACAACCAATTTGTTAGCACCTACAACATTTTTGGCAAACCAAAGTCACAGTGCTACGCACCTCCACCAACTCCACAAAGCGTACAAATGTCGACGAGTGGATCCAAATGAACTTGGCACAGCTCAGTACCGTACTTCCCAAAAATACTTTTGGTGATCGGTTCTGAAAACGCATTGTGACGTGGAATGACAATATCGAGCAAGTTTAATCTAAGGGGGGAAAACCATGGAATTATATTAAATAGGTTTTGAACCTCATCCAGCGTATAAATGTTGCCCCTTCTGACGATGCTCATTTCCAGTCCATGGCATAATCCCTTCAAGGAATATTGTTTGATAATACTGAAAATATCACAAACGCACATGAGGAGTTTTTAGCGAAGAATTCGTATCACCAAATAATTAGGATAATGCGAAAGGGACGGAGTAAAATAATTGAAAATGATAGGCTTCAGTTTAATTGTTCCAGTTACAGGAATATATATTTACCATAATTCTGTACGGTAGGGCTATTATCACTGGAGTTGTATATGTCAAATTATCTATAGCAACGTAACTAACGACCTCCTATGTTAGTGTTGGGTACAACTTATCTGTTCTATCCCTACCGCAATTGCGAATTAAACTGAAAATGCCCATGACTCGTTTCCAAGAGAATATACTTCACACAAAGCGATTTTCTTAAACAAAATTCGTCTCCAGTAAGTAATTTGATTCGATAATGCAGCCGGTCGTGATTGATTCAGATCAAATCTATTTCTGAAGTAAGTCTCGCCCTGACGTAATACATAAATTCTGAATAGCCTATATTATTATTACCATCAATATTTAGACAAGCTGGAATCATTTCAACTACTTCCCTAGAAAGGTACACGAGGAGCCCTTCTTTAGGTAGGCGGTGGTCTATTTCGCATGCAACACTGAAATTACTTTGGTTTCATTATTATTGAAAATATGATTGTCATGCAGAATTTAAGAATCATAAACTAAGTAATGTTTAATAACAACATTAATTATTCTTCAAACGGTTGAGATTATAGATTTCCTCACGTACTAACACTGAGCATAAACGTTCGTACTTGTACGCTAGAGTACTAACAACCCTAAATATAATGTCACAAAAATATCTTATCCCACCTGTCAGTGTAACGAAGAAGTGTGAACCAAGATAAAGTTTTCAGGAAGTGTTGACATTTAAAGTTGAATCGTATTTTTAATACAGTCTGCGTGAAGCACTTGCGTCTATTTCTCTTTTTTTAATTCGGCTAAATGTTCTATTAGACAATCAAATAGCAATTTTACCAGTCCAGAATCGAGTGTGAGAGTGTTCGAGGGTGTTCGAGAAAACTCCTCACAATGGTCGATCTAGAAACCAGAATCAGACATTTACTGGAAATGATTTACCACACAGTCCATATTACCGGCAAACTCCCAAGTCTTTATTCATTGTATACTCTTGGTTGATTTCACATTTTATTAAAAAGTTGTCCAACGTATATAGCTACCGAAAGAGGAGGAATTAGACCCGCAGAGATCCACAAGAAACCATCGACTATCACCTACAACGGTTTCCTGCACACAACCACGATGTGTGCACCTTACGGTCTGTAAGATTCTTGTATTCCTTCACAAACTTAAGTTAGACCAAGTGGTACCACATAGCCTAACTGTTACATCCCCCCACAAAGTCTGCCCCTCTTCCCTTCTGGAAGAAAGTACTTCAGATTGTCCGAATGAGAAACTTAATTGAGTGGACAACGTATAGTACCAAAAAATATATGTAAGTGAGAATTACATTTCAATACACACAGGAATGTAAGACCTTAGGGAGTGCCTTCACAAGATATAAAACGACCTTCAAATACGAATTTAAGGAACTTACGTTTTTTCTCCCTATATGTTCGAAATGGGCACATAGTCCGGAAAGCAAGACGTGTTTTAAACAATCATTTATGGCTTATGCCACATTATCTTCGAATTCACACTCAGAAATTTCGGAAACGTTTATTAAAATACCGCGGTTGTTTCGTAAAAAAATAACCAGATAAAGAACTCATCAGGACTCGCTTCAACATTCTGTAACCTGATAAGCTTTACTTTGACCATTATGGCAACTCGTAATTGCGCGAAGTCGTTGACTCGTTCAATAATAATATATATTAGAAAAATAAGAGAAGGGCCATTTTTAGAATATTAATTAACTTCCGTAATTCATCTTCAAAGGTTGTTCGCAAAGCAAGTATTTTGAAAAGATTATTGGAAAACAGATACTGTAAAAAAAAGAAGTTTTATCTTAAAGTTATACTCCATAATATGTTTTAAATCGGACGAAGTACTACGTAATGTAAGCAGAAATAAAGTATGCACAATATTTCACAGACTATTACATTTTTCGGTCTTTTTTTTTTCATTTTGTCGGTGAAATCGATGGGAAATTTGTCGTAGAAATAACACTGCGTTTATTAGTTTACAAACGAATTAATTACCTTAAGGTTATAGTAGAATCCGATAAAGCTAGATACAGCTATACTTACACAAGACTCCATGGCATTTCTAAGTTTGATGTTAAATAGCCCTCTTTACAGAGAAGAAACGGTTTTAAGGAGCAGACTACTACACGAGTTTAAGATTCACAAGTGCAAGCAATCTATGCTCAAGCGATTAATGTCGGTGGGTGATAGTACCCTAGCGCTTCCAGATTGCAGAGATGAATCTATGATTTCAATTCCTATAAGAAGATTTTGCACATATTGACGAAGACAATGTAACGATGAACATGGAATGATCAATCTCAGTTTTAAAATTGACGGGACACATGACACTTAGCGCCGCAAGTTCACTCAAATACTCGAGTGTGTAACGAAGAACCAAGCGATTGTCCAAGGATTCCTCAATGTACTCTTTATTAAACATGCCATTAAGTGGCATATTTCAAGTCAAAGACTGTCCTTATAAGTCTAAACTGTTCTCAGTGAATGTAAGAATTATAATAATGAATGTTAAGATGTTTAGTTTTTATTTCCTTCTGGCAGTAAATGTTTGAATGAAACTGCAAATATAATATCTCGAAATACTAAATATAAGCACATATGATTCATCAAATCGTCAGAAAATAATTTTATTAAGATTTCATGATATCCGCAATTGTCCTTTTATCTGTTCAATAAATGCGAGATTTTTACATTCCACGGATCGATTTCATAGCCTACTAAAATATAATTTATTATAAATAATAATAATAATAATAATTTCGTGTGGCTATTTCTAGCCGAGTGCAGTCCTTGTAAGGCTGATCCTCCGATGAGGGTGGGCGGCATCTCCCATGTGTAGGCAACTGCGTGTTATTGTGGTGGAGGATAGTGTTGTGTGTGGTGTGTGAGTGGCAGGGATGTTGGGGACAGCACAAACACCCAGCCCCCGGGCCATTGGAATTAACCAATGAAGGTTAAAATCCCCGATCCTGACGGAAATCGAACCCGGGACCCTCTGAACCGAAGGCCAATACGTTAACCATTCAGCCAACGAGCCGAACATTTATTATAAATAAATTACAGTTGCAATAGTCACGAATTTATGAAAGGAAACCTGCAAACATTTTTCCAAACCTCCAAGGTTTGTTTGAGGTGTGAAAGCTTCGTTCGGTACGCGGACTAACAGATTATCCAAAGAACGGTGACAAGGATATTTTGCAAAGTAAAGTGCAAATGGCGCCGTATTCGTAAATTTCCTGTAATCATAGGGCTACAAGACAGCAGTATGGCAGACAGATCCTATCAGCTGAGTTCTCCAAGTTGAGGAGTAGGGAAGAGGAGACATGACGTAACAGGTCATGTGACTAACTGCTTGGATGCTTACCTGTCATTTTGACTCAACACTGCACACCCTACTACTCACTGCACGACAATCACTTGACACTACACTACTACACACTGCACTACTAACCACTGGCAACTTGCTGCTCAGTCACGTGACGCGGCGACACGAGACGGTCCAACACGGTGGTCGTACGGCTTCATTCACGGCGGGGTGACAACCACTCCATCGCTAACACCACTTTCGAGTTCGCTATCAGGAAGTGTCCTGTCGTCGGGTACACCACATCTAATACCTACATTCCTGTCAGTTGCTCCTTATTATTGAGTAGAATGTTTCACGTATTCTTAAAGAGTTATATTTGTTTTACGTACTATTTGTCCGAAATGAATATTCAGGAAGTTATTGGCCGTCAAGATTCAAGATTAATATTTGTGGAGTTTCCAAGACATTGGCCGATAGTCATGTGATGGCACCAGTGTCGTTAAGTCGGCGGGCTGGAGAAGCCACGTGAACTACCCCGGTACTGTGGCAGGTCATGAAGAAGAGGCAGCAAGGAGCTGTCAGACGGGACGGGCGCGCACTGAGGTGGCCCGCACACACGTCCAGCGCGCCTCTCACTACCTAAGCCACCAAGCAAGCTTTATTTCAGTACTCTCACACTATTTCAGGACTTTTGAGTATTTCTGACCTGCAGCAGCAAGGGAAAAGAAGAAGCTGTTGCCCCACCCTATCCAACAACGCCCCCTCTTCTCCCCCTTTTTCCAAATTAACACTAGACAGAAACAGTATCATCACGTGACCTGGACATCTCATAATAATAACACTGTGCATTCGCGGGGCTATAAGCGTTCGGTCGGTCGGCTTGGCCGGCCCATCAAAAGAGTCCCGTGGGCCACTATAAATACTTAACCGCTCACGATCTCTAAACACGCGACACGCGAAATTTTCACCACAACGTTTAAAAAGACATTTGAATATTGTACGGAGGATCAGTCGTACCGTGCCCGGAGAGAAATGGGTAAAAATATAGCAACTGGTGAAGCGGACGGAAATGGGTACAGCTTCCTTCCGCACGGACCGATTCGAGATAATAATAGAGTAGGGGGAGGGGGGTTGGCTTGAATAAACACCAACTCGAGCTTGCAAAATATCACCTCGTTTTAAATAACAGAATATTCAGCGTCTTCCAAGAGTCCGTGTGAATAAATGCATCGCTCGATATCCAGCGATATACATCCGATGAATGAAAAATTGTCGTAAATCTAAGGAAAACAACACGAAGCAGCTGTAATAATGAGTAAGCATTTCTCTGACTACTTAACAACAACGAAATCTCCAACAGAACAAGCCTTTCACGAACTTGGCTCCCCGCCCATTCTGGATGACATTCTTCTTTTAGTCTCGCTATGTAATCAAACACAATCTTGGGAATGCATGAGCTCACATAAACACGACAGCCTAGATCTCATAGTATAGCGTTCTGCCATCTAACACGAACATATGTGTCAAAATCTAGAAGTGCGGATTAAAGGGATTTTTCTAACATTAGCAACAGCGAACCATCCCATGAAATAATGATATCTCAGTTACTAATTTTCTGTTGATGTCGTACTGTTGTTAATTAAGAAGGGACAGTTCCAACCCTTCCAAGAACCAAGTCACCAGGTAACGACAGGGAAGAGTCATATAAACGATGGAACATTGAAAGACTCAATACCTGAAGATTGTTACAACCTGTGGAAACCGCAAGCCGCCTACTGATTCTTTTCTTTCTTTCTTTCTTTCTTTCTTTCTTTCTTTCTTTGAAGCTTTCACTTTCCCTTTCCTGCCCTACTTCATGTGACCATCCTTCGTTCTGATTCGACCACAATGGTCGTTTATCCGATACCCCTATTCTTTCAAAGGTCGGAATTCTTCCCTGTCTTTTTCACCTCAGGGACTCATGACCTATGTGTGTTCTTTTTTACGATCTGCTTTACGTCACACCGACACAGATAGGTCTTATGACAACGATTGGATAAGAAAGGGCTAGGAGTGGGAAGGAAGCGACCGTGGCCTTGGGAAACCACGGAAAACCATCTTCAGGGCTGCCGACAATGTGATTCGTACTCACTATCTCCCGAATGCAAGTTGATAGCTACGTGGTGACCTATATGTCTCTTCAGTAATAAGTCATTAAAACAAACACCACCACGAAGTAACTTAACTCAAAATAACCGAGACACTCGGTCACTGAACTAAGGGTCACCAGAGAACACAACATCATGAACTGTGAATGTTAGAACATCCAGAGAATGTGTGTGTTTTGAAAAAGACTGTAGCACGTGTTGTTCTCTATCTACTTTCTTCAATAATATTAGGCCTATTATAAAACTGTAATTTATTTCAGGTAATCGTTATATGTATATATACATATTTTAGTAAATATTCAATAATTTGCTGGCTGTATGACTAACAGTGCCAAAAGCTAAATAAAATTAAAAACTAAAAACCTAAGGGTCATTTTATTCCTAGCCCGGTTAAGTACAACAACTACCCACAATTGGAAGGAACACGTTTACATTTCATTATGATAATGCTAATGCGAATAATGCAAAAGATAAATCTCCGACTCTTCTTAAACTTGAACTAGTTTAATAATGTTACTTGCTTTACGTCCCACTAACTACTTTTACGATTTTTCGGAGACGCCGAGGTGCCGGAATTTAGTCCCGCAGGAGTTCTTTTACGTGCCAGTAAATCTACCGGCACGAGGCTGACGTATTTGAGCACCTTCAAATACCACCGGACTGAGCCACGATCGAACCTGCCAAGTTGGGATCAGAAGGCCAGCGCCTCAACCGTCTTGAGCCACTCAGACCGGCTTGAAATAGTTTATTGAGTTCATATTGAACAGACGTCACTTGGATGAATCTTTTGAATTACTCGCATTAGCATTATCGTGCCGATATTTACTATGTAAAACTGTTACAATTTGAGGAGTACATGCGCAGGGGCCTTTTACCGTGGTTTTAACGGAGGAAAATTTCTAACTTCTTTTGTATAATGTTTCAGTTGAGAAATGATTTTGAGAAACATGAAATGCGATATATTTCTTACACTTCATCTGAACTACTTTATGTATAGCAAACTGGCTACGTCCGAACTAAATACTGACTGCTAAAAGGGTTCTTAAAAAAAGTCATGTCCGTACTTCGAGTATGTTGAGGAAATGTTCCTTAAATCTGAAAATTGTAATTTTCCCGGAAATGGCATCCAAAGTTTGTTAATGCACTGGTGCCCTATTGGGTACGTCGTCATAGTCTTCGTCTTATAAACGTTTCTTTTTTCTTTTTTTTCCTAACTTGCTGTGTCGTATTTCACATCCCTTACTCTTCTTTCTTCCCCTATTATATTTTCCCTATCAATATTTCTTGTGCTTTTACAATTATCATTCCAGGTGAAAAACATAATGCCTTCAATACTTCACAACTCCACTGTTCCTTTGGTTGTACGTTGCTGTGTGTCCCTTGAGCACTCAGTCCAAAGGCTGGGTTGATCCTCAACAACTCCGCTATGGCCTAGGCGTCACTGAAGAAGCGCAATAAAGAAACTAAGGAGTGAAGTAGTTTCCCATGTTTTCCCCACCGTGCTAGAAGTTGCTATTACAAATCAGCCTGCTAAGCCATTGAAATGCACGCATTAACCGAGCCGATGAGCGACATTTTCAAACCATTCATAACAGGGACCGGCTGTTTGAGAAATGGCATTTCTTTTATAGTTTTTTCCACGCCTGTGGGGTCGCGGGTGCGAACCATCGACATGTGGTTTGGATGGACTTGTTTTACGGCCGGATGCCCTTCCTGAAGCCAACACTATGAGGAAAGATTTTTTTTTTTTTTTTTTTTTTTTTTTTACAAGTTACTTTACGTCGCAGATAGGAAATGGCTAAGAGTGGGAAGGAAGCGGCCGTGGCCTTAATTAAGGTACAGCCACAGCATTTGCCTGGTATGAAAATGAGAAACCACGGAAAACCATCTTCAGAGCTGTCGACAGTGGGGTTCGAACCCACTCTCTCCCGAATACTGGATACTGGCCGCAATTAAGCGACTGCAGCTATCGAGCTCGGTGTGGAAAGATGTAATCACTATTGTGTGTTTCTGTGGTGGTTGGTAGTGTGATGAAAATAAGAAGAGGAGAGTGTTGGGAGAAACACAGACACCTAATTCCCGAGGCAGAAAAATTAATCGAACCCGGTACAATCTGATGGTTGGTGGTGATTATTGTTTTAAGAGGAAGTACAACTAGGCAACCGTCCTCTATATACCACTAATTAGAGGGAAGAAATGGAAGGGATCCGAGACACTTCAAAAATGAAGATACCGGTCAAAGGATGACAAGGGCTGCGAAGGGCGTGAAAATGAAAGACTCCCTAGCCCTCACAAACCTAATAGCGTCGGGGTCAGAAAAAGAACAAGAGTTGACCAAGGGAGGTCGGATAGGATAGATGAAAGTAAGGAGCCTGGCACAAGTAAGTGGAAGCAATGCCAGGACTCGGCTAAGGGCCCCGTGGTCGCCATCCCACGCTCCAAAGTTCAGAGCCCCTGGGGCCCCTTTTAGTCGCCTCTGACGACAGGCAGGGGATACCGTGGGTGTTATTCTACCGCCCCCATCCACAGGGGGACGGTACAATCTGAACCGAAGGCCTCAACGCTGACCATTCAGCTAAGAAGTCGGACTAAGGAATAGTATCACTAGCATCGCTGTTCGGCTCCATGGCTAAATGGTTAGCGTGCTGGCCTTTGGTCACAGGGATCCCGGGTTCCATTCCCGGCAGGGTCGGGAATTTTAACCATCATTGGTTAATTTCTCTGGCACGGGGGCTGGGTATATGTGTCGTCTTCATCATCATTTCATCCTCATAATGACGCGCAGGTCGCCTAAGGGAGTCAAATCGAAAGACCTGCACCTGGCGAGCCGAACATGTCCTCGGACACTCCCGGCACTAAAAGCCATACGCCATTTCATTTTACTAGCATCGCTCGTACCTCGGTCACTTTCGTGTTGTCAAAGCCGCGGATGAGACTGAGACAGATTAATGAAAGTAACAAATTTGTTCTTCCCCGAGCCAGAAGGCATGGCGCACTGTAAACGATAGGTCTCGCCAGCAAAGGCAGGTAGGTTGCTATTGCATCATAAATGGCCAAGTGTAGACTATAACCGACAAATACACATTTTGAGGGATCGCCGTCTAAATTAAATTTCTCTGCAGGTCATCGTCGTCGTCTTCTTCTTCCTGGCCTTTCCATAATTACCTAGAATCGGCACTTCGTTGGACTTGGTCCAGTTTTACGACCAGACGCCTTTCTTGACGCCAACCGTCTGCGGAGGAACATATTCACTACATATTGCATGTTTCTGTGGTGGTTTGTAGTGTGCTGTGTTGTATGTAAATGAAGATTTTTATTCAGATAAACAAGAATGCCCTGCCCACAATCTAGAGGAGTTAACCAGACAAGGTTAAAATCCTCGAACCAACCGTTAATTGAACCAAGGGCCTTCGGAAACGGAGACCAGTACGCTGACCATTAGCTCAAGGAGCCGGACTAAATTTACATTTATCTGCGTATATGTACAGAAATAGCAATAACTCCGCTTCCAGGGCGAGTAAAACGTAAAATTAAAGTTTATCTTGAAAAGGAATTAACGTTTTGTACAATAACAGATCGATAATAATGTTTACTCTGACCACTCCGGCTTCAATAAAAGCATGCGTAAATGCGCTCCTGTGGATCCACTGCGGTATGGAGTTTACTTCAACAGAACCATTTTTCTCGAAAGGTACAAATGAGACTTGGCCAACTATTTTCTACATGTCTTTCTCCACAATTCCAAAAATTGGTATGTATTTTTTTTAACAAATGGATCGTACGTACGAGTACTAACAGCCGAATGTTCATTTACTTGTTTATGCAAAGAGTACAGATTGTATTATTATTATTATTATTATTATTATTATTATTTTACACTTACGGAGAAGTTCCTAGCCGATGGGTAAAAGCGTGTTCGGTTCATCCAGAAGAACGTGGGTTCGATTCGAAATCAGGAAGTCCAAAAATTTAAGAAACGAGATTTCCGTTTCTCAAGTTGGTAATGTATTACGTTAATTCCTGGGGGCAAATAGGCAAGCCACAGAGCTAAACCACATATCCCATTTAGTGTCGAGGTTACGGATAAAAGTTTTTACCTTCAATGCTCCCAGGGCCTTCCTAGCCTGTCTGGAATTGACTTTCGCTTTGCTACCTCGTTACGATCACATGTTTCTTCCGATATTGATGAAGACATACCAGATTTAAATGAAATACACGCAAGGATGCAAATAAGCGGACGCCCACACACCCCCGGTGTTAACATTATTTCTGTGGGCTCCTAAGTTTCCAGTAGCATGGGCGACAGAATTTGAAAGAAAATCGCCGAAAATGTTACATTCTACAATGAATGTTTCGAATATTCTGCGATGAATGTTACGTAGTTATACTCCTACAAGTTCGACTTGAACCTTATGATAATATTATGAAAGCAAATATCACCTAGACAACATCTCTGTCAATAAACTCATGATCGGTGCTCGAGGAACAATCCCTAAATTTCTCGCAACAGCTGTAGGATTCTCTCGGTCTCAAACCGGACACGACTTCGCGACATCGCTATCGCAGCAATACGACGTTCAATAACCATACTCCTTAATCATTTATATAGGATTTGACGATCTGAGCATCATACTATATTTCCAAATTTATTTCTGAGTCTTGTGTTCTTTATTATTGAGTACACCTGACACACTGTAGCAAATTCACCAGTGACTATGAAGATTGTGGCAGTCTCCTCATGGGGAAGTTGTATTAACTTAATAACATGTGCGACTTGATGCATTACATTCTTTTCTCCGCCAGGATTCTTCGTTCACTAGCGATCACGTACTGAAGTACACGAGCAGACGACATTGCATCGTTCATATACAGTTGTCTGAAGTCTCTCATTTGCAATTTTTAAAAAAAAATGTGTATAACGCCTTCGTTTCAGTAAAGAGACAAGATTTTCGACGACATGGGAAGGATAGACTGTAGTAGTATAAATCAAAAGAAAATGTGTCCTGTGACATTCCTCGTGTTAGTGTTTCCGATAAACCAAGCATACAAATCGTCATTGACAGACGGAAAGTATACAGATGACTCCAATCGAAAGTACTCCGCCAGTAACACCGGGTGACGGAAATGTTAATTGTATGAATCGTATCAAATCTACCCACCGAAGAATACTGCTAATCGAAACAAATAATTTACAGACTATTAGCAGACCTATCAATGGACTATCACCTCCTTTGACCCAACAGACCCCACTCAAAAAGTTTCTCAAGGAATTATGTCGGTCTCGATATAAACAGTAAATCAGGTAAGAAAAAAGTACCTGTAGTTTTTTTAGTGTGCGTTTAAACATTCTGTGCTTATTTGCAATCATGAAATACAGTATGTTACCAAATTTAGTGGGATTTTCATCGTACCGCCACAAGAAAAGCATAACACGAACATGGATGGGCCATTTTGTTCGTTGGGCTGTTCATCCATACAAAGTATATAATAAGTTTTCACTTACAACAACTCCAACCCTTCGATGCACCCTCCAACCGCTGGCTTCCTTCTCAGTCTTGGCAAGTATGGACTTGATCACAGTACAAGGTCATCTGAAAAAATAAATATAACACAATTATGAAGTGCCATACCAATAGGCAACATCAAAACGTGCTTATTCAAACAGATAATATTATAATCGAAACAGACTTTCAACGTATTAGGTCGTGTTACGTACATGTAGTACGTGTTGAAGAGATGTTAAGTACAGAACAAAAATGGCCAGCCGGACACCAGTGGGATCCGAACCCACAACCTCCGGATTTCGCGTCGGTTGCTCTACTAATTGAGCTATGGTGGCCCAGGGCATCTTTGTTCTGTTTGAAGGGATCTGAGCTACAACGGACGACTTAAACGCACTCTACAGTGTGCTAGCAGCAGCTCAGATCCTTTCAAACAGAACAAAGATGGCCTAGGCCACCATAGCTCAATTGGTAGAGCAACCGACGCGAAATCGGGAGGTTGTGGGTTCGGATCCCACTGGTGTCCGGCTGGCCATTTTTGTTCCGTACTTAACATCTCTTCAACACGTACTACATGTACGTAACACGACCTAATACGTTGAAAGTCTGTTTCGATTACAATGCGGTCGTGAAAATACAATATTCATAGATAATATTACCATATTTTCAGTACAATGGGTCGTGACCGCAACTGTGAGCATTATTCATTTATAATAATAATAATAATAATAATAATAATAATAATAATAATAATAATAATAATAATAATAATAATAATTTGGGCTTAATGATCACGATATCTAACATTTCTATGAAGTAGTGACAACTGCTGCTATACTCCTAGGATACTCGAATGACAATAAGAAGCCGATCTGGCAGCAGGTATATGCATCTGAAGTGGCAGCACGGCCGACAAGCTCCAGTCATTATATACTCGAGATAATTTCAAGAGCAACATCCTTGCACATCACCAACACGAAGCCCACAGCAGCAGTTAAGTCTAATGGGAAACTTCGTTATATTAAAACATGTTCTTATCCATATGCAACAGGAAAACTATATTTCTTGAATTGCTAAGGTGACTTAATATCCCAGGCAAGCGCAATGTGAAGGACTTCTTGATTACATCAGGACATGAAAAACTCTTTATCTGGATATATAATTACGAAATTACCTAACTATAATATTAGGTCGCTCCCCTGTAAACCATGCGACCCTGTCGCGGTGGAGCCATATTGGATGGGTATCCGTCGAGAGAGCAGACCAACGGATGGTTCATCGAAAGGGACAGTGACAGCCTTTTGATTTACTGATATGACATTTCAATAATATTTAACATGGTTTAGTTATACTGACACTGCTATACGGCTTACAACAACGGGAAACTACAGCCATAATTAACTCCCGAAGACATGCAGCTATCTCTATGCGAGTAATGTACCGATGATGGTTCCCTCTCGAGTGAAATATTCCGGATGTAAAACAGTCCCCTATTTGGATCTCCAGTTGGGAACTAAACGAAACAGGGCAATCATCATAAAGATGAATACTGACATCATGCGAATCGGAGCGTGGAATGTTAAGACGTTTGAATCGCTGTGGTAGATTAGAGAATCTGAAAAGAGAAATGGATAGACATAGTTCGATGTAGGTGATATAAGTGAAGTACGTTGACAGGAAGAGCAGGATTTTTGGACAGGCGACTATAGAATTATCAACAGAAAATCAAACAGGTGAAATGAAAGAGTTGGTTAATAATGAATAAGATGCCCACCACAGTAGTGCAGGTCTATATGCCTCCTAGCTCTGCGGATGATGAAATAGAAAAATATATGAAGAGATATAAGATGTAATAAAAGGAGATGAGAATATAATTGTGATGGGAGACTGAAATGCAGTGGTAGACCAGGGAGGAGAAGGCAATGTAGTCTGAGAATTCGAACGAGGACAAAGGAATGAAAGAGGAAGTCGGCAGGTAGAATCCTGCACCGATTCTACGTTAGTCTTTGCTGATATATGGTTCAAACATCACAAACGACGACTGTATGAGTAGGCGAGACCTGGAGACACTGGAAGGTAAGACTTCATTATGATTAAGCAGAGATTCAGAACCCAGGTGTTGGATTGGAAGACCTTCCGTCGGAGCAGACTTGGACTCTGACCAAAACTTAATGGTAATGAAATGCCGCCTGAAGTTGAAGAAATTGAAGACGGGAAGGAATGCAAAGAGATGGAATCTAGACAAGTTGAAGGAAAAAAAGAGTGAGGGAATATTTCAGCGAACAAGTTGCACAAGGACTAAATAAATTTTCATAAAGCATGATCATTCTCTCTCCCAGGGCGTGCACATAATGCTGCGTACTAGAACATCTGCTTCAGGTCTTACCTAACCTTCTGAAAACGACTAAATAGGTAGGAACTGCACTTTGCTTTACGGGAGCGAAAGCTGGGTAGACTCAGAATATCTTATTCATAAGTTAGAAGTAACAGACATGAAAGTAGCGAGAATGATTGCTGGTACAAACAGCTGGAAACAATGACAGGAGGGTTCTCGGAATGAGGAGATAAAGGCTAAGTTAGGAATGAACTCGATGGATGAAGCTGTATGTATAAACCGGCTTCGGTGGTGGGGTCATGTGAGGCGAATGGAGGAGGATAGGTTACCTAGGAGATAAATGGACTCTTATGGAGAATAAGAGAAGTAGAGGGAGACCAAGACGACGATGGTTTGACTCAGTTTCTAACGATTTCAATATAAGAGGTATAGAACTTAATGAGACCACATCACTAGTTGCAAATCGAGGATTGTCGCGACGTTTAGTAAATTCACAGAGGATTGCACACTGAAAGGTATAACAGTCTATAATGATGTATGTAGGGTTAGATACGTCTACATATGGCTGTGAAGGTATTTAATGGTTGTAGTAAAGATGTAAATGAGAGGACATGTAAGTCACTGGTAAGACCCTGTTTAGAGTATGGTTCCAGTGTAAGGGGCTCTCACCATGATTACCTGATTCGAGAACTGAAAAAGATCCAAAGGAAAAGAGCAAGATTTGTTCTGAGTGACTTCCGACAAACGTGCACTACTACGAAAATGTTACAATCCTTGGAGTGTGAAGATTTGGGAGACGAGCTGCTCGACTAAGCGGTATGTTCCGAGCTGACAGTGGAGAGATGGCATGGAATGACATTTACAGACGAATAAGTTTTTAAGTGAGAAACATATCGTTGCAATTCTAGAGGACTAATTGGGATAAGAGAAGGAAGATCTTCACGGGGTTCGTTAATCACATTAACGAGGTTCACAAGGAAGAGGAATTTGGGATCGGGTGATGTTCGATGAATTTCCAACGTTTTTGAAATGATTTAAGAAAAGATAGCTGTAAAATTAATTAATTAATTAATTAGGCTGAAAAAATACCATTAATCACATTAACGAGGTTCACAAGGAAGAGGAATTTGGGATCGGGTGATGTTCGATAAATTTCCAACGTAATTATTATTATTATTATTATTATTATTATTATTATTATTATTATTATTATTATTATTATTATTATTATTTATCATTCCTCCAGTTACTTAAGAGATCTCACCGAATGTAGGTCTGACCTGAAAGAGCTTCTTTAAAATACTGATAGATCTGCAGATAAAAACCTACCGACTTAAGCAAGCTCTATCGATGACTATCTGCCAAGATATGATCCGCGAAACCCGAGCAAGGAAGCGAGTGTGTAACAGAACTCTATAGAGGGTTAGTCATCGAAGATTTTTCTAATTTTAAAAAGATTGACGAACAAAATCCCGACTGGAGGGTAACGCAATGCGTTTATAGGTGATTTTACGTAACTTTTCACATAAATTGTAGTTTAGATTTGATCAATGTTTGTTTTCAAAGGTGTATTATTTCTGTGTCAGTATATTTGTTATCTATTCAAAATGTTGTATTACGTTTAACTAAAAAAACAGAAGTAATAATGTTAAGTACTGATTTCCGAGTGCTTGGTATCGCAGGGTACTATTTAAGCTATTTTCTCTTGTTTTCTTTCAGAATTGGCTTTATGGCGACGATGGGATAGGAAAGGGCTAGGAATGGGAAGGAAGTGGCCGTGGCCTTAATTAGGGTACAGCCCCAGCATTTGCCTGGTGTGAAAATGAGAAACCACGGAAAACCATCTTCAGGGCTGCCGACAGTGGGGTTCGAACCCACTATCTCCCGAATACTGGATACTGGTCGCACTTAAGCGACTGCAGCTATCGAGCTCCGTATGCATTTATTTATCCGTGTCCGAAACACTGAACAGTTGTAAGGAAATCTATAAACACTTACACTTTTCCTATCCATTGAATAGCAGCCGTGAATTTTCACTGAACTAGTCCTTAACTGCATGGTTCATTCGGGTGGTCACAGATCAGAAGATGTACTGAATCCTGCCTCTGGCCACATTCACGTTACTTGCCATCAGTGTACCCCCATTTCTTCAGGTTTATCTTGTATCTTGTTACCACAGATCTCAGTCGGCTGAGTCTTCCACGTTCCGAACGGCAGGCGGCAAACCGCTGCTGGCATCTCCTTTGCTGTCAATGGTCTTCCAGTTATCACAATCCTCCATACGTCAGTCCGACGAGCTTCAGTTGAAGATGGAACGGGTGCTGTTGTTTGAAGGGAAGCTCTCTCTTGACTTCAACCTTGATTGGAAAGAGTGTAAACCGTACATCGGAAACTTTGGCCCTCCTCTTGTTTCTTCTTTTCAATTTCTGCTGCTACTAGTCTTCTTTTGTTTGGTAGTGAATAATTATCAGTACCGTATGCTTTGAATAATGCATCTTGAAACATTTCTTTCAACTTCAACAAGTGGCTTCACTGATAAGTATTATCGATATTGTATTGCTCAATAGGCTAAGTCGAACGAATGTTTTCTCAGTGCCGAGCGTCAATTTGCATTCTTGTAAGCTGCGTTCGCTAGAGAGAAACTTGCGCATGGCAGCGTCTAAAGATAGCACAGTAAAAGAACCAAACAACTATCGATAGTTTAAAATGGTCGCTAAACATTTTCGAAGTAGGGCACGCACGAAAGAGAAATACGGCGTAAAAGTTTACTGTTTGGTATTCTGCAATATTTATAAGGATCTTGGAGCTACTTAAAGTTAGAATCGGTACACGAACAGAATACATCTGACAGTGAACTATGAATGAATGAATGAATGAATGAATATATAAAAACGTAATTCTCTTAAATGTACATTAATAAGATTATTGCTATTATACGGCCCAGACACAGAGGTCACGGGCCCTGTACATTAATACGTTCCGTTTTGAACAGCGATTACAAGTGAGATCTTTTTTACAATTATAGGCTTTACAGGGTACGTCGCACCGACAGTGAGAGGTCTTATGGCGACGAAGGGACAGGAAAAGGTTAGGAGTGGGAAGGAAGCGGCCGTGGCCCTAATCAAGTATCTGGTGCGAAAATAGAAAACCACGGAAAACTACATTCAGGGCTGCTGACAGTAGGATGCGAACAAGTGATACCGCGGGATTTGGTAGATAGTGAGACGTGAAACAGATATTATTATTAGTATTATTATAGTCGGAATGGAAACGCCTAATTTTTGTGACTAAGGCTATACTCCAGATATTCTCTGATATTCGTTTCATTTAAGAATCACATTTTATTCCCAAATGAAAAACGTTAATTGCAAACCAGCACGTTCTTAAGGTCAAATATAGGCCTAGAATGCTATTAACCGAATATTATGGAAGTGTTAGCCATACACGGAAGTCATACCAACAACTTCTGACCAGCATTCTTCATAACAATCATGGGATATCTGACACAAGAAATTAAAGTTGTACGTAGTAAATTGCTTATTGCACCACAGGATGACATACAGACTAGTAATGGGAAACAAAACATCAAATTTTATATATATGGTGTACTATGCCGCAATTTCCTTCTACTTGTTAAGTAGGCCCTGTATATGTTTCGTGGTGTAGGGGAAGTGCGCCTGCCTCCTACTTGGAGGTCCCGCATTCGATTTCCGGTCAGTCCAGCCTCGTGGAACCAAATGAGAAGCTGTCTGACACGAGAAGTCTCGACAGGAAATTCAAGCAATACAGCTGAGGAGGTCGTTACGCTGACCACGTCACGCTCTAATATCTGCAGGCCATCTGGCAGACAAAAATGGGCAACTGCACCACGGTTTTGTTGTCGCTGTTGTTGTTGTTGTTGTTGTTGTTGTTGTTAAGTATATGTGTGGAATATCATTCCGAAATCTCAAAGTGATATGGTGAAATGCCAAACATTTCTTTCATTTGAGTACGTGAAACACAAAGTCCTGTACAGTTTCCGGGATAAATCAAAAATGCAAAGCAAAGCAAAGCAAAGCAAAGCAAAGTCATCTCCGTACAGGCCATGAAGGACCTGTGAGGGGTGAAATGTAAAGGCTTCTACTGTCCGTAACCTCGGCACTTGGTGAGGTAGAGTGGTTAGCTCTACGCCCAGCCGCCTTTGACCCCAGGAATTACGGTCATTTGGTACTCATTTTTTATGTAGGCTGAGTTAACCTCAGGGCCATGTGCACCTCCGGAAGTGGAGATCTCGTTTCTTTCGGGTGAACCGAGCACGCCTTTACCGCCTCGGCTAGGATGCCCCCTAAAAATCAAATATCAACCTAAAACTATTTCTTTTACAGCAAAATGCTACTTGCTTGCTAAACATATACACACAGCAAACCTCGCCGACAGCCGTATCACTAATTAACGAACTGTAGTTACCCAGGACCTGTATTATCTTCCTGCAATCGACCGTGTTTCACTCCCGGCATCACCTACGATACAAAATATACATACGATCATGCTTTCAGACCTAATATTTAGATTATTAATGTAGGCTGTGAAAGCATCCGACATATTATCCTTTGGGTTTTAGATGTGAAAAGAGACGAGCGAAGACATTGCTCTGTGTCCTCAGAAGAGATAACTCGAAAGACAATCATGAACATGCATAATTAATATATGAACACGGAATTAAAAGTGCAGAAATTATTATTTTTTAAAACTCCGAACAATTTTTATGAAACTCCAAGAATTCGGTTTAATCGATACTCGGAGAAGGCAGTCAGCTCATCAATGCTTAGCAGAGCCCTTCGAAATACCTTTCTTAACACATTATTTTTATAGTATAAGAATAAATCGCTCTTTGATACTAAGTTAGTAAAAGCTAATCACTGCAATTAAACGTCTTGTTTATTACTAATAAAAATTACATTTCATATTCTATTTTCTTTCTATGCTCTTTGTAATTGTGTGCAACACCTCTAGAGCAAAAAATCAATTCTTTGGGATTACATGGTACACTCAATGCTAACAGCGATTGCGTATAGTAGTGCACTAGTGGAAATTTCCAAGCAGCCCACTGGTAGCACGTATACTGTTAAGTAACACAGATAACGAGAGCAATGTTTTCGCTACCCGAGGTGGGTAGGAAGAGGAATGAATAGTAGTAGTTCGGCTTTTTTCCTTTTTTTTTTTACGTCGCATCGACACAAGACAGGTTTTATGGCGAGGATGGGATAGGATACAGCTACGATTAGGAAGGAAGCGACCGTGGACTTAATTAAGCCCCAACATTTGCCTGCCTGGTGTGAAAATGGAAAAACCCCGGGAAAAAACACCTTGCGGCTTGCCGACAGTGGGTTCGAACCCACAATCTCCCAAACTGAAGCTAACAGCGACGAGACCCAAGCCGAGTAGCCAACTCGTTCGGTTGAATGGTAGTTTTATCATATATTTGGCTCCTAGTTCAGTGAGTAGCGTGTTATCAGTTTATTTCGCTATTTCCAAGGCTTGAAATCTATGTAAACTTTTACCCCAGGATCTTCGTATAGGTTCTTAAAAATCAGGCTATTTGTTTAAACTAAAACATGCAAAAGCAAGCTTGTAATTTTATGTAACCGTTGATATCGTCATCATAGTCACGGGAACATTAATTTTGCCTGGTATCCGAAACACATTTTCTGATGATGGTGACTTCCTCTCGTAGCACTAATTAGAGGAAAAAGAGGAAGAATTCCCATCCTTCGAAATATGAAGGTATCCAAACGTGACTATTAATTTCGAGGATTCGAATTATTACCACCTTGGTGAGAAGCATTTCATTCACGTATGCACTTTAAGAGTCAAGTATACGTCAAGAACTCAGCTAGAGAGTATGGTAACTACAAACCCAAAAGTTATATTGCAAGGTGTGGCTTCATGAGACGACTACGTTGGAGAACAAGGGCGGTAAGTCTCTATCGGGACTTGAGAGCCACAACCCAAGCGGGGTAAATCAGGACGAATTGACGTGGGAAGGTGGATGTCTTTATCCGGTCCAATATTCCATTTACATTACTGATTAAGAGGTACTAGTCAGTGAATATCGTCGTTGTTCTATCGTTGACATATGGTAGCATAATTATTGCTAACTGTATTTCATCGCAGGTCTTGTTGTAGATGATATGCATTCTTTCAGAACTGTCTACAGCAAGCTTACCTAGGTAGATAATATGTTTCCTATGGACAGCAATAACTTCCTGGTCAAGGGTAAAAGTGCTGATAATCTATGGCACGGTTCCAAGGCATAGACAAGAAGCATGTGTCTGCTTAAATCTAAGTATTATTAAATTAAACCAAGTGATAAAATCAGTGAATATAAAAAGGTACAGTATTAAGTGAATGAATTCAACTCAAATACCATGGGTCACAATGGTGACATTCTGAAACTTCTGTTTATATACAAAACCACTGAAGAACACCATTTATATGCATTTTCATTTTGTTGGTCTCATTACAAATGATAATTCATTTCTCGATGTATTTCCAAACGCTTTTTATTACAGGAACATTTGGTTGTATATAGGAAGAATCTTCCAGAGTTTGTAAATGTTTATTGAGAGCATTCCTATTTTATATTTATTGTGTGTCGATGAAGTGATTATGCACGGATTATAGTTATTTTACTGTGCTTGAAACTTCGCTCGTATTATTGTGTCTGAAGGAGACTTTGATCAAAGAGTGTCTCTGAGAATATTATTACCAATTGGCTAACACCAGGTACACCCACCTGCGAGAAAATCTGTCCATTCGCCAAAGCTTGAGCAGTGAATCACGCACCACTTACATTTGTACCTGAAGTGCTATGTCAGCAGATTAAATAATAATAATAATAATAATAATAATAATAATAATAATAATAATAATAATAATAATAATAATAATAATAACTGTGTTTTTTAGAGAAAGTTATCAGGGAATGGCGAAAAGAAATGAGCAAATTCAACTTTCCAAATGGAATTAGATTAGGTCACAAGAGAAATGGGCTTAAATTTGAATGCCTCGCATTTGCAGATGATACAGTTTTTTTGCAGAGAATTTGCAAATTGCAATTAAGCAGATTGAAGTCCTCAGAAAAACAGCAAACAAAGCAGGATTGAAATAATAATAATGCTACTTGCTTTACGTCCCACTAACTACTTTTACGGTTTTCGGAGACACCGAGGTGCCGGAATTGTGTCCTGCAGGAGATCTTTTACGTGCCAGTAAATCTACCGACACGAGGCTGACATATTTGAGCACCTTCAAATATCACCGGACTGAGCTAGGATCGAACCTGCCAAGTTGGGGTCAGAAGGCCAGCGCCTCAACCGACTGAGCCACTCAGAAAGCAGGATTGCAAATATCTTTTGAGAAGACGGAGTACATGAACATAAATACCACTGACCCAACCTGGACAATGAGGACGAAGTACGGTGACATCAAAAAGCTACACAACAGAGCTCGATAGCTGCAGTCGCTCAAGTGCGGCCAGTATCCAGTATTCGGGAGATAGTAGGTTCGAATCCCACTGTCGGCAGCCCTGAAAATGGTTTTCCGTGGTTTCCCATTTTCACACCAGGCAAATGCTGGAGCTGTACCTTAATTAAGGCCACAGCCGCTTCCTTCCCACTCCTAGCCCTTTCCTGTCCCATCGTCGCCATTAAGACCTATCTGTGTCAGTGCGGCGTAAAGCAACTAGCAAGAAAAGAAAAAAAAAAAAAGCTACAAAATTCAAGTACCTAGGAGAGATTTTGACTCCAAACATGAATGAGAAAGCAGCAATTCAAGAACGTGCAAGAAAGATGGAAACTGCGTTTAGATTATGTCAGAACACCTACAACCGGGCGAGTTGGTCGTGCGCGTAGAGGCGCGCGGCTGTGAGCTTGCATCCGGGAGATAGTAGGTTCGAATCCCACTATCAGCAGCCCTGAAGATGGTTTTCCGTGGTTTCCCATTTTCACACCAGGCAAATGCTGGGGCTGTACCTTAATCAAGGCCACGGCCACTTCCTTCCAACTCCTAGGCCTTTCCTATCCCATCGTCGCCATAAGACCTATCTGTGTCGGTGCGACGTAAAGCCCCTAGCAAAAAAAAGAACACCTACAAATCTAAGTCACTCTCCTACCAGGACAAATTCAAGCACCACAGCACGATAGTCAAATCTGAATGTTTATACGCAGCTGAGACAATAGCCACGAAGGGACTCTCAGACTTGGAAAAGAAAGAAAGGAGGTTCCTTAGAAATATTCTTGGACCCATAAAATCAGACAAGTTTACGTTTCGCATGAGACCAAACCGAGAACTATACCAACAATTTGAAAACACCACTACCACAATGAGAAACAGGAGATTGACGTTCTACGGACATATTAAAAGAATAGGATCGGAGAGACTCGCCAACAGGATCCTCACCTTCCAGGAGAACAGGAAGACACAAGTCCCATGGGTAAAAGAAGTCCACCGAGATTTAGAAAAATGTGGGATCACCGCAGAAGATATAACAAACAGAAAAATCTTCAGGCAGAGAGTTGCGGAGTTGAAGGACCTAGCTGATGAGAAAACCAAATAGAGTATTCTCGGCAGAAGAACGAGCACGAGCAAGCCAACGGATGAAGGAATACTGGCGAAGGACGAAGCCCATAGATGGCTGAAACTAAAATAATAATAATAATAATAATAATAATAATAATAATAATAATAATAATAATAATAATAATAATAATAATAATAATAATAATAATAATAATAATAATAATAATAATAATAATAATAATAATAATAATAATAATAATAATAATAAAGTGATCACAGCTTCTGTGTTTTAAATATTTTCATGCCTGCATGACAAATTCGACGTTATACGTTTCTATACCAGGTGTCTGAGAATCTAGAACTCTACTGCAGAGTTTTAACTAATTTTATCGAGAAAACACATAATGTGTCACCAGAGATGTCCATATCGAGCGACATACAAAGCCGAATGAACGTTTTCCTGCCTTTCAAAAATACGCTGGCTCTACCGCTTTCGAAAGTGTCATTCCCCACACTCGATTTCAACAGTCAGAGTAACAGCAAATTCGAAAATGCGATACGAATAAAACTAAATATTAGGAATGTACTGTGTATTCGAATTTCATTTCCACAATGCGGTTAATTGAATATTCAAATCAATCAAATTAATAGCAGAAAGTCCGAGCCGTGGAATTCAGATTTAATCACATTGTTTCAAGAATGAGATACGTGTGACAGTTTGCTGTGCCAGCTTAGTAGTACTTCACAAAATAAGCTAGACCATGGGAATACGAAAAACACAAACTGAAAAATAAGCTTGTGAGGCAGAGTCAATCCATCCACGTAACCCTGACAAAACCGCAGCATTCAATCACGCGCCCGCACGCACGAGACCGCACTGCGTTTGGTCTCACGTTGTCTGCCTTCCGCCTAGCGCGTTGTTTGCACAGCCACCGCCAGCATCCTCCTACGGAAAGCACCCCTTAATTAGGTCTTTAAACTATCCAGTATGCCACGAATATGTATTCTACATAAAAAGGAGCAACCCACACATTCTTAACAAAGACAGGGTTGAGAAAAGAATAAACACACAATTTAATGCTCCGCAGGATGGTTTACTTTGTCAATGCGGTCGCCATGGCGACCAGACGACTCACCTCAGTATCTGGCCAATCAATATCGCGAGCTGGCGGTGACGCACAAGCCCATCCTCCAAGGTCACGCGACCGGCCACGTGGCGGGGGCGGACCCCACGTGACCTTCTTCACCCCTGACCTCACGTACACCGGAACTTAAGTTCCACAACATGTTTCCCCCAAATTCTTACCAAGCTTATCCAAATGATGTGTGTTCCGTTGACGTTTAGTGGTTTCAAGTTCAAAATTGGGCGCAATTACAGCACATTCAGTCACCCTCATTAGATGATGATTGTTTTTGTTTAAAGAGGCCTAACATCTAGGTCATCAGCCTGCCCTCTTAGACCCCAAGAGTGGAAATACTGTACAAAGAAAAAGAACACATAGAAACGTTCCAAAATTTGAAAAACTGTAAGGTCAACGTCCTCTTGTGACAACTATGAAATGTGATACAGCGAAAAGGACTAGAATACAAGAAATGCAGCGTGCCTTCGAATTATTACGAATTCGAGCCTAAGCTGAGAGACGGAGACAAAAAAGAGAAAGGCAAGGGGAGCCAGTACAAAGTATTTTCCTTCACTAGCGGTTTAACATCGTGTATACATACATACATACATACATACATACATACATACATACATACATATATATATATATTTGCTATTTGCTTTACGTCGCACCGACACAGATATGTCTTACGGCGACGATGGGACAGGGAAGGGCTAGGAATTGGAAGGAAGCGGCCGTGGCCTTAATTAAGGTACAGCCCCGGCATTTGCCTGGTGTGAAAATGGGAAACCACGGAAAACCATCTTCAACATATATATTTACATATTTCGGTACGGCGGGATCGGAATGAACTAGGACTTGAAAGATAGCGGCTGTGACTTCCATTAACATGCATTCCCATCAACAGCCTATGCTGCAAGTGGGAAAACCCACACGTATAACTATACACAGGTTCGAACTCACTAGCCCCTGAATGCAAGCCTGCAGCTATATGACACATACCGGACAGCCAACTTAATCGGTGCAGAGCAAAGTAACTGGAAAAGAGGTCCGGCCCCGCGGTGTACGGGGCAACGCGCCCGCCTGTCGCCCGGCGGCCCCGGGTTCGATTTCCGGCCGGGGCAGAGGGTTTTAATTGTAAATGATTAATATCCCTGGCCTGGGGACTGGGCGTTTGTGTCGTCCTTAACGTTCCTTTCCTCACATTCAACACTCTGTACCTCCTCCATTCCAATTACACGCAGGTTCATATCACATGGTGCAAGTAGGGGCAAAAAATCCCTGTATGTCGACGCCCCGAACAAATAGCATTTAAAAAATAAAAAATGGAAAAGAGAATGCGACTCTACAGGACCCTCGGTAGTCGAAATTGTCAGCTATGAGCCTGTGTGGAAATAAATCCAAAGGAAGGGTAATAAAAGCTCGAATCTGTAGTGGAATAAAGGAATCCCCTTAGAAAATAAGGTCATGAAGGCTGGAGAAAACCGAGCAAGTTGGCCGTGCGGTTAGAGGCGCGCAGCTGTGAGCTTGCATTCGGGAGATAGTGGGTTCGAACCCCACTGTCGGCAGCCCTGAGGATGGTTTTCCATGGTTTCCCATTTTCACACCAGGCAAATGCTGGGGCTGTACCTTAAATAAGGCCACGGCCACTTTCGTCCCACTCCTAGCCCTTCCCTATCCTATCGTCGCCAAAAGACCTGTCTGTGTCGGTGCGACGTAAAGCAATTTGTATTAAAAGGAAAAAAACTACGAAACATTGGATACCGTTTGTGTTTTGAAAGAACAAGAACTGATTGATCAGTGACTAGTCCAGATTCAACCTGAGGTCACGTAACGGAAAAGATAAGGTGAGTAGAAGAGCAGGAGAACATTTTTTCCCGGAACCTTACCCGAGATTACACCGTTTGGAGGAGGTTTTGTGATGGTGTGGGGGTGGCGTAACTTAAGATGACCGTACCGATCTTGTACTCACTGCGAACGGCTCCCTCATTGTATACAGGTACTTTGAGAAGATTCTCATTACTCAATACTCGTGCAATGCCATTTGCATTCGCTTTCGACGAAAACTTCGTGCATATGCACGATACTGCAAGACCCCATGCAGCTCATTCCCACTCTGCACTGGCCAGACAGGAGTCCAGACTTCAGTCCTATTGAGCATGTGTAGAACATGATTGGTCGTCGCCTTCGGCACCGGGTTTTCAACAATCTTGCATAACTAAAGGTTGTAGTGCTAGAAGAATGGGAGAACTTACCACAAGAAGACATTCGGGGCTTAATCAGGGGCATGCCCAAAAGACTTGCGGCGGTAACTGCAGCAAGGGATGGCAATACCTTCTATTGATCCCGTAATCAACATTCAGAATGTTTCCTATACATTTCCTTAAACTTACGTCATTTAAATCAATAATTTCGATAATCCGAAAATCTGTCGAATTCTGCTTCTCTTAATTAAAGAAACTGCATTTTTTAATCGAAATGTTTTGAGCATCGTTGTCTTTGAAATAGGTACGGGAAGATCCCTTCTTTTATTCTGTACTGATGTTTTGAAAATATATTTTGCTGCCTTAACCTTTAAATGCCCAACATTGCATATGTGCAAAGGAGTATATAGGCTACTTGCTTGTTACATCTGCCTTTCAGACGAACTCGCTACGGGTCGCTAGCGTATTAAAAAAATTAACTATCTTTTATTTTATGACTTTCCCTGCTAATCAGCAGAAGTTGTGTAAACTTTAAAAAATTTACGGTAAAACAGATAAAATGTTGTTTACATCGGAGAATTCATGAGTCAAGACATCCCTAAGATTTAAGTCTGGAAGCAGCTACAGTAACAGTAGAGCTTGGCATATACCGATGCATGAAACATTCAAAACTCAACATTTTGACTGATCCAAATAAATAAAAATATATACATTTTGACTAATAATTTTTGAAATATGTTTCTGGTAACAATCTATTATTTTTGGAATGAAAAACATATTCAAAAGAAATACTAAATTGTCGCATTTAAGGGTTAAACTGCGATTATTTTTAAAATACCAAGTGTTAAACTTTTTTAGGGCAGTGTATAAACTAACTTCTGAAATGGAGAGAGAGAGAGAGAGAGAGAGAGAGAGAGAATGTTAAATGTGAATGTATTACTTATTTACCAAACATCCTGATACAATTTACGGATGGAAGATGAAAAAAGGGCGAGTGCCACTTACACACTCTCCCCATTAATTTACTTTGTTATTTTGAATTACAAGATGAAAAAATATCATTTTAGGAAAAAGCTTTTGGCCGCCTTAAATAATTGAATTAACAGCTCGCATTTGATCTAAACACCTTTCATGAACTGGGGCCCGTAGTAATATCAGTTCTGACAATTCATTTCTGAAGATGTCCGCCTCCGTAGCGTAACGGTTAGTGTTATTAGCTGCCGTCCTCGGGGGCCCGGGTTCGATTCCCGGTATTGCCAGAAATTTAATAATGGCAGGAGGGCTGGTATATGGTTCAAATGGTACACGCAGCTCACCTCCAATGGGGGTGTGCCAGAAAAGAGCTGCACCACCTCGGGATGAGGACACGAGTTTACTTATTTCTGAAGATATGTTTCATCATCATATGCAAATCTATTCCTAGCTCCCAGTTACTCAGCTATGTGAAACGTGGGTGACAACCATATGCCCTAGCAGAGGATGAAACAGCTTCTCCTTCCTTCGTGTCAAGACTTCCTTGATGAATAAATATTGTTTTCTTCTGAGTGGACAGTGGTGATGGTGGTGATTGCCGATTTTAAGGGAAAGTACAGCTAAATAACCATCCCGCCTTAACTAGGAAATCAAACTGAGAGGTCCGGTTCTTCGATGAGTGAATATCTCGGCAAAAGAGAAGGAAAGGCTATACCAAGGACACGATAAGGGACGACTCTTTAGATCTTGCGAACATATTACCACCGAATGAGGAAGAAAACAAGAGTTAACTA
The DNA here is from genome assembly GCF_040414725.1 of Anabrus simplex. Taxonomy (NCBI): domain Eukaryota; kingdom Metazoa; phylum Arthropoda; class Insecta; order Orthoptera; family Tettigoniidae; genus Anabrus; species Anabrus simplex. The sequence continues at coordinate 144,063,179 of NC_090268.1, forward strand.
AAAGCGACGAGCCTAGTGCAGGGAAGAGGAAACGAGAATAGGCTCTACTAGGGTTCTGTGGTCGCTAGCTCACGCTACGAAGTCGCCTCTAACGACAAGCAAGCGATACGGTCGATGTATCGTATGCCGCCCACCCACAAGAGAATTTCTCTTACGATGGCGATGGTGTTAGTTCGGCGAGGCTTAATGAGGTGTTGATTTTCCTTCCCCTCATGGTCTTTCTCTTTCTTTATTCAATTTCCTCATATTAAAGGGTTGGGACTCTTCCTCCACTTTCTACTACAGGAAATAGACCTGTTTCCCTTAAAAACAACTGCCACTTTCCAAAATGTATGAATGAACCGAATGAAATATTCATGAATGGTTGTGAACTAGGACAAATGCTGATGAATGAGAACGTCCGGAGTTTATTAATCTATGAACGGAAATATTGAGCGATATTGACTGCAGAAGTAGTTCTTCAACTAAGGTTAAACGTATTGAGAAAGATTTTATCTCTAATGAGTTGTGTCAAAAGAGAGAAGCCTGGTAATCTGTGAATTAGTGATAATGAGCCGCCGGCCTCCGGATCCCAAGACCGTGAGTTCAAACCTGGCAGAGTTAGTCGGATTTTTGAAGAGCGTAAGAAATAATATCTGGCAGTCCATGTCATATAATATCGGCACGTACAAGATGTTTAATTACTACAGCCTGGATTATATGTAATTACATATTCTATTCCCATATATGTAGCTACAAGGAAAGCTAAAATGTCGGTGAATCACACTAAAAGGACTATTATTCCACGAGTTTAAAGTTTTTACATATTTCGATGCATAATAAATATTTTGATAAATATTACATATTTTAAATATTTTGAAGGATATAGCGCATTTGAAAGAAAACAATTCTGTTTTTTACTAATTTTACATAGATTTAAGTTTTTGTAATTACACACTTGAAAATAGTTTAAAAAGCCTGTACGTCTCTAACATCTAAAAATAATTTAATAATTTAAAGTGAAGTATTCTGTCAAAGAATCGTATCTCTTAGCTATGCTGACGGTGCAAGTCTTGGGTGTCTCGAGCTGTGTCTATCTATCTTCCCTTGCACAAACTTTGTCACATTGTTCTGCTCTCAGATTCAGTCACTCTTCTTTCGTGATCCCTTCGCCAGTCTTCGGCTTAATGACGTATGCCAAAAGTGCCTTTCCTCTTTCTTTCTTTCTTTCTTTTTGGTTATTGCCCAAGCTTCACTTCCATAAAGGGCTACACTCCATTAAAAAAGTCTTCAGAAACATTTTTCACATAAACATATTTGTGTTCGATAAGATCAAATTTCTTCTCTCGTAATAAGGAACTTCCTTGCTTGAGCAAGTCTACAATTAAATATTTCATTGCCGGGCAATCTGAAATACTGTATGTGCGGTGACTTCATGTGAAATTGAAAGGACTTGTTCTATGTATAACATTCTAACAGACAGAAGGCATTCGATGACCGCAGAAAACGTCGAAAACTATTTAGTTATTAATTGTGCCATCAAATGAAATTTAGAGGTTGAATAACATCTGCACTTTTAACATTTTTAGGTTTTGTTTCCTTTTCTGTGTACAAGAATACATAAAATAAAGCTTAGATATTAAGGTAGGTAGTTTATTTATTACATATTTAACTACATATTTTGTCAATTTTAGCTCCATACATATGTACATATTTCTTATTTTTATATTACATATAATCCGAGCTCTAGTAATTACACATTCGACAACATACATATTAGTTATACAGTAGAATGTTATGCCTTTCAGCGATCGTAATTTAGCCATAGGTTACCCAAGAGGGTTCCGCTTTCTCTGGCACCCGGGAGAGGAACAGAAACACCAAAACGAACATACAGACAGCCTAAATTGCGTCAAAAAAATCCCTGCACATTGTAGTCGAAGTAATACGCTTCTTCTTCTCATCATCACCACCACCACCATAACTTTTTTTTTTTTGCTAGTTGTTTTACGTCGCACCGACACAGATAGGTCTTATGGCGACGATGGCAGAGGAAAGGCCTAGGAATGGGAAGGAAGCGGTCGTGCCTTAATTAAGGTACAACCCCAGCATTTGCCTGGTGTAAAAATGGGAAATCACGGAAAACATTTTCAGGGCTGCCGACAGTGGGGTTCGAACCCACTGTCTCCCGCATGCGAACTCGCAGCTGCGCGCTCTTAACCGCATGGCCAACTCACCCGGTACCATCACTCTTGATATTCTTGATCCTCTATCTCATTTAGCGAGAGAGACTGATAGACACGTTTTCTTCTGATATAATGTGTGTCAATCCAATGTACAAACTGATGAGAGATGTTTTTGCAGTTTCTTAAAGCCTGATTTAATGTCTGATACTTAGGAAGTATATACATCTAACTCGCATTTTTTCTCTTTATAGGCAAGCAGTCCTCAAATCCGAAAGTTCATAGTGTGTGCTGTGAGTATTTTCTCTGATAAACTGGGTTACACAAATGTTCTTTCGTGATAAGAGTACATGAATAACGAAAAAAAAGAAGGGCCATAAAAGGTAAGAAAGTACCTAACTATTCCTCGAAATCATAATACTGCTGGAGTCGGAAAAGAACATGAAAAGACCGAAGAAGGGCAGATAGGAAGAATGAGTATGACATTAGTAGAGGAGATGGTGAAGGAGGGAAGAGTTTCGTTTCTTTCGTCGGGTAAACAGAGTTGAGGAGCGTTCGGGAACTTCACCTACTTGTCTCGCAGTTTATTCATTCATTTATTCATTTGTATTCCATTATAATTACATTAATTTTATTACATTTTGATATGTTAACCGAGTGCCTGTTTTCGAGCTTGAAACGAAACCTCTTCGCTACACAATTGGTCAAAAATATCCTATGTTTCAAATAGCTTTATGCCACAGATGCGACAAAAAACAAACAAGCGTTCGAAAAGGTAACAGGAGGCCAAGAGTCACATCTACGAGACATGCAAGAGCTTAGACCTATTTGATCGTCCATTTGATAATACATGGCCCAAATCCCCCAACAGTTCCAGTTCAAGGATTCATCCATTAGTAACAAGCAAGCCAAGCTACCTTGAAACCTAGCAGGTATGACCTCACCCTGAACCGCGCTCTACCCACCTGAAGCACATCGGCCATGAGGCTCACCTTGCTCACGAGTGGTGCTCTGTCTACCATTATCTTGGGAGCGGAACTCTTCAGTTCCGCATTTATATATGCAAGAATCCTCGACTTTATAGTGTACACATTTAGAATCACACGAATACACTGGGCATTTGTTATATGATAAATTGGAAATGGTAACATTTAAAATTCTCTATAATTAAATAACACGAATGAGATTGCATTATTTATTTTATCTAGCAAATCTGGAACAATCATATCCTCTCTAGAAGGTGATGCACATCCGACAGTGATAGGTACCTTACCCTACAGTTGTAGATAATACACCACAAATGAATTACCGAATCGGGCGGATCAATGGAGCTATATTAATAAACAGTATCAACGTTTCGTATCGTGTTTCGGAAGTGTAGCAGGATAAAAGACGGTAAAATTTAGTAGGCCTAATACTTGTTAAGATTCCGTAATATTCTGTAAATGTGGCATAAGGTGAATGGTACGACGTTCTATTAATCGGAGTGATACAACCATGAAAACTTAGATCACATACCTAGAGGATACACACATATTGTTCCCATGTATTATTATTTATTATTATTAAACTGGCTTTGCGTCCCACAGACTACTTTTACGCTTTAATTTAAAACCACTGTCTTTCTAGTTCCAGACTGGCCAAACCTATACACACAGGGTCACACGCAGGACATTACTTAACCAATTACCTATACAGTAAATTTGCAAAGAAAGACAAATTTACTACTACCATCTCACGGGTTTTAACATTAGTGACCGAAGGGTTGCTCCAGAAGGCTCTGGATTTGATTCACAGATCTGCAACGAATTGGATACTAGTGTAAGGGCCTGAAACGCGCGGCATTCGCCTCTTGAGAACAATGAACAGCTAAAGGATGGGGTAAAACGTCCTCGTAATATAAAATGACTAAGGACGGCGAGATCCATTATGCTGGTATGACCATCAAGACGGACACTGACTAAGAAAGTCGTTATTCAGTATAACCGTAAGGTGCGTAGAGCCAAGACATTTTACTAGTTTCCTTTATGGATCAATATAGTGTATCAGAGTCCAGATTTCAAGATCGTGGGTTCAAACCCAGCAGAGGTAATCCGATTTTTGAAGGGCGGGAATAGTGCATTCGACTTTCTACGTCGTACAATGTCGGTATATTATTTATATACAATGCCTCAAAAAAGTATTCATCTAACTAGGCTTGTGAGGTTTACAGGCCAAATAAAGTTGAGAACATTAAAGTATAAGCTTGACTTGAGTACAGGTTTATTTATTATGCCCGGCGAATACATTACATATTAACAAAACATTGTTTCCTCTGTTAACAAAAATATGAAAAATAAACAAAATCATAATTGTCTTCATTCGCGTCAAAAATATATTCGTCTCCCGCACATAAGGAATTGTTTTGACGTGTGGGAATATTTTCTTAATACTTGGTAGGTCCTCCTTTCCTCTTTATTATCTCACGTAACCTTCTTGGCATGGATCTCACAAGCTTTTCTTTAGTTTACTTCGTCATTTTCTTCCACTCCTCCATTAATGGCTCCTTAAGAGCATTCTTGTTTGAGATCTTGTGTTTTCGTAGATTGTCTTCAAGAATGCGCCATACATGCTCAATCGGATTGACGTCTGGTGATTGCTGAGGTGTTTCCATCCATCGTGGTGTGTTGTATTGCAACCACAGCTTTGTGTTCAGGGCTGTTTGTTTGGGGTTAATGTCTTGTGTAAAGACGTAGCCATCTGTAAGACACATATTGTTCACATTCTGTGGAAGATGTAACTTAAGTATGTTGATATAAAGTCTGCGGTCCATGTTGGCTTCAATAAAACACAGATCGCCTACCTCATTTGCACTCATACACCCCCAACACGAGCACAGATCCTCCACCAAGTTTGACGTAAGGGAATATGTTCTTAACACTTGTTAGGTCCTCCTTTCCTCTTTATCATCTCATGTAACCTTCTTGGCATGGATCTCACAAGATTTTCTGTAGTTTAATTCGTCATTCAACTTCGCTGAGAGATTTTGCATTTCCAGTTCACGATTCTTTCGCCGCCATATCCTTACTCTTCCGTTGGATGCAGATATATGAAACTGACTTTCATCGGTAAATGTTACCTTTTTCCAGAATTCGTAATCTTCATTTATGTGATTTTTGGCATATGCCAGTCTCTTGCGTCTATTCACCTTGGTTACGTATGGTTTCCTGCGGGCTATTCGGTTGTTGTATTCAGCCTCATGAAGATTGCTTCTTATTGTCTATGGATTGACATGTTTTCCCATTTCCTGTTCCACCTCTACAGCAATCTTAGTAGCACTCAATTTAGGATCTGTTTTCACTTTCCTCACTATTTGACGTTTTTCAGTCTGAGTTATGACTGAAGGCCGACCTGTTTGTCTTTTTTTTTGTATGTTTTTGTTTCATTATACCTGTATATGATACTCTTAATAGTCGCAATGGGCCTATTTATTACTTCGGCTATTGCTTTGAATGTGCTGTCGTTCCGTAGTTCTTCCTGTGTCGTGTCCTCTTTCCGTCCCATGCTTTTTCTTGCCGTCTTCATCATCATTTCATCCTCAACACGACGCGCAGGGGAGTCAAATCAAAAGACCTGCACTACAGTAGGCCTCCCCGGAGGCCACACGGCATTTCTTCTACCATGATGACGTAAGTACACAGCTATCTGTATCGGCATGAGTTAGAACTACGTACATCCTGGTACCAGATATGGGTTATAAGAATAATGCAATGTTGATCATCATACTGTTTAGTGAAAAATGCTATCTTTCAGTAAAAAAAAAAATAATAATAACATATATTTTCATTGACTCCATCATATTAATGAAAGTAATAAAGCTGGTTTTTGCAATGGAACGAGATTGAATTTACGGAACCTAGACAAAAAATATCGTTCATGCAGAAATTCAGACGGACTCAGCTTCAGGAAAAAGTATTTTAATCCAAGAATAGATACAACACCTGTGTATACCATTCGTTTTTAAATGCAGACAATATCCTCTAAATTTAGCCTTCTCTGTCACAATGAATATGTCACTAGCATAAACATTAAAGTTGGGATAAATCTCCCCACTCCAGTATTTTGGACAGTTTCCCAAGAGTACGCAGATCCACAGATGTCACAAAGTACAACTCCGAGCTACAAATGCACTCAATCTGGTTTCTAAGGAAATACTACATGTTTTGATTCTATTCGAATGCGGCATAAAACCTCAAAAGTGTAAATTTTATTGATAAGATATATTAATAGTCCATTTAGAATTTCCAATTACTTTATAGATAGTAATTTCGACTGCCGAAGACAGGCTTATATACTAGTAATAAATAAAACATAAAAATAATAAAATACATATATTGGAATGACACAAAACAAAATTCTGTAATATTGTAAATATTGTACGTGTCCATGATTTCTGGTGTCACATTCGGTGTGTAACAGACAAAATCAATGAAAACTCAGCAATATATCGTCCAACAGAGTTCAGGTACCTCTGCCATTTGATAGAGTAAAGCGGAGTGACGAAACTGGGACTGAAGTAGCCTAAATGGCACCAAAATAAAATGTCTGCATCCGGTAGAAATATTCTATTATAGGAACTGTAATTTCTAAGAACTACAAACAAGATCATAAAATATACAACAATTACACTCTATCTTGGCATACTTTGACCGTATGTTTTTAAAGTTTTGGAAACTTTTCTGACCATTCCTTTCTGACTAAGGAAAATAGCATTACCAGTTGGTGCCACGTATCATCATCATCATCATCATCATCATCATCATCATCATCATGTTTCACCACAGTGTGTCTCCCAACAGTGACAATGCTATGGGTTAATCAGTCTCTCACTGACACAATCCCGTTCCTAACACCGGTCACCTCTCGTACATGAACTCGCTAATGGACATTTTGAATGCGGGACAAGCTTTCGTAGGAACAATCAATAACAGAAGGCAATTCGTAATTAACTGTTCCGTTAGTGCTGCAAAACTTTCACATTCTGAAAGGTAAATGAAACAACGGTGGGTTTCATTGAAACAAACACACTCATTTTATCATAAGATAATGTGTGGTATAGTACCGTGTTGGGACAGAAATCTCCACATATTACAAGTCCAATTAAATTAATACGAAGTAGCTGTCGGCAGCCCTGAAGATGGTTTCCCATTTTCACACCAGGCAAATGCTGGGGCTGTACTTTAATTATTGCCACGGCCGCTTCCTTCCCACTCCTAGGCCTTCCCTATCCCATCGTCGCCATAAGACCTATCCGTGTCGCTGCGGCGTAAAGCACACAGAAAAAAACAGCGATTCGTCCGTCGGATCGAGACGTTAAGCCTCGAGCAGACCCATTAGTGCTATTTGACAGGAGTAGGCTATGTGCCGCACCGGATTTCACCCTCTCCCTTCCTACTATCATATATCACGTCATTCATTTCATCTCATTAACCCCTCCGATGAGGTTGACGTCCGTAAGGGCATCTAGTCATAAAATCCCGCCACTACAGATTCATTTCACCTCATACCCGACCCCGTAGAGAAACGGGACAAGATTTAAACAAACAAAACAAATAATAATAATAATAATAATAATAATAATAATAATAATAATAATAATAACAATAATAATAATAATTGTACGGGTGTACACCTTCTCCGTCCCGTAGAACTGCGCGCCTTCTAGAAGGCCATCTTTGCTATAAATCCGGAACTTGTATAATACAAGATACTTGGACCTTTAAACTTTAGATGTCTCTACTATCGGCCTATGTGCCCCTCTGGCGGGATTAAGGACAATTAATTTAAGGGAATTTTCAATTTTCAATGTTTGTAAGCCTTAAGTTTTGTAGTTTTTTTTTTTTCATGTGTTACAGTTGTCAAGACTCCTACGGCTTCCTTCTTCCTTAATAACCAATCAGGAATTTTGTGTATATTTCTCTAGCCAATTAAATTTGGGGGTGTGTACAGGCATTCTGCCGATCTTAAGAGAGTTCTGGAACCTTAGCCTCTGAGATGCTATAAAGCTGGGCGCTTTAGGGCCGTACTGTCATCTTCATCGCTCCGGTCTAGCGTGTGTGCGGCGTAATAAGGAGGCAGGGGCTGCCTGCCATCGTCGGAAGTCCCAACTACTGAAGGTAATGGCAGAAATTTCTTAACATGTGATATCTCCAGGCAGACAACTTGAGGGGAAAGTTTCAAACTTCTTTTATTAATGTAAAATTCTAAGTTGTTATTTAAATGTAAATTTTCGACAAGTCTAAGGACTTTGTTCTAATCCGTGCTGGAAATGCTTAAATTTAGGAAACAAAGAGTGTTCACCCTCTATTGGGTTCCCATTCAACTTGGTATGGGGTGACTAACATTTTCTAAACCTCTGAAGTCTACACTCTCCTTCGGCATTTAATATTTTTCGTTTAGTCACCCCTCTGCAACTTCGGGCCATAAGCCCATTTAGGATTTTAAGTGTTTTTCTAAAAGGAGTGCAAGTGTTTCGCCTTCTAGCCTTTTGTTCATGACCGATCGTCTTAATCCTTTTAATTTTACATTAAGGCCGTTTAGTATGGGCACTCACTGCCCCGGTTTAAAGTGTAATTATTGGTAAACGAGTGTGTAACAGACTGTTGAGCAGAAGTGAATGCAAACACTGTTTTTTGAAAATTGTAAAACATAATTTTGTAAGAAGCTTGTGCCTCTTAGAGGCTGGACTACAGTAACCTTTCGGAGCTAAGTCTCCTAGAATGTAAGTGAACGGAGCAAATATGCTCTTGTAAAATAGTGTACCTTCAGAATTACAATTCTCATCCCCTGTAAACTATTGTGTCGATAATTTTCTCTATTGTACCTGTTACCCGAGCTGACGGGCTCATCATAATATCGTTGTTGTTCATTCAGATTATCTACCAAATTTTAAAATAAAAAAAGGAAAAAAATAACATTTCAAAATTTAGTACTTTAACTTATGCTCTGGTCATTTTCCTGTCCACCCGTTCACACCGGCACCTTCTTACACCTCTGCGTTCCACGAAACACCCGGAATAATAATAATAATAATAATAATAATAATAATAATAATAATAATAATAATAATAATAATAATAATACCCTGATAGTATATTTTTAAATAATCAATATAAACAGGACAGGAAACAGAAAAACCAGCGAGTGCCTAGCGTAGAGCTATGATACTACAACAAATATTCCACCACTTGATGTGGATCATAATAATCGGCCACGCGTTCTAGGGGTAGCGTGCCTGTTTCTTACCGGCAGACCCAGAGTTCAATTCCGCCAGGTCAGGGATTTTCACCTGGACCGGAGCTCACTTAGTCTACATGATTACTAGGGCCCGGATATTTAAAAAATGCATATGTGCATAAGCAAATGCATATTTTGAACGTTAGTGCATATAGAGACATATTTTTCTCTTATGTGTGATCAATTATCTAAGATTTCTGAACGAAATGAAAAATCTAATGAACTCTGTATGTTATACATCCCTTGGCAACGTAAGAAGCATTCCCTGATCAAGTAAAAAGCTTTCAGTGTCGCAATACAAGTTGGTAGACGGATAATGACGCTTTTCACAACAGCTATTTCCTTCTCCTTACAGTAGTCTCCGGAAGTTTGCTTAAACAAGTGCATTCATCTGTTAACTTGCTCTTCATCTACTGCAATGTTTCACCAGATTAAATTGAATAATGCCTTAAGATTTTGCCAGAAGAATGTTCCGAGCAGTCAGTGCCAATGTTCAAGTATTACCCACTTACATCAGTCGACGTAGAACGATCATTTTCAGGGTATAAATTAATTCTGTCCGACAACAGAAAGTTATTGACTCGTGAAAACATTGAAAAACTGTTGAAACCCACTTACGTGCATCATTAAAGATGTTTGTAAATTTAACACTGAGTTAAAATTAAATGATGCGTCTGGTAAGTGTATTTTGTTTTATTTTTAGTGCATATTTTCGTGCATATTTACAACATTTTTAGTGCATATGAGCATGCATATTTTCTGAGTTTTTAGTGCATATGAATCCGGGCCCTAGTGATTACAACTGAGGAGCTATCTGACCGTGACACAGCTGCCCCTCTCTAGAAAGCCAAGAATAATGGCCGAGAGGAATCGTCGTAGAGACCACGCGTCATCTCGTGATCTGCAGATCTTCGGGTAGAGTAGTGGTCGCTTGGTATGGCAAGGCTCGTCACAGGGCTGTCACGCCAAGGTTTTATTGTGAATAATAATAAGAAGAAGAAGACCTGGTATCGTTCATAGCCTGGAGATGCTTCTGTATCGCATGTGGAACAAGTGCAAATGATAAATGAAATACAGTATATGGCTTTTAGTGCCGGGAGTGTCCGAGGACAAGTTCAGCTCGCCAGATGCAGGTCTTTTGAACTGATACCCGCAGGCGACCTGCGCGTCGTGATGAGGATGAAATGATGATGAAGACGACATGTACACCCAGCCAATTCCCTTTCGGGAATCGAATCCGGGACCCCTGTGACCAAAGGCCAGCACGCTAACCATTTACCCATGGAGCTGGACAGTGCAAATGATAATCGGGCATTATTCGTGTAATTTCATTTATGGGACGGAATTCATGGTGTTCACCGTTGCGATTTAATTTATTGGATACTGTATAGTCACCAACATGTATGGCAGTCAGCAATGGCGGGTTCGGTTAAAGCTTCATTAGCTGTGTTTATTTTTAATAGTTTTATCTGTTAGCATTATGTTTATTTTTCATGGCTTTACATATGTTGTAATAAGTGATGATGATAATAATAAATAATAATAAATAAATAAAAATATATAAATAAAATTCCTCAAAAACTTAATGAAATTAATAAGCATAATTAACCGAAATGTCCGTAGTATGGGCGCCAGAGTTCACCAGAATGGATTCCTCGAATTTAGATAAGAGCATGATAGACTTTATATCCCAGGGCGTGTACATAATGCTGCGTACTGGTACATCTGCTGCAGGCCTTACCTAACCTCCTGAAAACGACTAATACGGTAGGAACTGCACCTAGGTTTATCAATAACACTGATTCTAAATTAGCTAACTATATTCTGAACAAATTCCGTGCATGAGCACCTCATCAACATACAACATTATACATATAATACACACATAAAATATTGCTGGAAGACTCCATATTTACAACAACAACAATAATAATGAAAATCGTGGGAAAACGAAAGTGAGAACTAAGCTACCATTTGCAGATAGTCCGATGAACAATGTACATGTATGAAGATAAATACCCTTCACTGTCTCTATATCAATTCGACTTACCGATTCTCATAATCGGCAGTTATCACTTCACACAGATACTGTACCTTGTACTACTGTGTTCACATATTTTAACACTTGTAAAGATATATACACACGTCTGTCGATCCTCAACATATAAATTTATGGAAAGTCTGAGATAGCTTTCACCAACATATAATGCTAGGCCGCCACAAGTGCTGCAATACTTAATGCGCAAGCACTCTCCACAAACATAACACGACTACGCTCCACGAACGTTTGAAGTCCAGTCCATTGCTGCCGTGTCACTCCCGTACCGTGTATCAGCACCACTTCCTTCCCGTACAGTGCGTCAGTTGTAGTTGTAGTTGTAGTTATCTTCCTTCTCGTTCCTTTACAAACACCTCTACAATCACCCTTACAATGTCTCATACAATCTCCTATACAATCATCTGGTTGCCGCCGTATGACCAACCTTTATAGACATCAACATCCCCCTCCTTTCAGATGAGACGTCTGGATTGGTGCTTGCCAGCCAATCATGAGTGATCTCAAATCAAGACCAAGCCCTGAACTACTTCTTCCTCCCAAGACAATAACAAACTCTGGGGAGTTTTCATGAATCACCAAACTTTCCTGGTACAACAACAAGCTTATCTCATCAGGCTGGGATATATACATGAGTAAATGGAATTTCCTGACACAAGTACATCACAACACACACTGGGGTAGCCAGATGACTCATTCAAAATACCAGAGTTATTACAGCAATGTTTTCCCACTGGTGCAAAACAAATTACTCATACCTACATATGTGGATATCTTCCAGCTTACCAATATAAATGTCAAAATATACAAATGAAATAATAATAATAATAATTGTAACTTAATAATAATAATAATAATAATAATAAATCGAATACTGACAATAATATCTCTAACTTCTACATATAATTCAGGGGTGTGATATATGTACTATCACATAACGCCCCCTTGGTGAATCGATGATATCACATATTATGATTCACCATCAAACAGAACTTCTTACATAACCTTATAATGACATAACTGAACACATAATTTACAGTAATAATGATATATACATTGCGTCTACTGCATTGTATTCGCACACACGAAATACAATTTGTCCAAACAATAATAATAATAATAATATGGCTATATACACACAACTCCGATTGTTTCATATAGCATCGAACACAATCCCTTCTTGCTACTGTACATGTACATTAAAATTGATAATATATACATCCAAGGTGCAGATCCTATCTCATATCTGCGAAGGCTATAGATATTAAATGTCCCAAGAACCTTGTTGTCAGTGGTTAGGAGCCTATAAGCACACTTGCCTATTCTACTGTCCACAGTATACGGACCCTAACATAAATGAAAAAACTATACGTAAACTTAACATTGGCATCGATAAGCGAGGAATGCGTACCGCAATAAAATCTAACTACTCTAGAATACATTTTATCTCACACACAAACATTCATACCATCCAGTCACACAAGAATCATACAAACTTTCATTCAGAACATTCATAACAAAGAAATCCCTATTTCTGAAATGCGCGGGAATCTCACAATGTTTACTCTTCCACAAGACCATAATTAATGCAAGCAAACAGATCACATACTTTTTCACACATTCCACATCGATATCACACAGTACGTCATTCAAATCTTTCACACATCTCTCAGAATTAAATAAAACATAACACACTCGCTTGGATAGACTTTCCTTCATCTCACGCACACTTCCATTCTCACCCACGCTCACTCTATGACAGAAATTCTTACCATAATACACTTTGAAATTGCTGTCATTACTACTTAATGACCCAACAATCAAGTCATCTTCACCACCTTCCATATCAGCTCCTACTTGCACCACTTTCATGCCAACAACACTGCTACTTTCGACTCTCTTATCAGAAGTTTCATTAATCTCAAAGTCACCATTTTCACACATAATGGACCTAACTTTACTCTCCTCACATACACTTAAATCAACAAAAACATCCTCATGATGTATATTCCGTGAACACTCTTCACTTACTAAACAACCTTTATCAACTTCACAAAAAACTTCACTTTCAATTTCAGAAACTTCTACAAGATTATCGATCGCAACACCGCTATTACCATCACCACTAGCACAAAGTAAGTCATCCGACACATCTTTCTTACTTTCATCACGCCCCCTATTCTCAAAATCTCCCTGAACACAAAACACATGGTCATACAATAATTCCTCTTTCACGTCTACCTCGTAACTTACCTGTTTCATCGCGTGAATAGGAATTTCGGTACCGGACTGCCTATCTGACCCAACTAAGAAGTGCGATTCCGGTTTAAATTACTTGACGTGGACTGTTCACTATTATCATGTCTCGGCACTTGATCTGGAGGTCTTTGATCCGTACGCCCCCTACTTTCTGATTCCCCTTGATTAGGTCTTCTGCCATAATATTCCTGGTGATTAACTCCCTGATTAGACTGTCTGTTTCCCCTTCCGGAATTACCACCCTGATTCCCTTGCCTAGAATGACTGAAATTCTGATTATTCCTATCTCCTCCTAGCTGATTACCTTGTCTCCCATTATCCCCGTAATTCCTACCTTCACTTTGCCTAGTCCTCCCCTGCCCTTCCAAAGCATCAAACCTCTCTAACAGCTGCTCTAATTCCTTAATCGTAACAATATTCTGCATACATGCAGCTAATCCGACCTTCTCAGGAAAATGCCTCAACATCTGGCGGACTGTATCTCTCTCCGATGCTAGACCTTCAATATTCTGGCTGATCAGAACATGCGCCAAGAAATATTCCGTCATAGATACACCTTCCTGAGGTTTATACTTGCCAAATAGCACGCGATCTCTTTCCCTTCCCTGAATAGCTTCACTCCAAAATTTAGAACTAAATTTCTCCCTAAATTCCTCCAAACTCGAAATACCCTGTCTGTAAACTTGAAACCAGGATCTCGCTTCACCAACAAATGCAATATCCAACATCTCATCAACCATACTCCAATCAATCAAACCATCGTCAAGATTCTTGGAAAACCGTTTCTCCACCGTTTTCAAGAATTCCATCGGATTAAACTGCCGACCATTAAACTTGGGTAAGTCAGAGTCCTTCGTACAAGATACGTACCTATTACATATACTACTACCTACTTGGATTTGACTGATCTCCTGCCTTAATTTCACATGACATGATTTAATTCCTTCTTCCACTACCATTCTGGCATTTCCTTCTATTGACTTGAGGTCATCTTTTACCGACTTAAGGTCTTTCTCCAATTTCTCATTCTTTTCATCTATACGCTTCGCTAAAACGTTCTGATTGGATTTAATTCTATCTATTTCTTCGACTTTATCCTCCACTATTTTTATTCTCTTATCACATTCCCTGCTGTTTTCCACAAATTCCTTCCTAACTACATTAAATCGACATTCAATTTTCTCAGTCAGTTCCAAGCATTGAGCTTCTACCTTATTATTGACTTCCTGAATTTCCCTGCTTTGATGGTCAAACTTCTGGTTTAATTTATCTATTCTGCCATTCACAGCAATACTTAAACTATCAATTTTACTAGACAATTCAACACTAGCTAAATTTAACTCTGCACTCTGCTTCTCAATCTTACTGGACAGCTCCGTACTAACTGAATTTAATTCACTATTAATACTGTATATTTCATTGCTTAAAAAACTCAATTCACTCTTCAACTCTTTACTCTGACTATCAATCTTATTGGACAATTCAACATTATTATTATCGATTTTACTGGACAATTCAACATTATTATTATCGATTTTACTGGACATTTCATTAAATAGCGATTTAATCATACTAAAAGTTAAAGCCTCCCCTTGAACCGTTTCCTTAACAACCCCTACGTGCTGAGTTTGAGACGGGTTACTCGGTTCCTCACCCATCGTTGCCAATAGATCCTTCCCACTATCAGCCATTTTGCTACTCTTATTTAAATTAGATAAACTCAATGTGGTGGAATTCTTTTGCCTTTTCTTCTCCTGATTCTTAGTATCAGCAACTTTAAAAACCTCTCTACTTCTCAATTTTATAATACTGGACTCGCTACAACATTTCTTCATACTCCAAAATACACATGAAACATATAAAACACTTCACTGACATAGTTTGCAGAATTCCAACCACACCTGACAAGTGCACCTACGCGTATAAGCCTAACAGATGTACCAATCATTCAGCCACACGTTGGGAAGCCAATTGTAATAAGTGATGATGATAATAATAAATAATAATAAATAAATAAAAATATATAAATAAAATTCCTCAAAAACTTAATGAAATTAATAAGCATAATTAACCGAAATGTCCGTAGTATGGGCGCCAGAGTTCACCAGAATGGATTCCTCGAATTTAGATAAGAGCATGATAGACTTTATATCCCAGGGCGTGTACATAATGCTGCGTACTGGTACATCTGCTGCAGGCCTTACCTAACCTCCTGAAAACGACTAATACGGTAGGAACTGCACCTAGGTTTATCAATAACACTGATTCTAAATTAGCTAACTATATTCTGAACAAATTCCGTGCATGAGCACCTCATCAACATACAACATTATACATATAATACACACATAAAATATTGCTGGAAGACTCCATATTTACAACAACAACAATAATAATGAAAATCGTGGGAAAACGAAAGTGAGAACTAAGCTACCATTTGCAGATAGTCCGATGAACAATGTACATGTATGAAGATAAATACCCTTCACTGTCTCTATATCAATTCGACTTACCGATTCTCATAATCGGCAGTTATCACTTCACACAGATACTGTACCTTGTACTACTGTGTTCACATATTTTAACACTTGTAAAGATATATACACACGTCTGTCGATCCTCAACATATAAATTTATGGAAAGTCTGAGATAGCTTTCACCAACATATAATGCTAGGCCGCCACAAGTGCTGCAATACTTAATGCGCAAGCACTCTCCACAAACATAACACGACTACGCTCCACGAACGTTTGAAGTCCAGTCCATTGCTGCCGTGTCACTCCCGTACCGTGTATCAGCACCACTTCCTTCCCGTACAGTGCGTCAGTTGTAGTTGTAGTTGTAGTTATCTTCCTTCTCGTTCCTTTACAAACACCTCTACAATCACCCTTACAATGTCTCATACAATCTCCTATACAATCATCTGGTTGCCGCCGTATGACCAACCTTTATAGACATCAACATCCCCCTCCTTTCAGATGAGACGTCTGGATTGGTGCTTGCCAGCCAATCATGAGTGATCTCAAATCAAGACCAAGCCCTGAACTACTACTTCCTCCCAAGACAATAACAAACTCTGGGGAGTTTTCATGAATCACCAAACTTTCCTGGTACAACAACAAGCTTATCTCATCAGGCTGGGATATATACATGAGTAAATGGAATTTCCTGACACAAGTACATCACAACACACACTGGGGTAGCCAGATGACTCATTCAAAATACCAGAGTTATTACAGCAATGTTTTCCCACTGGTGCAAAACAAATTACTCATACCTACATATGTGGATATCTTCCAGCTTACCAATATAAATGTCAAAATATACAAATGAAATAATAATAATAATAATTGTAACTTAATAATAATAATAATAATAATAATAAATCGAATACTGACAATAATATCTCTAACTTCTACATATAATTCAGGGGTGTGATATATGTACTATCACAATGTTAGATTTCTTCGTATAGCTCATGTTTTAACCATGTTAAATTCATAATGATTTACTATCGATATCTGCTTACCATTTCCCTGATTGTAACAAATCAAGACGTGAAATTAAAAGCCCGTAATCTATTATGTAGACACTTTCTGACTTGAATAGTATTTAAACATTTCGCTCGTCATATAGGCTAGTTCATTTTACAACGTACTTAAAATCCTAGAAGGAAATAAATTAACTTGAACATGCACTGTATTATTCATGTTATCTTTTCGCGTTTCGCCATATGCACGACCTCGCAAAGACCAGGCTTCAGACGCACGCATCCTTAATTCATAGCATACTAAATTCTGGTACTAAAATGGGGAAAAGGAGAGCGTATAGAGATTCACCACGTTTGTGATTTGTGTTCCCGTGTCCAGCAACCAAATGATCAGCAGTACTGATGGTGGAAGGAAGAATTAGTACTGTTACACTTTGTAACGGTTCAAATCCCGTTACAAGATGATATCTGTATTTTTATTATTGTATGATTTTATCTGTATTTTATTATTATTATTATTATTATTATTATTATGTCAGTATTATTATTATGTTATCTGTGATATTGTTACTATTATTGTAATTATCAGTCTTATTTAATTCGATTTTGCAATTGCCTGTTGCTTGCAAGATTGTACTTAGATGTATGCATATATACGTATGTGTAGAGTAACACTCAATACCTGTACAGTGAGAATTGTTGTATATATCAGAGATTGGAAGTGACGTTGTTATATTGCTAGACCACTGGCGATTCTGCCAAGCCATGGCTATGTCATCGTTTTTATTTAGCAATGCGCGCACGGACTCAGTCGCCGCGGGGCTATTTCACCACTGTATGTAATATTTGTCGCGTAGGTGGGAGTATGTCATAGTTATTTCTGGAGATTACGTAGTTGTGTCAACCAACGTCTATAAAAGGTGGATGCATATTGTAGCGTCAGTCATTACTTATACGGATGCAGTACAGTGAAGAAGTCTACTAGATCAAGAAGCCTTAGTTGGTCAGTCAACAAGTGTGAACGAGAGATGGAGAAGACTCAGTGAGCCATTAATTATTGGTCATTGAGAGAGTGAGGCCAAAAGTTGGTTGGTCGCTCACTTAGTTGAAGACACGGACGCAAGGCTTACCATGGAGTCAGAGAGGACAACCCAGGACCTGCCAAGAGGTCATACCATATTGACTTACAAAGAAGTCAGATGATATGGAGAAGAAGCAGTCACAAGGACGTATCACCAAGTTAGGCGTGACACATCTACAGTAAACACCAGAGCAATGGATTACGTCGTAATTACACTCAAAGTGTTAAAGGTACAGTCAAGTGAATCAGTGAGGGAAATATTTCGTATAAATTGTTAAATGTCCGGTCAAGAAGAATTCAAATTCATGCCTAGTTTCTTTCAGTTGCAATGTCATAATTTCATATTCTCATCTGTTTTATCGCAACAAGACTCACTATTTTTTGATATATTATTTAAAGAATATATATTGTTCTATCAAACGAATTCAGAGTTTCATTTCATTGACAGTAAAATATCTTAACCTCAAAATTAATGGGGAAACCGAACGCCAATCTCCTTTTCCCAGAAGTGATATGGTATGTTGTCAAAAGTAAGCTTATTACCCCACACCCTAGAGATAGTCAAGAGTCTCATTCTATTATTGCTGTACTGAGTGACAGCTGGCGCCCTTCAAATAACGTATGTGTAAGTAAGCAGGTAACAAGGAAGTGTGAGTACAAGGTTCGACGAGTGTGTATTTTATTTAATGAATGTTAATTTTTTTAATTTCCATTTTAAATGAAGATATTCAGATTTATATGTTTGTACATTCAGTCAGCGACTCAGGAACACACCCTTTTAGTATTAAAAGTCTTACAACTTGGTCGGCTCGTACGTCATCGAGTTTCCGGGGGGCTTCTGAACCGCTTCTGGAAGTTGCCCGTCGGTGACAGAATACATACAATAATATGTTGTAGTCCAACTCTTCTCCCGTATCTCTACGGGGTCGAGTATGGAGTGAGAAGGATCTTCGTAGCGAGTCCTTACGACAAGATACCATTCCCTTAGTGAGATGAAATGAATGACGTGATATAGAATAGTAGGATGCCAGAACAAAGCCTACTCCTACTCCTGGTGATGAGTGTTAAAGGGGTCTGTTCAATGCTTTACGAATCGCTATCAACAGCGTCATATGCCTTCACTCCATATGAGCACTGCGGAGAGGTGTACAATTGAATCCAGACTTTTGGCACGCAATGTAGTAATTATAAACTGTATAGTACCACCATCTCTCCTACCTTGCCGGCCAACATTCTGATGGTGAAAATATTTTCGATCAACGGAACTCGAACCAGCTAACTAGACCATATAGATTTAATGAGGATGGCTACGACGCAGGTAGGGATATATACGATGTATAACATTTGTATTCTGTCTTCAATTAAAGTCAAGTAACACATTAAACTACAGAGAAAAAAAAAAGACGATCCGCGCACAGCATTTTCAATTCCCGTTCACACCATACGATATTCTATTCCCAAATTGTATGGAAACGGGATAGGTCTAAAACCAGGATTAAATTCAAGATGATTTAAAGCAATTTCTCCGTCATCACTGCACTGCTGGTAAGAGGTAGTAGGACCGCTAAACAATATCGGCTTGCGAGCGTTCTCGGCGATCTCCATGTAACTAGGAATTTACAAAAAAAACTTTTGCGTAGGCTAAACGTTAGTGGAAATTAAATTTCAATTTTATGTCATCGCAAAATATTTTCCTGTAAAATCCCTATTAAGTGAGATGCGGGGAATTCCATGTTCTAACCTTCCTTAAAAGATAGGTACTTTTGAGGCTCGTTTTCAAACAAAATGTATAGCCTATTTGTGCAACGAAGACCTTATTTAGCCTAGACAAGAAGTCTTACTTCATTAAAATATGTTCGCCCTTTCCTCTTGATGCAGATATATGCATAGCACGAAAACAAAAACAAAAAACGGCAGAGTGTTTTCTCCAGACAAGACTAATACAGAAAAACGGGATATTAAGACAGATAACAGCGCAGTCCCCGAGCCAGACCAATTAACCAGACGAGGCTCAAATCGCCAGCCCGGCTGGGAATCTAATACGGGACCATGAAATCCAAGTCTGCTATCTTGATCATTGAGTCATGGATTTGGACATCCTTCTGAGAAACACGCATGAAGATGCTAAAAATGTTGAAGGCCAACAGATTTTGAGAACGCAGATGTCAGGGTGATGCGACTTTCGAAGTTCGCATAAGTATCTTCGTGAGACGTTGAACAATATCGCGTTGTGCTCCGATACAATCGGAAAAGATTTGCAATCGAGAACTTGATGTGGGGCTTCTCTTGAGCACTGCATACCAAGAGATGTTCAAGGTCAGGAGGCACTAAATGTACGAGGCCTGTCCTTTTGTCGTAGGTACGACATCGTAATTGGTGTAAAACCTTCAATTATTATTTTAATATATTTTAATTAGAGTTTATTTAATGCTAAATTATCTTTTATTAAGTGTTAAACATGACTAGTATATGGTTTCTCTGTAAATATGTAGTACAAAATTGTATAACCTCAAATACGTACTGTATAACCTTAAAATCTATATGGTCGAAGGTGGTAGAAAATTCCATAATGTTCATATGTTATGCTTATTGTACTATAATTTGGTATAGGTGAAAGGTTCTGGAAACTTACTGTAAGCTTTTATTATCCAGATACATGTAGAGACATTACGAATGTCGTAGATATTTCCATGTGTGTTATTAAATAGGAAACGATCGTTCGAGTACCCATTCGACTACCTGGTCGATCGATGTTTCGAGTGTGTTTCATTAGAGTGTCGTAAGAACTCTTCCAGAAGTCGATCATTCTAGATGGTTGGTCGAGTAGTATAAATATCGAGCTGTCAGCCAGTGAAGGCAGTTCTCAGTTCTAAGTTTGCAGATCTAGGTTCTTGGGACTCAGGTAAGTGATGGACTGGGAGTGACTGTTGGGCTCCGAGGTGGAGTCAGTCAGATCATGGGACTCGAGTGAGTGAGTGAGTGAGTGAAGCGGGGAATTCAAGAGAGAGTATGTTATAGTGCGCGCGTCAGTGTTGTTGATATCTGTACTTGTCAGAATCGACTTCAGGGTACTCCGCTATTGGATGTTGTATATAGTGTCATTTGCTACTGTGTATAGTTGTGTGTTGTGACGTACAGTGTAAATAAAGTAAGTTAAATAAGGAAGTGAACGTGTTCTCGTGTGATATTTATTTACGTCAAATAAAATCGCGACGTAGAACGATACTTTACCCCTGACCTTCCACAGATACTGTATAAAGGTTTATGGTAAATAAATAATAACTGAATAATGAACAATATTTTGATCGTTTTTTGGAAAACATTTAAAATAAGATATTTAAGACCTAAAAAGGAATATTTTTGTACTCCTACTATTTAAAAAACCGTTACCTAGAAATTATACAGAATTCGGAATGAAGCGACCAGGATTTGTACATTATGTACTATCTGAAAATTTCGCCAGGAGTTGAGTAGGAAATCGTAGACTAGGCAGGTCGAAGGTACAATTTAAACACACTTTTACTCTGTGTTGCTCGTTTTAGACCAATACACCGGCCTTATGTTAAATTCACACGAAGATAGGAAACTACTATGCCAACACTCACATACCTTCTCGGCCATTCTCTATGATCACCATATTATTGGTAGAAATATACAGCACTGCTGCAGTCCAGCAGGACTATCATGTGGGAGAGAAACCTTTTTCGAAGATAAAGTAAGATGGCAGTCAGGTGCAGCACGTCCTACACGGCGCCAAACACTGGGATTTTCTCCAGTAATTGGCATTCACTTGTAAGATTGAGTAGAGTAATTAGTCTCACCATGAAGCTTTACAGGACGCGTGCTTCCCAGAGACGCGCTAATTGGCCCAACTGGTCAGGTACTGTCTTACCACACACTCTTCTAATGAACGGTCAAAAGCTACCATTCTGTCTCCATAGACGATCTGACCTTGAAATTAAGGTTAGTAACGTACCATAAAAACAAGAGATCTGTCATTAATATTCGCTACTAAATCGCAACTGATCACACTATAATGGAGGGAGAGTGCCAAATGTGGAAAATCACTTTACATTGTGAATGTACTTGATGCATTGTTCAGCTTTTAGAAATAACAAAACCGGTTTAAATGAAGGAAATTACATTGTAATCAAATCTCTTATTTAAATAATGAGGTAAATAGTCTAAAAAAATTCAAATGTGAGAACATTCTAAACCATTCTCTGGAGAAAAGATCTCTTAATGTGGAATACCAAATTTTTGACATCTATTAACGCGTTTTACAGATGAATAATATTATCCAATCGTTGAAAATAAACAATTAAATGTTCTTACAATATTCATTGGTGTCCTTTTTTCGCTTTGACCGAGCGAGTTGGACGTACGATTATGGTCGCATAGCTGTGAAATTGCATTCAGGAGGAGGTTGGTTCGAATCCCACCATCGGCAGCCCTGAAGATGGTTTTCTGTCCTATTTTCACAACATGCTACCTTCCCAATCCTAGCCCTTTCCCATTCTTGCGTCGCCGAAAACCATCAAAGTGTCAGTGCGACGTTGAACTACAACAAAAATAAGAAAATCGCCTTGCTTGTTTCTAGTTATCTTATTTAAGTAATTAGTAAACATAGCAGCTTTAACCGATGATCTCTCTTCCTTTTAGCTATGCTGGAAATTGAAGAGGGGACCGATTACTTGAGAAGGTATTACATTCTCATTTTCTTCACATCTATTTTCAACATTTCTTTCCGCTTTAAACGATAGGAATTCAGTTTCTTCGAATACATTGTGAAACATTTTAGAGGAACAGATCCAGGGAAGGCATTGCCAAACAACTTTGCAATGTCAGCTCCTCATCTTCAAACAAACTCTGTACCAGAAGAAGAAACGAAATACGTACTAAAGCAATCTTAAAAAAAAAAAAGAAAATATGGGTGGGGACAGGTGATAAGGCTAACCCACGGGGTTTTCATGGTAAGATCGCGCGACGCGAGTCTAACTTACGTGGGCAAGACGTTCCTTGAGAATGCAAAGTCGATGGTAGTGCTGTTAACGATCTTTGATGTTATCTGTTGCGTCTAACAATATGGATGGTTAATTATATAGCTACAGTCCACACATCATTCTGAACAGAGCTGGGAAGTAATTCAGTAAAAGTAATCGACTTACTTGTAACGACCACATTTTTAATGTTTGTTTAAATCGTTAATTTTCACAAAATACAATTTTTACTCGTAATTTACTTCTTGAGAAAAACACTGTAACCGTCACATTGTAATAAATGATAAACAACGCATGGAAGCAGAAACGGATATATATATATCCATGGGCGCCCGCAAGGGGGGGCAAGGGAGGGCACTTGCCCCCCCCACCCCCACCTGGAATTTTAAAATGTTGATGTTCAGTTGTTTAATATCATGCCAGATTATTTCATAAACTGCAATTACTGACAGTCACCTAGCATCTGTTATAACCGGAAATTTCTGTAAACAATTTAATGTTGCTGACGTTATATTGGTTTTTATATTCAAGAAAATTGTTAATGTGCCCCTCCATGGAAAAGATCCTGTGGGCGCCCATGTATATATCTAAGTAATAAGTTTCGCTGTACATTGCTCATAATTTTAAAAAAAATGTATTTCTGCATTGGTCGTGTCCACAGTAAAAAGGAAATGCACTTTTTAATTTTCCGTCATATCGTCTGTCTGTACGGGCATCATGAGAAAATGACTGAAGAAAATTTCATGAAAATCGGTATGAAAAGTCGGGGAATAAGGCATTACAATCTAGGCTATAAATAAAATTACTAACGCTGAGGGTAATGGTAGTTCAGGAGAAGGCCTCAAATGTACGAGGTAATTCTCAAATATCTGTTGTTAACTGTTCTACCGATAAATAGTGCACAACTAAAGTTATACAGTATTAAATTTCCGATCATTTATGTCATACATTTTTACATTACCAGCTATGATGACAGAGTTATTCATGATCTTCGATTTTTTTGGTAAGTCCATATCAACGCCGAACCACGAGAAAATGGGTGACCAGAATTTAATGGACATCTGTATGTAAAGTCTGAGGATAAGGTACTAAAGTCTAGGCTATAAATAATGTTTATTCATGCTGGATAAAATGGTAGTTTACGGGACTGTGTCAGATTTAATTTATAAATACTGTATCTGTGTTACTGGCCCTATCGAAAACTATTTCATAACACACGTTAGACAGAATACAAGTTCAAATCAGTTATGTCTTATGTTTTTTTCTTGCCATTTGTTTTATGTCGCACCGACACAGATAGGTCTTATGGTGACGGTGGGATAGGAAAGACCTAGGAGTGGGAAGGAGCCGGCCGTGGCCTTGATTAAGGTACAGCCCCAGCATTTACCTGGTGTGAAAATGGTAAACCACGGAACAACATCTTCAGGGCTGCCGACAATGGGGTTCGAACCCACTATCTCCCGGATGCAAGACTCACAACTGCGCGCCCCTGACCGCACGGCCAACTCGCCCGGTGTCTTATGTTTTACCACACCAACTATGATAATGAATTTAAACTTTTGTTGCTTAGTCCATATCAATGTCGAGCACTGCTAATATGGAAATATTGGCGATCGCTTCTGGCATTATTCTCTTGAGGTGTAAAACCGCGTGGTCAATGGTCCGTATCGACAAACAAGATTGTGAAGACGATAATAAAAAATGAGGAAAACCATAAAGGAACGATGGCTTGAAGAATACGACAAGAGGGAGTCATGAAAGAAGGAAGGACTGCCTTTACATTAGATGCTCTGATATCCCAGAGTCGGAAGAAAACTAAATGTGAAGGCCTACAATATCGAAAGCTCATAAAACTGATCAACAATAATAACATTACACTGACCATTGTTGTGATGTGATTTTTCTCTTCTTCTGTCACTCATCTCAGATAGATGGGATTACTGCTGCGTCCCGAGTAGAACAGCCTGTCTGAATATTGGCGGAAAGTAGCTGGGGAGTTAGATAACTTCGCACGAACTATATGACTGTCCTGTCAATGACGGGTGCTATAGCTAGTATATAATTATACTGTATATTTGCTTACGTCGCACCGACACAGAGAGGTTTTATGGCGACGATGGGAAAGGAAAGGGCTACGAGTGGGAGAGAAGCGACCGTGACCTTAATTAAGGTACAGTCCCAGATTTTTCCTGGTGTAAAAATGGGAAACCATGAACCATGTTCAGGGCTGCCAACATTAAGGTTCGAACCCACTATCTCCCGAACGTAAGCTTACAGCAACATGACCCTAACCTAACGGCCAACTCGCTCGGTGGAAAAATAAATGATGATGATATATTTTTTTCAGTTTTACTACAGCAGTAGCTTCACCAGTTCTCGATTAGGTACTTTCGTACTGTTCCAGTAGTTCCAAAGACATACTGTCGGATTTTTTACTATGGACACTCGAGTTTAAGCCTATTTCAAAATGAGTTACACCAATATTTTCCTTGTTTAATTCTACACTAGATACAATAAGGGAATTATTTTTGAACTTCATTAATTATTTTTTATTTGTGGTTGTAGTAAATTTTGTCCGGGTTTTTGGCTTCTTCTCTAGGAACCGCTCACTTAAAAATACGAGGGTCGAGTCGTAAGTCATGGCAACTATTTTTTTTTATCACGATGGGAGACAACACGGAAAATCTAAGATATGAATTTTGGAAATATGGGGCATAAACTTATGCACAGTTCCTGAAGACAAATTCTGACTTCAGGAGATTCTCGTAGGAAAGTGACAGAGGCCATTGGTTACCGCTATTTTATTGTCGTATAGACAGCAAATACAGAAGACTACGTACGAAGGACAGGTCTCCACTGGTTACAGATCTTCGAAATAATCACCCAAAGTTTCCACTGTGCGTTGCCAGCGGTGGGGCAGGCGCTGAATATTATTCGCTGCATGTGTATCGCTAACGTGTGACACTTCTCTCCAAAATGCTGTTACGACGTCCTCTTTGTTAGCAAACCGTTGTCCACGTAATGGCATGCACACCTAATGCTTCCGGCAGCTCTGCATGGCTTTGGCGTGCATTTCTGCCGCGGAGAACGGCTATTTTAATATACGATCCTTGCTCTTGCTTGTTGACTTCCATTTTTGTGACGCTCTCACTCACATACTGAACTTGGGGCCATGCTTAGACACACACTGTTGTTTACATATATCATCTAGTGGCATCATACGCAAGTACATACCGTACGTTTCCAAATGCATATCTTAGATTTTCCGTGTTGTCTCCTGTTCGCGAGAAAAAAAAAATAGCTTCCATGGCTTATGACTCGACCTACGTATATACATGATGACATTTTATATGCTGTAGCCACATGTATTCGTAGTGTAATACTCAAGTTACGATTTCTTTCAAACACCTTAGAACGAGTTCTTATCATTTTTCTAAAGCAACATTTTCTCAGCCCAGGATAAACGTACAACAGAAAACCTGGGCTTGTTTTGAAGCACTGAGTCGTGGTTATCAACCACTGTAACCGTACAGTGTGATACTGAATTTTGATGGGAGTTGTGTGCGCGCTGGACGGTGCGATTAACAACAGACGGGGTGGTGGAATCGGGTACAGGGTTGCCGCGTACGCTCGCCCCGAGTAGCTGTGAAATGGAATGCCCTGACCGCGGTTTGTCCGCATGTTATTTTCAGTCTGCCTATGTTCTGCATGTTAGCCGCATCACTTCAGATCACCGTTGTCAGAGGGCGAACATGCAATGGTTTTGAGTGCTAATGGTTTCCTTCGAAGTGACGGGGAAAACTAAGGGACACAGGTTCCCCGTGTACCAGAAAGTGGCAGATTGTCTTCGATTATCGCTGTCGTCAGTGAAGACAGTAGGGGCCGCTTCGAAGGAGACTGATATAAATATAATATCCAGGCCAAGAAAGAACAAGAGTTAGAGGCTGACACTTTCGAAAATCCAACTCGATTGTACTTTGGCCACAATACGAAGAAATATATGCGATTTTTACACGAGTTAAAAGCCTCCGCCTGAAACTGTAGGAATATATGGGAGATTTTTACTGATATGTACATTTCTACACTTTTGTTGAAACTCTGGAGACAATGTAAAAAAACACGCTAAGAAAATGGAAGACTACCACTGGGAGAAAGATGGGCTGTCTGCATACGTCCCTCATTTCGAGTCTATCATAATCAACAACATGTATGACAGCAGAGTAAGTCTGACAGTATAGCGCTGGCGAGTTTGATGCCAGCCCAGGCCGATGTTATTTGAAGGTGTTCAAATATGCCAGCCTTGAGTCGGTAAATTTACTGGGTAGTAAAAAAGAATTCCTCAAATACAAAATACCGGCAACTCGGCGTCACGTAAACCTTCAAATTACCTAATAGTATTACTGGGTTTACATCCTGCTAAGTGTCTGAGGTATGGGCGATGCTGTTAACACCATTTCTTATGCATCCATTCCCTGTGATGAATGGGGGTAAAGATATCACTTGTAGAGTTGATCGATGTATACAGTTCATACGGCGTTGCGGACTATTGGACAATAGTATCTTCTGGCTCGATGAGTAAAGCAACGGAAAACTACTTCACTCGTCATTTCCCTAGTACTCCTATTCATTGACACTGAGACCACCTGTGACCTACGTTGCCGCGTTCTGTAGTAAATAGCGCGCAGCGAACACAGCTTTTTGTTTACTTTCAACTTTGATTTTATTTCCTCGTACAAATTCCACTTCCCATCACCTGTTCTTATCAGGACTTTGGGCGTTTAATTGCAGGTTTAAACATTACTGGGCCGGCCTGAATGGCTCAGAAGGTTGAGGCGCTGGCCTTCTGACCCCAACTTGGCAGATTCGATCCTGGTTCAGTCCGGTGGTATTTGAAGGTGCTCAAATACGTCGGCCTCGTGTCAGTAGTTTTACAGGCACATAAAAGAACTCCTGCGGGACTAAATTCTGGCACCTCGGCGTCTCCGGAAACTGTAAAAGAAGTTAGTAGGACTTAAAGCAAATAGCATTATTATTATTATTATTATTATTATTATTATTATTATTATTATTATTACCGTGGTATGGTGGATCAGCAGAGGTGAAAGAAGGTAGCGGGGTGAATGAGACTAACTACCAAATCAAAATTTAAAACGTTAACAAATGTTATATTTTTTGAGTTTTAACAATTAATAACAACAAAAATCTAACAACCTTCAACTTAGTGAAGAAACAAGACTAGGAAGGATCCAAGATTTCAGAATTATAACACTTTTGGGCTACAAGCCCCTAGTTTTACAAGTTTGAGCTCCTAACTCAGCATTACCAAACAATGATTTGTTCAAGGGCAGAAATCCCCTAAAACATGGAGCACCAGCTCCGTAATTTACAATGTCAAGCCTCCTAGGGGCACTTTTACAATACTAGAAAAGAGCTGACACGCTCTCAGTTTTTCAAGCCTATTCAAGGCAATATCAGACCTTACAATAGCTTGCCATCAAGGCACAATTTACAAAAATGAAACAGGGGTATCTCGTACCCAACATACAGGGCCTTCGTGTAAAAGAAATAACAGTTAAATAAATGGCCCAAGCACAAAATGAAAGGAGGCGAATACTTGCACCTAACAGGCACTAGGCCGATGAAACAGGGGCTATTCCCAAACTATGGAGGTGACCCGTCTAAGAAAGAGATTTAAAACATTAAGGAAGGGAAGAAAATCAGTTACCAAACGTAGTCACCTCAAAACCAAAATGAAGGGGAGCTCGAGAGGGTAAATCACTCTCTAACCCCGAATTACAGTTACAGATTTTATAAGTTTTTACATAAGCCGGCAGAACTTACATTTTAGAGAAAAAGGTTACATATTCAAGTTTCGGACCTTTCCCTCGGGTTAAACTGCTGAGCTAGCAAGAAATAAGATGTTAAACGACCATTACCTTGCTGAAGACCTGCTGCCTGATGAAAGAGGCGCCACCCGCCTCCTGCTTCACATCCACACACTTAGATAGACGTTGATCAAATGGCCAAGAGACGTGAAAATCAGCAGTTTATAAATCCTCGGGGAAAGTTCGAGACCTTTCATGAATAAAACAGCCACACCCACTCAATTTTATTGGGTAGCTTAAAGTTACACACCAAATCGAAGAAGAAGCCTGAGATTGGTAGGAAATTAATTACAGAAATTCTTGATTGATTAAATTCACAACAGGAGGAAAGAAAGGATAAATATTGCCAACCTAAAAATGAATGAACGAAATTCAATAAAGGAAAAACTTATGAAGACAAAATTACTTCTGAAAGGTTCTTTCACTTCGCACCAGGGTGCATGATCATAGTTTTTGTAGTGACCTCTATGAGAGAATGTCCAAACTTCTTGATGAATGGAAAACAAAAACAAGTAGAATTTCGCACAGTTCAGGAAACTTCACCATAAAAAAATTACGGTAGTGACATCTTCTGAGAAAATGTACAAGTTGGTCCAGTTTTAAGTTCAGAGTTCCTCCTGTAGGGGAGGTTTTATTGGCGCAAGATGTCCCGAAGAAATTTAAAAAATATTATATTCAACCTATTACGAACCAATACTAACATGTTGTCAAAACCAAAGATGAGACTGAGACAGAAATATCCACGAAAGCAACAAACTCTCGTCCATACAGAACGCATAGCGTATAGCAAACACTATTTCACCAAAGACGGTTCTGGCCTCTTTTACAATAAAGTCGAACCTGTTTTCCACGCATTTGAAAATTAATAGTTAAAATTTAGAAGATAATATATTTCCCTCCTTTATTAAAAAAATACAAAATAGAAATCTGGGACGTTATCAACTATTTGAAACGTAAATATGAATTTCACTTTGTTTGAAACTTTGCAACATTATACATTTCGTTCCTACAAAAGGGAATACTGACAACGACGTACTCCAATAATTACGTTTGTTGTTTGAGTGGCTGCTTGATTACTGGCGAACGTGCTCCTCATGGAGAGAGAACTTGGAAAACCAGGTAGATTAATCTCAGTTTGGTTGGTGGGGTCACGTCAGGCAAATAGTGGTCGATAGAGTCCATATATAAATGGATTTGGTCTTAGTGGATAAGAAATAAGACAAGCAGAAGGTACCATGACAGAGCATAGTTTGATTCTGTAGTTAATGATTTCAAGAGAGAGAGAGAAAATTACGGAGGGGTTTTTCTTGTTAATCGCATGGCTACTGCTAGCCTGGTGCAGCCGTTGCAAGGCAGACCCTCCGACAAGTGTGGGTAGCATCTGCCGTGTATGGGAAACTGCGTGTCATTGTAGTGGAGGATAGTATTGTACGTGGTGTGCGAGCTGGGTACAGAACACACGCCCAGACCCCGAGCCAAGGGGAATTAACCACGTTAAGGTTAAAATCTCCGACTTGGCTAACTAATCAGCCAAGAGCCTGACAACGTAAACTCGTGTCCTCATACCGAGGTAGTGCAGCTCTTTTCTGGCATACTTCCAATGGAGGTGAGCTGCATGTACCATTTTAACCACATACCAGCCCTTCGCCATTCTTACATTTCTGGTAGTATCAGGAAACGTATCCGAGTTACTGAGAACGACAACTAATAGGGCTAGGGAAGCGGACATTATGGAGATGATTAATTAACATTCTCAAACGGTACGCATATAGGACTATTGATCACGATGTTACATTTTTTTCTTATAAGGATACACCTTAATTTACAACGATATAATATACAATTTGTATCACTGTGCTAGAAGGCGTGATTCTCAAAAGGTGTGCCGCAAAACTTCCAAGCCTTTGTGACATTACTGAATAACAGAAACGGGGAAAACATACTGACGAACTTCTGTATATTATGTATTTTACAGTTGACAAGTTACCTTGCACCTTACAATATCCAGTTATTAACGAGAAACTTGAGCTTGCGTTTCTTAAACAAAAGCTCAATTTGTGGCGGAACTGGAGACAAACAGCCGCATTTACTGCACAACTGACGGAAATTATTACGTTTCTCGTCCTCCTCGATTTTGCCCATATTTTCAAGAAACGGGAGTTTGGAAATAGTGATGACATGTATTGACATTGAGAATGCTTATGACAGTGTGCCCAGACAGTTGGTATGGGACACATTAAGGAAAAAACAAGTAACAGATTGGAAGTGCAAATGATAAAAGCTATGTACAAAAATTGTGTTAGTAGTGTGAAGACTAGTATAGGAAAAACAAAATGGTTTAAAGTTGAAACTGGTCTCCGACAGGGAAGTGTACTATCCCCCATACTATTCATCATAGTCATGGATGAAATTCATAACAACATCAAACAGGGATTGGGAAGACACGGAAAAAAAAAAGCTATATTGTTTGCATATGATATAGTGATATGGGGTGAGGATGACGAAAGTGCAAAAACAAGGTGATGTATGGAATCAATTTGGGATGAAAGTACAGAGAAAAGTAAAACAATAGTGATGACAAGGGGAAGGAAGGAAGGAAGGAAGGAAGGAAGGAAGGAAGGAAGGAAGGAAGGAAGGAAGAGATAAAACTGAATAGTAAAATTCTGGAAGTGGTTAAAAGTTTCAAATACTTGGGAAGTGTGATCACAGAAGATGGACAGATAACTGAGGAAATTGGGAAAAGAATACAAGCAAACAGCTTCTACTAGCGTGTAAGGGGTATTTTGTGGAACCAGGATGTCCCGAAGAAATTTTAAAAAGTATGATATTCAACCGATTACGAACCAATACTAACATATGCAGCTGGATCGTGGACTACAACAAAACGAGAGGAGAGTAGAATACCGACAGCGGAGATGAAATTCCGAAGAGGTATCGAGGGCAAGACCAGATAGGATAAAATTAGAAATGAAGAGATAAGGAAAAGGACAGGAATCTTGAAACTTCAAGACAGGATAGAAACAACGAAGCTAAAGTGGTATGGACATATGATGACAATGTGAGAAGAGAGAGTGCCAAAAACACACACCGAAAAAAAAAAAAACTTTTTCAGAAAAGTTAACAGGAAAGAGACCACGAGGAAGACCCCGAAAGAGGTGGACAGATTCAGTGTGGGAGTGCATAGAGAAGAGGGGAGGAAAACCAGAAGATGTACTTAAAAAAGGAGAAGAGTGGTGGAGAGACTGGCAGCGATGGAGGTCCTTGATTCACAACCCGACCCGGGAAGCTGGAAACGGGAAATTAAGATGATGATGTCAAATGGGGTGACTGCAGCTGAACACTGCTAGTGGCTAATGAACAAAAACAAAACATAACACTAGAATAAGGTTTGCGTGTTTATAACACGAAAGAGAAAAAAATTGTTCGGAATTGATTAAAAATATAAAATGAAAATTTTAGAAGTGTACTGCATCAACACTTTTAACTAGCGTTGACCGAGGACACCCGAAATGACGGTACCTCTTTCAAGTCACTTCATTTTTCACTTTTGTTACAGTTAAATTCTGTAAGTGACAGATTTTCTCCTTTGAATCAGTTAATAATTAATTCAAATTTTAAAAAGGCAAAATTAACACAATAATGCATGAAACATCTAATCTCTGACAAATTAACGCCAGAACACGTATGAAATGACGTTGCTACAACAAGCCAACAAGAAACTGACTGCTCAAAGCAAATTGTGCATGTTCAGGACTGAGTCTCTCCTACTGTCACCACGGGAACTCATTACGGAGGACAGTGTACCGTGAACTTAAAATGTTTTTTTTTTGCTACAACACATTGAAGGTTTTCGGCGACGGAAGGATGAGAAAGCTGGGATTGGGAATGTAGCAACCGTGGCCTTAATTAAGGTACATCCCCAGCAGTTTCCTGGTGTGAACATGGGAAACCACGGAAAACTTGTGAACATGGGGAACCACGGAAAACTATCTTCAGGGCTGCCGAGGGTAGGATTCGAACCCACTATCTCCCGAATGCAAGCTCACAACTGCGCAAAGCCAGGTCGTTCGGTGCTCAAAAAGAAATTTGAGAATCACTGATCTAGACAGATCAATCTTCTTGAATGCTGCCGAATTACAGTACATCTCCTAACTTCTTTTTTTTTTTTTTTTTTATATTCCCAGGTCCTCAACCATTTCTGCACGATCCACTCCTTCGATTACATCATGCGTAGCTATTGTTTACATCCGTCAGCTGCTAACATGGCCTTACTGCAAGGTTAAAAGAACTTGAATCCATCACCTACTTCAGTTCAACCAACGGTATTATAACTCAAGAGAGTTAAACTGGTACAGCGTCACAATTAATGGGCAGTCGCAGCAGAGTGCCCACTGTCCTGCACCCGCGCCGTAAACAAGCAGTCGGTGCGGGATGCCCTCTATGCGCACACGGTACAATGAAAAATAGGGAATAACTTTCCGCACTTTTGATACAGAATTGTCTGCCTATGGAGATATCTGCAGAGAAATTACAGTGGAACCTCGATATCTCGCATCACCTCGGGAGCTTAATTTTATTTCGAGTTATCGAAAGTTCGAGATATAGATAATACCGTGTTTTAGTATGTATAGCACAAAATTTAATCATATGTATATACGGGATTATACTGAATGTATTATTTTTAACAGTATTTAAAAATATACAAACTACACTCATGCTCATAAATTAAGGATAATTGCATATTGTGGTGCCACACAACGTGGCACTACATAAAACTGGCGCTAATAGCATAGGCACATAGTGAGCACAAACGAAACATATCTGTAAGTCCACGGTATTGGTGATAAATTGAGAAAACCGTCCCAAACCACATGTGCTACAAAACGCCACTGTTTCCTGCGCATGTACCCTGACATCAATATGGGATATGATCACCATGCACACGTACACAGGCCGCCAACGGGTTGGCATACTCTGGATCAGGTGGTCGAGCAGCTGCTGGGGTATAGCTTCCCATTCTTGCACCAGTGCCTGTCGGAGCTCCTGAAGTGTCCTAGGGGTTTGAAGACTTGCAGTGATACGTCGACCGAGGGCATCCCAGACGTGCTCGATGGAGTTTAGGTCTGGAGAACAGGCAGGCCACTCCATTCGCCGGATATTTTCTGTTTCACGGTACTCCTCCACGATGGCAGCTCGGTGGGGAGGAAGGTGGGACCCACTGCACCCCTGGAAAGGCGGGCATACTGGTGCAAAATGACGTCCCGATATACCTGACCTGTTACAGTTCCTCTGTCAATGACATGCAGGGGTGTACGTGCACCAATCATAATCCCACCCCACACCATCAAACCACTACCTCCGTACAGGTCCCTTTCAAGGACATTACGGGGTTTGTATCTGGTTCCTGGTTCACGCCAGATGAGAACCCGGAGAGGATCACTGTTCAGACTATGCCTGGACTCGTCCGTGAACATAACCTGGGGCCACTGTTACAATGACCATGTACTGTGTTCTGGACACCAGGCTTTACGGGCTCTCCTGTGAACAGGGGTCAGTGGAATGCACCTTGCAGGTCTCCAGGCGAATAAACCATGTCTGTTCAGTCGTCTATAGACTGTGTGTCTGGAGACAAGTGTTCCAGTGGCTGTGGCAAGGTCCCGAGCAAGGCTACCTGCAGTACTCCGTGGCCATCTGCGGGCACTGATGGTGAGATATCGGTCTTCTTGTGGTGTTTTACTCTGCGGACGTCGCGTACTGTAGCGCCTGGACACGTTTCCTGTCTGCTAGAATCGTTGCCATAATCTTGAGATCACACTTTGTGGAACACAGAGGCCCCATGCTAAAACCTGCTGTGTTTAACCAGCCTCCAGTCGACCTATTATTCTACCTCTCATAACGTCATCAGTATGTGTTCGTTGAGCCATTTTCACCACACAGTCACCATTCGCACGTCTGAAAACATCTGCACACTTACTCGCTGCACCGTACTCTGACATGCACCAACACACCTCTGCGTATTTGGACTGCTGCCAGCGCCACCGTGCGACGACCGCAGGTCAAATGCACCACATGGTCATACCCCGAGGCGATTTAAAACCGCAAAACTGGCCACCATAGCGATGTTTCACCATGTATCAGCATTATCCTTAATTTCTGAGCATGAGTGTATTTTATGGCATCACTAATTATAATCCTCATCATATTAACTTAGAAGACAGGATACAGTACATAGAGTAGTGAACAAGAAATATATCTTTGGAAAAAATCCGATAGTCTCTTCTGTTTATCACTGTTAACCTTTCCTCCTTTCACGCTGAAACATTTCGTCAATACCACGCAGCCGAGATTCGTATATGGAGCTTGTCATCCGCGACTTTTTTTTTTTTTTTTTTTTTTTGGCATTCGGGTCAAAGCCCACTCAGCCAGTGAATTATGAATGGGAGGGATTTTTAGGAACTTATGTTTTTATTTATTTACGGTATTTTATTTATTGCTCGGGGACAGGGGGGATGGATTCGTCTTATCATAAGGCCTTTGTAGTTCTGATAGGGTAAGCTCGATGCTAGGTGAAGGTCTTAGATTCGTAGTCCAATGTCAGAAAGAAATGCATATAGCTCAAAGTAAGCAGATTGGTCACTTTTGTGGAGAATTGACGAAAGAATAGGGGGTAATTGGTAACCCAATGCCAATAAATTTTGTAGTAAGCAGGTAGTGCGAACAAAGTGGAGTGGACATCCAAAGAATATATGATTAAGATCGGCAACTGTATCAGCTGAACATGAACAGAAGGGAGATCGTAGTACTTGAATTTTGTGCAGATGCTGAGGGAAACAACCATGATGAAACTTCATTCTTGCGATTGCTCTGACGAATTGACGCGAATAGGGACGCTGATGGTACCAAAGAACGTTCGGAATATCTGGATGGATAGTGGCATAGTGTTTTCCGCGTTGTTGGGAGGTATCATGCCACTCGTTGTTCCACGCCGTCAATTGCCGTCGACGAAGCAAGGAGGTGTAATCCGATGCTGGAACTGTCGTGTATGTCTGTTGGCCTTCAGTGGCAGCAGATCGTGCTGCTTTGTCTGCTAGCTCATTGCCTGGGATTCCTACATGGGCTTTTACCCACACAAATGAAACTTTCTTCCCCTGTGTCTCAAGTCGATGTACCTGTGCAATAATCTCGTGTACGAGAATCAAGGATGTTGACCGTGAGTTAATGGTTTGTAGACTCTGCAGTGCTGATCTAGAGTCAGACAACACCACAATCAACCGCTCAGGAAGATTTGTAGCGTATTCGAGAGCCCCCAAAATGGCAGTAAGCTCAGCCGTAAATATAGATGCTGTCGGAGGTAGCTTGAATTTACCACAGCTGCCGGATTGAACATCAATATAGGCACTACCCACTGTATTACAATCCTTTGATCCATCTGTGTAGATGTGTCGGGCGTGTGGCCATTCTGTCAGGTAACGTTTCAGGCTGACATCGTTACAGTTCACAGTGGTCTCAAATGATGTTTCTAGTCGAATATCCAGTTTCTTAATAGTAGTTTCAAAAGAACAGTTAAAACTGGGATGGGTATCTGTAGTGCTGATAATACGTCTGCAACCACTGAGATTGGTAAATTCATCCACTAGGATCGGTTGACGTTTCTTTCTCCAGTAGCGTGAAGTCAGTACTAGGGTAGTCAACTTGGATATCTTGTGAAGTATTGGAGACTTCCTGTATTGAAAAAGTTTGAAGATATATTTCCCCGCTAGATACTGCCTTCGTAGATGGAGAGGAGGTTCAAGTGTTTCAAGTAGCAGAGCATTTGTAGGTGTAGACTGCATTGCTCCTATGCAGAGTCTAAGGGCCTTATACTGACATTTGTCTAGTTTAGTTAACAATGTTTTAGAAGCCGTAGCAAAACATCCACTTCCATAATCCAGGAGAGGTCGAATCAAAGTTCTGTACAGTTGCAGCGCAATTTTCGGGTCACAGCCCCACCAAGAGCCGCTAATGGCTCGTAAAATATTGACTGAAATATCACACTTACGGAGCACATGATGAATATGTGGAGACCATGTCAATTTATGATCGATGAGAAGTCCTAGGTAAGGCACCACCACCTTGTAGGGAAATAAGTAGGTACCCAGATGAATCGTGTCCAGTGGGGGTCTCGAATGTCGAGTGTAGATAGAGACTGCTGATTTTCCTGCAGATATCGTTAAACCATGGTTATGAAGCCAAGGAGTGAAAGTCCTCATGGCAACCGTCATCTGTTCTTGACACTTGTCCAAGGTTTCAGCTTCTGTATAAATGCAAATATCATCAGCATACTGGAGAACTTGTATCTCAGGAGGAAATATAGATGTGAGGTCTGCTGTGTATATGTTAAAAAGCAACGGAGCCAAGATAGAGCCTTGTGGTAGTCCTTGGGATGTCATTCGAGGACCAATTGTCTTGCCATTGTGAAACATGATGAGATGTCTATCTTGTAGAAGGCAACGGAGGTTCCCAATAAAGCCCTCTGGGAGATGTAGGAAGCGTAATTTGTCTTCTAATACGGGAATAAGCACGCTATCATACGCAGAAGACAGGTCAGTGTACAGTGCCACAACGTAATTGTTATTGCTCAGACCAAGTTGGATGTCTGTAATTAGATGTACAAGTGTATCTATTGTACCTTTCCCACGTCGAAAACCCATTTGTTGAGGTGGTAGCAACTTGTGATGTTCTACCCACCATTCTAATCGATGCTTAATCATCCTTTCCATAGTCTTGTACAAGCAGGATATCAAGGACAGTGAGCGATAGGATGAAGACAGTCGTGGATTTTTCCCATTCTTCAATAATGGTACCAGACGAATAAGTTTAAATGACGGAGGATGCACTCTTTGAAACCACATCCTGTTCATCAGCTTAAGAAGTTTCTTATGTCCAGCACTAGACATGTTGAGTAGCATTGGGTAATGGATGTTATCTGGGCCTGGGGAAGTATTATTACTCGTTTTCAAGGCTTTAATAAGTTCTTGAAATTCAAATGGACGAAGTAGAGGATGGAAATTATCTTCATGGCCATTGCGTGGAAAATAACCTATATGAGCTGAAGGAGGGGCCATTTGTCTAAGGATGTCCTCTTTTATTGGTATCGTACATGTAGATGTAAACTGAGGGCAGTTCTGTGAGTTTCGGAAACGACGAATATTCCGCCACATCGTAGCAGGAGAGATAGATGAGTTGAGAGAAGTACAATATTGGCGCCAACCCTGACGCTTTTTAAGCTTGAATAAGCGTTTTGCTTTCGCTTGAGTTTGTTGTACGGTGAGGAAGTTAGCTTCAGAAGCGTCCTGTTTATACTGATGGAGTGCCACACGCCTGTCATGCAGCGCAGCTTGACATTCGTTATCCCACCAGGGAGTTGGAGGTCGTTTGCTGTATGCATATGGTCTGTTTTGTGGAATTGTAAGGCAGGCTGCTCGATTAATGGAATCGCAGAATGTTTCGTAGTCTCTGACAATGTCATTCGTTTCGTGGTATTCTTCCAGGATGAGATCTATTGCCTCCTTGTAACTTGCCCAATCAGCTTGTCGAATTTTCCAACGATATGTTGGGTAGATGGTATGAGGAATGGTTGATGTGTTAGTCGATGTTAATAATATTGGAAAGTGGTCAGATCCTAGAGTGTCCTGTAGAACCTGCCAGGAGTAGTCGAGTGCTATTGAAGGAGATGCAAAAGTAACATCTACTGCCGAAGGAGCTTGATTAGGTCGAGAAATGCGGGTAGGGGACCCATCATTCAGTAGCACTAAGTTTTCTTCTTCAGCTACACCCATGAGTTGTATTCCATATGAGTCAGTAGAAGAACTTCCCCAATTGAAGTGGTGTGAGTTGAAGTCTCCGAAGATAAGTACAGGCTGTGAAAGTTGGGAAAAGAGTCGACGCAGTTCGTGTACAGATACCAGTTGGTTAGGTGATCGGTATACGGAAACAATAGTTAACGGTGAACCCCTGTAGTTGACCTTGATGGCACATGTTTCCAGTTTAGACCCTCGAAGATTAAGAGTTACTTGATCATAAATTATGTTCTTCTGGAGGAGGATTCCAACCCCTCCATAACCATCACCACGATCACTTCTTATAAAATTGTAGCCTGGAAGCTGAAAAGGGGTAGTATCCTTCAGCCAGGTCTCACTAACTACACACATTGAAACGGAGTAATCTCGCAGTAGAGTCTGAAGGCTAAGTTTATGCGCTCGTATTGAGTGACAGTTCCACTGTATTATTTTATTCAGTTGAGGTGCGGCATCCATGGTCATTCTGATTCAAAAGTAATGAAATAACGTCACGTATATGAGAGGGATCAATTTCCGAGGAGGCCGTGTTTTTAAGCGTCAAAATAAACTGGACAATGTTTTCAAGCAGTGGAGTTGTAGGTACAGCCTGTGGTGTTGTTTGAGGCTGTTGACTTGGTTGAAATTGTTGTGTAGGGTATATAGGTCCAGTGGAGTAGGCAGGAGAACGCTGTCCATTGTAGTATGTTTTCCACTGGTTGTGAACTGGAACTCTAGACTTTGAGGTGGAAGGACGTTTGGGTGTAAAACGAGAGGACACCTTAGAGGTACTAGGGAAAGAAGAGTTGGAAAGGTTATTGGTGGGAAGTGGCCCACGTGCAGGGAAAGGAAGGGATGGAAATTCCTTGTGATAAGATGTACTTGCTGGAGGAGTGTTATTTTGCTTCACAGTATTAGCATATGTGCTTGTGGATTCCATTTCGAGTGCTTGCTCAATGGTGATATTTAAATGGGCCATATTATATTTAATCCTACGCTGTCGTTCGTATTCTGGACAGGATCGATCATCTGCGCGATGAGGGCCAGAGCAGTAAATACATTTAGGCGGATCTGGAGTAAGGCAGTCTGCAGTGATGTGACTGTCGCCGCAGCATGCACAGCGTGCTTTGCTACGACACTGTTTATTTACGTGGCCGTATTTAAGACATTGGTAGCAAAGGGTTACATTCTGGACGTAAGGTTCTACACCACACCGAGTGTTAAATATATACACGTAAGGAGGTAAAGTGCGACCTTCAAATACAACACGCAACAGTTGCCGAGGCACTAGTACAGTCTGTCCATCTCGCACAAGTTTACGGTGAAAGCGATGTACTTCTAATATTTTCTTATCTGACTGAATTTCTGAAAGTAATTCTTCCTCCGAGAAGGACGTATCTACTGCACGAATAAGACCTGTCTTCACCGTTAGATGCCTTGGTATGTAAAGACTGAGTGAGGGGGATTGTAACTGAGCAAGCCTGTTTGCACAGGTAGCGGAAGAAAGTTCTATTTGAACCCTATTACGTCCCTTTGTAGTAATGTTCATTATAGAAGTACGCATGTCTGGAATTAAGGCCCTAATACACTTTCCCACAGACATTGGATGTAACCGGCCGATATGTTTAGTTGCCGCACCTGCCTCATCGGGTTTATGTTCAGCGTACACTATGAACGGACCTTCATCATCTAACTTATAGAGGTATGACTCATGCTGAGCGCTGCTTCGTACCTGTTGACTTGGAGCAAGCTGGCTAGCTGTATGCTGGGACGTATTCAACTGCACAGGCTGCACAGATGGGGCTGGCGGAATGGGGCAGCTAGTTCGATGTTCATGAGAATGTTCACTGGCACTTATTGACACTGATAGCTTCTTCACACTTAGGCCCTCTTCATTCCAGTAATCAGGACGCTCGTCCGGGAGACCACGTTTACGTAGTGTAGATATTTGAGAAGGTATTTGGTCTACATCACTTAACGGGCCGTCGGAATAGCACAATTTTAATGCGGTACCTACAGCTGAGCTAACTAAATTATGGTTAGATAGAGTACCTAGACCACCATCTGATGATTCCTCCATCCTCACTAAGCCCCTGGGGCCCTCGTCCCCACTCACAAGTAACACTAATCCCTTGTGTTCACGTGTCTATATAATACTATTATTCAATACAGTCACACTGAAAGAACAGTTCTGTAAAACACAGTTCAACGGGCACGAGGTGATAGCGAGCTCTAGAAAGCGAAGCGACACACCTAGCACAGCGAACACAGCACAACCATCTCCGACCGAAGCTCGGGCGGAACTGCGCATCCGCGACTTCGGGGGTTGCTTTCGTACGTGACCGGTAATTAATCCACACCCGAGAAACAGCGAGGCTTCCTCGATTTTCCAATCACTAGAAGTTTTAGTTTTTCGGTTCCCGTCATATTAGCTCCGAGCATTACTCTAACCCTTTCTTTACTTGTTAACTGTTCGTCACGATCCGTAAATGTTGTATTGCACAGTCAATGTTGCACAAAATTCGAGTTACAGAGTATTTTTTTTTTCTTCAAGGGAGGAAATGTTTGCTTCGAGAAATCGAGAAATTCGTGTAACCGAATTTCGAGTAATAGAGAAATAAACACACGTGAAGAATAGGACAAACGGCCGGGAAATTTAAGTGTCTTCGAGATACTGAAAATTCGAGTAATAGACCACCACAGGACTTTCACAGGTATGCTTGATTCCGGCCGCACACTAGCGGGGAGAATACAATATTATCACGGACCGAGTTGGCTGCGTGGTTCGCGTTGTGTAGCTATTAGCTTGCATTCGGGAGATGGTAGGTTCGAACCCTGCTGTCCGCAGCCATGAAAATTGTTTTTCGTGGTTTTCCACCCTTTCCGAACGAGAAAAATGCTGGGACTGTGCCTAAATTTTTTTGCTACGGGCTTTACGTCGCACCGACACAGATAGGTCTTATAGCGACGATGGGACAGGGAAGGCCTAGGAGTTGGAAGGAAGCGGCCGTGGCCTTAATTAAGGTACAGCCCCAGCATTTGCCTGGTGTGAAAAAGGGAAACCACGGAAAATCATTTTCAGGGCTGCCGATAGTGGGATTCGAACCTACTATCTCCGGATGCAAGCTCACAGCCGCGCGCCTCTACGCGCACGGCCAACTCGCCCGGTGTGCCTTAATTAAGGCAAGGGTCGCTTCCTACCCAGTTCTATCTCTATACCATCCGATCGTCGCCAAAAGACCTGCCTACGACGGTGCGACGTAAAAGCAATTGAAAAAAAATCATCAATCATGTAGGGCTACAGTAAATTTGTCATGATTTCGTCTTTCTATTTTTTGGCATTGCAAAGATCGGGAAGCTAACAGCGGCCGTGGGATTCGAAACCACCATCTGCCCAATGCAAGTTCACAGATATGCGATCCAAACGGCAAACTCGCTCGCTCATCTTTCTACTTCTCGGATTCTGTTTTCAATATACATATATTTTGATGGGCTGTCACAAAAACAAGGGAGGATTAACTCTCAGTTCCAGAGAAAACAAACAGTTTGTCATGCTTTTATTTTGTTTCTTACCGTGCAAATGTTTCGGACATGACGAAAGAAGAAGATCGGGTGCTAATGCTCACTATCAAGCAGGGAGCAGTGATCGACGTGCGTGGGCTTGGCATACGGACAGGCTGTCATTCAAGAACACATGTTGCAGCCAGCCAGCGCGTGCGATAACCGTACAATTAACCCATTAACAGAATAAATCATTCCTCGTTGCAAGAGTACGATGTGTGAGGTAAGTAATTATTATTATTATTATTATTATTATTATTATTATTATTATTATTATTATTATCATCATCATCATCATCATAATCAAATTTAACTCATAATTTGAAAATGACATTTTGTTTTTCAATTTCATCCATACAGAACACGTTTTTTTATCGCTCTTCTATAAAATCAGGTTTCAGTTACATCCACGGTCTCCATCCTTAAGTGAAGATACGAGCTTTGAATTTTAGGTTCTCACACGTTTAACAAGGTGTGAACCCTTGGTAGGACAAGGTAAGGAATGCGAATAATTGATGGATAGAAGTTAACTGCTTCTTGTATCAAACTCATTATTTTTGGATGATACATTTTTTTTTTTCTTTATGGAGCCTAAATCATCATTATCTTCCTCTGCCGCTTTAACCAAACCTTGGTGGGATCGCGGATGCAAACTGTGTCGCACATGTAGAGCTGGACACGTATTACGAATGGATGACCTACCTGACGCCAAACTCATAGGATTGGATGTATTCCCTATTATGAGCTTCTGTGTGTTTTTTTTTTTTTGCTAGTTGCTTTACGTCGCACCGACACAGATAGGTATTATGGCGACGTTGGGATAGGAAAGGCCTAGGAGTTGAAAGGAAGCGGCCGTGGCCTTAATTGAGATACAACCCCAGCATTTGACTGGTGAGAACATGGAAAATCACGGAAAACCATCTTCAGGGCTGCCGACAGTGGGATTCGAAACCACTATCTCCCGGATGAAAGCTCACAGCCGCGCGCTCCTAACCGCACGGCCAACTCGCCCGGTCTGTGGTTGTTGGTAGTCTGGAGAAGTTTATAAGGTGGAGAGGAGAGAGTTGGCCACTAACACGAATACTCAGTCCCCGCCGGGAATCAAACCCGGGACCCTCTGAGCCGAAGGCCTTAAGGCTGACCATTCAATCAAAGAGCCGGACTATACGGTGCCCACCGGCGGCCGATTCATACCGGGCAGGGAGGGCTGCACGTAGATGTTTCTGTTCCTAAATTGCTGAAAACATACATAGGACTCCTATTACCAATATATGCCATTAAGAAATCTCAGAAGATGTATGCAGTAACTCCAATATTACTCTCTGTTAGACCTCATGGCGAGCAGCCACCTCTGATGGTGCCTAAATAATAATAATAATAATAATAATAATAATAATAATAATAATAATAATAATAATAATAATAATAATAATAATAATACTATACTGCTAATAATAAGAGTTGTCGTCTGACATTTCTTAGAGGGAGGTCCGTTTACTGCCTGCCGAGGCGGGATAAAGGGAGTGGCTGTGTGGTTGCCATGGAAACGAGGGTGGGGCGACTGCGGTTGCCATGGAGACAAAACTTCAGGGCAGCTCGTCTTGCTGGGAGTTGCCAAACCTGCCACTGTCAAGAACCTGATTGTTTGTATAAGAGTGATCGCAAATGGGACGACACCGCCTGGGCAGGTAGTCTACAACAGATCACAGCGGTCAGAATGAAGGAGGGAACAAGTGAGCCGGAAGCGAGGGGTAAGAGTATGTAGATGGAATGCTGGAATGTGGCAACATCGTGAAATGGCACGTGCAGTGCTCCTCCCTCCAACCTTACCTGTCAGACGCCAACTTTAGTTAAGTCTAGTATAATTATAATAATAATAATAATAATAATAATAATAATAATAACAATAATAATAATAATAATAATTTGAAAAGGTATCGATTTCAACGAGGAATCTCCATCTCATGTCGTACAGTCATCCTTCTGAAATGCGTAACACCAAATATAACCCAAAATTCTTGATTTTCTCATGACTTTGGAAATGTACACTTGTCTACAGAGAAAGTGAGCGCGCTGAAAAATCACATAACTCTAGTATCTACGAGGGTGGGAAGCAATTAGATAACACTGTTTCATGTAAACGGCCTAAAATACGAGCGACGTGGAAGGCACTGGGGAGATCAATAGGTGTGTCATGTGTGCCTGTACGTGAAGCGCCGTAGCACATTGGGCATCGGTTC
Organism: Anabrus simplex; assembly: GCF_040414725.1. Taxonomy (NCBI): domain Eukaryota; kingdom Metazoa; phylum Arthropoda; class Insecta; order Orthoptera; family Tettigoniidae; genus Anabrus; species Anabrus simplex. The sequence goes on from NC_090268.1 coordinate 144,108,003, forward strand.
AGTTTCCCAATGGCAAGGTGGCTGGTTCCAATCCACGTTGGGATGAGTTTTCTTCACTCCGCCGGCGGCAACAGCAGGCAAACCAATCAGACTGCAGGATGCCCCCACCACGCTTATTACCTACAACTACTGTATAGCAGACCAAGGAGCGGGCAATTGCTCTTGTTGAACAAGGAAATCTAACCGCAACAGAGGCTGGTCGATGATATGGCATCCCAGTATGGCGACGTATTGGATAAGACGTTTTCGAGAATCGAGAGACGTAAGTCGACGTGCAGGCTCGGGTTCATGGCGGGTCTCGAACCGGGAACAGGACGATCGCTTGATCGCTGAGGTCCACTCATCCCCCTTCATGAACGCCGTGCAGTTACGCCGGGCCACGCGTTTCCGCGGCAGCTCGAAGATGGCCCTGAGACGCCTGAATGAGTCAGGGTTACAATCCCAGCGAGAGGTTAAGAAACGAAGGCTCATTGATGAGCAAAGGCTGTAGGCCTACTATCTTGAGTTTACCGTGGACAACGTGCTACCCGATTGGTCGAATGTCATATTTTCCGACGAGAGCAAGTTTACCTCGAAAGATGGGCCGGTACTCCTGCTTCGCCATTTCGGCTCCCGACACAACAGAGCATACGTGGCCAAACATCGGCCGTGTATCTGTTACATGTTCGCGCTGGATGAGCTCTCATGGGGGATAGGATTCTTGCCAGCGTTGCCAAACTCTGAGGTGATCAGGATCGTGCAATAACCCCACAAAGATCGTATTTTTTTCAAGAGACCCAAAAAGATCGTATTTTTTTTTCAAGAGAGGATCGTACGACTTAAAATAGTCATTAAAATATTCGCTTTATTAAGTCTCTTTACAGACGCAATAGCTCACTTACGCAGCAGTTTGCTTCTGAAGAAGCTAACTGGTTCAATTCTTGTTTAATAATATGAAATTTCCGAAAAGTCGGGTACCCCTGGTTCGGGCCGCACGTAAAACTGTACGTTACGCCGATTACCTATAACACTAGGTGTCCCACTGCCGCAACTCCATATTTTTTTTTTTTTGCTAGGGGCTTTACGTCGCGCCGACACAGATAGGTCTTACGGCGACGATGGGATAGGAAAGTCCTAGGAAGGAAGCGGCTGTGGCCTTAATTAAGGTACAGCCCCAGCATTTGCCTGGTGTGAAAATGGGAAACCACGGAAAACCATTTTCAGAGCTGCCGATAGTGGGATTCGAACCTACTATCTCCCGGATGCAAGCTCACAGCCGCGCGCCTCTACGCGCACGGCCAACTCGCCCGGTCAACTCCACATTTAAACAGGTCATAGTCATAAGTCATAGTGCTAACATGCGAGAGACAGTATCAAGGATACGAAAATAATTTCTATTTAGATTACTCAAGAATTGGATAATTTGTAAAGAAGTAGCCAACATGAGATATAAAGTCACTGAAGTGACTTACATCATAGCTGGCAATCGTCATCATAAGCATCTTCTTTTGTGGAACGTCTGGGCACATTCACAGCAGAAAATTCTGAAATACCGGTACTTGAGCTTGATGGCTGATCATACATCTCTGCTTTAGTCATCCTTCTGAGCATGTTCTCCGACGATTTGAAATCTTTACACATACCACTGACTGGCCAGCAAAGTGTCCATTCATCGTAGAATTAATTAGCCTATTCCTGTTTTTAACTTTAATGAAAATACTTTTGCTGAATATTCCTTCACAATCAGCTTTCGAGGGAGGGAGCCACAAAACAGAGAGTGCATGTTTTGGAAGTGCGGGAAACTCACATCACCACCAAAATTCATCTATTTCAGAGCAGGCTTTAATACCATCATTGATATTGACAAAGGGTAAATTCCTCCAGTCATCGTCAATCTGCTGAAGGCGAATGCTATGATCCACTGATTATAGTAGAGGCGCGAGACCGTGAAGTTACTCAGAAAGTAAAAGGCTCATTCCTGGTAAATTCCCTTTGGGAATCTCATTGGAAATGCCTCTCTCGCTCTTTCTAACTTGTCATCTATGATAGAACATAACTTGCAAGAATAAAAGAAGGAACAAAAATCTACGCATTTTAAGGGAAAACAAGACAAGGATTGTACAATAGGCGTACGATCCGCGGGTTGGATCGTACGATACTACAGAGCATCGAATTATCCTACATGTACGATCCAGATCGTAGGCTGGCAACGCTGACTCTTGCACAGAATCGAACGTCTCACCGCGGGCAATATGTGCAGATTTTTAGAGAAGATTATGGTCCCTTCCGTTCGGGTGCTTTGTCCCGCCGGTGATTACAATTTTAGAAGGAGCTATCTCTGACCCACATGTACCAATCAGTTCAGGCATAGTTCGGAAGGCAAGGTTAGGTCGATCTTATTGACAGGCCTCCCTGTGGGGCAGATACGAATCCAATCGTGAACTTGTGGGCCGAGAGGAAAAAACTAATGGTGGAGACCTTGTCCTATCCGGCGTCAAATACGAACGACGCTCTCTGAGATGTTGTCAATGGGGCCTATCCTAATCGATTCCATGGCCACATGCCTGGAAGAGGTCGTGCACAGCGGCTGTGTATGGTCCTTTTACTGAGAGGACCACCCAACGGCCCTTTCCGCGAGCACAACTAGCCCACTTACTGCCAATAATGGCATGATAAAACAAAGGAAGTTAGGTGACTCGCCACGGAAGTGTACGAGACTCAGAACTCCTGACATTACAAGCGAGCGGCAGAACTCACGATTTAGCACCACCTTGGCTGACAGAGTCTGCATGTTCGAAGGCACTTCACAAAATTATAACACAACAGCCGGACAAAATACAGTGCATACATTATGACTAATGTGGCCATTGGACAGATATATTATGTCCCGAGCCGATAGACGTAACAATGACCTGTGGCTGTATAGAACGATGAAATAGAATGTAACTCGGCTAGGCCATGTTGCATGTCTTATCTCCCATCTGAACGAGTTGCAGGCCATACCTTTCAGAGGAAGCTCACTTTCTGTGTCGGCAAATGGACCATTCCATGGGCAACGGAAGTGAAGGAGGATGGGACTGGTACCTCTGGTTCAAGAAAGAAGCAAGTTCAAGAGCTGGGTATACAAGAATCTTCCGGAAAGAATGAGAAGAACTGGTGGAAAGTGGTCTGAAGAGATAAAACCTAAGATATAGGAGTACTAGAAATCAATAAAGGCTATGTAATAAGTGTTAGCGTGGTCTTAAGTGACCGAAACGACATGTAAAATAATGTGTGTCGATACATTACCTGACACAATGCAGAGCCTCTTATCGGAGTATCACGTTAGCTAGGTAATGTCTTTCTCAGTAAGTTTTTTTTCTAATTTGTTATTGGTTTATGTTGCACCGACACAGACAGGCTTTATGACCAGGATGGGATAGGAAAGGGCTAGGATTGGGAAGGAAGCAACTGTTGTCTTTATTAAGGTGGCACCCCAGCATTTACTTAGTGCGGAAATTCGAAACCATCTTCAGGGCTGTCTACAGTGAGGTTCGAACCCACTATCTCCCGAATGCAAGCTGACAGCTACATGACGCAAAGTGCGCAGCCAACTCGTTCAGTCAGTAAGTTTTAATTTATGTTCTTGTACGCTTCAGATACAATCAAAGTACATCGTCAATAAAACTGCCCTGAAAGTGACAGGAGTTTGTCCACTTGCGTGTTTCTGTGGTGGTTTGTAGCATAATACGTTGTATGTAGATGTGTACTAAGTAGCAATGCTTTCCAAAGTCAAATCTTTGGTTCAATTTTGAGTGTGTCCACACTGTTTGCTCCAGGACCTGTTGCACTGACTAGGACAGGTTATATTCAAGCAGAGTCTCAAATGTTCACAATAATCTTGATAACATTTTACTGCTCTCCAGACGGTAAAGATTGAAAACCAGAAGCACTTATTGTGAGTCATCCACAGAAGATACTCTCTTCGTAGATCTAATCACCGTTTCTACTCTATCCTGCAATCGTCTGGGAATGCCAGAACAATAAGGGCTAAGGTAAAGCGTATTCTGCCGAACTGGTGTATATTTTCTTTTACCGAATCCACCTCGTTTGAGTTATCTTTATAGTAACTGGCCTAGAATTTAAGGTAAAATGCATGTAAATTACAACGAAATTTAACTGGAATAGTTTTAGACGTTACCGAGCTCGATAGCTGCAGTCGCTTAAGTGCGGCCAGTATCCAGTATTCGGGAGATAGTAGGTTCGAACCCCACTGTCAGCGGCCCTGAAAATGGTTTTCCGTGGTTTCCCATTTTCACACCAGGCAAATGCTGGAGCTGTACCTTAATTAAGGCCACGGCCGCTTCCTTCCTACTCCTAGCCCTTCCTTGTCCCATCGTCGCCATAAGACCTATCTGTGTCGGCGCGACGTAAAGCAAAAAAGTTTTAGACGTTTCCGAGTTACGGCGGAACAAGGGCTCTTACTTAAAGCTGAGTTGGCCGCGCGGTTACGGCCACGTAGCTATGACCTTGCATTCGGGAGACGATAGATTCGAATCCTACCGTCGGCATCAATGAGGATGGTTCTCCATGATTTCACGCTTTCAGTCCCGGCAAATACTGGGGCTGTACCTTAACTAAGGTCACGGCCGCTACCTTCCCATCCTTGCGTCGCCGAACCTTCAATGTGTTAGTGCGACATTAAATTACTAACAATATATATATATCTTGACTTCATTGCACCGAATCCTTACCTTACAATCCCCAAACTACATACCTGCATGGTCAATTTCATAGCCTTTAATGAAACTTCTTTCCGCAGGAGGTGAGAGGGATATCAAACCACGGAAGATTTAACAGAGGGTGCTCAAAATATCTCCATGAGATGAGCTCGTAATACGACAGCTCTTCTTCTTTTTCTTATTTTCTTCGCCTTATTATTATTATTAATATAACCATCAAATAATTCATCGTTACTGTTAGAGCAGTAGTAGTACTCTGCTGCTATCCCCTTTATAGTAATCCTCATCCCGATCCCTATTTTACAATGTTTCTCGCCCATTCGTCAGTGTGATACATTTCTGGAAATGAACATTAAACTGTAAATACTAGTACGGTTATTTTCTTCTTCTTCTACCGCTTTTCCCACACCTGTGGGGTCGCGGGTGCGAACTGTATCACACATGTGGAGTTGGCTCTGTTTTACGGCCGGATGCCCTCACTGACGCCAACCCTATATGGAGGGATGTAATCACTAGTGCGTGTTTCTGTGATAGTTGGTATTGTAGTGTGTTGTGTAAATATGAAGAGGAAAGTGTTGGAACAAACACAAACACCCAGTCCCCGAACCAAAAGAATTAATCACAAGCGATTAACATCCCTGACCCGGCCGGGAATCGAACCCGGGACCCTATAAACCGAAGAACCTATGAACGCTGACCATTCAGCCAATGAGTCGGATGCTAGTACGGTTATCTATATTATTATTATTATTATTATTATTATTATTATTATTATTATTATTGTAATTAACTGCATTTTCATTTCTTCGTATATATTATATTATTGTACGTAGGAAGCAAAATGTTCATTTATTTTATACTGTGTAGTATAATAGATATTTTATATGCACAATAAGTTAGCACAGTAGAATAGTAATTTGTTTTTTTGTTTTTTTAATATTTTAATATTCTTATTTTATGTTATTTATGTATTCACTGGTTCAGTGTAAGGCAGGGAGACGTATCCTTAACTTTGCCGGGGTTAGAAGTCAGGTTGTGAGTTTCACAAATAGGAAAAGTCCTCTCAGTTTTAATTACTGCGTTGATGGGGTGAAAGTTCCTTTTGGGGATCATTGTAAGTGTCTAGGTGTTAATATAAGGAAAGATCTTCATTGGGGTAATCACATAAATGGGATTGTAAATAAAGGGTACAGATCTCTACATATGGTTATGAGGGGGTTTAGGGGTTGTAGTAAGGATGTAAAGGAGAGGACATATAAGTCTCTGGTAAGACCCCAGGATTACCTGATTCAAGAACTGGAAAAAATCCAAAGAAAAGCAGCTCGATTTGTTCTGGGTGATTTCCAACAAAAGAGTAGCGTTACAAAAGTGTCGCAAAGTTTGGGCTGGGTAGAATTGAGAGAAAGAAGGAGAGCTGCTCGACTAAGTGGTATGTTCCGAGCTGTCAGCGGAGAGATGGCGTGGAATGACATTAGTAGACGAATAAGTTTGAGTGGCGTTTATAAAAGTAGGAAAGATCACAATATGAAGATAAAGTTGGAATTCAAGAGGACAAACTGGGGCAAATATTCATTTATAGTAAGGGGAGTTAGGGATGGGAATAACTTACCAAGGGAGATGCTCAATAAATTTCCAATTTCTTTGAAATCATTTAGGAAAAGGCTAGGAAAACAACAGATAGGGAATCTGCCACCTGGGCGACTGCCCTAAATGCAGATCAGTATTGACTGATTAATTGAATGATTAAAATAAAGCAGATTTCTATCTATCTACAAAAAGAATGGCAGGCAAAGAAGTGAAAGGTATATTAAAACGAGCTCAAACAACTACCATTAAATCTTACACATAGATAGTTGATAAAACGATTTAAATTTCATAGAATTTCGATATTTCCTATGAGCCACTAAAGAACGTACTTTAAAATGAAGACTGGTACCGTACATTCGTCCTAGAGTTCATTCACTAGAATGGAAAATATTACCACTGAGTACACGAGATGACCCTAACTTCGGTTGCTGGAATAGCGAGGTAACAGCACACGATCGGACAGGCAACATGTTCGTACATCGCTGTGCCCTCCACTTCCTGTGCTCTAATGAGAGTTTCGCCTAGCCCTGTCAGTGTGTCCCGTGAGAAGTGCACACTTCTCTTTAATACAGTTCAACAAAAAAAGGAAGATACATTACGGAATGCTCACAGGAATTTCAACATAACTAGCGACGAATACGGCAGGATAACCTGATGATGCAAACCGGGCATTTTGTCCTCTGAAGTTGAACGTGACTGCAATAAGCTGTAGTTAAATAGGAAGAAGGGAGAAAAAAATCGCATTACGACATTAGACGATAATAATAATAATAATAATAATAATAATAATAATAATAATAATAATAATAATAATAATAATAATAATAATAATATGACCTCAAAAGAATGAAGATATTTGGATGGAAAAAATGAAGACCTCTACCACAAAATAGAGAAATTTACAGATACAATTAAAAGACGAAGACTATATTTTTACGGTCACCTTAACAGGATGAACAACACAGGCTAAGAAGATTTTTGATTACATCTCCAAATTGAAAACACACACCAGCGGTTGGCTGGAAGAGATACGATGGGATCTATGAAGACTGAAGATCACAGATGACGTAATAAATAAGTTTTTGTTTTGCTATTTGCTTTACACAGATAGGCGACGATGGGATAGGAAAGGCCTAGGAGTGATAAGGAAAGGGCCGTGCACTTAATTGTGGTACTGCCCCAGCATTTGCCTGGTGTGAAAATGGGAAACCACGGAAAACCATCTTGAGGGCTGCCGACAGTGGGGTTGGAACCCATTATTTCCCGAATACACAGCTCCGCGGCCCTAACCGCACGGCCAACTCACCCGGTCATGGATGAGTAAGAGCGTGCCAAAACCAGCTCAGGGGACAGTGAGCAGCCTGGTGAGGAAATTAAAAAGAAACAATCAAGGGATGCCAGTTCGCAAGCAAAGGCGAATCCGAAATGCCGTTCAAGAACAGTTCTGTCGCTAACCACTGACGTTCGCACTGGGTATCAGTCATCACGTAGACCGCTGGGACACTTGCTTGATCCAACAAGATTTATCACCCCGCACATCATTCTGTATGATTACGCATCCAAACAATAAACCATTACAGAAACAATCCAAATATCAGTTTCATTTGGGCAACCCTTACACAACTACAGTCGAAACCGTTTATTGCGACATCGCTTTTGACGATGTATTTGGTTATAACGGCGAAGTCGGAGTCGGTATAACCGGTTTCGATTGTACAACGTACATTACGAATCTATACACCCGAACACGGAGCTGATGACCAAAGAGAATTAAATCCTCCCACATGAATTACAGTGTAAAAGTGTAAATAATTAGTAATGATAATAGTTTTAGATCCCACTAACAATTTTACGTTTTTTGGAGATTCCGAGGTGCCGATATTCTGTTCTACAGGTAAATATATCGACAGGAGACGGACTATCTGAGAACCTTCAAATACCAACGGACTGACACGGGATTGACTTCGAATTCTCCGACTTGGACTCAGCTCAGCTCGGCTACTAAGAAACTACTACAAACTGAAGTAATCCCGAACTCTGATCGGAGCTTCGTAACAGTATTTAGTTCTGAAATTCCAGAAGTCCTGGAGGCATAATTCATGTCTTCAGTTAATGTCGAGCTCGAATCTCCTATGCTGCTCAATCTGAGATATGACACGAACAACGAACGTTGGTGAAGGATTGCTTATACTTTGGCTTTACGTCACACCGACACAGATAGGTGTCATGGCGATAATGGACGGAAGCGGCCGTGGCCTTATTTATGGTACAGCCCCAGCATTTGCCTGGTGTGGAATTGGGAAACGACGGAAAGCCATCTTCAGGGCTGCCGGCAGTGGGGTTCGAACCTACTATCTCTCGAATGCAAGTTGACAGCTGCGCGCCCGTAACTGCACGGTCAACTCGCTCGGTGGGAAGGTTTACTAATAGGACTCGAATTAACACTGTCTGAAGTCTGACGCCAGCATATCGTTTACCAGTAATTTAACATTTCCGAGCAACTCTTTCAAACGGACAGACAGAAAGACTCTTGGACCAAATGTGGTGTTAAATGAATAAAAAAAATCTCCCCAATGTAGTAATAAAGTTGGTTCACCCCTGGCGCTCACCCCCACACAGCTGGGCCGGAGCACGTGTGCTGCCTCCAGCTGGTCGCCTGCCCTCCCCCACGTGCGCTGTGCGCAGAACGTGACTGGCCGTGTGGGGTCGAGGCAGCACGCCCTGTCCACACAGGTGACAGCCCGGTACCTGCCTCTGACTCGGCAATCCTACCGCTTCCGTTCTTCTTGCAAGTGTAAAACACATAAAGCCCGATGTGGTCTACCAGAGAACATCATGGCAATTTGGGAAAAGAGTACAGTAATATTAAAATATGTGAAATAGTCATTTCAAAATAGAGTTGATCTCAATATCACATTTGTTGTGTAAACGTTATACAACCGTCGCCATGGCTAAGAATATTATGAGATACGCCAAACTGGGACAGGTTAAGATGGAAGTTCTTCTCAAGGAAGATTCGCTTCCTGGTTGTAAGGACAACTAAGAAATACGGCTGGTGTTTTTTTTATTATTTTTATTAGTTATCGACTCATATACGGTTTGATGCAACCCTCCATGCCACTCGATTCTGCGCAAACCTTTTCATGTTTACCTACCTACAACAGCCTGCATCTACTGTAATCTGTTCGTCATATTCATGCCTTGGTCTACCACTACTGTTCTTACTGTCTTCACTTCCCTCACTTGAGCGTCTCTAGTTGTGTCCTTCATCTAGTCAAATTTTGCCAAATCGCTCTATCACCAACTCGAGTATATCTTCAGCTGTGAGCCGATCCGCTAATATGATCTGACCTTCAGCATTCTTAAGACACACCATATTTCAAAAGCTTCCATTTCCATTCTTCTGCACGAGTTATTCCACACAATGCTGCGCTCCACATAGAAGCCTTCAAAAACATATTTCTAATACACTTACCTACGTCTGACGGGAGCAAATTTCCTTCTCCTGACTATTAAGAAAACATCTGGACCATTTTTACTAAAATGTTAATGATACTGAATATGTCGGATCAACGATGCCTAAATACAATAATAAATATTAGAAATGGAAGCAAAGTAAGAAACTGATGGTATCATCACCCCGTTTATCAGGCTGAAGGCTTTTACTCAGCTCCAAATAACCTAAGATTGTTCGAGAAAAGTCATTCATTATTGTTTTTTATTTCCTACTACTAAGAACATTTGCTATCACTAGACAGCGGATTTGTAGGCCCTAAAATTACTTCTAAGCACCTAAAATAAGCTCTTTCATAACCTCGTTTGGGCTTTATAAAAGTATAGGCTATGAAAACACTATAGTATAGTCATTAAAAATGGTGCAATTATTACAAATTAGCAAATTAATTGGCAAAGGCAAATAAACGAACATTAGACTTATACATACACTTGCAAACTAGAGGAAATAGCACATGAGTGTGCATATCGCATTTTATACAAAAGATTAAACTTTCTCATGATACTGTTATTTAAAATGATATGGATACTCCTTAATGTATTTAAAAAATGGAAGCAACGAATTGTTTCAAATTTTCACACTATAGTTGACTTCAGAATGCATTACAGAAACCTGTAAGTTTACTACGGAAACATCTCTAACTAGAATGTTATAATCAATTACACCGCGTGGATGTGAGGGTCGCTAAACACTCAACCAGCAGTACTACAGATACTCGCATGCAAATTGCTAACCGGTACATATACTGTTAAATTAAAGGGTCATTTTCTCGTTAAATAAGGGACAACGGCACAAATCTTCGGCCATAAATCTGTTTATTTTTGACGCAGATCAACCTCCTAATGTCTGAACATCGATGACCCCAATAGCTGTTACCTACCCCTGTGAGAGACAATACACATTCCACCGTACAATGCCTACAGTGTTATCAATTTGGCTATCCCGTTACACTTCAATCCGTTCGAGGCCTTGTCATTACTGATTTTTGCAGCCATTTCAAACAGGCTAAAGAGCACTACAATATTTTAATGCTGTGAATTTTGTATCCTATTGTCCAAAAATAGGCACTTTTTAACCTTTTTAACTTAAAATAGGAAAATATAGGCAGTAAGGCTAATAACATACGCTTTTTTAAACTCTATGACCAGTCCCGAGTTTAGCTGCGAAATGTATGCAAACAAATTTGTTTAGAATTCGATACCTGGGGAGGGGAGGATGATTTTTACCTAAAGATCTAACCATCACATACGAGGGTAAAACTAACATAAAATCGTCGCCGTAAGACCTAAGTGTGTCGGTGCGACGTAAAACAACTTGTATATAAAAAATAAAATAAAAAACGAACACAAAAATGACCGTGAAGAAGCATATGGCACCACAGGTCCCGAACACTTGACGCCTCGTACTTCTAGAAATAATAGCATGATCCAATGAATCACAATTCACACATCATGTCTGAAGTGGTCGAGGCCTTTCTTGCTTGTGCTAGTCCACATTTTATGCTCCCTTTAGCGCTGCCATCGTTACTCTACTATTCAAGTAATCAAAAATTTTCTGTATCACTTGAATTTATTCGACAGCATTCCATTACTTTTGTTTTGGATTGACGGTACTCCTCCTCCAAGACTGTTCATACCATTCAGCAATTTTCCCGGACGTCTGCACTCTCAGATAAAATATCATCTTCGGCTGCCTTTCCTGCACCCTAGTGGGGTCACAGGAGCTATCTGTGACGCACATGTAGACTTGGCCCTGCTTTACGGCCGGATGCCCTTCCTGGCGCCAACACATATAAGAAGGGATGTATTCAATATTGTGTTTTTCTGTTGTGCTTTGTAGTGCGGTATTTAGCGTATATATATTAAGAGGAGTGTCTTGAGCCAAACAAAAACCCAGTCCCCAATCTACAGGAATTGACGCGACTAAAATCCGGACCCGGTCGGAAATTGAAACCGGGATTCTCTGAACCAAACCCCGTAACGATGACCATTCAGACGAGTCGGATAATCATACAAAATAACAATGTTATTGGGAAAAATCAGGGTTTTGAATATCTTTAAAGGATAATTCCTACTGCGAATTCCTCTTTGGTTTCTTTTATTACCTGCTCTGTAGAATCATACAGGTATAAGATCAAATCTTACTTCTAACCATTCTAGAAGTAGACCATCACGTTTCTCACCTCGATTCCAAGCAGATATCTTTTTTTTTTTTTTTTTTGCTAGGGGCTTTACGTCGCACCGACACAGATAGGTCTTATGGCGACGATGGGATAGGAAAGGCCTAGGAGTTGGAAGGAAGCGGCCGTGGCCTTAATTAAGGTACAGCCCCAGCATTTGCCTGGTGTGAAAATGGGAAACCACGGAAAACCATCTTCAGGGCTGCCGATAGTGGGATTCGAACCTACTATCTCCCGGATGCAAGCTCACAGCCGCGCGCCTCTACGCGCACGGCCAACTGGCCCGGTAAGCAGATATCTGTCCGGGTAGGGCACAACATGCAGACCACGACCGATTCCTTTCTGAATTATCAGTACCAGTTCAAACAACAGTGCCAAAAGGGTTATTATGTAGACTTCACACGCACTAAATTCAGGAGACTGTTGACAAAGTTGCCTCAAGCTCCTAAAATAAAACAAAACCCGCCGCTATATAACGTTGAGTAAATAATGAAAATTACTGCGTATCTTTCCTGAAGAGGCAAGTATACTTCGAAAACAATTTAAGCATGAGAAAAAGTTTTACAATTTGTTTTACGTCGCACCGACACAGATAGGTCTTATGGCGACGATGGGATGGGAAAGGCCTAGGAGAGGGAAGGAAGTGGCCGTGGCCTTAATTAAAGTACAGCCCCAGCATTTGCCTGGTGTGAAAATGGGAAACCATATTCAGGTCTGCCGACAGTGGGGCTCGAACCCACTACCTCCCGGGTGCAAGCTCAAAGCTGCGCGCCCCTAACCGCACGGCCAACTCTTCCCCGGTGCATGACAATGAGATTAAGTAAAATAATGACATTGGTCACTTCGATGTAAATTTCCTAAGACTAAAGCAAACTAAAAAATCAAATAGCAAAAGTGGAAAGCGAGTTATTTTATATTTCAGAGTGATCTGCATATCATTTGATATGTCAATACATACTACACTAACGCCCTCATTTTTTACACCTCAAGAAACGGGCTTTCAAATACAGCATTAAAATTTGGTTATGATTTTAACGAGCCACATTTCTTGGTTCCCAACTGCAAGTGACTTATTATGGACGATGATTAAACGACGGGTGAGTAAGAAAAAAGAAAGGAAGACAACTATTTTAACTTACAGAAAATGGTATGTATCCAAAGAAAGAAAATGTAAAAGTGATGCATATAAGAAAATGAAACAGTTTGGGATCTTGAACATTTAGCTTTTATAACCACAACTCAAAAGAACGGAAGTGGAAAAGCCTCTGTAGCTCAACAGCAGAGCATTGAACGCGAAATACGAAGGTTGAGAGTTCGGTTCTCACCTGTGTCCAATCGGCTATTCTATACTAAACATCTCGTTGACTCGTAGGACTACGGTTAGTATTCGACACGACTTAATAGCTCGAGGTCTATTGAAGTTGAGGACCAGTGATGGGAAGAATACAAGAAAAACATAATTGGATTAGATTACATTTACCCAGTACTTGAGAAATGGTTTACTTAATTACGATTGCAAATTACTTTTTCAAAAAGTAATCAGTAAAATTACAATTTATTACTTTCCAGAATGTTGGTATTCAGGAAATCTCTGATTTTTTTTCACTTGGGGCTGGAATAATACAAAAGTTTGCAAGGAAAAGGAATATATTTCATTTTGTGTGGGTCTTTGTAGCATAGAGGCGTAAAGTGGCTATCATCACTAGGCGAGACTAAACATGATACCCTGGAATTTTCGAAATTACCTTTTTTCCCCTATCATTGTTATTTCACTTAATGACTTGCAATGATTTTCCATTTACTTTGCAAAATTCTCGTCGCTAATCCTCACAGTCTTAATGGGGAAAGTACACCTTAACGTTTACTGAAAAGACGCCGTACATGGACACTTGAAGAGCGTCGTTGGAATGTCTTTGGACGTATTCCAGAGGTAAGAAAGTACCTCACCCAGAACTGGTGAAGCTACTGGTTCTGCTGGAGTAGACCTGAAAAAGTTATATTTATCATACTTTATACATTTCGACTTCCGTGCGATGAATATTATTTACTAGAATGTAACGATTAAAATTTCGTTTCAAGAAGTAAATTACAAGTAAAAATATTACTAAGAATATAATCGTTACAGGCAATTCCATGACTTTTACTCAATTCCTTCCCGACTCTGTTGAGGACTTAAGTCTGGTAAGAAGGTAAACAGGTACAGCTCAGAAAACCCTCAGGATCCCTGCCGCTTGAGCTCGTTAGTATGCATCATATGGAGACATGTTATATCACCTTATCTATTGAGACGCTTGTTAGGAGAGAGAAAGGAGGTGGTCTACCGTGCGTGCATTCAAACTCTCAACTCACAGGCAGGAGGAGGAAAATACGAGCTCAGGGTATTTGAAAACCGAGTGCGCCAACAGAGAAAGGAGAAAGCCAGGTAAAAGTGGTAAGATGAAAGAGACACTCTATTTTATAGGCTCCAAGCACCCTAATACTGTCGAGGTTGGAAGAGAACAAGAACTGTACGCGCAGAAAATATGAGAAGAGCAGGACACACATCACTGGCCGAAAAGCAGAACCTAAGTAAAGACCCTTGTATTCGCCAAGCACGTCTCATTTAACGTAAGCCCTGGGAAGTAACCTCAAACGGTCGTAAGAAGGATAAGCATGAAATATAGAATAAAATGAGGGGGAGGGGAACTGCGCGATAGAAAAGATAACAAATAATAATAATAAATGCCGTGTGGCCTCCGGAGAGGACTGGTGCAGGTATTTTGATTTGACTCCCCGTAGGTGACCTGCGCGTCGTGATAAAGATGAAATGATGATGAAGACGGCACATACACCCAGTCCCCGAGCCAGGGGAATTAACCAATTATGGTTTAAAATTCCCGACCCTGCCGGGAATCGAACCGGGACGCATGTGACCAAAGACCAGCACGCTAACCACTTAGCCATGGAGCCGGACATAATAATAATTCATATTATTACATTTAAGTTATAACACGCTTGGTGAATATTACAACCAGAATTTAAATCACCATTATAATGACGGTTTGAATCAAACTACAGTACTTTTTATCACTTAAATTACATTTTGATTTTTTAAATGTCCCTCCCTCTAATAATGCACAATAGCTTAAAATCAAAACTTGAACTGAACTTAACTGTCATCAATTTAGAACCGACAGTCGCATTGAGGGAATGGATTTTATATTTAAGTCTTCAATATCGTAGAGTTAACAATGACAGAAATACTACGAGAATGGTGAGAAACATGTGTCTGAAAAGAAAAGCATAAAGTTTAGCATGTTATACTCCAGATCTTGAATTGTGGGCCAATTTGGGAAAGAGAGTAGTGAATTGAAACCTTCTGTTGTTGCTGCTAAAATGTAAGAAAATGCAACTCTAGACTGGGCCCATCAGAGAGTGCAGCCTAGCAGAAAAAGCAGAACACTTGAATGAAGACAATTATGAGTATCAATCGTCCAATATGATTTCAAAACTCCAAGCTCGCTACCAACTTTATAAGGACCGCTATTAACAATGAGAATACTATTAAAAAAGTAGGTAGAACACTTTTACTGCGATAGTAAGCTGTGAAATAATAATAATAATAATAATAATAATAATAATAATAATAATAATAATAATAATAATAATAATAATAATAATAATAATAATCACCATCTCTACCACTTTTCCCACACCTGTGGGGTCGCAGGAGCGCACTGTATCACACATGTGGATTTGGCCCTGTTTTACGACCGGATGTCATTCCTGACGCCAACCCTATGCAGAGGTATGTAATCATTATTGCGTGTATCTATGGTGGCTGGTAGTGCGGTATATTGTTTGAATATGACGAAGAATGTGTTGAGACAAACACAAACGCCCAGTCCCCGAGCCAGAAGAATTAATCAGACGCGATTAAAATCCCCGACCTGGCCGCGAATCGAACTTCTCAACGCTTACTATTCAGCAGAGTCGGAAATTATTATTATTATTTTATGCATTTCAGTGGGCTTGGCAGACTATGATAGCTGATGGAACTGTTGAGGATCCAACCAGCCTTCGGGCTGAGGATTAAACATAATAATAATAATTATTATTATTATTATTATTATTATTATAATTATTATTTATTATAATTATTATATTTATTATAATTATTATTTTATGTCCCATTATTTGTTTTTTCAAAAACATTACCCTACTTCACTTAACCATGATTTAGAATGGACTGACTGCTCTCGAAACTGGTTTCTCTGGTTAACCGACAACATGCAATTTAAAAATTGAACGAAATTTTTGGTCATGCATCCAGTCTATTTCTTGGCATGTTGCACGGACTATTAATAAGAACACTGTTCTTTGTTGTTAAACATTAAAAAAATCGCTGAACTATTACTCTCATGGTGCTCACATCTCCACAGACTTTCGCAAGGACATTGGGGAAATCCGTTCTCTTTGCCCACACGTGGCCACTGTTAAGTTGTTCGTCTAGGTCTAAAGCATACAAAGCGTAGTAAGGCGAACAGCTGTTGCAGCAATTTATTAGACGCTTCTGCGATGACGGACATTTCTTTTTTTACTTTTTATTACGAACAACAGCGAATGAAACGCAGGCCGCTTACACCGTCGTCTAGTTAATCTCCTTACAAAGTTTCACAGCTGGCGAGAGACAGACCACGTCCACATAGCGCTGAACTGAACTTAACATTACCTCCACTTAAAATATGCCAGGCTGCTCTTTCATCTCATGACAGGTACCCCCATCCACAAGAAGAACTGCATATCCTCCTTATTCTTAAAAATGAAGATCTGAAGAGCCTTACGGAGTTAAAACTAGTTAAAAATTTGTTTAGTTCGAATACCTGAAAGCAGGCACGTAGTTTTACCAATTGGCTATCAAGCCCCTTCGCTTCTTTAGCTCTCTTCCGATCCCGAGGTTACGAGGTTTATCAAGAGTTATGATTCTTCTTGTTTTAAGGTGCAAAACCGCAAAGGGATCGAATCAGGATGATTCAATATTATAAGATAGAGTGAAAAATGAAAGGTGAAACCTAAATATATTTCACATTCTTCATAATGAAAATTAGTTTGAACCATTTATCATTTTCTTTATAAGAAAATTATAAAATATATTTTCGACGCAAATGGAATACAGCAATCTACCATTTAGAAGAAATATTGCATATTTTAAAACATAACAACTTATAATTCAACTATAATAATGTAGTTGACTGCAGTCGGGATATAAACAAACGAACAAGTAAGAAGTGGCATATCGAAGCGTATGGACCGTGGCTGCTGAGCAGCGGGTCACGTGTCAGGTGTGGGGGATACACGCGAACTGTGTATTGATTGCACTACCTTGCACCGTGTGTTCTCAGGCGTGGGAGGAACTTCGTGGTGCGAATCATTGCAATGTGTTACGAGCAAGTACGGGGTTAATATTCAGAACGACAACCAACAGCCTCCACGGGCACAGTTCGAGGAAATACAACTGGGTAATCATCTTCGTTCATATCTTCACATATTTTAGGCCAACAGATAAGATTTTAAATAGTTGATTAAATACTCTAAAAGGAAAATTGAGAAAAAAAAAATTACCTGCTCTTATCCCATTAAATGAGGAAAGTTCCAGAAATTTGCCTTAAAACTGGATCATACAATTCAAAATGCTAATTACGAGATCTAAAACACAGAACACAGTTCTACAAGTTGATTTTCGGAGGTTGTCTGCTCACGGTCTATAACAATGTACGGTATATTAGAGTTCTGGCAACTCTGTAATGTTCTTACCTAAGAAATATAGGGTCTCCGTAAATCTTGTAGGAAGTAATTATGCCATAGAAGCTTTTAGAGGTTAGTTTCACTGATATTCTTGATTCATATTAATTTAAAAGACATACCACGATCCAGATGAGTTGATCTACAGATAGCTCCGTGAGTGAAACTGATAACTCAATTAATTAGGAAGCTAGCATACCTTTTTTCTTGATGTTTGCGAGCACATTTCAAATTACAGTCATGAGTATACATTAATATTATGGAAGCTTACTTGAAAGTCATTGCAAAGACTGAATGACTAAGAAAGGTACAATGCCTAATGTACAATGAGAAGGATGTACAGTATATGCAGTTGTAAAAAACCAAGTTCTTTCGGAGTTGACGCAACATCTATGAGTAGCATGCCAACTTAGATGTTTCGTCCTCAGCGCTCATTAGACACTGCGCCAGGAAAGTCACTGTAAACTCAGAGCAGACGGACTAGAACTCTGCAGGCGCCCCTCTCATCAATATGCCAGTCTACTTTCATCACATTACAATACAGATTATATGGTGAACTCTATTCTCTTGAAGAATTCATCAAGTTCGAAGAAGTTTGATTGCCGCGATCGCTAGCACGAGATGCCGGCTCACTAATCCGTAGATAAACTAGCGGTCAGAATATATATGTCAACATTCAGAAACATAATTTTCAAACAGAACCCCTATTTTATAAGTAACTTGCATGCGTAAAGATGTCGTACATCACGCAAGCAAATGAACAACAAACGTTAATTGGAGCAAACATGAACGCAAGAACATATAATTGTCGAAGTAGTTATTGGCCTTATTTTTATGATAAGTACATTTGCTATTTTCGCTTAGTTATAATAATAATAATAATAATAATAATAATAATAATAATAATAATAATAATAATAATAATAATAATAATAATGTGGGTTTAACGTCTGTCATAGGGTTACCTGTTTTACAGAGATGGTCGGATGCCGGATCTCCGCATTAAACGCAGTACCATTATTAGCCAGTAAATCTACAATCCAGGTCTCTAGCGTAACACCACCACATAGCTGTGCTGGGAATCGATCCCGCAAGTTCGAGCATAGGAGGCCAGTGCTTAACAAATCACGTACGGATCTAGTTGTAAAAAATCAAATGACGGGACTTGAAGAATGTAGGCTATGTAAAATATTTTGAGGAAATACAACTTCTTCTTCTCCTTCTTCTTTTCCTAGCGCTTTGTCCCCACATCTACATCTGCGTAGACCTGTTTTACGACTTGACGCCAACCCTATATGGAGGGATGTAATCACTGGTAGTATAGTATAGTGTGTTGTGTGAATATAAAGAGGAAAAAAAAATGAAATGGCGTATGGCTTTTAGTGCCGGGAGTGTCCGAGGACAAGTTCGGCTCGCCAGATGCAGGTCTTTTGATTTGACACCCGTAGGTGACCTGCGCGTCGTGATGAGGATGAAATGATGATGAAGACGACACATACACCCAGCCCCAGTGCCAGCGAAATTAACCACTTAAGGTTAAAATTCCCGACCCCGCCGGGAATCGAACCCGGGAACCCTGTGGCCAAAGGCCAGCAGGCTAACCATTTAGCCATGGAGCCGGACAATATAAAGAGAAGTGTGTTGGGATGGACACAAACACCCAGTCCCCAAGCCCAAAAGAATTAATCAGAAGCGATTAAAATCCCCTGCCCTGCCAGGAATCGAATCCGGGACCCTCTGAACCGAAGGCCAGTACGCTGACCATTCAGCCAACGAGTCGGACTTAGAGGAAATACAACTCACATTCGTTAAAGGGGATCGATAATTAAAGAATTAAACTGTAAATCTCCGGAAGAGCCGTAATAACGAGCTGGTAAAGATTCAGTAGAAACTACAGCGAGGTCAAACCTTCATCTTTCGTTATTCGAAGGTACAAGGTACAGAGGTTCCCACTGTCAAGCTAAAGATGATTGTGGTGGTGATTATTGTTTTAAGAGTAAATATAACTGGGCAAGCATCCTTTCTTGATATTAATCTGGACGAAAATGGAAGAGGCCCGACACTTCAAAGAATAAAGGTATCGGCAGAAGACAGGGAAGGTCGTGAAAAAAGAAGACTCCTTAGGCTTCACAAACGAACAAGAGTTGACCAAACGAGGTCGGATATGAAAGACGAAACTGTGGAGTCTGACACAAATACGTGGAAGCAATGCAAGACTCAGCTAGGGAAACCGTGGTCGTCAAACGACTCTGTCAAGTTGAAAGCCTCAAGCCCCCTTTTTCAGTCACCTCTTATGACAAGCAGGGGGATTACCCCACCAACAGGGCGATCACGTTAAAGAGCCGATAACAAAATCAGATAATAAGTGCTATATGGACATCAAGACGTAGATGCATGGCCTTTAAAAAGGTGTATGCTAACCAATGACTAATATTTTTGTACAATTTAGTAGTACGAGAACGTAATTTCCTCACTGTAAGAGAGCTTGAGTTGTGTCTGTTACTGCTGTGCTACTAAAGCAAGCACCAACAATACTTTGGACAACTATTCGAAAAACACTTCACAGACGTATACAAACGATGGCTTCTGGAAAATGACACCAGGTGCTAGAAAAAGTCCATACCTCCATGTAAAAAATTATGGTGAAAGTACGCACTGGTTAACAGCTACCGTAACCATCTAGAAACGGAGAGATTTTAAGTCCAGACGATATCAAACTTTTTAAAGTCAATCCTATTTCGTGAGACCAGACGTTCAGCACGCCGACTTATTGTTTAAACAGTTTTCACTGATTGATTGATTGATTGATTGATTAATACACTTGATGTATTTATTCTGGCACTATGGAACAAAGTGAATGAAACGTATACCACGTTTTTGGAACAATTGGTAGCTAAAGTTATATCCTGATAATTTCTTTCTGTAATAATTCCTCTCCTGTGAGGTTGCAAAAATGACTTACGGTACATCATATCTGGAACCACGAGCAGCTTCATATACCACCGGACTAAGCCAGGATGGAACTTGCAAAGTTCGGCTCAGAAGGCCAGCGTTCTACCGTTTGAGCTATTCATGACAGCTATCCTCAAAATCACCCGAAACTTCATAAATATTATCGTTTTGAAAGAATACATTTAGTTGAGTCTCTTTTTTTCAATATTTCATTTTTGTTTGGAAACGTATTATCTTACTACATTTATTTTGTTCATATTGATGCAAAACTATGAAAGAACTCGTGCTGAAAATGTTATTTTAAAGGACCTGATACATCCATAGAAAATAACCCAAATGCAAAGGTTGAGAAATATGGAGTAACATGAGACATGGAACCTCGGTGAGCGCTTCCATAAAATACTGTAATTATGCAGGTTATTTAAATTAGCAATAATATTTGACAAGATAGTTAAGGACATTCCTTTTAATTCCTTCCAAAACTGGTGATTATTCTGGCCTTCTGAGATGTTAGTGCAATTCTGTGTAAATGCTCATGCTGTCCATATGGTTCTCTGACAACAATGCAGAGAAATGTACAACGCTGTATTACAGATTAACGATCGCCCCGCAGTCACTTGGACCTTCATTACGCGGAAATTAAATCGTGTAACTGGAAACTAACAGTTTTATTTTGCGTCAGTATGATATAAAATAATAATAAATACACACGTTATTTAATGTAATATGAGTCGACTGTGTGTAAGGGTATGCTACGACCGCTATGATCGGATATCACCGAACATACTGGAACGATTTAAATGGCAGAGCTGCGGCTGACAGGGAACAGCATTTTAATCGATCGTAGATTGATTAACCGCATGCCTAGCATTTGAAATGAAAAATAAACTACTGAGAAATAATGAAGCGCAGATAGCATTCGCATAAAGATACTGTGGAGAATAAACAACATCTAATCTAACACAAGTTTATCAAGATTTGTTTAGAGAGGCAATTGTTTCGTATTAGCCGCAACTACTTAAACCTGAAATCATGTAAAGTAATACATAATATTTTGGTTAATGACATATAGTTAAAAATCAGACTGCAAATAACAATGCTCATATGTGTTTATAGCTTGAAGATGAAAGCTGACGTCATTAAGAAAAGAGAACTATGGCTTTTGGTAACCCGTAATGTTAGTTTAAAAAGACGACGGTAACAATGTGGTTTTCTGCCTCTATCCATGGTGGTACTGATAATTGTTTTAAGAGAAAGTACAACTTGACAACCACATTTTCTGAATACTAATCAGAGGAAAGAAGAAGAAAGAGCTCCGTACCTTCGAGAGAGCTCTATTTCCTTATCTCTCGTGAGCTTTTAGAGTAGGCCCTGCTGTAAATCGCGAATTTTGAATACAATCTGGCGAGGAACATTTAACATTCCACTCAAGGACAAACGAGTTCCACGATGTTTTCATCTCTCTTATTTTAGCTCGACGGCCAGTGTAAACAGTATTAAGCGGTATAATGGACTACAAGATGTTAAATTACTGGCTGAACCGTTGTGAATCTATATACACAAGTATCCGTAGAAGATATCCAGTCAGTACACTGTCCGGAACGGTGGCAAACTGGTTATCATGCGGTTCGCTGGTACAAGGAGCCCCGCGTTTGATTACTGGACGGGTCTGGATTTAAACTATTATAGGTAACTTCTAAGTAATTTCCTTTTATTCGGGGATTGGGTTTTTGTGCTGTCTTGCAGAAAATAGTTCATCCTAAGTAGGGCACCATCCTCACAGAAGCGCAGGTCGATCACGGGCGTTAACTCGAAGACCTGTACTAGGCCTCACCGGAGGCTACATGCCATTATTATTATTATTATTATTATTATTATTATTATTATTATTATTATTATTATTATTATTATTTGTAGTAGTAGTAGTAGTAGTAGTAGTAGTAGTAGTAGTATTTAGTTTATACACATAAACGCAAGCTTCTAGTTTTAAGTGGCTATTGATATCGTGATCACTAAAAAGTTCTCTAGTTTAACGAGGAACCCGAACCACAGGGACATGAATTTTCATTTCAAATTATCCCACATGCACTGGCCGGGATACAATCCGGGGCGCTTTTGTAAGAAGCCAAGAACAGTTAGTACACTTCTCCCTCTACGCCAAAATCGGTGAATCGATATGATCAAGCCATTTCTAAAACATATGACTGAATAGCGAAGTAAATTAAAATACGACTCTCGGCCATTCGAAGAAAGGCTTTCTACGGTTTCTCACCCCAACGTGACGAATCTCGGAATGGTAAATTACAATTAGTCACGCCTTCAAAAACACACCACACACAAAATATTGCCAGCTGAGTGACTCGCAATGGACACTACCCAATCGCCCCCCGAGAAATCAAGATGAGAGTCTGTGGACAAGAACGACATTAAACTACTAATTTTTATGCAGCAGCTAATGACGAATAGTTCCAGAGAGCAGAGGGGAAGAATGTCTTCATTTGGAAGAGTCAAATATGTAACATAATCACGTTATTTATGCTGAGTTTGGTATAAAACAATAATAAACTCATAAGACATAAGGACTTAATCATTTAGGAAGATTGTACATACATACATACATACATACATACATACATACATACATTCATACATACATAGACTGTTGTCTTTCAGAGTTGCAGTCTGCAAGCCTCTGTGAATTTACTAAACACCACCACAATCCTCTACTTGTAAATAGCTCTATGGCCTTGTTTATTTCTATATGTCTTATCTGTATCCTAACTTAGCCCTTATTTCCTCATTCCGAGTACCTTCCTGCCACTGTTCCCACCTGTTAGTACCAGCAATCATTCTAGCTACTTTGATGTCTATTACTTTTAGCTAGGAGAATAATGGATAATAATGGACTCTGTTATGGAGGGTAAGAGAAGTAGAGGGAGACCAAGATGACGATGGTTAGACTCGGTTTCTAACGATTTAAAGATAAGAGGTATAGAACTAAATGAGGCCACAACACTAGTTGCAAATCGAGGATTGTGGCGACGTTTAGTAAATTCTCAGAGGCTTGCAGACTGAACGCTGAAAGGCATAACAGTCTATAATGATAATGTATGTATGTATGTATGTATAAGATATCCAAAGTCCGCCGAGCTTTCACTCCAAAGAAAAATGTTCATAATATATTTATTAATTTACAATACATATATACCAGAATGTAACTTCGTAAAAAGAGAAATTACGTTCATATAACTTCGATATGAATACATCTCGAAAGTGCTCTACAAGATAGTTTTTCTTTGGTGCAACGTATATGTAACATTTCGCAAAATGATAGTTTAGTGAATTTAAAAAACGATTTAACCATTTAACCAAGAGTAGTGCATTATGTGGATAAAAATTATTTCGTTTGATAAACATGGGCACAACATGCTTTATAACCACGATCACTAGCACATTTAAATTGATGCGTATCATAATTATTTCTAGTCACCAATCTACTCAATACCACCCTAATCCTCAAGGGAAAACTGCAATTATTCTCTTTCCTCACGTCAGGATAATGCTCATCATATCAGCAATGGTCTATAAAACATCTACTTATAAGGTCTCCCAACATATAACTCTGCTTAAAATGCACGGATTCCAGTACAATTGTCTCGTCATTAACTAACCGAAACTCGAATGAGATACGATATGCCCACAAAATCTTCAAAATGTAAGTGTGCCTTGTTTCAGGAGAACATATTTTGTAAAATGCGTTCCGACAAAATGTCCGGCTTCGTGAGGCTGTAAATGTACGCAGCTCTCTATCTCCGTGACGTATTCCAGTTCGGCAACCATTACAACAACAGAGTATTGCGGGACTGCATAGCTCGCTGCTGAGTAATATTCCTGTTGAGGATAAAATACTAGGAGAACTTCGTTGCCGCTTTTCTAAAAGGCCTAATAATGTTATTTGTTTTTACGTCCCACTAAATGCTATTACAGTTTTCGGAGACGCCGAGGTGCCCGAATTTAGTTCCGCAGAAGTTCTTTTACGTGCCAGTAAATCTGCAGACATCAGGCTGATGTATTTGAGCACCTTCAAATACCACCGGACTGAGGCTGGATCGCGCCTGCTAAGTTGGGGTCAGAAAGCCAGCACCTCAAAGGTATGAGCCACTAAGCCCGGCGCCGCTTCTCTATACTGTTTATTATGGCAATATTGCTCGTGTGCAAAAATTCTTTCGAAAGTGACAACCAGAAACACAGTGTGACTAGAGTGTTCTAACAACAAACATAGCCATGAAACTTCTAGATGTCTGGACATCGGAAAACTGAAGGTATCTGGGTAGAGAAGCAACCTCAGCAATAACTAATACCAAACCAAACCCGATGGCGCAACAGCCCCGAACAACCATGGCCTACCAAGCGACTGCTGCTTTGCCCGACGGCCTGCAGAATATTAGATATCGTGTGGTCAGCACGACGAAACCTCTCGGCCGCTATTCTTGGCTTTCTAGACCGGGGCCGCCATGTCACCGTCAGATAACTCCTCATTTGTAATCACGTAGGCTGAGTGGACCTCGAACCAGCCCTCAGATCTCGGTAAAAATCCCTGACCCGGGACTTCCGAGTAAGAGACACCGCGTGGCCGGCAACAATTACTAACAGACAGGGTTATTCAGCTAAGTTCAAATAACTCTTGAACAGTTAAAGATATCGACATTCTGTTTTTACTTAAAGTAATAGTATGGTACCAAGGAGCTTACAATAGGACATCCAATACTTTTTAGTGATAACAATATATTGAGATAATGGTACTAACTTCGTTTATTAAATGGAACTACATTTTTTCTACACCTAGCCTTAAACCTACCAACGTTACAAAATCAGCAGCGTGATTATTTCGAAAGTCGGACAAGTATTCCTCAAGAAAATGTAATGTATTTAAACGTGCTGCATTTGCCAACTGGGGCTGCCCTGTTCGATTCACGCTACATATGATACATGAGCTAGCTGCTGACATACACAATTCCTGCACTTTCTTTTGACAGGTAGACATTCGCTATAATGAGTCCATAAACACCATGATAAAGTGTGTAACACCTTTAATATCGCCGTAGGAAACAGGCAAAAACGACGGCGTGTATGGGACATTATTATCCTGACGACGTGACAATAAACCACATAGGACCCTCACCGCGAAGTTGTTAATTTGCGTTCGGGAGATGATAGGTTCGAACCCACACATAGGCAGCCCTGAAGATGGTTTTCAGTGGTTTGCCATTTTCACTTTAATTACGGCCATACCCGCTGCCTTCCCAGTCCTAGCAATTTCATATCCCACCGTCGCCGAAAAAACACCTGTGTGTGAAAAATGAAAACCATACATGAATGACATCAGGAAGGACATCTTCCCGTAAAACTAGGCCAAATCCACATGCGTGATATGGATCGAAACAACTCCCCACCAAGTTGTAGGGAAAGTGGCAGAGAAAGAAGGAGAAACAGTAATAAACAATAAAAGAAAGGCCTAGTACGGGGATAGTAGTTAACATTACACTGAATGTTTGAAAGTATGGTGGAAGTGAGTATAATTTGAAGAAGCACAACTAGTACAACTGGGCAATTTTAACACTACTCAGAAGGGAAAAATGAAGTGGTTCGATCGTTCGAAGAATGAACAAAAGAAAGAGAACGGACACGAATACTGTGAAAATTACACTCCGTAGGCTTCGCAAACCCAATACCATCGCGATCAGAAAATAACAAGGTTTGAGCAAGGGAAATCAGATAGGAAAGGAAACCAATCGCATATTTGCTTTTCCTCTATCTGCAAACTGCGACATTAAAAGTGTTAAATTATAAATTTTATCATAGTGTATTTATAGACACAGCAGAGCGAATACCTAGCTGTCAGAAGAAGGTGAAGGAACTCTGCATGTCAACAGCTAGCTCATATTTCATACATAACGCGAATCGAACAGGGCAGTCCCCGACTGGCATGTGCAACACGTTTGAATATATCACATTTTCTCGAGAAGAACTTGTCCAATTTTCAAAAAAATCACGGCGTTAAATTGATAACATTTGTAAGTTTAAGTCTACGTACAGAAAACAACGCAGTTCTATTTGAGAAAAACAAAGTTTGTGGCGTTATCTCAGCAAAAACGAACACACTGGAAAAGTTTTGCAAATTCAGTTATGAGCCCCCTGGTAAAACTATCGAAAGTGAAAACAGAATGTGAATATATCTTGAATGGTCCACGCGTTATATGAGATGGATATCTTAGCTGAATAACCCTGTATGTATTTAGTAACGATGTTATACCATGTCTTACGTGGATAAACTCTTTCTTTAGGACAATTTATCACAGACTAATTAACTCCTCATCGTTCGGGCACAACTAAGGTTATTATTAACCCGCGGTTACTCGCATGGTGAGCGCGGCGCTCACCTCCATAGTATATTGCATTTTTGTTGGAATGTTACAAGACCTCTACGTTTGAAACTCCCTATCTTTCAAACAGATTGTTAGGAAGGGGATGTGTTAGTCATTTCCATTCTTTGAAAACCAAGATCCTCAATCCATTATTAGGTGCGACAATGCATGTTTGGTGAGCGGTGTGCTCAGAAGCGAGTAGTGTTACTCATATTGCGAGCATTGTAATAAGTCTTATGCTCGTGCTTAATGTGAAATATTTATACTGTGACTGTTGTTAGTGAATTTATACACGTTATAATGGCATCTGCTGATCAGATACTTTCGTGGTTGGGTGAAACAGTGGAGGAAATGGACTTGAATAGAGAGATGGCAAACAAATATAGATATATCGGAAATATCGATATTTTGAAATGGAAATATCGACATCGATATTTTGAGGTCCGATATATTGTCGATATCGATATTTTGTGTCCAATATATCGATATGTCTGTCTAATTTAATACTTTTGGTACGATTTGATTCTTTTTCAGACCCTTTCAAAATTTGCATGCTACAGTTACAAAATTTGAATTTCCATTTCTCAATTCACTTCGGTAAATACAGTGATAATTATCAGAACTCATTCGTCGTGCATACCATGTATGCATAGCTTTACACGTTAACTAGGCAATACTTGAGCATTATAGCGACCTCTGTCCCAGCAGAGAGACTGTTTTCAAAGGTCGGTAACACCATCACGGAAAAGAGAAACAGATTAAAAGGCAAACTGTTATCCAAGCTGCTTTTTCTAAATAGCTTACCTAAAAGGTACTGGAAATTGACCTAAGATCATCATCATGGGTTTTTTCCTCACAAACAAATGGAAATGCAGTGCTGAAGAAGAAGTTGGGAAGAAAATGTTTTTTTTACTTCATAGAGCTCTGATAATTATCAGATGTACTTCGTACATAAATACGTTTGTAGCTCTTTCATATGGTTTTTCGATGTATGTTATTAGCTCGTTACTAGACAGCTTGCATATATCATGTATCTTGCATGTATCATAACATCTTTCGGCTGTAAATGTTTTTATAATGTGTCATTGTAGTGAAAAAGTCATGTTACTTGACATTGTTTTAAGCTTGTTTTCTGATCTGTGTCAAGACTTATTTTACCTAATGAACTTTAATCATTGTGTTAAATGTAAAAGTAAACAACAATAATGGATAATAGCACCAATATTTAAAAAAAGGATGTATCGACGATATATCGATATTTTGAAGACCGATATATCAATGGCATCGATATTTTAATACCAATGTATCGAAAAATCGATATTTCGATATTTTGAAAAGTTTTGCCATCACTACTTGAATACCGAAAATGATGGTAATGAAACAGATGAAGTTTACGAAAGTGATTTAACTCTGAAACTGAGTGTCTACAAGTTTTGAGGAAGAATAGGCACTATCGTTGACTGAAGGCTGTATTTCATCAGTTTTGGGAAAGGATTGAATTATCTATTGTGTACAACTATGTATAGTGTCTGTGAAAATGAAGAACTCTGTACAGACTTATGATAAATAAATAAATTGAATTATCTATTGGGGCTTCCATGACCCCGCTACAAATGTTCTAACCCGGAAACAAAATTTGCAAAGTGTTCCGGAAAAGATGCTGAAAGCAAAAGAAGTAATGACCGACTGCGTGAGGTTTGTGTTCTATTATGCAAGACTATTTGTTTGCATTATTTAGTTCATACTAAGCATATTCCTCCTATCTTAAGTATTCGTGTTCCTGAAAAATTGTTTGTCTACTCCTTAGTCCCGTTTCGTGATACGGGGTCGGGGATAAGGTGAGGTGAATTTATAAAGCTTGTTTTACGGCTGGAAGCGCTTTCAAATGCCAACCTCTGTTGAGGAGCTAATTAAGATGAAATGAATGATGGTGAATGAAAATGGGTGAGTGGGTGAAAGGAATCCGCTGCGGCCTATGAACAGAAACTGTCCCTACATATGCCTGGAAGCGTACACAGGAAACCGTAGCAAAACATTCTCAGGACAGCGGACGGTCGCGTTCGAATTCATCCGTCTCCCGAATTCAGGGGCTAGCTCTATAGCACTTCACACGACCGTATTCCTAAATAAATAAATAAATATTTCAAATTGGCGTATTACAACTACCTCCATCTTTATATGGACAGATTATGGACTTTAAACATAAAGGCGCCGCGCTCACTGGCGGGAAATGCCGGGTGAATAGCGTATGGTCTCCGAAGAGGCTTTCGAGTTGATACGCATGGGCGACATACACGTCTGTAAAGGAAGGGGAGCAATCGAGGATGTAATCTTACGTTGAAGATGACACGAACGCCCAGTTACAGTGCCAAAGCACATGACTAATGAAGGTTATAATCCCCAACTAGGCTGGGAATCGAATTCAGGACCTCTTGGAACAAATGCCAGCATGCTAATCAGCCATTGAGCCGGACTACGATATCGTCACATATAGTACCTTCCACTTGTTAGTTTCTATCAGTACATGAACAAATTTTCTGCGAAGTTCTTCCTCAAAGATTTAAACTCGAACTTCTACAATTGCACCCCATTACTCAGAATGATCAATAGAGTAGCTAATCAGTTGCACCTAAAACACGCTGTTTACGCTGAACCGCACATTCACCGCATTAACAGGCACAAAGCTCTACATGCGTTAGGCTCTTAACATCCATTACAACTATAATGCACAATGAGAAAATGGAGCCCTGCCTCTTTGTAACATTTCAACTTTATCCAGTAATCCCACACGCAGTCTGCAAGCAGGTCAATTTCAGTAATTAAGGAAATTGAACGTGGGCAGGTAATTTCAAAACACATCAATGATTATTAACCAGGCAATAATTACCGGGACTAAATCATTTACACAACTACCATTCCCAACACTTTAAAAGCGTACAGTTGAGGAGTAAAAGCAATACGGAACACAATGGTTGTTGAAGGAGTTATACCGTAGTGACGACGATTACTTAGAAAAATGTTAAGAAGACAAATAAAAAATGAAATGGCATATGGCTTTTAGTGCCGGCAGTGTCCGAAGAGGACAAGTGTCAGCTCCTAATTCGATAGAGAAATGTCCCCTTAAACACACACTAATATCTTCGAGCGATATACCTACAACACGATTAATGTCCCATCTTCGTAGCTGACGATTAAAAAAAGAAGGCATACGATTTAAAACTAGGTCCTGAGATGGTGGTGCTGATTTATTGTTTTAAGAGGACGTACAAATGGACACTTATCCTCTATTAACACTAATCAGAGGCAAAACATGGAAGAAATCCGACACTACGAAAATTCAAGGTATCGGCCAGAGACTGACAAGGACCACAAAGGGCGTGAAAATGAAAGACTCTCTAGGCCTCGAATGCTCTAATACCGTCAGGGTCGGAAAAGAACAAGAACCGATGAAAGTGAGGAGCCTGGTACCAGTAATGGAAGCAATGCCGCGACTAAGTTAAGAGCCTCATGATCACCAACCCGCACTCCAAAGTTAAGAGCCACTGGGGCTCCTTTTAGTCACCTGTTATGACAGGCAGAGGATACTGTGGGTGTTATTCTACTGCACCCGCCCACAGGGATAGGTCCTGAGAACGGCCATATGGATGCATCTTCGTGATGATGATCATCTCAACAACATGTTCTCCAAATGTATGCCAGCAAGGAGAATAACTTACACGTCCGGCTCCTTGACTGAACGGTTAACGTCCAGGCTTTCGGCTTGGCGAGTCCTGGGTTCCATTCCCAGCCT
Organism: Anabrus simplex; assembly: GCF_040414725.1. Classification (NCBI taxonomy): domain Eukaryota; kingdom Metazoa; phylum Arthropoda; class Insecta; order Orthoptera; family Tettigoniidae; genus Anabrus; species Anabrus simplex. The sequence goes on from NC_090268.1 coordinate 144,138,931, forward strand.
GGTCAAGAATTTTAGCCGCGTCAGGTTAACTCCTCTGACTCGGGGACTAGCCATTGTTCCTAAACACACCTCTTCATTTACACGAACACACTACACTTCCAACAATCACAGAAACACCCAATACTGAATACCTCCCTTCACATACCGTTGGCATCAAGGAGGGCATTTGGCCGTGAAACAGGCCCCAAGTTAGCACTCGCGACCGCACTAGGGTGTGGGAACAGCGGCACAAGAAGAAGAATTTTAAAAACACGTAACCTTCGGTGGTGATATTTGAGGACCCAATCAGCCTCCGGACCGATGATGTAACAGACAGACTTTTCCACAAAACTATGGAACTAACTATCAATCTATTTATAACAGTGGTTTATCTGTTGATTTTAAAAAATGCAGAAGGTCCATGGCTTTAAATCAAATAATAATACTAGATTATAAATTCCACCTGTTCAATACATAAGAGGTTTTTATTTAAATTTAAGAAATAGTCACTCTTAGTGGTAGTAAGTTGTTAATTTTATACGAAAAGATAATACGACAAACTTCTTGAAGCATATTTCTGACTTTTATCCTGAATATTAAGCTATTATAAGCTCCTTACGCCATCTCCAGAATAAGGAACCATATTTACCTAATTTTATTTCAGCGCAGCAATTTACGTATTCTTTTTGAACTTTTAATTAACCACTTGTTACCACATTTTAAAAAACGAGACATTCGTAAAGATCTACAATAGGTATTGATTATAAGACTTTGTCATAAGAGTACTTATAACTACAATATTTTACTTGCTAGTCATTTTATACACATTTGTACCTAAAACAGTACCCTCTTATTTAGGTATAAGAACAATCAGGATCCTGATGTATCTTTCTTTCAAGTATGAGATTTTTAGGCTGATGATGCCCTCATTATGGGTGAAACATGTCCCTATTCTAATATGTTAATAACTATTTCTTAAATTTAAATAAAAACCTCTTATGTATTGAACAGGTGGAATTTATAATCTAATATTATTATTTGACTTTAAGTACATTTCAATACGGACCATAACATGAGATTTGTAACATGTAATCCATGGCTTTGTCAAGTAAGGCAAGACCATCCCCACTACGGAAATTGCAAATTACAATTCTTGCGGCGAAGAAGTACAGTCGCCACAGCCACTGAATCCCCAGCCAGTAGCCTTTGAGTTGTAGCGGAACACTTGATCTGTCTCCTGGGAGTTACTAAACTATTATATATATAATTTAATAGCACACAATTTGTGTATATAAAGCGATTGCATGTCATTTAAACATAAGTCAATTATAGGCCTATTTCTCTTAGAGCATTCCACGACATGGTAACGAGAACAAGTCAAATTACACAGAGTACACACACAACTCTCGTTCGGTTCATGAAAGATCCTGGTTTTGCAGAGTTTGTAGTGGTATCCATGAATTGCCATAGAATTGATAATGTCGGAGGTCCTGGTTTGTATTGGTCCATGTTCTGTTCGTCATTGCTTCAGTCGTATAGAATTCGGGACAAATATCATTCCTTTTGGCCACTCTTTCGTCCAGGAGTTTCTTCCATTGGTCTGTATAAGGTAGAGCAAGCTTGAATCTCAAATCTTCAATTAGGAAAGGCTCCCTTAACAACGCGTACACGGGTTTTCTAGTAGAAAACTATTGCCAAGCTGGCCCCTGATCCATCACCTCCGTAAAAATACGGGGGCGAATCAAAACGTAAGTTACACTTCCAAGTTATGGTCATTTGTGAAACCACCTACACACAGACAACACGGCTATGACGCCATACAATGTAAGTTCACTTTTCCACATAGTTCCCTGAAGACTGTGAACATTCCTCGGAAAGATCAACCAACTTTTCGATTGTGGATGCGTAGAAATCACCTCAGTGCTACGTAACCACCCGGAGACAGACGCTTTCACCTCCTCACATGATAATCGCATGGCGCTAAGTCCGGACTGTATGGAGGATGTTGCCATACCCCCCACTTGAATCGCTGCAGCAGTTCGGACGTTTGGCGGGCCGTGTGAGGTGTTGCGTTATCGTGCAATAAAATAACACCGGACCTCGGTGTACGACGATTCCGAAACGATGAGGAGATGAAAGCAGCTGTCTCCAGGTGGTTACATAGCGCTGGAGGTGATTTCTATGCATCCGGAATCGAAAATTTGGTTGACCGTTCTGAGAAATGCGGAAAAGTGAACTTACATTGTATGTTGCCATAGCCGTGTTGCCTACGTGTCGGTGTTTTCATAAATCGTCGTAACTTTGAAATGTAACTTAATTTTTGATTCGCCCTCGTACATCTGTTAATATACGCATTTAAAAAATCGTGCATTCACAATAAACTTAAGAGAGAATACTTCAAATCCTAAAAGCAATGAAGGGAATTCAAATATGCGCGTACTGCTTGAGCTACTAGAATACAATGAAGTTGTGGTGAGGAAGGAAGGTATTTGGCAGCAACTCCCGCTGTGTCACTTAAAGAGAGGGCCTGCGAAGTTGAGAGTTGGCAAGACAGTGCTTCAAAGACCTTTCACTAGCTTTGACTTCGGCTGGTGATCCAATGGCCGTCACAACTATACTATTGTGTCTTTCGGGCACCTTCTCTGTACTCGTATTTGGTATTCCTTTCACATTTTGCAGGACATCATCCTTGTCGTGTGGGGTATAAAACAATGCCTTTCGTGGTCAACAGTTCCCTCTAGTTCGTACTAGTTAAGTCTGTCTGATGATAACCTAAGAAGCTATAGTGCCTTTACTGGTCTGTGTATTTGAAATAAGTTAGGACTAGAACTAGGATAGAAGTAACCATGACTTGTATGTTACGAACTGTGTAGTCACTTGCAGCTGTCGTGGGGAAACCATTTCTGGAATGGCTGAAAGTGAGATGTCCCTACTCTCTATTCAATAGTGTTATCGAAGTGCACCCTGCCGCAACAGCGTCTAAAATTTGCGGGCAGAATCTGGGTAACAGGATGGAAAGGTACTATCCATCTCATAGCCAGGGAGATGGACCACCATACTATTATGCTACTACTCGCGTGGGTGATATAGCATATGTCACCGAGTTCATTTGGGTAACGTATTGTCATTATAAGCGGATTAAAGGTTGTGAAAATGTTACAGAATGATAATGTCGGTATTTTAAATAAAATCAAAATTATCAAAATCATATACAGTATGCAGATAAAACAAAAAGAACATAAAATGGGAAAATTTAACACAATGCAATAAATTTACTCCTGTTTCACAGTTCATTCGTCCTTGATGGAAAACAGAGCAGAGTAGGCTTTGGCTTAACAGCCTTGCCGCTCTTACATTGCGGAGGCGGAGGGGCTGGTCCTGAGAATCCTGCACTAGGGCGAATCCAAGCGTTTGTCCCGCTGGTGCAGAGTCTGCTTTCTTGTATGTCAACCTCAATTTCTGTCGACCAAGGATATCGCTGGGTGAGATGCCGACGGGCGTCTTTGTTTAACGCAGTCAAGCCACCGTTTTCAGGCCACCCGCGGGGCTTGCGTCCATCTGGACACAGGCGCACGACGGTCTAGGCCACTACACCTCGCTACGCATTAATAATAATGCCATTCAGTCTGCCTGGGTGGCAGTTTTACATGCCGACAACATATAGCATCGAATGGACCTTTGTCTTTCAAAAGTTTGATTACCTCCAATCCAATGGTTCGTATACCTTAAAGGTGTTCATTTCACTAATCGAGTAGTTGAGTAACATCATTACTGCGATTTAACGCCAGCAATTGCGGGTTCGAATCCTTATGAAGGCACGTGGGACATTCCCATGTAAAACTGGAGGTCAGTGATTACGGAATCAACCGCCATACAAAACTACAAACTTGCTTTTGATTTCATCGTTAAAGAAATATTAGAAAAGGAGCACGAATCTACGACTTTTACTTCCAAGTCGAATCGTAAAACGAGCCTTAGAGGGACTCGAAATGGCAAGAGAATAACCCTTCGTTAAGAAAATTTGAGTGTGGCATATTTCTTCCAAAAGTGGCTATAGTCATAGACACTATATAAACAGCCACATAAAACAATAAGCTTGGCGCTTTTTGATCGTTAACGAAAAATTAAGAATGGAGCCCGAATCCTTAATAATACCTTTTAATTTTGATTTACCGCTTCTATCATGCAGCGATCCTTAGTGGAGCTGGCTACACAAAATATTAACCTTGTTCAAGAACTGTATTTCTTCAGAAAGTAGCTATGATCACGATATGAATAGCCATATGAAAGGCCATATGAAAGCCACAAGCTTGTTTTTGGTTTGAACTTTGACGATTACGTTTAAAATTAGAGCCCGAATCACCGATCTAATCTTTTAACTTCGGCTTCTTAGTCATATCCAAAATGAACCTTAGAGGACTTGGCTTTGCAGGAAATTACCCATTCTCAAAAATCTGTAATCACAGCGTATTTCTTCAAAACATTTCCATGATACTCTCTTTAATAATAACAGAAAATATTCATAGGTAAAGGCATAAGAGATACTTAAGAACGTAATTCGCTGGATAGTAATATTCCAAGTCGGAATTGTAAATGAAGGGTATATTCCATCAGAGCTCTGGGACACCAAAGCAAGGCTCTTCCTTCTAATGGCCCACCTTACGGCCGAACTGCGCACGACTACGTTTGTTCTGTGGCAATTAATCTACTTCTCTATGCAAAATATCACGCTATGATTTACATATTCATGCTTCGAGATCCCAATGGAATATTCTTTAACACATCCGCTCATAAGCAGATGCAAAATGCAACGCATAACCGGGAGTAAAGGTTGTATATGCATACATTAGTTTATCTGAGAGTACATGTGTGACGGGGCAGTGCACCAGAACGGAAGTCGCGGATCTGACGAAGAACAAACGCTCCACTAACCAACAAATACACCCACATTCCATAACACAACGGCTCTACACACTGCCGGAGGAAATCTCAACCAACATCTGCAACAACCGTACAAACACTCAATTCATTTTCTGCACGCGAGTTTACGCAGTTCTAAGTTTGTGAGTTACATCTTCAAAACAGTCAAAATCCTAAACTTCCGTCCATCAATTTACATACACATCGTCTTAGGATTATATGAAATTTATTACTAGCACGATGAAGAGTAATATCAGAAAAAGTTTGAAAAATGGAACTAGATATCCCATAAGTAGATCTGTTTTTAAAAGGCAAACTACAATACAGACTATTATTATTAGAAGTGCACAGGCTGGTTTAAAATTTATATGAATGACGACTAGTCAACTCTTCGGAGAATTAAATTAAAATCCACTTTTGCAGTCGCTTAAGTGCGGCCACTATCCAATATTCGGGAGATAGTGGGTTTGAACCCCACTGTCGGCAGCCCTGAAGATGGTTTTCCGAGGTTTCGCATTTTCACACCAGGCAAATGCTGGGGCTGTACCTTAATTAAGGACATGACTGCTTTCTCCCCACTCCTAGCCCTTTCCTGCCTCATCGTCGCCATAATACCTATCTGTGTCGTGCGACGTAAAACTAACTGTAAAAAAAAATATATAAACAAATAGTATCATAAGTAAGTTTTTCTCTGCCGCAGCCACTTAGGGTGGCTTCATATTGGTACCGGCATTGAAACGTCGGGATTTGATTTTCCTCGATATTTTTCTATTCTTCCACACAGGGTATAGTTGGACAAATGCTCAATTCTCTTTCCTTATATATTTCTTAATGTCTTCCTCCACCCCTCCATTTGTGATCTGTGGTGAAAGTGTGATATGATTACCCTTTATTCTACCATCCTTTTCACTGTTCTAGTTATTCGTACAGATACGATAAGCATCCTCTTCGAAACTCAATCACCTCGCCCATAATTGGAATAATATGATCATCATCATCATTTCTAGTCGTAGTATCAATGGAGGGACCGATCTAGGAATGGTTTATCTTAGGTTTGTTAGATGTGAGATTTCAGCCCCATATTTCGTCTCTCTTGTCTTACTTGAGGCTAGGTGCATATATAATTTGAGGCCCTGAAAATACTCTTTAATTCACGCCAGAATCAGCAATAGAACCACAGCCAACCGTGTAGGATGCTACTATACCAATCCCTAGACGGCGGCAGGCGGATAATTGTTAGTCGCAGAAATACTATCAGTTTCACATAATAATAATAATAATAATAATAATAATAATAATAATAATAATAATAATAATAATACGGAGAACAGATAAATTACAATATCTTGCGGAATGGACCCAATCGAATGAAATTGATAAACAATCAATCAAAGGACTAGCCAGAAAGATAAGACTCTTATAGATTAGTACAGAACACATAGGTCTATAACAAGAGTGCGACCTCCTACAACCCAAAGACACCAGAAGAACTCAATAGTTCAGAATGGCTGATGCTGAACAAGAGAAAAGAAATGAAGGAAGTATAAAAGAAAGAAATATGATGATGATGATGATGATGATGATGATGATGATGATTGTTGTTTAAAGGGCCTAACATTTACGTCATCGGCCCCTAATGGTAAGAAATGAGACGAAATGTAATGACAATTCAAAAGTTCAAAATCATCCACTGACAAGAATAAGAAAACGTGATGATGAAGAATGAATGGATGGATATGCATTTAAAACAAGCAGCGGATCCGACCCGCAATGCCCACCTTCTCAGGAACTATAATAAACAATAGTATTACTGAACAAGGGACAGCTTCTAAAGCACAATCCTGAATCGAGGATGATTGTTCTCTAAAGGGGTCCAAAATCCAGGTCAACGGCCCCTCATAATGGTACTTATCGCTAATAAAGTTGAACCATGGTATTTGTCATGTTGCGGTACTAATCAAAAGTAGCGCAGACTCACGGTGTTTCACACATTATGGTACTACTCACAAGTATTGTACGTCGCACAGGTAACGCCGATCCACGGTGTCGGTCATATAGTGGTTCTAATCACAGGCAACGCCCAGACCCGTGGTGTTTCCCACAATGGTACTGTAAAACTCATACTGATTCACCCTCTATTGCTACTAATCACAAAGTTATTGTGTATCTAACATAGTGGTACTACTCGCAAGTAAACGCGAGCCATGGTGTTCTCCGCGTGTTTGTACTAATCACAATTAGTTTCATGCTTCTGATACAATCATCCCTTGGTCGTCCGGCTCCATGGCTGAATGGTTAGCGTGCTGGCCTTTGGCCACAGGGGTCCCGGGTTCGATTCCCGTCAGGGTCGGGAATTTTAACGATAATTGGTTAACTCCGCTGGGACTGGGTGTGTGTGTTGTCTTCATCGTCGTTTCATCCTCATCACGACGCGCGGGTCGCCTACGGACGTCAAATCAAAAGACCTGCATCTGGTGAGCCGAACTTACCTTTGGGCACTCCCGGCACTAAAAGACATACGCCATTTCATTTCATCCCTTGGTCGCCCCTTTTAGTCGCCTCTTACGAAAGGCAGGGGATACCGTGGGTGTATTCTTCGTCTGCGTCCCCCACCGACAGGGGGGAAAGAAAGAAAGAAAGAAAGAAAGAAAGAAAGAAAGAAAGAAAGAAAGAAAGAAAAGAAAGACAAATTTTAAGAAAGATACTCGGACCGGAGAAAAGAAATGATAATGGAGGAAAAGGAGAAAGGGTCTATACAAAAAGGTAGAGAGAAAATCACAGATACAATATGGAAGAGACGTTGAAGTTTTATCGGTACCTCTTCAGAATGAACAAAAGTAAATTGGCAAAAAAAAAAAAAAAAAAAAAATCAATTGTGGTGTAATTAAACTAAAGGCGACCACAATATGGGCCAAAGAAACAAGACATGAAGGACGTTGGATCAATACAAAAGAGATGTGAAATAGAGAAGTGCTTCGAAATGAAGGGATTTCAGGGGAAAACAAAGTACAAGATCAAAGAACATCTGGAGGAACCACGGTGAAAGAATGAAGAAATTCTGAGAGAAGAAGAAAAGACAGAATGCCAAACTCGACGAAGTAACTTCTACTGTTCAAGGTACTACTGCATCCGATATACGAGATCTTGGAATGGCGCTTTAACTGGTCAAGACAGAGACCCCGTTGACGCGTTGACCTGCTTGGCGCCTGTAGCTCACGCCGTGCGCCTGTCTGTCCTATGAAGCGAACGATCGTTTGATTGATGAGCGTGGGCAGTGCAGCGGCAAGTCCATGCAGCCCACGGACTTCATCACGCTCCAGGATCCACACAAAGACAGCGGCTCCGTTAAAAAAGTCAAAGGCGCGCTTGTTACGCCATACACACAGACCTTTACAAGGAGATACGTCATAATATAGTATCTTCCATTTTGGAAACATACAATAGTAGGGGTTTCGCAGATTTGAGGAAATTCCGTCTAATTCGTTGTCGCACACAGAACAATGCATTTGGAGTCTAATCCCACGGACAGTTAATCTAGAAGATGATTTCTGTAGATTCCCTATTTCAACTCCAAGCGAATGCCGGGATTCTGCCGAAAATAAAAATCACGTCCTCTTATCAGTTCTAACTCTACTCCCCCACCATCGCCAACAAACACGGATTATACTGTATTACCTACTATTTTATTTATTTATTTATTTATTTAGCGTATGGTTTTTAGTGCTGAGAGTGTCAGAGGCCTTGTTCGATCCAGGCTGAGGTAGTCGGTTAAATATCTCGCCACTCCATATCGGTACCATTGTTGCTGGCATGGCGCACTCAAGTGTCATCCTCAAGCCACAGCATCCGTCCAGTAGAATTCCGTTTTCGTTCCTAGATAGCAGCACGATTGGAAGCTTTAAACTGGAAGGCAGGCCACCTAGAAGGCACCACGTCCACTTCAGGTCTGCAAAACGGTAGCCGAGGTCAAATTATTATTATTATTATTATTATTATTATTATTATTATTATTATTATTATTATTATTATTATTATTATTTACTTTCGTCTTGGCCATCTAAGGACCGCGTTTGACAGACAATCTTTGCATTTTTTAAAAGTCTTATCTGCTTTCACTCTCTGCCCTATCTTTTCATCCTTTCTCATAATTCTTTATTCTATACTTCTGTGTAGAGCCTCTTCTTACCACTCCCATCCCTCCAACAAACCCACCCAACAATAACCTTCTACTGCTCATCCTCAGCCTACTCCAACACCAAATTTAGTCCAACTCAGGGCCCCCTCGGTGAATCGAGTAGCCAAGACCCTGACGAACCTAACCCTACCAACCCCCAAACACCGCCAAGAAAGTAAGCTACTGATCTTCAACAACAACGGCCTTCATAACACTTAAAAGCTGAAGCACTGGTTCCCGGAGACGAGGCGGTGCACACACCATACAAGCTGCATATTAACGATGCTATTCAAAATTAACATCCGCACACCCACGTCAACGTAAACTCATGTTTAACGAAAGTAGTCGTCACTGCGAACAACATCGGTAACAGCCTCACTGTTCACTGACCAGCAACATTGGGCGTGGTAGCACTTGGATGGGTGACCACCCAGTACTACCAAAAATTACCGATACATGTAACTGCTGCGCTGGTCATGTTCACTGAATGTACATTAGTCTTCCTGGGCACACACATGCTAGCGTGCAACACACACATACATACAAAATAAACACATCTACGGAGTTAATCAAAGTCGGGAGTGGTCATCCAATGGATGGGTGGCCAGCACTCATACTTTCCAAACTACAAATACAGCACAAAATCACCTATACTGGTAAACATTTTAAATTTAAACATTTATAAATTCAAACGATAAAACACACTACAGACCGACAGAGGAGCTCCGATGGGAGCACCTGCATCGGTACGTCACACACCACCTATCTCTATGAGACAAGTGGACCATACAGAACCTAGGGGTGTAGAATCTCTCTCTTCTCACTAGTGTCACCTCATTCTCTTGGAAACTGAAGACCTTTATGACGAGTTGTCTAAATCGATTTCTGTCAATTATACCAATTATTGCAATCAATTTTTATATTAAGTCTTCCCTTCTTTCCTAAATAATGTGCTTGTGTGATTTGTCTTTTTTCTTTTTCAAACTCTCACTTTAGCCATGTTAAATCTGTTTCATACACAAGAAGAACGGAGGAACAATCTAAAGAGTGAACTGAAACACAGGATAAAAAGGATCTCTATTTCACTTATACATTCGTTCACCTTTCAGAAATATCAGTTCTCCATCTACACTACTCTTAGTTCTGCGAGCCTTCTGAAGCATGGAAGGTAATAATCAATACTCAAGAGGCTAAATCTGCATTCTTGGCCAACAGGATTACATGGTAATTCGAAATGCGACCACACTAGCATCAACTCCGCGGAGTGACGTAATCCTGAATCTATTTTCGATTACCAGGAATGCATAACCAGTCATTCACAATGGACTGCGAGTAATGAATTCCTCTTGTGACCGCAGTGGGTGATACGGAATGGACAATCAACCAAGCTGCCTGAGGAAAGGGAACACGTATTCAATACAAACTTCACTAATGGTGAACTGACAAATTAGCTTAATGAAAGTAGTTATTACTATGGTAAATTACAAAGTGAAGAAGGCAAGTTTCAACAGCCATGGGACCTACAGCCGAACCACAGGGCCCCGATTTTTGTAACTTCTTCATGTAGGCCTACTACTTGGAATTCGAAACTCGACTGCCTGCTAATAAGGTTATCACGGCAATAATAAAACCATTAAGATATATTACTTTCTCTTTAGAATAATTCCTCTGTTAGAATATGAGCTTTAGAGCATCGAAATGATAATATCAATTTTCTAAAGGATCTACGATCTCAGCATATGACAAAGTATTAAATTGTATTTACTCCCTACGAAAAAGGATCTTATTAACAACTAGTGGAAAAGCTACCTCCAAAGATCTTGCTACCTGTTATTATTGGCACTGTGATTGATAACACTCGTAAAAACAACAAAACAGTCAAATTTGCAGTGTTTATAACGTTTAAATATAACTTCAGTTTTACGAGGAACACAAACCTCAAGGACGTATCATTTCATGGATTGGCTGGGATTCGAAATGCAGCCGACCTGTGGTCAGTGACCAATTACCGCTCATTTCCTGCTTTTTACTCGTGAAACAGACAAGTGCATAAGTGCCTCGGAAAATAATCCATTATGATCCTCAAATAAATTTAATTAAATCAGTGGCAATATTACTTAACATTCCTACTGGACGTAGCTAATTTTATAAATTTTCATACACAGCAAAGAAGGGAACTTTAACGTATAAAGCGTGAAGTTTTACGCGACTGATGATACCGTGATTATTGCCACGAGAGTTCCAGTTTTACGTGGAATCTGAACCACAGAAACGCGACATTGTATTTCGAACATCTCACAGACACAGGCAGGGATTCGAACCGCGGGCGCTTTGGTGAGAAGCCAGTGACAATGCCGCACAGCTATCACGCCCCTCATCATCTGAATATTAATCTTAAATAATAATGTTAATGGCCTTACGACCCATTAACTACTTGATCGGGGAGAATATTAATCTTAACCCTTTATAGAGCACAAGACTGACATCGTGTTTAGTAAGTTTAAAGCATGTACTGTGTTTCTCTCTTCGATTGTTCTTCATAATGATAAGTGCGGAGAGTGGTAAAATGGCATAATGAACAGTTCTACTTAAGTGAGCACAAGATAAAATGATTTGCCAACTAATTCCGAAATCCCATTCCCGTATTTTTACTGACTGATACAATCACCTCCTTCCTGACCTCTTACTAGGGGTCGACTTTAAATGCAGATTTAAGACCATTTTTATGACCGGGTGCCTTTCTTGACGCCAACGCTATGTGGAGGAATGTATTCACTATACAGTGATCCTGTGGTGGTTCGTAGTGTGATGTGTTGTATGTAATTGAAGATGTATAATGAGAGAAACACGAACAACCAGCCCCCGAGCCAGAGGAATAGCCAGACGCAGCTAAAATCTCCGGCCCGGCTGGAAATCGAACCCAAGACCCTCTGAATTGAAGACTATTACACTGACCAATCAGCCATGAATCGGACTACTTATTTATGAAATGGCTGAAAATAAAACAGACAACAATTAAGTAATGTTTATAGCTTTTCCGATAGTCACAACATATAAAACAACATATTCCCTGTTGCCATTGATGCTTTCACGGCCCGTACTCATAGACACGATATAGGCTTTTGGGCTTCTTGACACGGCAAAAGCCTATATCATGTCTGTAACATATTCCCTTTCACAAACAGATAATCGTGCCTTATTTCTAGACAACGTATTTACCACAGGGATCTATAATTATCAGCGTATGAAAAAACCAAATAACTGGGACGAGGCTCTCCATTTCGAAAATCTCACTTCGAATACAGAATGTTGTTCTTTTATTATTACAAACGAGGCTTTTAACTAATTATGTACTGATAAAATACATGTTATGTCTATACTAGACAATGAAAGTAGCATAATCCTAACTCTTTCCGTCGATCAAATACTCCCCACCTCACAATTCATCCTCTATTCACCTGGTGAGTTGGCCGTGCGGTTAGGCGCGCGCGGCTGTGAGCTTGCATCCGGGAGATAGTGCGTTCGAATCCCACTGTCGGCAGCCCTAAAGATGGTTTTCCGTGGTTTACCATTTTCACACCAGGCAAATGCTGGGGTTGTACCTTAAGTAAGGCCTCGGCCACTTCCTTCCAACTCCTAGGTCTTTCCTATATCGTCGCCATAAGACCTATTTGTCTCGGTGCGAAGTAAAGCCGATAGAAAAAAAAAAGCATCCTCTTTTCACGGGACTTAGGATCTCTATCCGAAACCCTACAACCTAATTAAGTAATAACAAGTCGTTAATAACATCATTCGACAAAATATAAATTATTTTTACATATACATTACACAATATATTCCAGAGCTGACTTGATTTCAGTCCAACATACAGCGAAGTAAAGCACTCTAAGCAATTGCAAAAGCAGTATAAGAGAGCACAAGCCAACTCTCTCTAGATAAAGCGTCAGTAGACGGAAAAAGGAGAGCGAGAGATATAACAATTTTAAGAACGGCCATGTGCAAGACAAGAGAAGATACACTGCTTTAATATCTACAGTACTATACAACACTTTTACTTTTTTCACCTGCGTACCCCCTTTCAAAGCGTGACCATTACAGCAAGTGGTACTTCTGAATGCTTTTGTTCTTCTTGGTGAAATGTTACTGTCGTTCCAGCTGGTATCTGATGGGTGTAAAACCAAAATACCACCAGAGAAATGAAAATAAAAACTAATATTACAGGCTCTTTAGTAAAACAGTACAAGAAACTGAATTTAACAATACTGACACGGGGCCGATGACCTTAGATGTTAGGGCCCTTTAAACAACAAGCATCATCATCATCATCAAATTAAAGACAATCGTTGCACTATACCCTACAATGATATGCTGTGACACTTCTGTTGGTACTTCATATTAGGGATTTTCGTCATTTCTTCTCTCACTCGTTTATATACATACATTAGTCCAGTATGCACTTAGGCAATAAACTTGTGCAGTTCTGTTTAGGGCAATATAGAGTGAAACTTATCATTTAAACTAGCTCTAAAAGGAAAGAAGTGCGCCCTTTTATTGGCAAAGTGTAGTTCAACTTCCATGTAAACTAACCTTCGTGTTTACAAAATTGCCTTTCTTCCGTCCTCAGTTTATCCTCGTAAGACACACACGGTCATTCCAGTACGAGACATTCATTTAAGCTTTCGGTTTTCTAATGAAGTTATCCTGTATGTCAGACACCTAGACATGCCAGTTAGAAGACCGCATTGCTTTCAGTTCGCATCCTACCATACATTAGTTATTGCTAAAAAAAAAAAAAAAATTCAATGTTTACATAAAACAAGTTAGCACAATATATTATTACAATATTTATTTTAGCTGCCAGGGGAGACCGATTACCTAGGATCGAATAGGTGTACATTAATCGCCTTCATAAAGAATACTGCAATGCATTCGAAACGTCCACAAAAATAAAACAACAACATGGTTCCACCTGGAAAAAGAACTCAATACAAAATGAAGCAGAAATTACTCAAAATATGATTCCTGACACTCTTTGGACCAGTAACACCGAACGATACTTCTACGCATAGATTATTAGGGTGTTTGTGTATTGTAATGCCCATTATGCATAACTTAATCTATGAACTCAAGTTGCTCTATTTTTTTTATAATTCCAGTTAGGTTCAGGAAGTCACACAAATGTGTAATTGTACATGACAGAAGTGCATTAAATGATGTCTCAGAGCAAAATGAAGTTCTTAACAACGTTCCAATAATCATTACGCCAGTCTTATTACGTTAGCTGGAGGACATTTTACTTGGACAGTTGGAAAGAATCTCCTTCAAATTATTGCGGCTCATTCCTAGCTCAGTCAGGTGATATTTGAAGACGCTCAAATAGGTCAGCCTCGTGTCCATAGATTTACTGGCATGTAAAAGAACTCCTGCGAAACAAAATTCCGGCCGCTCGGCGTCTCCGCAAACCGTAAAAGTAGTTAGTGGGACGTAAATCCAATAACATTTATTATTGCGGCTTGTAACCCACGATTCTGCTATTTGCCGGGTACGGTTGAAACAATGTCGGACAAAGGCCTCGCCCAACTGCTTCGACTGGTCTCAGCCTTGCGCTATTATTCCTCCCGCAGGCCAAAAAGTCCCACGCGGTTTTCATTACGTCACGCCATCTTCTCTGACGACGTACCTGTCCCTCCAGTTTTTCTCATTTGCCCCGTCATCAGTTTATGTGATGCACTCTACCCATTTCTACTTCCAGGATAGGATATACGTTCATCGGAAGTTCATATCTCATCACATCTCTTCGACCCTCGTTCAGTAGGTGTCATCCATTTTTTTTCCCCCGTAGGGGCAAGGTCTAAAGACAATCTGGTGCAGGAAGTGAACACGAAAGGAATATATTACAACTATCGTAGTTCCCCGTATTGCAATACAATATAGATCCTATTACCTGTTCCCTTCATTCGTGAATGACTTAAATATTGACGATTTTTTAACAGTAATTGTCGTTCTCAAACATTTTTGTGATCGTCAGTTTAGTACGGCTGATGTGAAGAGGAGCAGACTAAGTATTATCATTTCTTCCAATGTTTCCTATAATATTTTCAGATTTTTGCAAGAACACATGCCATCTGTCAATCTGTATCCCTAAAAATTATTATTTCTTTGTCGTCCTCTTTAGATTTCTGAATGTTTTTCCTACGATTAATGTAAATAATTCCGGTGAGATTTGATCTCTTTGTATTTCGTAATTTTCCTAATGCTGTTGCGACCAGGTTATAGTTTCATTACTGCATGTTGGGAGGCACGAAACATGCAGTGAGCTGAGGGTATCTTTCTTTTGGAAGTTATAAAATGCGTAACTTAATTTAGGATTTCTATACGTAAATAAAATGGGCAGTATGAGATGAAACTTGTCAAACTCGCAATCGAAAAGTGTTCCACTTGGGAATATATAGGTGATACAGAAGGTTGCGTAGCTGGCTTTCTGAGCTCAAGCTGGCAGGTTCGATCTTGGCGCAGTAGATGATGTCTGAAGGTGCTCAAATATGTCAGCCCGGTGTCGATAGATTTACTGGCACGTAAAATTACTCCTGTGGGATTTTTGGCACCTCGGCGTCTCTGAAAATCATGAAAGCAGTTAATGGGAAGAAAAATTATTATTATTATTATTATTACTATTATTATTATTATTATTACTATTATTATTATTATTACTATTATTATTGATACGGGATTTCCGTGGTTTACAGAAGTGTAAGGAGCGGTTGGGGTGAATGGGAGGACAAGGAATTAACTACAGCATAAGTTAACACAATAAATTTTGAAATTTTATTTCTTTCCCTTTTCAAATTTAAAATTTGAAATAGAAGATCTGAATAAATAATACAAAAATATGAGCTCGTCAGCTCCAACAACAATGACTTAAAGTCCAAAAATCAGGTACAACTTGAGAGAATTATAAATACTAATTTCCACAGAAAAGAGCTGGATTACTCTTGGCAGGTACAAAATTTTATACGAGCTAGAAAGCTCCAGAAAAATACCCTTTGTAGGAGTCTGCGCTCCAGCTATATCATCATCCAGCCTCTCAGAGGCATCAGTTTCTAATTGCGCACTTCCAACCTATCGGCTGGTCTTGATTAAAGAATTTACGCAAGTTAGCCCCGAGGTGGGCTTGTCTATTGCTCAACAGTTCATAACTTTCCGTCCCTCAAGGGACTTCAAACCAGACTCAATTCTACACACCACAATAGATTTTTTTTTTTTTTTTTTGCTAGTTGTTTTACGTCGCACCGACACAGATAGGTCTTATGGCGACTATGGGACAGGGAAGGGCTAGGAGTGGGAAGGAAGCGGCCGTGGCCTTAATTAAGGTACACCGGGCGAGTTGGCCGTGCGCGTAGAGGCGCGCGGCTGTGAGCTTGCATCCTTAATTAAGGCCACGGCCGCTTCCTTCCAACTCCTAGGCCTTTCCTATCCCATCGTCGCCATAAGACCTATCTGTGTCGGTGCGACGTAAAGCCCCTAGCAAAAAAATTAAGGTACAGCCCCAGCATTTGCCTGGTGTGAAAATGGGAAACCACGGCAAACCATTTTCAGGGCTGCCGACAGTGGGGTTCGAACCTACTATCTCCCGAATACTGGATACTGGGCGCACTTAAGCGACTGCAGCTATCGAGCTCGGTCACAATAGATTTACAGAGGCATTTTTGTCCATACTAAATTGGCCATAAACAAAATGCAAAGGAGACAAAACACTTGCACTCCTACAAATATATAAAACCCTAAGTGGGCTTATGGCCCAAAGACACAGAGGCTAAGCCTATTCGACACCGGGGTGACTAAATGAGAAACATTAAATACCAAAAGTGTGTTAAAAATTTTAAACGTTAGAAACTTTAGTCACCCCATACCAAGTTGAATGGGAATCAACAGAGGATAATCACTCTTTGTTCCCTTACATTACATATTTCCAAGTAGGGAATACAACAGAGTCCTCAGACTGGCCGAAAATTCTACATTTTGACCACCTGATGTAGAAATTTACAAGAAATAAAAGAGGTCGAAACCTTCCCCTCAAGCTATCTGCAGGAGCTATCACATATTTATGAAAATTCTACCATTACCTTGAGTTGCTGGGCCTTCCGAATGCCTCAAGAGCCCCCTGCCCCCTTAATATACGCCGCACTCAAATAACTGGACCAACGACGAAGACAATACGGCCCTAAAGCGCCCAGCTTTTATAGTATTTCTGAGAGGATGATTCCAGAACTCTTTACTGATAGGCTGGATTCCTGTACACACCCCCGATTTTAATTGGCTAGAGAAAATATTTACAGATGTTGATAGGTGAATTGATATTGGAGAAATAACCAGCAGAAATGTTGACAACCTCGATTCATGAACGAAACAATCTTCAAAAACTAAGTTAGCCAATCGTAAAAATCAATTTTCCCTTAAGAATTAATTATCGTTGATCCCGCCAGAAGGGACACTTAAACCGATGGTGGAAGACATCTCACAGTTGAAAACCCAAGTATCTTGCATAACACCAGTTCAAGTTCATTTACATACATGACCTTATAGAAGATGCTCATTTTAACTGGCCAGAGGTGGTGTACCCCCGGTACAATTATTATTATTCGTGCTTAACGTCCACTAAGAAGTGTTCTTTAATCTACCCTAGTAAATCTTAAATCACACGTATACAATATCGATCCCGGTTTCACAGTATACGCTTAAGCCTTGGATCGGGCGGGAGCTTAAACTCTGGACGAGTTTCACAGTGGTGAGTGCAAGTGGTAAGCCGAGCTTATCTGTGACTGGCTTAAGCTGTATGAAACTTAGGTTTAAGCTAAGGATTCAGTTCAGATGGTAGAGCGCTGGCCTTCTTATAGCCCAACTTGGCAGGTTCGATCCTGTCTCAGTCCTGTGGTGAAGGTGCTCAAATTCATAGTTAATGGGATGTAAAACCAATAACATTAAATAACTTATATTTCTGAATATATTTCGAGGCTCGTGAAATAATACAGTTTCCGTGTTCCGATATACAGTAAAAGAGACAAAAATGTCGGTCGGTCACTTGCTTTCTTGGCTTACGCTGCGTGAACCATCAACGATAGACCCCAAGTGTAAGTGTACGAATTGTAGAACATAGAAACCTCCACAAAAAAGTCCACGATGGTATATACCTATTTCCAACCGTTTGCCCTCTAGAAGCCATTTTATGCTATACTCAGCGGTAAAAAATATAACTCCTTAACATTAAATAAATATTTCGATATTATTCTCCAATTCCTCATCGAAATAAATTGTTTGACCTCCTCCAGTATTGTATAAGGATTACAATAACCTTGTCAGGACATTATTTGCATGAATGGTTCAGAAGTTATGGCCATTTTAGACTGTAGTGGTAATACGTGTCAGCAGGACGGGCGAGTGACAACTTTATTTTTGTTACTATTATTGGAATCACATTTTCCATTCATTTTTCTAAATTGTCTGATAAACGATGTATAACCTACAAGTCAATCAATCATAGGCTACGGATGTAAACAAAGATGAGAATTGAATCATTGCGCATGCGCAAGCATTACCAACTTCGGAGATGTTCAGCTTTTAGTAAAGCTGCACATGGTCCCCCTACTGTCGAACTCGTAGTGTTTAAGCCAAAGAGTAAGCCTTGCTTAAGCGGCATGCGTAGCTTACTAAAGCTTCGGCTTAAACTCAAACTGTGAAACCGGGCCTAAGTCGGGATTCAATCCCGTAACCTTCACTACTACAGTATGCACCTAAGTAACTGACGTGTGCGTTATCTAGTTTTACATTTCCCAACTCTACTTAAAAATAGGTAAAAACGTACTTGCTAACTTGTTTTCATATTTATAGATATTACAGAGTAGAAACATCATTCCATACAGACAGGTTTCAACACAATGTAAGTTCTATTGCATGCAGACTTTACTGTGAGATCGATCTCATTCGCTATCAAGTAGTTACTTGGCACCAGAGAAGTGTATAGCCGCAGGGAGGATCAAGCCATTGAACCCTTATTCCCCCTCACTGGAAAGAGTTGAGAAGCCTCTTTGCAGGAAAATCACCGTCTTACATCCTTCGCAGAAGTGATTAAATATAGGCAACGTCATTCACCGCTCCGAAATGTTTGTGGATGCAATTGCCCGGATCTTTCATTTGTTGGTGGATGCATCCACCCAGATCTTCCATTTTCCCCTTTACAGTAGCTTTGATTGCGATACTACCGTCTTTCAAATGTTTCAAGTTGAGATTCCATGCGTAGTGTATTTAGTAAGACGCTTGCCTTCTATATCCAAGGCTGCAGGGCCGAACGAAAATTACGTTAATTAGGCCTACTTTGTAGAGAAAATTTGTAATATGTGTAATTACTTTCTTCCAGATGGTACTCGGTTTTGTTTTTAATTTGTTCATTTTTGTAGAAAAGTGATTTTTGACGTTACGTATTATATTATCGTATATAAATCGCACGAACAATTGGGCTTTTCAATTAAATGCTCATCGACCCAGTGTAATTTATAATGAACTCCGTGATCATGAACCTCACATTGCGTTTTTCTTTTCTTTTTCTTTTTTGCCTGCGTTTCGAGAATCGTAGGCGAGAAACCGACTATCAGGCTCTACAGCTACCAGATTCAAGAATTTTTAATTGAAATTATGGAAAACAATTAACAGTGTCCAAAGCTTTGTATGAAAACTTCCTGGTCCAGCATTGTAGTTCCAACTGTGTGCCATTCGCTTTTCCTGTCACTGTACATCTTCTTACACACCTTTCCTCTCCCCCACCCACTTCCCCTCATCAGCAACCATGGTCCAAAAATAACTCTGAGGGAAATACGATTCAAAGCAGTGGATTCATCTTTCTGGAAGATACAAATTGTATACCTATATATAAAAAAGACAAGGATAATATTTTACGACAGAAGACGAAGGAGAATACGGGACTCTTAATTTCGGCAGAAAATAGAGAGACCACACACCGAAATTCATAGCTCAAGTACATTGAATGCTAACAAAAGGTAAATAGAGTAAATGTCTGCGCGACCTCAAAGTAGGCATACACTTGTACTCCAGAGGAGCAAGTTTATGTTCAGTTAAATCTTCGACAGAAGATTTATAAAATTTGGTCGGATTACATTTACACACATAGTACCTCGTTTGCTAAATTATGCTTTCGACTTGATTTTTCGAAACGAAAACTTAACATGTACACTTTTGTAAACATATTGATCGATAGAATAAACCGTAAGGGCAATAAAGGTACGAAACATTTCATAAAAGTCTAGAAGCAAGGCAGAATTGACAAGGGTTTGCTACATCTGAGGAAGGTGTCATATCGCGATAACATTACCGTATTTTACTTTACTTTCGTGTATCCAAAGGGATTCATTAAAATAGTTAGCAACATGCTAAGGCTACATAATTACTGTAATCTTCTGCATAATAATAATAATAATAATAATAATAATAATAATAATAATAATAATAATAATAATAATAATAATAATAATAATAATAATAATAATAATACGCAAATCACGGGCACACCTAAGCGATCCCTGACCCGGACTAGTCGAATAAGAGGGAGGGAGCAACAGGCAGGTACCTGCTCTACCGCAGGCATAGCAGGTTTGTGACGTCATGCCGTACCGGGAACATGCGCGATACGTGACGTCAGCCGACATTCTTCGCAGATCATCATAAACCCAACCAAGAATGCGAGCGATCCTGCTCATCATTAGACCGATAAACTACAGATGGCAACTTGTTTGTTCATGTTTACGCACGAGCCACACGACGATTGTCATCTCTGCCAAGCATCCGTACGCTGCAATGCATGTTTCTGGACGATATTCAATTACCTAGAAACAAGAGCTGAAGAGCTGCTCAACTTTCTGCTTCTTGGGGTCAACAACATCCAACCGCCAAGGTTCACTTCCCGCGATAGAATCTGTTTTTTTTTTTTTTTTTCTCAACCAAACCAGACCTGGTGAGGGACCTGCTTGATAATGTTTACCGAAAAGATCGCTGTAATTCTAGGAAGATGCATTACAGGTAGAGCCTATCAAATAAGTGGCTACTGTGCTTGTAAACGGATTCCATTTTGAGCACTCGTCTCCCTCTTAGGAATACAGCAAAAATCGACTAGTCATTATCATCGTCGTCGTGCATTTTGTAATAATTAATAAATAATAAAGTCATTGTTTTTTTACGTCCCACTAACTACTCGTACGGTTTTTGGAGACGCCTAGGTGCCGGAATTTAGTCCCGCAGAAATTACTTTACGTGCCAGTAAATCTACCGACACGAGGCTGATGTATTTGAGTGCCTTCAAATACCACCGGACTGAGCCAGGATATAATCTGCCAAGCTGGGGGTCCGAAGGCCAGCGCTTTAACCGCCTGAACCACTCAGCCCGACTGTAAGAATTAACCAGACAAAGTTAAAGTCACCGATCTAGCCGAAAATCGAACCAAGGGCTCTCAGAATCAAAGGCCACTGCGCTGACCATTCAGCCAAGGAGCCGGATTTAAAAACACTCTTCAGCTTATTCCATCTATTTCTGTGGGTAGTTGGAGACACCCAGGCTCACTTTGGTTCTGGCAGGTTTAAGGCCGGTTACAGCAAAAATCGAAAGTAAAGAAAGGAAATGCTAGATTCTTACACATGCAGGCCCATTTATGAAAAGCCGTAGCGCGTTAACACTCGCGGCCACTCCGCTCGGTAATAATAATAATAATAATAATAATAATAATAATAATAATAATAATAACTGTTACGGAGTTATCCGTGGTAGTTAGAGGTGAAAGAAGGTGCGGGCGGGAATAGGTCTCAACTTACGAAATTAAAGTTAATTTAAAACTTTAACAAAGGTTATATTTTCTTTTCAAAATCAACAGATAACAACAACAGAGTAACAGGTACCAAGTAGCAGGAAAACAATTTAAGAAATTACAATTGTTGCAAGATTTGGACTTCGAGCCCCAAGATTAATTTCTGAGCTCTCAGCTCACCACCACAATAGCTACAGGGCAGAAAACCCGTAAGTACAAGGAGCACTTGCTCCTAATTACAATGTTAAGAGGGAAAGAGCAGACCCGCTCTCAATTTTACAAGCCTATCAAAGGCTACAACAAACTTCATTCTTAACTGCCCTTAAGGCACACATACAGTGAGACAGGGGTATCTTGTACCCAACCTACAGGACCTTCACATGAAGAAAACAAACTTTGGGTTAATTAAATGGCCCAAACAACCAAATTGACTGGAGGCGTAGCTTGCACTCCTACATGAAACTTCTTAAAACCTAGGTGGCACTCGGCCAGTTATACAGGGGCTAATCCCATACTAAGGGAGTGACTAGTTGGCAAGTAAGTTTAAGACTTTAAGAAGGAAGAGAAAAACGGTTATGAAAACATAGTCACCTCAAATTCAAAATGAAGGGGAGTTCGAGAGGGTGAAGCACTCTCTATCCCCGCTTTACAGATTTGTACTTCATAGATAGACAGAAAAGAATTTACATTTTAAAAGGGTAGTTTACATACTAAAGGTTTCGAACCTTCCCCGAGAGTTAAACTGCTGAGCTAGCAAGAAAAGATGATGTTAACAGGCCATTACCTTGTAGATGAACTGCTGCTTGGAGAAAGAGGCGCTTCCCGCCCCCTGCTATATATTTTCACACACTGCGAAAGATGTTACTGAAGTGGCCCCGAGACAAGAAAATCAGCAGTTTATATACCCTCGTGGAACATTCGAGATCTTTCATGAATGATAACAACCCGCCCACAAACTTTTATTGGCCGACAGCAAAAACTGATACACAAGACAATGAAGAAACACCTTATTGGTGGAAAATTAATTACAGAAATTTATGATTGGCTAATTTCAAAACTGGCGGAAGGAAAGGATTATATTGCCAACCCACAAACCACAGAACAAAATTTAGTAAAAATAAAACTTAGGAATACAATATTTCTTCAGGAAAGTTCATTCCATTGCACCATTGTTACCATAGTTTTGGGTAGCGACATCTGTTAGAGAATGTTCAAACCTCTTGATACGGAGCAATAAGAATTAACCAGACAAAGTTAATGTCACCGATCTAGCCGAAAATCAAAATAGACTCAGTTCAGAACACTTCAAGATTACGAAATTTACAGTAGTGACATCTTCCGAGAAACCGTTGAGTTAATACAGTTTGTTAAAGTTCAGGGTTTCTCCTGTAGAGAGGTTTCAACTGGCGCAATATTTGAATTCGCGGCGTGGAGGTGTACCGCCCGGTACAACAACAACAACAACAATAATAATAATAATAATAATAATAATAATAATAATAATAATAATAATAATAATATTTTTACGTCCCACTAACTACTTTTACAGGTTTCGAAGACACAAGGTCCGACATTTTATCCCGTGTTTGAACACCTTCAAACACCTCCGGACAGAGCTGGAAAATGAAGCCACCCGTTTAAGCTCACTCCGTTAACAACGAGAACAAACAAAACCAAACCCCATGGCACTACAGCCCTTGAAGGGCCTTGGCCTGCCAAGCGACCGCTGCTCAGCCCGAAGGCCTGCAGATTACGAGGTGTCGTGTGGTCAGCACGACGAATCCTCTCGGCCGTTATTCTTGGCTTCCTAGACCGGTTAACGACGAGAGGTCACATAAATATGGAGGAAAAGACTTCACCATTAACTAGAATTTTATCGGACTCAGAATGGGCACTTCGATTATCGTTCAGCTTGCGAGACCCTGAGAGGCTTCTAACCTGATAGTTGTATCTGAATTACATAATATAAACACGCCATCATTTTACAAAACGAATACAATTTACTGGCTTTGTACGAAATACATTGTTCAACCAAAATTATGTATAATAATATCTTACATCCGTATCATAGGGACTGTATGGCCTCAGGTATGAATACCAAAAATAGCCCCTGACCCAAAAATGTTACAATCTCAGAAACTAATACGGCGAGACAGTTCATATTTCAACTTCTCTCATATGCATATAATTGCCAAAATCATGGTGATAAATAATTGTACACTGTGTGTGTGTACCCCAGGTGATAAAGATATTTAAACTGTTAAGGCCAAAGAAATCTTTAATGCCTCTTCTCTTTCTTTTTAGCTGATGCCTCCGTTGACTGAAAGGTAGAACTGATTGTCTTTCTCCCACGGTCAGAGTAAAGAACGACGTATAATACGTCACTTGCCTCTTAAAATGACGACCACCACAACTCTCCAGTATCTGTAGTGTGTACTGTATTTACATTTGAGACGATAAAAATTCCATTCCCAGTTCCAATAATCTCAACCCCAGTCTTCAGACGGATCTGATGAACATCCTTGAGATGTCTAGTCAAGGTATTTCACAATCTGCTGAAGGAAAAAGAACCTACCAATATCAAGGCAAGAAGTTTCTTCACTGCGATTTAATTCGTCGTATTTCTCTCCTTATCTAATG
The DNA here is from genome assembly GCF_040414725.1 of Anabrus simplex. Classification (NCBI taxonomy): domain Eukaryota; kingdom Metazoa; phylum Arthropoda; class Insecta; order Orthoptera; family Tettigoniidae; genus Anabrus; species Anabrus simplex. Next base: position 144,163,507 of record NC_090268.1, read on the forward strand.
AAGCTACAGGCCACACTTAGCACTTCACAGCATTTCAAAGTATAGTCCCATTTAAATTACTAATTTAGATTATTAGGCTTACTAAGGGATGCTATAAGACGAACTCCGAATAACTGAAAATGGCATATAATTAAAGATGCACGATTTTCTCAAGGGCATGACGTGATTAACTGAAATTCTTACCAATTTCTTATGTCGTGTTCCTGAAGATGATGAATAAAGCGTGCAAATGACCGACGAACACCCATTATTCACTACAAATATCAAGAAGAATCTAATGTGAACAGGAAACAACTGCATTAGATTGTTGAATCTATCATAGAACTGTGCGATGGATAAGATTCAACACAAGATAGCAAATCTGAAAATCAAAGGGCCTATTTTTCAATAGCGCTCTCGAGACGAGACGGATTTAACATGATGTACTGGATGTTGAACTTTACAACGTATTTAATCAAACGCTACTTTTTCGCAATATCTGTAAGAAATGCGTATATTAAATTATTTGAAGTATACGTAACTTTATCAAAACGGGATTCCAAACCTGGAAGGTAGTAATGCACTTTGCATTCCCCCCCCCCCCCCCTCTCTCTCTCTCTCTCTCTCTTGACGTTCAATTTAGTGGGCTTCTTTTACCAACAGGACTAATATTAATGGAATTTTTTCAGGATTTATTTACAACCTGCCTCTGAAGCGTCACTCAATCCTGCAAAAATACAATAATTTACAGCCTACGGAGCAGATAGTCATTCCTCCTCTTTAAATAACGAGTTTCATAAGATTATGTCCAGCCAGTTTCGCATAAGGTCGTAACAGACAGACATATACAATGAAACTGAGGTAATGTTTAACGTATACGCGCCTACTCCCAGATAAAATAAAAATATGGGACAACAATTGACAGATAAACGTATGTAAAAGTGTCATCGCGAGTACTATCAAATGCATATGGAACTGAAGCCTGAATAAGCTCATGTGGGTGGAGGTGGTTAAATACTCATGTTTACCCGAGCCTCTCGTAAGGGGCGACTAAAAGGGGAACCCCAGGTGCTCTCAACTTGGGAGAGTGGGTTGGCGACCACACTGCTTCCACTTACTTGTGTCAGTCTCCTCCTTGGTTAACTCTTGTCCTCAGGTTCCCGAGGCCTAGTGGGTCTTTCATTTACACCTCCTTCGCCTTCTTTTACCCATACTTTTACTATTCGAAGGATCAGATACCATCTTTCTCCTTTCTGATTAGTGTCAAGGGGCGTAAACTATTATTATTAAAATGACATTTTATTACCGTACGACAAAAACGGAATCTCTTCCAATCCATGGAGATTTTCCTGGATAAACTTAGTTATTTCGTTGTCGATGTAACGCAGTTATCAACTCCCGGCTATGGAAGAGAAGACGGATATGAGGAAAGGACAAAAAGAAAAAAACAGTAAAACAGTTCCAATACCTCGAAAAATGAGGGTTTCTATACAAGAAAGGCCACGAGAGGCAGAGAGAAAGTGTTCGTAAAGTCACCTGTTATCAGTAAAATCACCTGTTATCAGCCTGACTAATCATCATCCTCTGCAGACATTCTTATTGCTATGCCATGCCTTAAGAGACTCAGGATTGCTTGGACAACAGTCTAATAATCTGTCCAGCGACGCGGTGTGTGTGTGTGTGTGTGTGTGTGTGTCGAAGAGAGAGAGAGAGACCTGAGTTGTAAATAATGTTATTAGATTCCCGTCGTACTAACCGCTTTTGCGGTTTTCAGAAAAACCGAAGTGCCAGAACTCTCTCCCGCAGGAGATTTTACGTGCCAGCGAACGTTCAGATATGAGGCTGGCATGTCTGAGCACCTTCAGATATAACCGGACTGTGCCGGGGTCGAACCCGCCAACTTGGGCTCAGAAGGCCAGTGCTTCTACAGTCTGAGCCACTCAGCCCGGCTCTTCTATTTCCGAGGTAGAATGTGCCCCGGTTGCTCGTGGAATTCGTCAACGTAATACATTTGTCAGTTGAGAGTTCAGACAACGAGAATTTCAACAACAAACAATTTATGGACCATTTTTTCTCGTCAATAAATTGAAATGATCAAATGTTAACGCTATTTCGACTATCATGCATACCCAAAAATATGTCATTGTTCTCTTTCTTTCATCATACGTATTTTCAATGTTGTTTTGACTGAGTATTTTAGCTTTTTTAATACGTCGCTTAACATTGTTGTGACCTCCCAATAGTTGGGTCTTAATAATTTCGTTCTCAGAGTGATACTTGCGAATAATGCTCAGAAAATTCTAGAGCCATTTTTTTAAATTCCGCATGCCACTCCTTTACCACTTTTGGCCTTTGATGCCCATTTAGAACTTTCTATAATAATAATAATAATAATAATAATAATAATAATAATAATAATAATAATAATAATAATACCGGCTGGTACACCTCCACGCCGCACATTTGAATTTTCCGCCTTAAAGTACTTCTCTACCGGAGAAACTCTGAACTTTAACAACTGAATTAATTCAACAGTTCCTCAGAAGATGCCACTGTGTGTATTTCGATTTGTTTTTGTTTTTTTGGTTGACCAAGAAGTGTGGACCTTCTCTGACAGATGTCTCTACCAAAATAAACTATGATCATGCACCCTGGTGCGAAGGGAAGGAACTTATGAAGAAATTTTGTATTCGAAAGTTTGTCTTTACTAAATTTTGTTCTTTCATTTTTTAGGTTGGCAATATTAATCTTTCTTTCCGCCAGTTTTGAACTCAGCCAATCCCGAATTTCTTTAATTAATTTTTGACCAATAATGTCTTTCTTCTTCGATGTTGATGTATAAGTTTTAGCTACCCAATAAAGTTGAGTGGGTGTGTCTTAATTATTCATGAAAAGTCTCGAAGCTTCCACAAGGGTTTAAGAACTGCTGATTTCCACGGCTATTGGGCCACTCGAACAATATCTAGCTCAGTGTGTGGATATGTAGCAGGGGGCGGGAAGCGCCTCTTTCTTCAGGCAGCCGTTCTTCAACAAGGTAATGGCCGTTTAACATCTTTATTACTTGCTAGCTCAGCAGTTTAACCCTCGGGGCAGGTCCGAAACCTTTAATATGTAAACAACCCATTGAAACATGTAGAATCTTTCCGGTCTTTGTAAAATCTTCATATTACTTTAACTGTAAATCGGGGATAGAGAGTGCCTTACCCTCTCGAGCTCCCCTTCATCTTGAATTTGAGGTGACTACGTTTTTGTAACCGTTCTTCTATTCCTTCTTAATGTGTTAAATTTATTCTGTATACGTGTCACCTCCATAGTATGGGAATAGCCCCTGCTTATCGGCCTAGCGCCACTTAGGTTTTAACAAGCTTCATGTAGGACTGCAAGTTCACGCCTCCATTCATCTTGGTATTTTGGGGCCATTTAATTAATTTGTTTTCCACGAAGGCCCATTAGATTGGGTACGAGACACCCCTGTTTATATCTGTAAGTTGTGCCTTGATGGTAGTGGATTCTGAAGTCTAGGTAAAGCCTTTAATAGGCTTGGAAAATTGAGAGCGGCTCAGCTCTTTCTTGGGTTTGAAAAGTGCCTCCGGGAGGCTTGAGGTTGAAAGTGGGGAGCAAAGTGCTCCAGGTAATGAGGGGTTTTCTGCCCTTTGGTAATTTGTTGTTGTGAGCTGAGGGCTCAGGAATTGTAACTTGGGGCACGAAGCCCAGAATTTGTAAAGACCTCTTAACTTGTGCTTTATTTGTAAAACTACTATCGTACCTGAATTTTCATTGTTATTTCACCTAGTGAAAAGTTGTTAAATTTTGTTGTCTGTTGAAAACATAATCTTTATTTAAATTTTTTAATTCATCTTTCGGACTTGTAGTTAGACCCATTCCAGCCCGCACCTTCTTTCACCTCTGCTGATCCATCAAAAACGGTAGTAATAATAATAATAATAATAATAATAATAATAATAATAATAATAATAATGCTATTCGTTTTTACGTCCCACTAACGGCTTTTTTACAGTTTTCGGAGACGCCGAGGTGCTGCAATTTAGTCCCGCAGGAGTTCTTTTACGTGCCAGCAAATCTACCGACATGAGGCTGACGTATTTGACCACCTTAAAATACCACCGGACTGAGCCAGGATCTAACCCGCTAAGTTGGGGTCAGAAGGCCAGCGCCTCAACCGCCTGAGACACGTTCCACATGTCTGGGGACTTGGATACCGCGCGTGTCGTCCTCGTGCACGCCTGCCACGGATATGAGCGACTTCTATACATCCAGCTAGTGGACAATGTCGTCAAGAATGGTGTCCATTATCATGTCGAATAGCTCCAAGATAGCTTCCTGTCGCTGCAAAGGAAATGCAAGCAACATGCCAATCAAGCCTCGTGACTCCTGGTTCATTTCACGGGGAAAGCATTGATGAAATGTCTGCTATGCAAATAATCGTCTTAACGAAAATCGATGCAAGTTATATTGGCTGTTGACGAAATGTGTATAGTCATAACGTACCCTGACGGCAAAAACGTTGAAGAATTGTCCAGTAGCGTGCTGCTGCTATTGACAGAATTTCCTGAAACTACAGGTTCTCGAAGACAGAATATTACGTTGTTGTTTTTTTTTTTTAAGGAAACTTGAAATGCTGGGGAGTTAAAAACATCTTAGGCTTCGGTGATCTTAATATCGGCTAGTCTGGAAGAGACAACGGATCACTCAACGGAGGCTGGACAGTTGAAGTAGCATTCAGTGCGTATCCCAGTGATCATGTAATATAAAAGACATAGAGGGAATGCTACAAAGGACTGTTTATGCAACAAGCTTAGCACAGGTCGTGCCCACCTTTTTACAATGCTGTCACTAATGACGTCAGACATGCGAAATACACCTACTGTACTGATGTAGGCGAGGAAAACTCGTTCAGAGTGGGAACTTCCATGAACAATGGAGAAATGTGAAATGAATGCAACATGTGCGTGCACGCTAGCCGACTCCGCGCGTCACTATGAATGTATTCCTTTATTCCAGAAATTAAGATGACTGTAAATAATGTTTCAAAGGGCTAAAAGTCAGCAACATACTGATTTGGTATTGGAAGTTGATTCCACCGAAGGCCAATGGGGAAGCGTACTGAGTCGTAGAATGGACAGCTTTTCTCTTTATATGTCACAATATCCGACAGAATTCCAATCGTCCTGAACAGGGGAGGTAATATTTCACCAGCTATAGTTATAAATCCAGGTTAGAACTAGAATAATAAATCACTAGCCCAAATGAATGGGCATAAGGAGCCGAATATCATGTTCACTGACGTTCGATGATCAGGATAATTACTGATGAAGTAAAATAAAATGACGTAAGGAAAGATGGATCTTATAATCCTGGAGGACAGACGATCTCCTAATTTGGAAGCAAAATACAACCAGAAAATGGCGAAGGACAAGATAGGAAATAAGAGGTCCGTGTCAAAAACACTCAAGTGAAATGGAATGGACGCATATAAGAATTCCCGCGAAACAACTACTTTCCGAAATAAACAGCAGTCTCGAGGGTTGTACACCTTTCTATCTTTACCGAGGACGTACTGTATAGAGGTCGGCTACAGAAATCTGCCCCTTAAGTCATCTCTTACAACAGATACAGTAGGGATACAGTAGGTAAATACAAACGACACGGGAAAAAAGGTATAACACTGAGGCGTATGTGTGGCGACACCTGCTAGCAGGCAGGTAGGTACGAGGTAGGTATACCCTCGGCGGCTAACACAGGGTATGGCACAATGCACTCGTAGTTTGGATGCTCCTTGCTGTGATCAACTACACATTCGTACCTGTGTGACGGTAAAGTAATACCATTGTGTACTAATGGTGAGGTAGATGTCTCTATTGATATTTTGTGGTAAATTCATTTAATGCGGTAGCGGACCGTACGTAACAAACATTAAGCAATGATCATACGCAGATATTGTGAAGATCCTGATTGTGATTGATAACAATAAGCTGTGGGTGGCCTTGTGGAAGTTGAGCATGATGTGTGTGACGGTCGAGTGCCATGTTAATTAGTGTATAACTTATCCGACGTTACTATAAAATAAATAGGTCTGTGATGTATTTTTTGCTGTTTTGTTGTGTGCTATTTCCTCATTCCCATCAAAAGCGATTATTTCCGATGTGCCGAAACAAAAAGGGCTATTTGTGTGGTACCCGATCCATTTTGTTTATATGTATACTGACGTTAATATTAACGATAGAATACATTTGGGATCACAACATAGTTCTAAACAGTTGTACCACCGAGCTCGGTAGCTGCAGTCACTTAAGTGCGGCCAGTATCCAGTATTCGGGAGATAGTGGGTTCGAATCCCACTGTCGGCAGCCCTGAAGATGGTTTTCCGTGGTTTCCCATTTTCACACCAGGCAAATGCTGGGACTGTACCTTAATTAAGGCCACGGCCGCTTCCTTCCCACTCCTAGCCCTTCTCTGTCCTATCGTCGCCATAAGACCTGTCTGTGTCGGTGCGACGTAAAACAACTTGCACAGCACAGCAACAGTTGTACCATAGGCCTACCCGATCAATGGTACTTCCCATGCGCCTTTGATTATACGTTTCTTGCGTTTTCCCACAACTTGCTTATGGTGGAAATAGGAACTTTTTAACAGATATTCTAGCCTCGCGAAAAATGAGGTCATCTGAGAGAGCTGAGAAGAGCCATGAAAAGTGCGACGCTCTAAAACCAGGATACCGTAAAACCGTTGGGTACGGAAGAGAATCGACTTATTCAAGGTTAATACAACAGTTAACTCCAGTTAACTCAATTGGGAGGATGGGCTAATGAAGAGGACTGCAAGAAGCCGCACACGACCCTATTCAATCAAGTCGACACATTAGACGATGTCGAACAGGAAATATGAAAGACAGGAATTCAAGTGAATACAAATACAGTAGATTCAAAAGCTGAACCCAGCTCAGACTACCCATAGTTCGCTAAGAACGTAAGCCTGTGACTGCGAGCTCCGGAGAGGGAGGAATTTTTGATGATGATGATGATGCTTGTTGTTTAAAGGGGCCTAACATCGAAGGTCATCGGCCCGGAGGAATTTTTGAAAAACAAGAAACTCTGAAGAAGTGAATGAACCAGCACTAGCATCTCGTATATCTTAGTTACATTCACACTGCCAATGTCGAGGATGAAACAGGTCGATTAAACTAAAAATACGTGTTCCAGGGTTTAAAGAAGTTAAGCCTGAAGCACTTAATTTTAGTTAGCCAATACGCAACGATAAGAGATGCATTACACTCCCTTGCCCTATTTATTACTCTCACGACCGATAGTATATCACAGTTAGCCCCTATATTTCAACCCCATTCGCAATATAGAAGTAATAACAAAATAAGAAAAACCCTCGAAACAAACAGTAAGGTGAAAGAAACTATATGTTCCAAGGCAGACAAGAAAAAGAAATACACAGGCGACTAAAATTAAACTTCTTAATGATGTTGGAAAATAATAGAAGTTAAACAAGACAAAAAAAGGAGTCCGAAACAAGGATGTTAAAATAATGACCGATATAACTCAGGACACCACATTATTTAATTACGAGAATTTACATTTTTAATACTGAAGTTGTATGGTTATAAGTCTGGAAGAGCAACATTTACGATTTTCGAGAGCATTGTGAAAGCTATAACAATAAAGTACAGCGGATTTATATGTCCTAAGTATACAGTTGTAAGCCTCTGCGAGGTATACATCGAATTATAAAATATAAAAATATAAAACTGTAACTGATTCGGTCCAGAAGTCTTCGCTGCATTCCATTTTCCACATTTCAAATCGTTTAAACATGCCCTCTCTCCGACGTGTGCCAGCTCCATTTAACTCAAGTGGGAGGACGGGCTAATGAAGAAGACTGCAAGAAGCCGCATACGACCCTATTCAATCATGCTGACACATATTACAGGAAAGAGTTAAGTCCTACTGCTATGACCAGACATATATAATCAGTTAGCAGCAGCATTTAACATCAAGTCGAGAGGTAAACAAATCTTAATCGGGACTCAAATTGCCTTCAAGCCAATCCTTTCGTTACGCAGACTTTATGCCTAGATTTTTTTTCAGATATTTTTGAAGGAATAATATCAACTTGTTCAACGTCCTTTTTTTTTTTTTTTTTTTTTTTTGCTAGTTGCTTTACGTCGCACTGACACAGATAGGTCTTATGGCGACTATGGGACAGGAAAGGCCTAGGAGTGGGAAGGAAATGGCCGTGGCCTTAATTAAGGTACAGCCCCAGCATTTGCCTGGTGTGAAAATGGGAAACCACGGAAAACCATTTTCAGGGCTGCCGATAGTGGGGTTCGAACCTACTATCTCCCGAATACTGGTTACTGGCCGCACTTAAACGACTGCAGCTATCGAGCTCGGTGTTCAACGTCCTAACATTGTCCCGAAGGGCGTAGTATAAAACTTACGGTGCAGAATCTATCTCGTATGACATGTGTGAGAGGTAGAAGTGTTTATTGTCACTGCTGAGGACCTACCATTTACTTTTATAGTAAATATAAAAACTGCCGACATATCACGAAATAGATAGGTGAAGGAACGCTGTTATTGGCTGAGACGCATTCAGCATGGCTTCACTCCCAGAATTCAACACACGTACATATTTCATCGCCGTGAAACAATACTTATGAATGACTTATGTGCTATTATTATTATTATTATTATTATTATTATTATTATTATTATTATTATTATTATACCAAGGGTCTGTCATGGAACAGTGCCTCCGCTTCCGGAAACTCTTCGCTAAACACCACCCTCTCTCTCTTTAGTTACCGTGGCACCACCGATATATAATTAGACCAATGATTTCTTGGTCACTAGCCAGGACGTGTGGAAACCAATGTCTCTCAGGATTTACATGAACAGGTGGTAGCACTGTCCGAGCAAGTGACGTAGCGGATAACAACAAGAGAGCACCGTCCTCCGTCCCCAGTGCAGCGCGCTCTGCTGGCGGACGACGCTGAACTTCTGCCAACGTCGTTTAACCTATTATAGACCTTACGAGGCACAAGGGTGGAGACCTTTCCTGTTTGTTTTGTTGATACACTACAGTCTACCGAAGTCGGCTACTTCCCGCGGTTGCGACTTTTCCACAGATCACGGTACGTAAAAAGCCAAGAGAACATTCCTGCCAAAGCTTGAAGGTTGTGTAGGCCTAGTTACCGATGGTACAGTGCTCTCATTTTACAAGGAAACGTATTAAATTCATCCATTTTTCTTAACATCGTGGGTTCGCGGATGAGAAAAAGTGTTGCACGTGAGAACTTGGCACGGTTTTACGGTCAGCTGCAAATCCTGACGTCAACCCTATGTGTAAGATGTATTCCGTGTTCTGTGGTGGCTGATAGTATGGTGTGTTTATAAAACTGGGAGTGCGTTACAAACACAACACACTTCCTGAGTTATAGGAATTAACCAGAAGCGGTTAAAAATCTCAGACTCGGACGGGTATCGAACCCGGGGCCCACTGAACCGAAGACCTCAATGCGGACCATTCAACTGACCTTGTAACTACTGTTTATAATTTGAATTATCTCCTGAACTATGTTAAATAGGGGTTTTGTTGTATATGGAAATAATTAATGGCGTGTGGCGCCCGGAGAAGCCTGGTGCAGGTCTTTCTAGTTGACGCCTTACAAGCAACCTGCGCGCCTGTGAAGATGGGGCCCTACTGGTGACGAATTATGATGAGGACGACACACACACACACACACACACACACACACACACACACAGAGAGAGAGAGAGAGAGAGACAGACAGACAGACAGACAGACAGACAGACAGACACCCCTTGAGCCATCGGAATTAGCCCATGAAGGTTAAAATCCCCGACCCGGACTGGAATCGAACCCGAGACCTCGTAAACCAACCATTTAGCCATGGAGCCGGACGTATATGGAGTGTGAGTTTGTTACTGATCTCAATCCTGTAAAGATGACTGCAACATACTGAAACAACTTATTCACCAGCTACATTATACTTGACTACTGTGAAATTTTCAAGGTTTTCTGCTGGAAATTTATGCCATAATACATTCGGGATATTTCTAAATCGAGAGTGTCTCCTCTCGCCTATAATACAATTTGCCGATCAATGAGGTATATCCTATTAGATTACAGGTGCTTAAGCATTTATTGGAAAACAAAAGCATACGGTGAAAATAGGCACTAACAAATGCCTATTATTCGTCACAATTTGACCCAAAACGGATTATTAACTAAAATCTGCATTTTAGAACTTTAGGAAATCCCTCAGCTTAATCTTGAGGTTACTTGATGATGATGATGCTTGTTGTTTAAAGAGGCCTAACATCTAGGTCATCGGCCTCTAATGGTCCGAAATGAGACGAAATGAAATGACAAATTAAAAGCCCAAACACATCCCCTGACCACAAATCAAAACGTGAGGACGAAGAATGAATGGATGGACGGATATGAATTTAAAACGATCAGTGGAACCGACCCACAGTGCCTCACATGCACAGGGGCTGGCGTAGAACAATAGTATAACTGACCAAGGATCTGCTTCTATAGCACAATACATAATTGATGATACTTGTAGTCGAAAGGGGTCCAAAATCCAAATCAGCGGCCCCTCATAATGGTACTTATCGTTAGGAAAGTAGAACCATGGTATTTGTCATGTTGTGGTACTAATCAAGAGTAGCGGAGACTCACGGTATTCCACACATTATGGTACTACTCACAGGTAATGAAATTCACACATGTATTACAGACGTACGCTGTTTCGCATATTGCGGCGCCATTTACAGGCAAGGGTACTAACCACAGGAACTCGTACTTCCCCATAAAGTGCGTACTAATCATAGGCAAGCCAGAACCATGGGTTCCCTCATCCCATGGTGTCGCTCATATAGTGCTACTAATCACAGGTACTGTAAAAGCCGCCCCGCTCTCGTTTGCTACTATTCACAAACCTATTTGGTACCCAACATAGTGGTACTACGCGCAAGTAAAAGCAACCCATGGTGTGGCCCGCGTGGTGGTACTAATCACAAGTAGTTTCATGGTTCTAATTTTGATCATCCTTTTGTCGCCCCTTTTAGTCGCCTCTTGCGACAGGCGGCGGATAACGTGGGTGAATTCTTCGCCTGTGTCCCCCACTCACAGGGGGTACATGAGGTTACTTGAACTCCCCCGCATACCGAACGAAAGAAGAATCATTTTAAGTTCAGCGGCTGTTAAATGAGCCGGCCCCGCGGTGTAGGGGTAGCGTGCCTGCCTCTTACCCAGAGACCCCGGGTTCGATTCCCGGCCAGATCAGGAATTTTTACCTGCATCTAAAGGCTGGTTCGAGGTCCACTCAGCCTACGTGACGATGAGATGGCGGCCCCGGTTTAGAAAGCCAAGAATAACGGCTGAGAGGATCCGTCGTACTGACCACACGACACCTCGTAATCTGCAGGCATTCGGGCTGAGCAGCGGTCACTTGGTAGGCCATTGCCTTTCGGGGCTGTTGTGCCATGGAGGGGGGGGGGGGGGCTGTTAAATGATTCACTCGAGTTATCAGCCAAGAAGAATAATGCTTGGTAGTTGAAATGAAACGGCTCGCCAGGTACAGGTCTTTTGATCTGACACCCGTAGGCGACCTGCGCGTCGTGATGAAGATGAAATGATGATGGAGACAACACATACACCCAGCCCTCGTGCCAGCGAAATTAACCAACGATGGTTTAAATTCCAGACCCTTCCGGGAATCGAACCCGGGATCCCAGTGGACAAAGGCCAGCATGCTAACCATTTAGCCATGGAGCCGGACACTTGATAGTTAATCTCACTGTACCTTTTCTTCCTTCCTTCCTTCCTTCCTTCCTTCCTTCCTTCCTTTCCGACTCGTTGGCTGAATGGTCAGCGTACTGGCCTGCGGTTCAGAGGGTCCCGGGTTCGATTCCCGGCCGGGTCGGGAATTTTAACCTTCATTGATTACTTCCAATGGCCCGGGGGGCTGGGTGTTTGTGATGTCCCCAACATCCCTGCAACTCACACACCACACGTAACACTATCCTCCACCACAATAACACGCAATTACCTACACATGGCAGATGCCGCCCACCCTCATCGGAGGGTCTGCCTTACAAGGGCTGCACTCGGCTAGAAATAGCCACACGAAATTATTATTATCCTTCCTTCCTTCCTTCCTTCCTTCCTTCCTTCCTTCCTTCCTTCCTTCCTTCCTTCCTTCCTTCCTTATTTTCCGTCAACAAAGAACATTAAGATCTCTTAGGTTCATCCTCGGGCATCCTAAAAGTAGTTTCCGTAAATGTATGAAATAAAAAAATAAAAAAAATCTCCAAGCTTGGCCTTACCTCGTACCAGTCATGCATTTGACTTATTTTCTACACGGAACGTCATTTACTTACAAAGTGAGCGTGAAGACTGTCTAATACCCTCCGCAGGTGTAATGTTTATATCATTATTTGATGCCAGGAGAGAGAAGGAAACGATCGTCTTCTATGCAAGGTGTTTCAGGAAAGGCGTGTAAAAATTACTCTAAATAGGGGATGCTCTACAGAGCATTTTGAGATAAACCTACGGTCTGACAACCCAGTTTAAGGACACATAGGCTTACACATGTCTACCACTATTACTGTTTGCCGGATTATTATATTTCGTGTCAGAGCGTTGTACGTGGTGTCAGAGTTTCGTGTAAATCCAATATAGACACTACAGCGTCGAAGATCATCCGACCTTACAGCAGGCAGCAAGAATATTTTTTTTTTAAATGACAACTCATGATGATGATGATGCTTGTTGTTTAGAGGGGCCTAACATCTAGGTAATCGGCCCCTAATGGTACGAAATGAGACGAAATGCAATGACAATTTAAAAGTACAAAAGTCATCCACTGACCAGAATTCAAAACGTGATGATGAAGAATGAATGAATGAATGAATGAATGAATGAATATTAAAACAATCAGTGGATCCGACCCGCAATGACTCACCTAACCAGGGCGGGCCAAGGGACTGTTGCCAAAGCACATTCCTGAATCGATGATGCTTGCTGTCTAAAGGAGTTCAATATCCATGTCAACGATTCCTCATCATGGCACTTATCTCTAGTAAAGTAGAACCATGGTATTTCTCACGTTGCGGTACTAATCAAAGGTAGCGTAAACTCACGGTGTTCCAAACATTATGCTACTACTGCACGTCGTACAGGTAACGCAGACCTCTGGTGTTTCCCACATAATGGCGAATCTCACAGGCAACGCAAACCCATAATGTTCCTCACCTAGGTGTAATCACGGACGCCGGTATTCCCGTGGTGTTCCACATATGGTGGGTACTAATCATAGACAGCGAAGACCTACGATGCCGCTCATATTGTGTTATTAACCACAGGCAACGCCCAGGCCCGTGGTGTTTCTCACTTAATGGTACTAATCACGGGCAACGTGAGACCGTGGTGTTCCGCATTTAGTGGTACTAATCACGGGTACTGGAAACCCACAGTGAACCCCGCTCTGCTGCTACGAATCACAAAACTATTGAGTACCTAACAGAGTGGTACTACTCGCAAGTAAAGGCAACCCATGGTGTTCCCTGCATGATGGTACTAATCACAAGCAGTTTCATGGTTCTGATGCAATCATCCCTTGGTCGCCCCTTTTAGTCTCCTCTTACGACAGGCAGGGCATACCGTGGGTGTATTCTTCGTCTGCGTCCTCCACCGACAGGGGGTAGACAAAGAGAAAAAGGAAGAAAAAAGTAGGGATCCGTCACTTCGAAAAATGAAGTAACGGACGAAGAAGGCAAGGTCCACGAAGGGCGTGAAAATGACTCCCTAGGCCTCGAATGCTCTAATACCTTCGGGGTCGGAAAAGAACAAGAGTTGACCAAGGGAGGTCGGACAGGATAGATCAAAGTGAGGAGCCTGACACAAGTAAGTGGAAGCAATGCCAGGACTCAGCTAAGGGTTCCGAGGTCACCAACCCACGCTCCCAAGTTGAGAGCCCCTGGAGCCTCTTTTAGTTGTCTCTTACGACAAGCAGAAGATACCGTGGGTGTATTCTTCGTCGCGTCCCCCACCCACAGAGGGTAAAAATGACAATTGACTATGTGTTGTAGGTTCTGTACAGGTGCGGAAAACTGTACCTTTATCATCCCTTCAGCAGGGATGCATTCTAGCGGAAGCGAGTCGAAGAGGCGGCGAACATGTTAACAAAAATATTCAGCCAGTGTAATGTTATTGTTACCATTGTCAGTCATTTCGATGTTGAAAACATACCTCCATTATATTTTCTCAAACGGTGAAAACGCATAAAACAAAAGACTAGGAATTACATTTTACACAACCTTTACTACGTTTACCCCAGCGCATGGCAATGTGTAAGTCCCTCACAGCAACTTTTCTATATTAAAACAAAACTTAACCTTATAAATACGTTGTTTGTTGTGAGTATCCACAGGGTTTGAAAATGGAAACCTACAACCTGTTTTCCAGTCAATGACCGGGTCAGGGATGGGATGAATGAAGCACCCCACTTGCGGCGAGGATAGGAATTGTGCCGACTGCCGAGGCCTATCGTACTCCTCTGGGGCAATGATTAATGTCTGACCGATGAAATGAAATGATAGTAGGGAGCGTTGCTGGAATGAAAGATGACAGGGAAAACCGGAGTACCCGAGTAAAACCTGTCCCGCCTCCGCTTTGTCCAGCACGAATCTCACTTGGAGTGACCGGGATTTGAACCACGGTATCCAGCCGTGAGAGGCCGGCGCGCTGCCGCCTGAGCCACGGAGGCTCCGAGAAGTGAGTTATATTTTGATAATAATTAAGTCTGATAAAATATTAAATGCGAGGAGCATACAATACTATGCGTCCTTTCTTTTTCATTTTTTTATGCCTTGACCGGCGAGACGTGGAAGTAATGCAATTCTTTGTGCTGCCAAACCCAGTTTGGGATGGTGTGAAAATGTTGCTGACGGGGTTAGTTGGTGTGTGCATTGCAGTGGGCTTGGCAGACTGATATGTAATGGCAACTTCTGGTTCAATGAGGAAAGCGACGGGAAAGTATATCATTCCTCATTTCACTTGTCTACCTCTTCAGTGATGTCTAGGCTATCTATGACAGCTGACGCCGGAGCTGTCGAGGTTCCAGCCATCCTCCAGTCTGAGTACTCAAACACACACATATAATATATTCTCTTTGGAGCGACTTTACAGTTTTTCGATACTTCCCATAATGAAGGAGAAATCTGACATTTTCCGTGTTGGCTCGCTACAAAACTACACTAATCAGAATAATATAATCCGGCTAATCCTGAACTAATCCTAAGTTTCGGGAAATTCTGTTGAATCTTCTTCGTGATATCGTAACGAACACATAAAATGGAAACGATTCTACTTTCAACTTCTGTATATCTAATCTGAGATAAACGTACAGGCAAAATAATTGAAGCGCACATATTTCTTACAAAAAAACAGATTGTGAACATAAAATGGAATTAGGTATCGTGATAGTATGACGCATGATGAAGACAGCATGGCATGCACATACTCTATCGCCCGAATGTTTGCTCAGAACGGAGAACTAAATCCGAGAACTCCTCAGACCGACGCTTTGTTTTTTTTTTTGTTAGTAGCTTTACGTTGCACCGACACAGATAGGTCTTATGGCGATGATGGGATAGGAAAGGCCTAGGAGTTGGAAGGAAGCGGCCGTGGCCTTAATTAAGGTACAGCCCCAGCATTTGCCTGGTGTGAAAATGGGAAACCCCGGAAAACCATCTTCAGGGCTGCTGACAGTGGAATTCGAACCCAGTATCTCCCGGATGCAAGCTCACAGCCGAGCGTCCCTAACCGCACGGCCAACTCCGACGCTTTGTATTGGGAAATTCGTTATTAGTAATGGGTGAGAAAATACTTACCAAATGTTCATAAAACAACGTGGGATTTTTTCTTTCCAAAGATCCGTCCCTGTTTGTATATTTATCATTATCATTACATCGAAGGTGTGATGGGAGTTCTTGCCCAACGTCTGGCCTGATGCTGGTGGGCGTCCCCTTGCTGGACACTGGGTGGAGCGGGGAGTGCAGCGGATACCGGCCGCCGTGAGAGAGGCGGGCGCTCTTCGTATTTATAGACCTGAACTGCGCCGCCTCCAATCTGGCTAGCACTCAACGCCAACTATCTGTTGCCCGTCTCGGAATTCTGTTCATTCTTCCGAGTCTTCAGAGTGATGTTGAATACCACTCGTCGGTATATGAACCAATTATGCTGAAGAGTTCACGTCACGCCCTTGTTCCATCCTAGACAGCTATGGGATACTTTTCAATCTGTTTTACATCGCACCGACCCAGATATAGGTCTTATGGCGACGATGGGAGAGGAAAGGGCTAGAAGTGGGAAGGAAGCGACTGAAGCCTTAATCGAGGTACAGCCCCAGCATTTGCCTGGTGCGAAAATGGGAAACGGAAAACTTTCAGGGCTGCCGACAGTTGAGTTCGAACCCACTATCTCCCGAATGCAAACTGATAGCTACGTGACCCAAACCGCACAGCTATATTTTCCTTCATCTCTTACTGACTTCGTAGTACTCCCTGCCGCTGCCATCACAGATGCACTGCAAACAAACCTTATATTGACTCTGTTTAGCAATTTTGCAGATTTTACAAAAATGCCTAAAAATAGCCCAGTTCAAGTATGAACGACGATCAAGTTGTATTCTTACTGACTACAGATGTGTATTGATGCCTACAGTGGCGTCGTTCGTACTGACAGTTTAGGAACATGCTGCTGTTATGTTAGTGCAAGCAGAACATCCGACATGGTGAGCAGTCTGCAATACGGCAGCTGAAGCCTAAACGTTGTAGTAATTCTCTTCTTTGAATCCTGATTTTTTTCTTTGGAAGTATGTAATAATCAACTTTATTAACACGATATTTATTCAAAAAAGTAGGTTTACAAATCCACAGTAAAGAGAAACACGAATGACACATTCTCCTGTGACGAAATAGGCCTAATCGATTTTACAGCGTTTATTGTGTAATTTACAGTAATTTCAGCAAGCAAAGTAAAATTCCACTATGGATATGAAAAGTCGTCAGAAAGGTATATTTCGCAAATTCAAATAATCAAGCACATGCTTCAGGGAAGTATAGGGATTTAAGTGCCAGAATTAAGAATGTGTAAAAAAAAACTATGTGCATTTCTGGTGGTAACATTAATAGCGTCGATTCTCAGACATTCTGGACTGAAGATTAAAACTGTATTTTATTGAGCGAATTATTTGGATCACGTAACTGTCAGCTTGCATTCGGTAGATGGTGAGTTCGAATCCTACTGTT
Source organism: Anabrus simplex (assembly GCF_040414725.1). Classification (NCBI taxonomy): domain Eukaryota; kingdom Metazoa; phylum Arthropoda; class Insecta; order Orthoptera; family Tettigoniidae; genus Anabrus; species Anabrus simplex. The sequence goes on from NC_090268.1 coordinate 144,180,861, forward strand.
GGCAGCCCTGAAGATGGTTTTCCGTGGTTTCCCATTTCCACACCAGGCAAATGCAGCTCAAGACCACGGACGCTTCCTTCCCACTTATAACCCTTTCCTATCCCATCGTTGCCTTCCAACGTAGCTGCATCGGTGCGACGTAAAGAAAAGAACACTTGTATGTTCTCCATAGAGCCTTTAATGTAAAGCTTCAGTTTCTTTGAGTAGATTCGTTTTCCTATCTTCCAGAAACAATTTAAGAAAGCTTGATTGTTATTTTCTTTCAATAGCAAGTCAATGTTATTTTGTTCCGTTGCCGCGGGGCTCCGAAAAGGCGTGGCGACCCAGAGGCTGCTTATTTGGTGAAATGGCACTCGTCACGTCCTGATGAAGAGTAAAGCCCCATTACTTCCCTCATTTCACAGTCTCTAGATCTACCTGTCAGTTACTTTCCTCAACGAATGACCTGCTAATCTTTACCTCCACCTTCTGATAATAAAAGTTTTTTTTTGTAATTACTAAAGCAGCTGTTTCTTTCGTAGCGAAAGACTGGTTGCGTAAAATTCCAAACGTAGAATTATCGATGGACTATCTCTATCATGCTTAAATTTTAGTGCTACCTGGCTAATTGTACCGATCCGCTCGACGCAGCAATTAACACGCTAGAATATACGAGTTGCTTTTCGAAGTGAAACGAGATCTTTTCATAGCGAGGAAAAAACAGCTGTTTATACTATACCCTCATGAGTCACGGGAGTGTCGTGACCACAAGCAGTACCGCTGTCGCCTTATCGAGACCACTCCTCGCCCCTCCACAGCTTCCTGCTTGCTGGAGCACCAACAAGCAGCGACCACAGCGCCCCTTATCAGAGTCTAGTGACCGCTCCTACCTTCCGGCAGCCCCTTTACGGGAAACGAACACAACGGATTACGCCGGAACGTATTTAAACTACGAACGTTCTATCCGCTACTACATTTCTATCCATAGCTGTTCATGAACGGGTGGTCATAAATAAAAATAGAGACGATAGTGAGAGCAGAAGTTGCTTCGATCGTGGACGAAGAGTGCAATTAGAGGAAAACAGGAAATGTCGATAGTGGGGTTATAATGACGTGTACAAGAAAATATTAGGAGAGTAGTTTGCCGATGCTTTCCTCACTGGACGAGAAAATGTTCTTGCAGCACGACAGTCCAATTGTGTAATGTCTTTCACAACATCTAGATATACTAGTCGTGCTCAGCAGGTTCCAGAGTATAACAGTCATTAGTGAGAGGGACTTCAGTAGAAAGTACTTTTTCGTTCTCGCCAGCGCCCAGGCAGAGACAGATGCTTAAATACTGCATCCATCAAGAAATAGCAAAAGGTGGAATTACTGTGCGCAGGGCCGTTTTAAGTTAGCGGCGAATCAGGTGATCGCTATGGACTCCATCCATTAGGGAATCACCACTCTTTTCTCTTAAAAAAAAATAGAGAAACCTAACAAATTTTCAGTGCCCAACATCAGCCGGATAAAATATTACATAATATAACTTACAGGAACAACGCTGAAAAGCTTAAAATTTAGTTTTACGAATCACCGTTCTCAAATTCCAGTCAAACAAAAGCTTTTATTAAACTTTGTTCTATTTCGGTGCTATGCTACGAGTTGCTCAGTTAAGCACTGAACGTGTTCTCGTATATCCTACGTCGACAACCACGAGTTTCTGGCCAACACTTTGTGGATAATACTTATGTGAAAAAGTTTCGTGTGTCGAAGCCGATATAAGGCAAATCGAAACTCTTAGGAAGTCACTTCAAAATTCCCATTTTGAGGACTGCAAAATACTATAAATGAATAGGAACTTTTCAAAATCTCCAACAGCTTCTACAGATGTAATGGCGAACAATGAATTGATCTTCTCATTTGGTCTGACTGTTAATTACAAACCGTAAGCCGAAATACGAAATATTTATGACCTAATACATTATTTCCCCACATTAAAATGTAGAAAAGTCACTTTTATCATGTGAGTTTTGCCATGGTTGGGAAGGAGTGAATTGTGTATCAACTTCACCTTCAATATAGGCGAATCCATTCATTTATTTAGCCGGCCCCGTGGTATAGGGGTAGCGTAATGCCTCTTACCGGGAGGCCCCGGGTTCGATTCCCGGCCAGGTCAGGGATTTTTACCTGGATCTGAGGGCTGGTACGAGGTCCACTCAGCCTACGTGATTAGAATTGAGGAGCTATCTGACGGCGAGATAGCGTCCCCGGTCCAGAAAGCCAAGAATAACGGCCGAGAGGATTCGTCGTGCTGACCACACGTCGCCTCGTAATCTGCAGGCCTTCGGGCTGAGCAGCGGTCGCTTGGTAGGCCCAGGTCCTTCAGGGCTGTAGTGCCATGGGGTTATTATTATTGAATATCGTCATCAATAACAAAACATCACGAAACGTGATAGGGTACCTCATACTTCTCTTTCTGTCGGGGCCCCTGTGCGAAACCTACCGAGTAGCTTTCTTGCGATTTTAGCGGTGTACAGGTAAACTGAGCTGCCGTAATGGCGAGACTCTGAAAACGACATCAATACGGGATTCTCAAATGGTTATTCGTCGCTTTCCAATTCAAGGTCACGAAAACGTTAATGACATTGTCCTGAAGGTCATGGCTGTTTCCTTCTCTAAGCCTCAAAACTCAGATTTGACAACACAAATTAGTATAACAACTTACTCCACAGTGCTGATGAGCGCAGTAAGACGGCCTATACGGCGTTCAGGTTACTGTGACCTACGCTCCAACGACGACACAAGAGACGCGTAAACAAAAACACTATCGACACAAAACATTTTGGGGCATTACTCACCAGCCTTGCGAATGGCTGAGAAGCAATATATTAACTAAAGAAATAAGCGTCACTATTATCGGCATGTTTAACTCTACGTTAGGCGCGTGGATTACATGCGTCATCCAGTCTTTCTCTAGTAAATGATGTTAAAGCTGAGTGCAAATATGCATGCCCGGCTTTGTGACCTCTTGGTCATTGTCATACGCTGTTTTATTTACCTGGATGACCATTGTCATCCACACGCAAAACTCAGACTTGGTAAGTTAATGATTTATTACATTTATTTTCATTCCTCCCCTGAAGGGGGAGGCGGGCGTCCTAGGCGGTGACGCCGTCTCTCAGGCCAGGAGATTTGTTACGGTGAAGAAGATTCTCGGAGAAAGTGAGGGGATTGGCAGCCGTGACCTACAATAGGAACTGTCCCGGCCTTAGTGCAGAACGATGGAAAACTACGAAAGACCATTCACAGGACAGGTGACGGTGGAGACCAGCCCCTCTGTCTCCCGGATACATGGGAGTAGAGCCACGGTAGAACCGCGGCTACCCATCCTCTGCTCGGCTGGAGTGCAGAGCTGTCGCCACTTGTAGGCCGAAGCCTATTCTGCAACCAAGTGATTTATTATAAAATACTTTTTAGCTTTGGTTTTTTTTTACAAGTTGCTTTACGTTGTACCGACACAGGTAGCTCTTACGGCGACGATGGGACAGGAAAAGGGCTAGAAGTGGGAAGGAAGCGGCCGTGGCCTCCTGGTACAGCCCCAACATTTGCCTGATGTGAAAATGGGAAACCACGGTAAACCATCTTCAGGGCTGCCGACAATAGGGTTCGAACCCACTATCACCCGAATACTGGATACTGGCCGCACTTAAGCGACTGCAGCTATCGAGCTCGGTTTTTAGCTTTGTGACACTTTTCTAACGGCAGTTCGTTGTATTCTTACATAGGTTGAATCAGTCATGTTTTCAGATCATTCTTAAATGTGTAGGAATTTACACAGAAAACGAATACTAATAATCTAACGGGAAAGCGACAAACAGAACACATTAGTAATATCCATTGACAAAATATTACCCAAGCTCTGAAACCAGATCGTGAAGCTTTTGATGTAATTGCAGAAAGAAGGTGTGGATGAAATTTACTGTTGTGAAATACTCGCATAAAAAATGACCGGCTGATGTTGGTGTGCTGCACAAGTGCATGTGTACTAATAAGACGGACATTCTGGACATCTAAATTAATCTCTTCATTGTGACCAGACGTTACAGGATTATCTCTTAAAAGGCGATTTCCTTCCAAGTGCACTAGTTCAATACACATGCCAAAGTGATGTATGTTAGAAGCGTACTGAATATCACCACCAGTATTTTGTATTGCGTAGCTTTTCTTAACTTGTTATTGATAACTTTTCAGTCTTTAATATCGTACTCTTCCTTAAAATATTTTTTTTTTTCCAATAATTTGAAACTTCTACAATAAATAAGTTACTCATAAAACAGGATTTCCATTACCTAAATCATTACACTATTCCCACAATTTAATTATTAAACACTGGATGTTAAGTGCCATCCATGGGTCTAAACTCGTCACTAGATAACAAGCGCTAACGTACGGTTAAAAAGTTTCCTGGAAATTTCCGGCACACTGGTGCCCAATAAATAATAATAATAATAATAATAATAATAATAATAATAATAATAATAATAATAATAATAATAATAATAATAATAGAAGCAAAGGGAGACCCAGACGACGACGATTATATTCAGTTTTTATTTAATGTAGCTTTTCCGGAAGCACAATGAAGGACAATTATGTTATCAAAATGGCTTCCCTAAGAACAAAACGATTTACTCAGCGTTGAAACCTGTATTTTTTGACTAAAAATGTTTCTATCAAAACTAGAATAAGGACAATTCCTCTTCGTCAATGAGAGCACATTAGACGTTTCAAACGCCATGTTTGAGTATTTCACAATGAAAGCCGGAAGGAGTGCTCAAAAGGCAGAGACAAACTTGGCTGCGTTGATCCCGGCTCAGTCCGAAGGTTTTTAAAGATGATGTTCAGAAGTGCCAGCCTCATGTTGGTAACTTTCCGGTCCCTAAAAAACCTCCTTTGGGACACTTCGGAGTCTCCGAAAAATCATAAAAGTAGTTAGTGATACGTAAAATCAATAACGTTAAACATAACATCAAAGTGAATAACAACCTTTTTTTTTTAATCGAAAAGAATTTGAGTATAGGCCAGTGTGATTTCTGTGTGTATATATCTATTTCACTACACTGACCAGGGACTGGATATTTTCTGGACAACTATATCATGCTGGCAACTGTTCATCAATCTTCGCTCACAGAGAACGGCAGTACTCCATGGCTCGAGCGGTCGGAGCTTTCAGCACCGCGCTTGCAAACCAACCCACAACACAAGATCAACAAAAATGCTGCTTACTAATGGAGGCAGGTAATTGATTTTTCCTGTAACTGCATTTCCCACCCCGATGTTATCTTAATTGTGAACTCCGCCACCGCTCTAGTTTGTCGGATTACGCTAGCGTATCGGCTCCCTGTACTCTGCTTGTCATCCAATGCATTCCACTGCACTGTGATACATGTTTTTCTCCATACCGAATTCGTCAGCAATGCCATTCACTTACCTGTTATGTCAGTAGTATGAAGCATTACTAAACAGCCTATGCAAATATAAAGGCGGATCAAATGAATACGGAACAGAGGCCACATAATGAAATCCGCAAGGTTTTACCACTAAAGTAATCTCTCAAGTTACATAAGCACTTGTCCCACTGTTCCACCAAGCGGTGAATACCCTGCTCGTAAAGGCATTGGAGGGTCGGTGCTTCTACTCGGACAATAAAGTCTTGGACAATGTCTGCAACATGTTCCCATCTCAGCCAAAGGAGTTCTACGAGCAGAGTATTCACCTCTTGGTGCAACAGTGGGACAAGTGCGTGTGCAACTTTGGAGATTACTTTTGAAGTAAGTCTTCTGATTTCATTCAGTTGCCCCTGTTTCGTTTTATTTGAACCGACCTTATACAATGGCGTTATCTATCAACGTCTATGTCTTTAAACAGGCAGGCGAGGCTTTGAGAGCGCAAATTGTAAAATGGGCCTCTTTATAAATTGCACCTAAAAGTATAATAAATTCTTCTAAGGAATATGAAATAGACCTACTGCACACAGTAAAAAATAATCGCTTTGAATGGTTTTATTTCGGTATAGATTCTGGCATAGCCACTGTGGGCCCTTCGCCTCAAAAATAGCCATCGTCAGGCCGATAAACTGCCTCCGGAAGAGGGGGAAGATACGTGGATAGTGTAACACCATCGTCAAACAGATTCATGATACTTACGAAGACGAGTCAATCCTATATCATTACATCTCCCTATCTAAATATCAACAAGATGGATAATGAATCAAATAATTAAACAAGACACACCCCATCTTTCTCTAAACTCAATCTTTGAATCCCTTGTCATTAAAATAATTTTACACATTTCTGTATCAGCGTAACATCGACTGCTTCTTGGCTGATAGGTCAGCGTACTACCCATCGGTTCAGAGAGCCACGGGTTCGATTCCCGGTCGGGTCGAGGATTTGTACGGTTAATTTCTCTAGTTTGGTAACTGGGTGTTTGTGTTCGTCTCAATACAATTTTCTTCTTCCACATACAATACACCCCACTGCCAACCACCACACAGATTCGTAATAGTTAATATTCATCGCTTAAAACACGGTTGGCGCCGAGGAGGGCATCTGTTCGTAAAACTGGGTCAAATCCATACGAAGTGCCCAACCCAACAAATTGAGAAAAGACCAGGAAGAAGCATCAGTGTATTAATAATAATAATAATAATAATAATAATAATAATAATAATAATAATAATAATAATAATAATAATAATTGTGATTTTACGTCCCACTAACTACATTTGACGGTTTTCGGAGACGCCGAAGTGCCGGAATGTTGTCCCGCAGGAGTTCTTTCACGTGTCATGAAATCTACCGGCACGAGGCTGACGTATTTGAGCCCCCGAACTGATTCAGGATCGAATCTGCCAAGCTGGGGTCAGAAAGCCAGCACCTCAACAGTTTGAACCACTCAGCCCAGCAGCATAACATTAATTTACGGTTGAGGGCTTCTAATGCGAAAAAACAGATAGCTAAAAAACTTATCGATATTCTGTACATCTACTGTTTCGTAAACACATCGAACCATAAATTTACAGACATGTTTGATATAAGAGTGTCGGAAGAATATTAAGGTAAGTTGAAGCTCCATATTGATACAGTGTACAATCAAATGAATACATTTCAAATGTTTACGCATAAATTAAACAAATATTGAGTTCAACTTAACTCGACACGGTGTTACTACTTCTATAATGCAACAGATGACACAAGCACCAAGTTTACGATACGAGAGGTATAGTGACGGAAGGGGACGTTATAGCCTTATGGTGTAGGCTACAAAACTCGAGCACAATTGCGAATCGTTTAATATGAGATAAAACGAATGCTTTCCAAAGGAACCGTCATCATCTTGCATGATCATGCCCGTCCTCATCAATCCTGCGCTGATCATTCAGGAATAATGTTATTTTTAAGTTCCAATGATAAATAAAATGATGGCTCTCAGAGACGCCGAGGAGCTGGACATTTTGTCGTGCAGAGTTCTTTTACGAGCCGGTAAATCTACAGACAAGATAATAGCGTACTGCAGCCACCTCGGCCTCAAAAAAACCCCTGCTCTACGATCTTTCTCACAAACTCTTGGAACGATTTAATGTATACGTCCTAAAACAAGTGATCGGTTGACAATTTCTCAATCGCCAAATAGACCGAAAGGAAGGAGCGCATGATCTCAGAGATTTCTAGGCCAGTTAATACACGGAGATTTATCAACATCATGCCTACAAAGGGATGCACTTCAATGCTCTTAGGGTCAGTTTAAATTAATACAATCGCTACAAACTGTCCTAAACGCTGCATACCACTTTCCTAACATATATATATATACATATTCCAATTTGCTTTACACCGCACCGACATAGGTCTTCTATCGACGATGGGATAGGAAAGGGCTAGGAGTGGGAAGAAGTGGTCGTGTCCTTAATTAAGGTACAGCCCCAGCATTTTCCTGGCGTGAAAATGGGAAAACACGGGAAAACATCTTCAGGGCTGCCTAACCGCACGGCTAACTCGCTCGGTCTAAGTTTGTACGGAAAAAATGTATATTTAAGAGTAAGACAAGAAATATTTTATTACAAAACATCATAGTATGGGACAAGGTATACAAAGTTTGACGCTATTTCTTCGGTACACAAGTCTGCTCTCAGTTTTTGTGTCACAAAGTGCATATCTTCAAGTAACTATGCAGGCTTTCATAAAAGGAAACATGTAGTACCACGTGCGAGAAGACTCCCAATCGGACGAAGATGAGGATAAAATGGCAAAACGACTCCAGGACAACAAATCACCAGTTCTCTCAAGACGGGCCAAGTATCTGAACAGCCTATACACAGGATTTACTTTCAAGATAAACTATCGTTTAATATCGTAGCACGTATCCAATGACCATACAGTTCAGTGAAGTTACAAGTTACTCTCATCATAAATGTGAAACGCCGAGAAGACGTGCGGAGCACAACTCATGCAGCATAAGAATAATGCACACATGAGCCTTGCCGAGTGTTCAATAATGGAAGCTTACCGAGCAACACGCACGTCTTCTGCAGTACTCCAGAGGCGGTCCCCTGCACTGAACGCACCTGTCCACACCAAGCCGATTCAGGAAAAAAAAAGCCAGCGAGTGGGCAGGCTGCATGAACAGCACATAAAGTTCCGGGGACCCACCCCCAAACCGACTCCAAAAGCGACGGCACGTCACAATACGCAAAATCGATTGAAGGAACAGAGATTAGGCCCACAGAACAAAAAGTACCAGTATAACTGAACTTGTAGTTATACCTTACTTGGACGTACCTTCATGAATATACTGTACTTGAAAAATGAAGTACCACATCCATGGCTTAGTCACACAGCTACCACCGGACTGAGCCAGGATCAAACCGGCCAAGTTGAACTGGCCTTCTGATCCCAACTTGGCAGGTTATATTCTGGCTCAGTCCGGTGGTATCTGAAGGTGCTGAAATACGTCAGCCCCGTGTCGGTAGATTTCCTGGAACGTAAAAGAACTCCTGCGGGACTAAATTTCGGCACTTCAGCGTCTCCGAAAATCGTAAAAGTAGTTAGTGAGACGTAAAAGCCAATAACATTATTATTATTATTATTATTATTATTATTATTATTATTATTATTATTATTCACATAGCTAAAAACTAATCGGTTTTTTCTCATGGCTACTATGGCGAGCTTTTTTCTTGTAGACACTAATCTCTTCGGGTCAGCTGCCTTAGCGTGAAACTTATTTATTTATTTATTTATTTATATTTATTCTAAGTATTGTCCCAATGAGCTATTAGCTCGAGGGAGGGACTGCCCTTTACAGTCGTGGCTTTACAATTAACGGTAAAAATGTTTTATGTTCATATACGTTGATCACAGACATACAGGATATGACGAGATCATAAAGAGAAAATGGGCTATAAAGCTTTATGTTTAATACATTTAAAGTGACGGCAAATTCAGAACTGTTTATTTCCTGTACTATGTCAGAATAATCCTCATATGCAATGTTTGTAGAATGCTTGTTGTCGGATCTTTGCAACTCTTTCCATTCCGTTTGACGATCGGGAACACTCTGGACTTACCAAGGAAAAACACGGACTATCACTGCTCTTCGGCCTCGTGTACGTTCGGCCCGATTAATTGATGGTAGTGTCTCTAGTGCTGAATGGTATGTTGTAGATCTGTACAAAATCTTATGGAAACCAAATTTGCTTCCCCCCATTTCCTCCTCCCTGCAATTTCGCTAACTTGGCCACAAAAATGAGCGAACATTTACTAAAGTTTACAACTAAAAACCCGTTCTCCCAAAGTATTATTAAATATTTCATTTTCAATTTAATTACCTAATTTTATGAAATTCTATTCGATCGTTTTTCTGCCATATTATAACAGAACCAAACACCTTATCCAAAGCCTTAGTCAGTGCCCCTATCTAGACCAAGGGCCAATATTATCAGACATCCTGACCAATTCTTTTACGCTCCTCCTCTAGGCATCACCATCGTGACACAGCAGACATAAATAAATCTTGAAGATATTTCGTAGTTTTAGACAGATAATATAATTGTCATTTCATGCTTGTAACTCTGTAAGAACAATATAAAACTACTGAACAGCAGCTTAAATATTCATCTACATTATCACCTGGAAACAAAATCTTTCTAAATAGGATGTAAACAGAATTATTCACTATATGAAAAACTATTTTGGATGACATAAAGAACACAAATAGGCCTACGGAAAGTATAAACAAGTCTACAAATAATATATGGAAACTTTTGATGGCTGCTTCCATCAGTCTTGTATTCCTACGGACAACGCCTGCAGGAGTAATGTTTAGGCAGACCGCTCCACTGTCCTGTATAAAATGTTGCCTCCAGGTCCAACGCTTTAGGCGCTGTCAGGTACACATGGAGCGCTTCTTTTTCTCTTATTTGTATCTACATCCACATGTGCAGTACAGCAGTTCAAACACAGATGCTCATGCTTTCAAGGTAAGGTAAGGTGACATGGAACAATACAATCGTAATAATAATAACTACGGTACAGCCATCCCTTGGGAACTGATTGAAACTTTCTGAAGCTGATAGGAAGATTCATCCCAACAATGAAAAAAAATCATATTAAAGTGATAACTATCAACAACGAAAAAATTTTTAAAGCAAACGACTTGAAAATCGGTCTAGTAGAAGTCGTTGACGGATTGTAGACAGAAAGCATACTTGTCTTATATAGGCTCAGTATATGTTAATTTCGAAAAATAAAATACTAATATCAGTTGAAATAAAGAAAACAACAGTATTGGTACGTATAAATGTAAGTAACTCATCTAAATCACGTCTGATAAAATCGAATTGCAAAATAATAATAATAATAATAATAATAATAATAATAATAATAATAATAATGTTATTGGCTTTACGTCCCACTAACTACTTTTACGGTTTTCGGAGACGCCGAGGTGCCGGAGTTTAGCCCCACAGTTCTTTTACGTGCCAGTAAATCTACCGACACGAGGCTTGAAGTATTTGAGCACCTTCAAATACCACCGGACTGAGCCAGGATCGAAACTGCCAAGTTGGGGTCAGAAAGGCAGCACCTCAACTGTCCGAACCACGCAGAGCGGCAGATTGCAAAAGAAAACGCCTTGTGTTTTAAATATATGTGTACAACATGAAAAGGAATATCACACTATCAGGTAATAAAACTACTAGATGGCTGTGAGTTATTGTTATGCACCAAAGTTAAGCAAGACCTTCAAGCTAGTCTAAAATTCGTTGCAGAGTCAAACTTTGAATTTTTTTCACAACTGCTTGACACTGTAGTAGCGCAGTCACTGGTCATTTCGACAGGTTAAGCGTCCAAAGGGAATAGATGGGAGAGGATTTTTTTTTCCTTTCAGGGGGAAGGATTTTCAAACGCAATCCTACTGCAAGATGTTTTAAGCGTCCAAAGGGGATAGATGGGACAGGATTTTTTTTCTTTTCAAGGGGAAGGGTTTTCAAACGCAATCCTACTGCAAGATGTTTTCTCGAGAAAAATACGAGGGGCTCTGTATTTATATGGGCTAAACATGTCAAAATATGTAGTGAAATATGGACTACAATTTTAAATTAAAATGTTGAACATATTTTGTAGAATATCTATATTGTATCAAATAATACTTATACAAACAATATATGTAAAAAAAATTGCATAGACATGAAAGTCACAACAATAAGAATGTAAATTAAAGTCACAGAACAAGAATTTAATCTTTTTTGATATGGGTCACAGCGGGTTGAGTGACACGGCCAAAGCCAGTAAGAACGAAGAAATGTGCAAACAGCAGAACTTTCTTCCCATATTTCATTGAAATACCAGAATCCAGCTTTCAATTAGAGATGCTATTAAAATGAATTTCAAATTATTTTCTGGTAAGAATAACTTTGAATATAAAATATGGAAAATATTTAAAATAAAACGTTAAATTATGTAAATATACGTGAAGTTTCCTCATATATGTAAAGTATGCCCTAAAGATAGAAATATGGACAAATATAGAAAATTAAATGTTTTAAATCACTCCAAATATTCTAATTCGTAAAGATATGACAAGATTTTCACTATAGCTAATGCAAAAACAAATAAGTATTTGCACAGAATGCCCAGCCCAGATTATTATTATTATTATTATTATTATTATTATTATTATTATTATTATTATTATTATTATTATTATTATTATTCCGAGGTATCTGTGGAACAGCAGAGGTGAAAGAAGGTGCGGGGGTGAACAGGTCTCAGGCTACGAAATTAAAGTTAATTTAAAATTTAACAAGGTTATATTTTCTTTGCAAAATCAAGAAATAACAAGCATGGCAGGTACAGAGTAGCAAGGCAACAAAAGTACAATTACAGTATTTACAGGATTTGGGCTTCGAGCCCCGAACTCACAATTCTTGAGCAATTAGCCCAGCTTTACCCCAAAGCAAGTTTCAACAGAGGGGCAGAAAACCCCATTCATGCCCAGGAGCACTTGCTCCAAATTACACAGTAAAGTCTCCTCGAGGCACGCAGAACCAAATTTCAAAAAGAGCAAACCGCTCTCTATGTTCAAACCTATAAAAGGCCACACCAAACTCCACCTTCAAGTTGTCCTCTAAGGACATAAACACAGGGGTAAAATACCCAACCTACTGAGGCCTATTAAGTGAGAAAAGGTTAATTACATGGCCTCTAAAATACCAATTTGAGAGGAGGCGATCTGCACTCCTAATACATTTTGTTTAAAACCTAATCTGGCTCTAGGCCGCTAATGCAAGGGCTAATCCCATACTAAAGAGGTGACTTTAGAATGAAACAATTTACATTACGTTAAGGAAGAAACGGTTGAGAAAAAAATAAGTTCACCTCAATGCAATATGAGTGGGAGCTCGAGAGGGTTAAGCACTCTCTATCCCAATATGCAGCTTAAGAGAGAATAGATACTAAGAGTCTTTACATTTTAGGGAAAGGTTACATGGTGGAAAAGCATCGGACCTGCCCCGAGAGTTAAACTGCTGAGCTAGCAAGAAAAGAAGTTATTAAACGGCCATTACCTTGTTGTTGAACTACTGCCCGAAGAAAGAGGCGCTTCCCGCCACCTGCTATGTACTTTACACACCAAAAGATGTTACTGGAGTGGCGCGGAGACCCGAAAATCAGCAGTTTATATACTCTCGCGGAAAATTCGAGGCGTTTCAGAAATGAGAACACCCGCCCACAATCATTTTATTGGCTAGGGTTAAGCAACATATCCCCTTTGGGGAAGATACACCTGATTGGTCATAAATTAACTAAAGAAATTCGGGATTGGCTAAATTCAAAACAAGGGGAAAGAAAGGGTTAATATTGCCAACTTAAACCATGACTGCAAGAAATTTAACAAAGAACAAACTTATGAATTCAAATTTTCTCCAAAAAACAGTTCTTTCACTTCGCACTAGGGTGCACCATTGTAGTTCTTCAGTAGTGTCCTCTAGAAGAGAAAGTTCACACTTCTTACTACAGGCAAAACAAAAATACATCGAAAACGACCCAGTTCAGAAACGTCAAAATTTCCAAGTAGTGACATCTTCTGAGAAACTTGAAAATTAACACCTTAGATAAAGTTCAGACTTCCTCCAGTAGGGGAGTTTCAACTGGCGCAAAGTTTGAATTAGCGACGTGGAGGTGTACCGCCCGGTACAATTATTATTATTATTATTATTATTATTATTATTATTATTATTATTATTATTATTATTATTATTATTATTATTATTAGTGTTACGTTCTTTCATTTGCTATAGATTTTTAAAAAACACCAAAATGTCAGAATTTCGTTCCGCAAGAATTCTTTAACGTGCAGTATGCCAACAACATACTCAGATGATACTGACCTCAGTAGGTACATAACCGCTATCTTTGAAAGATAATCTGGATTGGAATTCGAACCTTGGATGAGTAGCTGTTCATTCTGACTATATAGTAGGCTATATTAGTGGAGTTTTGCTTCCGTGTGACTGCTGACCCTGACCAACATCAACTTGAATCAATGGAGATGCTAGTATAATATCACATACTCTTGTCAACATGACATCAGCACCACAGCACGGCTGGTAGATATTTTTCTCCCCGTAAGTAAATATTTAATGTTCCTCTCTAACCACGCTAAGTACATCGGAAGTACCTAAAAAGTAACAGATCGTAAAATGCAGCACGCACAACGCTTTCCTCGCAGCATGCTGACGACACTCTTGGGACCGATCGCTTCAGAACTCTCTCCATCAAGAAAGCATAACAGTGTATTCCGGAAACAATGTCTGCTTTGTTAAATAACAAGCTGTGCAAACAATCTCGTAAAGTAAATAATAACAAGAAGAACTCGCTCATTCATTCATTCATTCACTCACTCACACATATTAACACAAGGCCGTCGAGAGAAGGATTACAAGTAAAACAACCCGAGTTCACAAATCTCTTGGAAGGTTCCTGCCCGTTCAGACACCACAGCTACACAGGTCGACATATTTCGTATACTCTAAGTACATCTCCTCAACCTACTAAATGAACCACCAAAACATAACTCTGCATTCACCGAGCATGTGGCCGCGCGGCTTGCGTCATGTAGCTATCAGCTTGCATTCGGGAGGTAGTGGGTTCAAACCCCACTATCGCCAGCCCTGAAGATAGTATTCCGTGGTTTCCCATTTTCACACCAGGCAAATGCTGGGCCTGTACATATCTTAAGGCCACGGCCGCTTCCTTCCCACAACCAGTCCTTTCCTATCCTTTCGTCGCCATACGACCTATCCGTGTCGGTGCGACGTAAAGCTAATTTTTCAAAAATCTGCTTTCAGAGTTTTTCTGAAAAATATATATGTTTCCTACATATTATAAAATGAAGTCCCGTGTAGATATCTGTGTGCCGGCCCCGCGGTCTAGGGGTAGCGTGCCTGCTTCTCACTCGGAGGCTTCGGGTTCGATTCCCAGAAGTCAGAGCTTTTTTTACCTGGATCTGAAGGCTGGTTCAATGTCCACTCAGCCTGCGTGATTACAACTGGGGAGATATTCAGCGGCAAGACGGCGGCCCCTATCTAGAAAGCCAAGAATAACGGCCGAGAGGATTCGTTGTGCTGACCACACGGCACCTCCTAATCTGCAGGCCTTCGGGCTGAGCAGCGGTCGCTTGGTAGGTCAAGGCCTATTACGGCTGCAGCGCTATGATATAAATGAGCCGGTTGGTGACGATATTAGTGAAGACAGTCAAAACAGAAATCGTGATCCGAGCGCTTTCTTGGCTTACGCTACTTAACCCGTCAAAGAGAGACCCTAAATATGAATGAACTGTTAAACATAACAAGCTCTACGAAACAAAGTCCCTGACGGTACATCAGTCTACCTATCTGTAAAAGATATCCCTAAATAAGAGTCTTCATGTTATTGTTTGCGCCGGCCCCGTGGTGTAGGGGTAGCGTGCTGCCTCTTACCCGGAGGCCCCGGGTTCGATTCTCGGCCGGGTCAGGGGTTTTTACCTCGACCTGAGGGCTGGTTCGAGGTCCACTCAGTCTACGTGATTAGAATTGAGGAGCTGTCTGACGGTGAGATAGCGGCCCCTGTCTACAAAGCCAAGAATAACGGCCGAGAGGATTCGTCATGCTGACCACACGGCACCTCGTAATCTGCAGGCCTTCGGGCTGAACAGCGGTCGCTTGGTAGGCCAAGGCTCTTAAAGGGCTGTAGTGCCATGGGGTTTGGTTATGCTATTGTTTACAATAAAACATCAGCCGTAAACACCAGTTACAATGTATAATTTGCATCAATGGTTTAGGGGTTGTCATCGTTTAGGTAAATACTCAGGTATGGTTTAAGGAAAGGAGCGAGCTAACAGGACGGTACGTCACCGGAAGGGCCTTGGAATGATGCACTGGGATACATACATATATAGGAGAAATACAAGTAAGGTCGTCTACAAGGAAATCTCACAATCTTGCATGTATTTAAAATTTCTCCCCTGCGTAGCAGCGCTGGGTCGCTAGTATATACACAAATGCGAAATACCATTCATCAACTCATCACGGTACGTCAGGAACTACCATACGATTGAGATCATAAGTTTAAAAAACCTTTCTTTGAAAAATTCATCTCTCTAAAGGGGAGAGGGCTAAATAATAATAATAATAATAATAATAATAATAATAATAATAATAATAATAATAATAATAATAATAATTTTACGTCCCACTAGGCCCTAAACACTTTTACTTATTTATTTATTACTTTACGGTTTTCGGAGATGTCGAAGTACCGGAATTTTGTCCCGAAAGGAGTTTCTTAACGTGTCAGTAAATCTACCGACACGAGGCTGACATATTTGAGCACCTTCAAATACCACCGGTCTGAGCCGGGATCGAACCCACCAACTTGAGCTCAGAAAGGCTAGCGCTCAACCGCCTGAGCTACCCCGCCCGGCTAAAAGTAAGAGAAATGGGGAATGTTTCGGTGCTATAGGTCACGGACTACTAGGCATGGCAGTGGTTTTCTATATGTTGTGGCAGGCATACAATACTTTGAGGTGCAGCATTTGGTTACTCTGCTTCTTAGTTTATTCTATTGTTCGTGAGTGGAGGGTCTACGCGTTTGATGCCTAAAAAATATTATGCTACATTACTTACAAATGAATTATGTAAATGTGCCTGCGAATGGTGATTTTTACCCTCTGTGGGTGGGGGGAGGGCGCAGACGAAGAACACACTCACGGTATCCCCTGCCTGTCGTAAGAGGCGACTACAACGGGTGACCAAAGGATGATGGACTTACAACCATGATACTACTCTTGTGATACTACCTCTACGTGAGGAACACGCTGGGTCGACGTTACTTGCGATTCGTACCACCATGTGAGGAACACCATGGGTTTAGGTAACCTATATATGGAATACCACAGGTCTCGTCGTTACAGTACCATCATGCGCATCCCACCGATGCAAGGAAGCGGGCGCTCGGCTGCAGAGACTAGTGTCTAGCGAGAGAAGGTGCCGAGCGTTGCGCTCGAATGTGTTGGTTCCACTGTGTTCAGATCGGGTCTACGTTGCCTGAGAGTAGTACCACTATGTGAGGAACACCATGGGTCTGTGTCGCCTGAGATTAGTACCACTATGTGAGGAACACCATGGGTCTGTGTCGCCTGAGATTAGTACCACTATGTGAGGAACACCATGGGTCTGTGTCGCCTGAGATTAGTACCACTATGTGAGGAACACCATGGGTCTGTGTCGCCTGAGATTAGTACCACTATGTGAGGAACACCATGGGTCTGTGTCGCCTGAGATTAGTACCACTATGTGAGGAACACCATGGGTCTGTGTCGCCTGAGATTAGTACCACTATGTGAGGAACACCATGGGTCTGCGTCGCCTGAGAGTAGTACCACTATGTGAGGAACACCATGGGTCTGTGTCGCCTGAGATTAGTACCACTATGTGAGGAACACCATGGGTCTGTGTCGCCTGAGATTAGTACCACTATGTGAGGAACACCATGGGTCTGTGTCGCCTGAGATTAGTACCACTATGTGAGGAACACCATGGGTCTGTGTCGCCTGAGATTAGTACCACTATGTGAGGAACACCACGGGTTTGCGCACTGGCCGGGATTAGTACCACTATGTGAGGAACACCACGGGTTTGCGCACTGGCCGGGATTAGTACCACTATGTGAGGAACACCACGGGTTTGCGCACTGGCCGAGATTAGTACCACTATGTGAGGAAGGTGGTGGTGGTGGTGATTATTGTTTTAAGAGGAAGTACAACTCGGCAACCATCCTCTATATAACACTAATCAGAGGGAAAAAATGGAAGGGATCCGACACTTCGAAAAATGAAGATATCGGTCAAAGAAAGACAAGGGCCATGCAGGGCGTGAAAATGAAAGACTCCCTAGCCCTCGCAAACCTAATAGCGTCGGGGTCGGAAAAGAACAAGTGTTGACCAAGAGAGGTCGGATAGGATAGATGAATGTGAGGAGCCTGGCACAAGTAAGTGGAAGCAATGCCAGGACTCGGCTAAGGGCCCCGCGGTCGCCAGCCCACGCTCTAAAGTTCAGAGCCCCTAGGGCCCCTTTTAGTCGCCTCTTACGACAGGCAGGGGATACCGTGGGTGTTATTCTACCGCCCGCACCCACAGGGGGGACTATGTGAGGAACACCATGGGTCTGCGTTCCCTGAGATTAGTACCACTATGTGAGGAACACTACGGGAATGCGCACTGCCCGGGATTAGTATCACCATGTGCGGAACACTATGGGTCTGTGTTGCTCGTTACCATAATGTGCGATACACCGTGGGCCTACAATGCCTATGATTAGTACCACTATGTGAGCGACACCACGGATCTAGCCGGCGCCCGTGATTAGTCCCCCTACGTGAGGAACACCATGGATCTGTATTACCTGTGAGTGGTGCCATTATGTGTGACATACCATGAGTCTACTTTACCTGTGATCAGAATCACCATGCGAGGAACACCGCGAGTCTAAGTTACCTGTGACTAATACCATTATAGGAGGAACACCGTGGTTCTGCTTTACCAGTGATTAGTACCATTATGAGGGGCCGGTGACCTGGATTTTGGACCTTTTGGACAACAAGCATCATCTCAGAAAAAAGGGCATTGTGAATTGGATCCACTGATTGTTTTAGATTCATGATCATTTTTTCACCATCATTCATTCGTTTTAGATTCTAGTCAGTGGATACATTTTGAAGTTTTAATTATCGTTTCATTTCGTTGCACCTCGAACCATTACGGGCCGATGACCTAGCTGTTAGACCTCTTTAAACAACAAACATCACCTTTTTAACGGTGTTTTTATTGACTATAAATATGTTGTTTATCAGTCGGGGCCGTAGTTGTCTTTCCTCTTCACTCTCTTATTATGCAACACAGACAAGTGCAGTAACGAGGTTAGAGTGGGTGAAATAAGCCACGCCTTCCAGCTGGTGTAGGTCCAAGTCAAAGTCAGTAAGACCGTCTAATGATTCCTATAAGAAAAAGGCCGAGTACTTAGCCGAGATGCTTTTCTGAACATCCTAAAAATGAAAGAAGAATTGTACTTTTCTTTTATCTTATATGGAAAAATGTTATTAAAAAACATGCGAAGAACGGGTAATTCGCTAGTTTTAAATATGTGCATTGCTCTTCCAATATTTAGGAGTATTAGAAAATAATGTCTGATTCTTGACTCTCGGATATTTGGTATCTAAGCAACAATGTGTGTGTGTCTAACCCTTGTCCCGTTTTTCAATAGGGTCGGGTATAAAGTGAGATGAATCTCCGCAGCGAGTTTTTACGACAGGATGCCCTTCCTAACGTCAAACTTATCAGATAAGTTAACAAGATGAAATGAATGAAGTGATATACGGCAACAGGAAGGGAGAGGGTGAATGCGGTGCCGGCACATTCCTTTCGAATAGCACCAATGAGTCTGCTCAAGGCCTTCGTCTCTATCCGACGGACGAATCACCCAAGCCATATACCTTCACTTCATGCAGACAGAGTTGGAATGTAATACAGGCTTCTGCCAGGCAATTGCGTAAACAATAGTAATCAATGGAATTTAAGGTGGTCATGGACAAACAGTTATAACTTTACCGTCAAACCAGAGACGAAATACCTTTCAAACGTACGCAGGAGTATTTGATATGTGAAATACATATTTCTGAATATGTTCTATAAATGCTGCATATGATAGAAAAAGGGCCGTCTAGACGGTGAAGCCGAAATTGCTTCGCGTAGACGTACATGGTTTAGATTCACCACCAGGAAATTAAGATGTTTAGAGACTAGGCACCCAGCCGCCGGGTTCATTTACTCTACACTAGAAGTTAGTATAAGTTAATTTACGGATTAAAAAGAGATAGGTTCGAACCCCACTGTCGCCAGCCCTGAAGGTGGTTTTCCGTGGTTTCCTATTTTCACACCAAGCAAATGCCAGGGCTGTACCTTAATTAAGGCCACGGACGCTTCCTTCTCACTCCTAGCCCTTTCCTGTTCCATCGTCGCCATAAGACCTATCTGTGTCCGTGCGACGTAAAGCAACTTGCAAAAAATATAATAAAAAAGAGATAAGTACTCTATCCCACTCAGCGCCTAGATTGCAGATTTAACTCTTCAGTGCCCTTACACTCATTTTGAGTCCCTCTCTGGCCATTTTGTAGTTTCCAACTTCAATTCCCTCATGGGCCCACATCTTAAGAATCGTACCTGTCAATAATTATGTCCCAGTTAAAGCTCTCTTCTTTTTTTTTTTTTTATAAGATGCTTTACGTCGCACCGACACAAATAGGTCTTACGGCGATGATGGGTTAGGAAAGGCCTAGGAGTTGGAAGGAAACGGCCGTGGCCTTAATTAAGGTACAACCCCGCATTTGCCTGGTGTGAAAATGGGAAACCAGAAGTTGGTTTGGGTTCCACTTATTTGTGTCAGGATTCTCTCTTTCATTTCTCCTCTATTTTACCTCCATTGGTCAACTCTTTCCCTGCGACCCATAGCAATCACGGCATCGAAAGTGACGTAAAGCTACAAGGTTGCTTTCTTTTCCTCCAGCTCCAAAGACATTACTTGTTCCATTTCTTATTATATTTGTTCTGCAACTGAAGAATTAACAGTAGCATCGCCCCCCACTTGTACTCTACGAGCGATAGCTAACATATCGACATATCGGCCATAGTTGCTTCCCACCCAATCCTAGCATTAAATATACACACTAGTGCAGGCACAGAATATCAGCAGAGATAGCAAAGCCTCCGTGACTCAGACAGCAGCGCGTCGGGCTCTCACCGCTGGATACCGTGGTTCAAATCCCGGTCACTCCATGTGAGATTTGTGCTGGACAAAGCGGAGGCGGGGCAGGTTTTTCTCCGGGTACTCCGGTTTTCCCTGTCATCTTTCATTCCAGCAACACTCTCCAGTCTCATTTCATAGCATCTATCAGTCATTAATAAATCACTTTGGGAGTGGCGACCCCATCGTGCTAACAGAATATATATAATTCAACCATTACATCCCTGACCCGGTCTAGTACTGGAAAACAGGTTGTAGGTTTTCATTTTTCATTTTCATTAGCAGGGATAAGACCAACATATTAGTCTGCGATCTAATTAAACGAGTAGCAAGTGTCCTGTAATCCGCACTCCGATTTCGCAGGAAGATTACCATAAACATCAGGAGTGTAGTATCATAGAATACTCATTTATGCAAATCTCCTTACAGAACTTTGCAGCGATCTGTAAGACCCTTTAAGAAAAAATACGTAAGATTGCAAATTTTAAGTTCAGGGATGGGGGTTAAGGTTGAATGACCTTCAGAACACTTTTGCAGCTACATGAAGTAACACATGTCTGCCCTTATCTCTCTTAGGTTCTGGGCTTTCCTAATTCCTTCCTGTTGAACTATGCTGATAATGCCAGATATTACTTTCAAATGCATACGCATCCTAACAGCCTTTGAGCCGTATTGACTTTTGACAGGTTTTGGTAGTATGGGTTACTGTTCCCTTCCCTACACCCGTCACGTGATTACCACTTGAAGAGAAGAGCGGGAACAGTCGTCTCTCCAGCACACTATAGTAGTTAGTACCTGTGAATAAGAAGTGGATTTCTAAGTCAGCGGGATTTCGGCGTGCGATGTCCCATGCCCCCAACGACGACAACAAACATTTATTTTCATTTTAAACCTGTATGATCCTTTATCAATGAGGCGGATTTGTCGCATGAATTACCCCACCTCCTGTCCCAAGTAAGTCCATGATGAGAAGAAAGGGAAGTACTGAACGCTGATATACCACTGATCCAGTTTGATAAACATGTATTCAAACAGATTTGAAGTGACGTTAATTCAAATGGATTAGCCTGTCAGATCGCATGCAATGGTTCAATTACAAAGAAGTACCAAAACGGTAAATGGCCACATAAAGAGAGACGTCACGAAAGTGGACACTTTCCACGTGTGACATGCACAGGTTTACAAGGTGCTAGCTATAGTGATGAGAATAATCTACGTTTGATGTTGCCACATGGTGGGTGTACTTACAATAGGAGTGCTGACAGCAAGACTCGCCCCAGCAAATGACACCGTTAACGCCGCTCGGCTCAAACTGATCAGCCACCGGGGTGTTGGAGGGCTGGCCATGTCACCTGTCACAATGCAGGCCCCTCTCTCCTTCCTACTCAACACGGGGCCACTCATTTTTTCCCCTACCGCAGCCATAATCACCTGTCAAATGTTAATGATCCTCATGTTCTCTCGATACTGTGGGAAACAAACTATAAATCTCAAATGCATTCCTGCCAACTTTCAAACAGAGAAATCCGGATGATCTTAAAGCGGAAATTTTTTATCAACACACGCATGCGTCGCAAAGTCTTGAGACAAAACGAAAAAGGACGACAAGAGGGTAGATTATAAACAATACTAATGTAAGTCAAATGTATGTTATGATCACCCCTGAAATTAAATACACAAAGTTACGTCTTGATGTATGCTCATCTGTTTCCACTGAACACTGAGAACACTTTCCGTGATCGTATAAAACAAGGAAATTAAGCAGAATATGCCTCCCTAAAAGACTGGTAATATCGTTTCTTAGTTGAATTCGTTACGAACACCACTAAAAATACTAAATCGCCAATAAATTCGTCACACAATTCCAAGAGTTTCAGAACTACCGCCAATGTTACTCACACCCACACACAAAGCCTTTCACAGCTACTACGAAGCACGACGCAGTTACGAAAGTTGTTATATATAAATTCACAGCCTGCTACTTTTCACGGATTTCTTTTCTTAAAAATCACAGCCTGCTACTTGTTTGGGAACATCTCAGCGAATGAAGTAGCAGTTGAGGTCGAACACGTGACAAAAGCATGATGATAATCGATAATGTGATGAACGATACATTTACCGGACGAATTTCAAACACTGCATCACTTATTACCAGCTACTACCGAAAGTCAAACAAATGCGATTTGATCGCAGAAAGAGAAACCAAGCGCGGATATTCAAAATCCGTACAATGACGTTGTTCATCCGTACAACCGTAAAACACACTCAAAATCCGTACAGTTTACGGAAAGACCGTAATACTTGGCAGGTATGCGAAATGTATCAAGATAGGCGTAATTCGTGTAAGCAGAAAATATGCCACAGTCAATACCAATGGCACCCTGGTGTCATTACATCATGTGGGGTAAAGGATACCTGCCCGCCTCCTCGGCTGAATGGCCAGCGTTCATTTATCCGTCTCGGAGGCCGGATATTTGTGTTGTCTTGACAAACACACATCACACACAAGAGTGAAATACATATCCGGCCGGGAATAGAACCCAGAACCCTCGGAACCATATTCAAATTCTGGCACTGTTTGGGATTATTCCATAGTATGGATGTAGTTTTTCACTGACTCCACTTTCAAGGCATGGAACATCGTGGTCAGCAGCACTGCGCACCCAATACTTGTCAACATTGAGTGCCAGTACCAGTATGAGTACTGCGGTTAGGATTGGGATGGAACTGACTGTGGCCTGTATGTTAGCTGCCATTCGCCCGGAATTGAAGAGGAGAATCACGAAAACCATTCCTACAATGACAGAATATTAGCCTACATCTTCGAGCCTGGCTCAGTCCAGTGGTATTTGAGGGTGCTCAAATGTCAGCCTCATGTCAGTTGATTTACTGGCACGTAAAAGAACTACTGGGGACTAAATTCTGGCACCTCAGCGTCTCCGAAAACCGTAAGAGTAGTTAGTGGGGCGTATAACAAATACCGGTATTATTATTATTATTATTATTATTATTATTATTATTATTATTATTATTATTATTATTATTCGTTGGGGCCATCTAGGACCACGTTAAGTCTTGTTACATTTGGCAGTTTGCTTCGCTTCCTTTTGAGCCCAGAATTCCCTCATTCTGTGTGAGTGGGCCAGCTTGCGTTCTTCTGTCCAAGTGGTACCTTCTCTTCATTTTGGTTGCTGTCTCGGTTTAGCCCATTCGTCAGTATTTTTTTGCGGAAGAGATCTCTATTGAAGGCGTCTTCGGGTTTTATATGCAGCATTTGGAGGCCTTCTTTAGTGTTCATAAACCAGGCCATTGTAGTTTTGGGTTTTAAGTTAAAAAGTGAAAGATCTATTTAGTCAGCCTGTTTCCGTCCATTCGTTTGAGATGACCGTAATATCGTGCCCGTCTCTTACGGATTGTTTCTGTAATTTTCTCTATTTTACTGTACACTTCTTTGTTGGATTTTTTTATAATGGGTGCCATTCTCGTAATTGGATCCCAAGATACTTCTGATGAATTTGCGCTCTTTTTTCTCCAATTCTTCGAGGAGTCCTTTATTAGCATTTAGGGATAGGGTTTCGGTAGCATACATAACTACAGGCTTCAGAGCAGTTTCATAATGATGTAGTTTAGTATTTTGGGACAGGCATTTTTTTCTTGTAGATTGAGCGCGACGTTTGACAGTCTATTTCAAGTTTGTGTACTCGTTCCTTAAGTGCTTCTTTGTCCAGTCCACTTTTCATTATGATCTCACCCAGATACTTAAATTTTTCTACTAGGTTGATCTTTCTGCATTTTGTCTGTAGTTTTGCTGGGGCATCTTTGATGTTAATCATTACTTCGGTTTTTCAAAAGATATTTGCAAGCCAGTTTGTTCAGCGATTTCTTTTAGAAGGTCGATTTGCATCCTAGCAGTTTCTACATCGTTTGGCAGAATGGCGATGTCATCAGCAAACGATAGACAGTCGATCATGATCCCCTTAGATTTTGTTGCCATTCTCAGAGGACTATCATCAGTTTCTAATAATTTTGTTCACCAGGTCCTAATGATCTTTTCGAGCACGCAGTTGAAAAGCATCGGAGAGAGCACATCACCTTACAGGACACCTCTTTTGATCTCGAAGGAATCTGATAGGCATCCTAGGAACTTTACTTTGGATTTTGTGTCAGTCAGGATGGCTCTAATTAATGCGAGCAGTTTCAGGTCAACCCCGAATTCGTTGAGGATGTTTAGCAGAACCTCGCGGTCTACCGAATCATAAGCCTTCTTAAAGTCCACAAAGACTGACACGTACTCTTTGCACCTGAGATTACAATGCCTGATGATCGTTTTGAGGTCATGGATCTGTTCAGCAGTTGAACGACCCTTCCTGAAGCCCCCTTGGTATTCGCCTATTTGAAGCTCGACTTGGGCTTCTAAAAGCTCCAGGATAGCAAGTGAGAATTTTGTACGTTACCGGCAACAGGGATATTTTTCTGTAGTTGTTGAAGTTTTCCATGTTGTGTGTGTGTAACAGATGGATCAACGCTATTTTCCGGTCTTAGGGTAGGATTTCTTCTTTCTAAATTTGTTCTATTTGTTTCTGCAAGATTTCAACTGCTTCTTCAGGGGCATATTTCCAAAGTTCTGCAACGACAGAGTCTTTTCCAGGCGCTTTCTTGTTTTTTGAGTCGGGCAATGTGACGCTTGATTTCTTCTTTGTTGGGTGGTCTCGATTCTGGGCATCTGAGTATGGGTTTTTCGGTCTTGATGGGATTTTCGGGTTGATCGCAAATTAGTAAGTTCTTAAAGTAGTCGGCGAGGATGGTACAGTTTTCTTCGTTTGAGGTCGCCAACGTACCGTCCTTTCGTTCAAAGCATAGCAATGGAGGTTTATAGCCAGTAAGTTTCCTTTTGAAAGTTCTATAGTACTCTCGGGTTTCATTTCTCTTAAAGTCTTGGACGATAAGTGACTTTTCATATTTACGTTTCTCAGCTCGGATTATTATTATTATTATTATTATCCTTTTCCAGGCAGTTTATTAATTTATTACTCAAAATCAGTTTCGGCAGACTGAAAAATCATCTAACAAAATTAGTATGAACACGATGTCAACAGTTACGTAAAAGTACAAACTTGGTTTCTTTGAAGTCGAAGGAAAGAGATGGAAGCGAGGAGCCTGTCACAAGGAAGTGATGCAGGGAGACCCGCCACTGGAGTATTTTTATATTTTTGAAATTTTATATTTTTTTCTGATATTTTCTTATTTTTTCATTCTTTCCTTGTTTCCGTTTTATTTTTTATTTAAGGACGACACGCACACCCAGTCCCCGAGTCAGTGAAAATAACCAATTAAGGTTAAAATCCCCAACCTGGCCATGAATCGAACCCGTGCATTGCACCAAGACGGGCAAGAGGCTACGAGTACTGTGATAACCCTTAGATCACAGCGACGAGTACTCAATCAAAAGTCACCAACGATATAAATGACTTGATAGCATTATTTTATCCCGTGATAATTGTACACATGATACAAAAAGGCAACCATAACGAAGGCCACTTACACTTCAAAAGTATCCGGACACCCCCAAAAACATACGTTTTTCATCTTAGGTTCAATGTGCTACCACCTACTGTCAGGTACTCCATGCCAGCGACCTCAGTATTCATTAGACATAGTGAGAGAGCAGAATGGGGTGCTTTGCGGAACTCACGGACTTTCGAACGTGGTCAGGTGATTGGGTGTCACTTGTATCAGAAGTGTGTACGCGAGATTTCCACATTCCTAAACATCCCTAGGTCTACTGTTTCTGATGTGATAGTGAAGTGGAAACGTGAAGGGACACACAAAGCACGAAAGCGTACAGGCCGACCTCGTCTGTTGACTGAAAGAGATCGCCGACAGTTGAAGAGGGTCGTTAAGTGTAATAGGCAGGCATCTATCCAGACCATCACACAGGAATTCCAAACTGTATCAGGATCCACTCCAAGTACTATGACGGTTTGGCGGGAGGTGAAAAAACTTGGATATCACGGTCGAGCGGCTGCCCATAAGCCACACATCACGCAGGTCAATACCAAACGATGCCTCGCTTGGTGTAAAGAGCGTAAACACTGGACAATTGAACAGTGGAAAAACGTTGTGTGGAGTGACGAATCACGGTACACAATGTGGCGATCCGATGGCAGGGTGTGGGTATAGCGAATGCCCGGTGAACGTCATCTGCCAGCGTGTGTAGTGCCAACAGTAAAATTCAGAGGCGGTGGTGTTATGGCGTGGTCGTGCTTTTCATTGAGGGGGGTTGCACCCCTTGTTTTGCGTGGCACTATCACAGCACAGCCCTACATTGATGTTTTAAGCACCTTCTTGCTTCCCACTGTTGAAGAGCACTTCGGTGATGGCGATTGCATCCTTCAACACGATCGAGCACCTGTTCATAATTCACGGAGTGGTTATACGACAACAACATCCCTGTCATAGACTGGCCTGCACAGAATCCTGACCTGAATCCTATAGAACACCTTTGGGATGTTTTGGAACGCTGACTTCGTGCCAGGCCTCACCAACCGACATCGCTACCTCTCCTCAGTGCAGCGCTCCGTGAAGAATGGGCTGCCATTCCCCAAGCAACCTTCCAACACCTGATTGAACGTATGCCTGCGAGAGTGGAAGCTGTCATCAAGGCTAAGGTTGGGCCAACACCGATGGAGGGCACCACGACCTTGTCATGTTCAGCCAGGTGCCCAGATACTTTTGATCACATAGTGTAGGTCCAGCGATCGTCCACTGCAGCGGTGATGTCAGTTAAATACGTCAGAGATAAAAGTGGGAAAATGTTACTTTTATTATGTTTAATTCAGTAGTAGTCAGACACAGGCACGAAGCACACCTTTTTGCACTGACTGTGTAACAATATAAAATAGTAACTGTAACAAAACAAACAATAACATTTAACAAAGAAGGGACTTAATTACATAATTAAAGTGGATAAGCTGTGGGTTGTGATTACTTGGGCTTAAATTATATGATAAACTCACCAACCATCAATCATGCTTACCGGGAATAATATCAGTTAGGTTATTTATTTGAAGGCATACTGTATATCTATTTGGTAGATTCATTTACACCGATGTACTTCAATCTTGGATAGTAAATATCTGTCCCAACACGATATTAAACTCCCTCAAATTCAGTGAACAGAGAAATCCAGACGGCACAATAATACTGGGCAAAATCAAGCAGTAAACTTGTTGAATTTTGTAAATATATAACTTTTTGCTGAATGAATAACAGAAATTTTACTCTTTAAGAAATGGAAATAGCGTCATTCCCATCCAAGGAATTGTAAATCGTAGCTTGTACGCTTAAATATTGTAACACACAAATTATGACGTGTGAGTTTTCTTTGAATGTATAAATATAAGAAAATAAGACTGTTTACATCGAGCGCAGCATAAATCAAACCGGAATATCTTGAAAAGGTCTGTTTTCTTGCGATTATAGCGGTTTTACCCCTTAAATACTGTAGCCCATTCAGTATTTCGCTGAGTAGTGGAGGAGAGCTTCGAATGATACTTGAATGTCACTGTTGCCTTCCCTCCCCTGCAAAGTGTGTTCCTTCTCTAGCTTCACTGTGACGTATGCTTTCTACGTAAGCTGCCCCCCATTTACTTCACGCCAGCCCGGCCGCACTGGGCTAGCCTCAACGGGCGCCCAATTGAGCACCCCTGCGATGGAATATGGAGTGTTTCAGATCCTACGTGGATGAACATGTAACGGGAAGTGAGATAACAAAGATGTGCATTGTAAGAGTACCATTAACAAATCTGTGAAGATGGCAGATATGTGTGTACTGTAGACGTTTACTCAGGTCCAAGATGTTGAAATATGGAAGAATTTTGGTTGGCACTATACTGTCTCAGATCGGAGTTACGGGCTTTCACAATGCACGCAAAGAATGAGAATACGAGGTTAATTTTATTGACATTTGTGGGGGAACCTGATTACCAGACTGGGGAGCAGACATCAATGATAAGACGAACATCAGTAAAGTATAATTGAAGAGCGCGTAAATCACGAATATATATACTGTATATATGGAAGATATATATTTTAAATACTGTACACTAAAATGAAAAACCAACCACCACTTGCTCACCATTAATAAATCGCATGAGTATAATGATAATAATAATAATAATAATAATAATAATAATAAATAATATAATTTAATATATAAAATATAATAATACAGTTTAATATAACAATTTATTAATTATTACTAATAAATAATATAATATAATTTATTATTATTATTATTATTATTATTATTATTATTATTATTATTATTATTATTTATTGTGAGTACGATGAAGCAATGGATTTCACGCGAGGGGATTCTCAATAGGAAATTCGTGTAGGGAGTGGGAAGGGTATGGAGCCATAAGACGCCAGCCAAGATCAGAACAGAGGCAAGTGAATTTGCGACCTAAAAAAATACAACAGAAAAACGGGACGAAAAAAAACACCTATCTCGAAGTCTTTGCCCTTTTCTTCTGGTAATAATGGCAGGTGTAACAAACACACTACTACCAATCTTCATAACTGTACGAAGTTTCAAACCGCGTAACAGGTTTTCAGAACCTTTTATGTAGAAGGCCAATGATCTTGTTTGTTAGTCCACGTTTGGTCAGATTGTATGCCAGAGATTTGCGTACAAGGTCACAAAATGATAATTCAGTATACGGAGAACTACTACATGTGTTTGTTGCCATCAGTCTTATCGTACCCGCCAGGTCATCACATTATTTCCGAACATTCTGCGTACACACATATTCCGATTCCGAGGGATCTCTACTATTTCCTTCCATGTCACTGTCTGTCCGTCTTCCTTCATTCCTTTCTTTCTTTCTTTCTTTCTTTCTTTCTTTCTTTCTTTCTTTCTTTTATTTTTTATTCTAATGTAGGGTCTATTATGGCGAATATTTTTACGACTATTCAATCAAAATACGGTGCACTATATGTTGAGGTTCTTTTATTCTAAAACAGCTTTGAGTTCATAGTGATAACGAAGAACTATTCTAGAAATCATCCTACAATACTGAATAATAAGTTGCAACTTGTTTCTTGCTCCTACTGGACTCTTTCTGTGCCCCAGAGAATTACCCTGAGTTTAGAAAAGCAGTGGATTCAGTCGTCTTCGTAAGGCTATAGGTACCTCGTTAACGTTCATACTAGGGTTTAAATTCACCATGCAAAGCCGAGGTCAAACCTCCGCCGACGTACAAGAAACTAATGCCCAGACACCTGGACCACATTGGCAGCTCTGAATACTTCCACAACTTACACATTCAACTTCTATTCAAATATTTTACTTTGCCACATCAAGAAATAGGTAGGAGATTCGCGGATTTCCGTAACATAATTACTATATGTCTATTACACTGTAATGCCTTTGTTACGTTTGAGACAAAGGAAAATCGCAGTAACCATGGTCAAGCCTATTCATCAAATGTTCAAAATCTCTCCCCACTTTGACTT
Organism: Anabrus simplex; assembly: GCF_040414725.1. Taxonomy (NCBI): domain Eukaryota; kingdom Metazoa; phylum Arthropoda; class Insecta; order Orthoptera; family Tettigoniidae; genus Anabrus; species Anabrus simplex. The sequence continues at coordinate 144,211,237 of NC_090268.1, forward strand.
TTTAATATTCTAGTTTTCAGCCTAATTTAGACATTTGGTAATGACATTCGGGGCAGCAGATTTTCGAGCATGTTAAAAAACCCATTTCGGGACAAAATCCCTGCACTCTGCGTCTATTATAATTGTGCAGCCACTGAAGGGATGGTGAACACACACCATCATTATTATAAACAAATTTCCTAGTGAATAACTATTTTGTAGATTGTACTAAAATTATAGCAACTCAGATACACGATAGACATTCCAATTTTTCGAGCAACGAAAGGAGTACTTACCTTACCTAGCAGTAGTTACGAACTCTCGATTAAAATCATAAGCAGTTACTCACCTGAAACATTAAAAAGGAAATGTTTAGGATCTAAAACAGGCTCAGAGTTGAGATTCTAAAATTACAACACAACTTATGACTCTGTAAAAATTGACAGAAAATTTATTTTTAAAGTAAATAAAGACTTTGTGAATTAGTACTACATCACTACTCGTCGCACCCTTCGTTGACGGGATATATTTTGTACAACTGCAACAGTAATGCAATCCAGTGGAGATAAGTGGTAACAGAAGCGACAAAGTTCACCTCAACTATACTGAGAGTCAACTCAAGACCTTAGCGGTCCCTTTGATGTTAGTCAGACTTCTGGTCGGTGAAAAGGCTTCCGCAGCGCCAAATAGTTCCCTACGTTTGTTACTTGTTCCTGAAGTCAGGAGCTTCCTTCAGTTTGGTTAGATATTCTGGTGAACTGATTTGATGAATTAAAATATTTGCCCTGTATAAATATGGAAAACATATCACAGGTTGTATGTTATTCGGGTTCGTTACCAACTCTTAACATTTCATACGTAGATGGCTATGAATAGTTATTGTTCTCAGTGGTGTATGTAGCAAAATAATAATAATTTAATATGATATTGATATCTTATTGCGCTGTGTACTTAGTAAGTTTGTTCGAGTTCATTCCACTGTTGATAAGTTCGCATAATATGTGGGACGTTGAAGATGGATCGAAGAATACTGTTGGCAATACTGGCTGCAACAGCGTGTACAGTATTCATAATGGCTGCCAGCTGTGAGCAAGACGTGTGTGATGCTGTCACGCTTGAGTCCCCTGCGAAATACTTTAAAGTTAACAAAAGTGGAGAAAAATAAAGTAGAAAATCTAAACCAAATTATTTTAAACGTTTACAGTAGTCTGCGAGATTAGAATCCACTGTGGATTGTGGAAGACGTTGAAAAGACCGCGCAGCTGATCGGCGTTTCTGTGTACAGTGTTTATGCCGCTCGCTTGGAATTTAAACTCCACGGAAAATCCAAGTCTCCAGCGAAAGATCGATGTGTCAGCTCAGCACACGCCGTAAATAAAACAGGAAGGGCCTTAACACGGTATGGGAATAGGATCCTTGGCATATTCGACGACAATAATAATAATAATAATAATAATAATAATAATAATAATAATAATAATAATAATAATAATAATAATAATAATAATAATGTGTACTTTACTTTATATTCGTAACCGCCCTCTACCTGCAGAAATGTTGTCATGAGAGGATCATGAGTTCGTTTTTACCTTCCGAATGACGTGACTACAATATTTACAACATTCCTGGAAGCATTGTATTTTGCAATCCCACTCACGGGCGGGTTTTTCAGCTTTGTTTAACTGTGAGAAACTGCCACTGACAGTCGTTACACGAGAGCGGAATCGTATACTTATGTTGTAAGTCTCCATGTGCCTTACACAAATCGCATTATGAAATAAAAATAAGTCTTGCTTCTCTTGCCTCGGTATTCGTCAGTAGTTAGGTTTTACATGGTCAATACAGGAATAAATAAGTATGGTACGTAATCAAAGTACAGCTATGTGAAAGGAAGTGATTTCGTTTGATGCTTCACTATTTCAGAATGAAGTACTGTACTTGTCAGATGGACGCAAGAGAAGCTGGTTGTGGCGGAGATGGAGAACGGCGACGAGACGGGAAGGGGGAACAGGGGACGTGCTCGCATGCGGAAGGATACTTTTCCTAAGCTCTTGACTTGAATGAGGACACTGTAGGCCATCACATTTTTTTTCTCCCGGCTCAGTGGCATTAAAAGTATTCGAGTCCTAGGTTTCCAATCCCCCCTACCCCCATCCCCTCTTTTTGTGATTCTCCCCCTTCGAGTATTCGTTCCTTCATGTTTTTCATTTCTACTTATTAATAAAGGATATAATGGGCCGATGACCTTAGATGTTAGGCCTCTTTAAACAACAAGCATCATCATCATCATCATCACCATCAAAGGATAATGAAAACGTGTTTTTTCAGCGTATATAAAACAATCACAACAATAACGAACACCATCGACAGCTGGTTCGTTATTATGATAACTGAACAACATTTCCACGTTGGCGATGCTCGCAGTAGTACAATAGAAGAGATTTATCTTGCCTGGCAAGATTAAGGCCAGTAGGTCCTCCCTTCCATCTAACCAGAAAATACAATATTTAAATGTGCAGAATTAAAATGAATAGACCACAAATGAGACTTTTTTTTCAATTTGCTTTACGTCGCACCGACACAGATAGGTCTTATGGCGACGATGGGATAGGAAATGGCTAGGAGTTGGAAGGAAGCGGCCGTGGCCTTAAGATTAAGGTACAGCCCCTGCATTTGCCTGGTGTGAAAATGGGAAACCACGGAAAACCATCTTCAGAGTTGCCGACGGTGGGATTCGAATCCACTATCTCCCGAATACAAGTTCACAGCTGCGCGACCCTAACCACGCGGCCAACTCGCTCGGTAGACCTACTACTAAATGATAGAGTATTATAATATAAAAATAATAAATAATAAATAAATAAATGATGATTCGCACAATTATAAAAGGGATATGTCAATTTTTCCGCTACACAGAAAACCATAGATTCAAGGACATGTTTTTGGGCTTAGAAGACGAAAGTGCGAGTACATATTCTTTGATTGTTGCCCTCTTAGTAGCCTCTTACGACATGCAGCGGGTACAGATCATCATGATCTATACGTCCAACAATACTGCAGCTAATCCAGCACACAACATTCCCATACCATGTCACAAGATAGCCTCACCTATCAAGATCAACGTCCAACAAAATGGTCGCTGATTTAGCACATAATTTTATGGCCATAAATATTCGCAAAATACTTATTATGAGAAAACTTAAAACTAAGTTGCTCCGCTACACGGAGAAGCATACAAACAATGCTTGTCAAGCATGGGTATGTTCTTTTTTTCCTGACCTAGTATCCATAGATGACGTACAGTGATTGCCATGGTTACCGCGGTATCGGATAATTGTCGACGCAAAACCGTCCACGTTAATTCAGGATAGACCCTCCAGCCGAAGAAAACATACCTATGTTAAAATTCTGTCGCATTCTGTGACATTACCGTGTGTGACCTGGAAGAAACGCCAGTCAAACGCAGGGGAAACTCGTTTGAAACACAGCGCCATTTGTACTTACTGTATATAGAAGGCAGAGTTCTGGTACAAGGTAATAACGTGAGGAAGAAGATGACGAAGATTTGGTATAGATAGATGATGAACACTGGTTGCCTGAGTACCATGGTGTCGGTTTTCTGTCCACGCAAAACTATCTAGGTCTACGCTAATTCCAGATATAATCCCAACCCAAAATGGTAACTTGGCTAATGTTTATTATCCTTAATAGTAACAGTTCATTTATATACAATGCATAGCTTGAAAGAGGCTAATCTGCAGGGGACAGTCTGGGGATAAGCAGATATTTTTACATAATGCATGGATTTTCACGAACATTTATTTAATATACAATTAATAGTTTTTTCAAAAGAAATGAAAATATAGTTATATTAGAAAACCTGTGTGTGGAAATGTTGATTGCAGAATTTTTTCGAGTAGTAGGGTTCTTTAAATACAAATTTTAGATGATAAAAGTTACACAAACTTTAATACAATGTGTACAGAAAAATCAATACACAGTGCTTTTTAAAGAAGTATTATCCACCTAATTCCAAATTCGATTATATTTGGCAGAATATTATGGGAGAAAAATGGACTTATGTAAAAATTATAACTGGCGGGAAAATGTAAGAAAAACAAACGCCACGCCCATTTCTGATGTGTGCAGACTGGCAAACGTGGGTTCGAATCCCCGTCAGGAAGTCGTAAAATTTAAGAAACGAGATTTCCACTTCCGAAGGTGCATATGGCCCTGAGGTTCACTCAGCCTACACAAAAAATGAGTACAAGTTTAATTCCTGGGGGCAAAGGCGGCCGGGCGTAAAGCTAACCACTCTACTCCATCAAGTGCCGAGGTTGCGGATAGTGGAAGCCTTTACCTTCCGCCCCTCCAAGGGCCTTCACGGCCTGTACGGAGATGACTTTGCTTTGCTTTGTAGACTGGCAAACAAAGCATTATTAAGGTAACGGAATAACTTTGTGACAAGAAAGAAGAAACTCAATCCTTTGAATTTCAGCTATATTTTTTTTTTCGCGAAAATCTCTTTTTAACTCCAGACTCCAGAGGCCCGTCTGACAGAGACAGGTAATGTGTTCCACTGTCATGCTGAAGAAATAACAAGTGAATTTGTATATCTTGCGGTGCGATGAGTGATAAGAGTATCAGTTTTTGACCGTGTTCCGAAATTGTGATTGGATGAGAGATGGTGAAATTGCCAGTACAAATAGGGAGGCGAGAATGAGGCGAACAAGGCATGAAGGCATGAAGATTACGACGCTGTTTAAGTTTTAGCCAACCAAATTCATCGTACGTAGGTCACATAGACATAGCGAACACAGGCGTTTTGCGCGCGTTGTAGTTTGTAGTCAGGCCGTTGTATATGGTGTCACAGTAATCGAAATGAGGTAATTAGAGACTGCAAATGAGACGTTCTTTTAATACTGGAGAAAGAATGTTGCGGAACCTTCTACGTAAGATACATGTCGCAAATACTTTTCTGGATATATTCGTCATTACTATTCGTAAGGTAAAAATGCACGAACGATAAAATATCGGAAATAAAATTTTACACACCTATTATGGTGTACTTTTACGATACAACTAACAATGGAGAAATTTGACATTCCCAGCAATACCGCTACGTCACTGTATACTAATCAAATAATATCTAGCCTATGTACTCTCCGGATTTCCCTGAACTTAAATACCGAAGTTCAAGAAATATCAAGCAGTTTCCTCTTGATGTTCACACAAACATCGTTAAGACAGACAAGCACTGAACTAAACTTATTTTTGACTTCTATATATTAATTCGAGAAAAATACGAAGTATGAGGCCAAAATTATTTTATTTATATAGATGGTGTTCATCTACTCCAGTCAACAGAAGTAATCTAAAATACATCATGTTTATATAGTGAAAGTTGACACAACAGTGGAACAAGAACGGATTTTTTAAAAAATGCGATTATGGGTCAGTCCCAACGCCTATCAAAATTTTTTTAAATAATTTTGAAAGTACTGTATTAACTGAATTGCTTTGCGATTAACGTGTAAGCCACTCGATGTGGCACGGATTCCGCAAGTTGTCGGAAGACCCTGGAAAGATGCCGCGCCATGCTGTCTAGGTAGGATCCCACAATTCCCCGCTGGTTTATGTTGTATACAAGGAACTTGGTATACAAGGCACAACATAAAAGTTTATTGCTTCAACACATTTATACAATATGTACATAAAATAGAACGAACTTTTCTTGAAGCCTGTTGAGTTGCACACGTTTAATGTTAATATAAGGTAGTAGGCTGAGGGCCTGAATGATATTTAGATACGTAAGAATTGAGATTCCTATATACATTCAATCTTGTCTTGATGAGACAGTCTGTTCAAATGAGAGAATGTTCTTGATAGTCGAAAACTGTCGGCCACGTATAATAACAAGTGGAACTTATAGAGAGTTCGTATTAGCAGAATGCTAACAGGAGGCGTATAACTTGCAAGGAACTTGCGTCTAGTGTTCATATATAGCAGAATGCTATGATTGGAGTCGGAGCACTGTAGGGGACTTGAATGAGTAGCAGAATGCTTGGATGGGTGCTCGACGTGGCTACGGGATGCAGGATGAATGAGGCAATGACCAGAGGTGAAATCTCACGGCCAGAAATCAGTCCACCTATTCAGAACCATTTTTAAGAGGGTACCTCCGTGTCTGACCGAGAAACGTTGCTCCTTTTATAGCGCTGGCTGACGTCACAGACGATCACGTCAGCGCACTGCAGTCTGCCTCGTGGTCTCTGGAAACATCCATGTTTCGGGCGGGTTGCGGAGATTGTAGGCGCGGAGGACACACACAACAATTTAGATGCAGGGTCTTGGGTGGAAATGGACCTCCCTATGTCTGTAAGTTTTACGAGCAGCGAACGTGGTAGTCAGAATCCTCCAGAATGCTCCTCGAACTAGACTTGAAAAGCCTCGCCACGCTGGTCCAAGAAAATCTGTAAATGATCTCCACGGAAGGCTTTGCAGCCATCGCTGTTCAATGGTATGGCTTGATGGACCTGTGAACCCAACTTATGAACTCACCCATACCAGTACGGATGTACCATTAGCCTGCACGACGTCTTGCTGACAATTGGGATTCACACCATCACTAGGTTTGCGTTAAATTTGAACCATCCAATCAGTACGAAATAACTTGTAGGTATGTTGCTTATCAAACTATGACCCATGTTTCCAGTCCTCCAGAGTCCAATTAGCCACTTTATGAACTGAGGTGAGGCGCTGGGTCAATGTCGTACTGTTAACAAGAGCATTCTGGAGGGTCACCACCCACATTGAATGTGGCCGTGATTTGAGCCAAGCTTCAGTCCTATTACAACAGGCAATTTCAGCCACACACCGCTGATCACGATATTTACGTAACTTTGGTCGGACACTGTGCTGTAATGCCTTAAGTGAGGTATCTCTTTAATACGTGTGATAGCGTGGAATAAGACAAATTATGTGTTTCCACAGCTTCAAAAATCGAATGTCCCATGCGTCAGGCATCTACTCCAGCTCCGTTAGTATTTGGGTAACTCGTGTCATTTCTACCCCACGCTCAGCCTGAATGACATAACCTCTTCACGTGAAACAGATTCGGGCGGGTGCTGGAGCACCTTTAAGTTGCACTTCCTTTTGAAACAGTAACTATCACTATCACTTATTAACATGCCAGTGTATTAGAGAATATCATGTGTGTTCAACGGTTCTTCAACTAAAAGACGACGGAGTGTCGGAATTTTAATCTAAAATAGGTCTTGAATGTGCCAGTAGGCCTAAGTCTATTTATCGCACTTAGTCACTCTTTGATGTCAATCGACTGAGCCGGGAATCAAACCCGTAACTCTGAGCGCAAGATCAGAGAGCCTAACCAACTACTCACTTGGCCCGCTGAGACATCTACAGCGGGGCATAACTATGTACCGACTGAAGAATTCGAGTCCTTTAATTCAGCTCAACCTCACGCTTGGTCACGGATTTTTTTCTTAACAACTTAGAATGAGTTTAATGGCCTCTACAAAAGGAAAATCCATACAAAATTCTAAGTTGGATGTTTCCTATAACCTATAACATAGACATAAAAAACACATGGACTACAAATCATATAAAAATGACATATTCGGTATTTGGTCGTATAAAAAATTGCTTTTTTAAATCTTGTATTAACGATAAACCTCCCATGTGCTTAGACTTATCTGTTTGTTTACCGTTCTTTACAAAGGTCTTTGTCTGGGATTATTCCATATATTACTTGACATCCGCTAAAACAGTTCCTTCTACAACATATCCTGTTTCCTCGACCCTTATCAATGCACGATGACGCAATTTATAAGTAGGAGTAATATAACTAACTTTAATCAACAAGTCTAAGAGTAAATTAGAACACATTATTATAAAAATAAAACAAAACTGTGAAATAATTATCTCTTTCTGTAACACGTCCTCTTCCGGGCACAGTTAGAGTTCTTGCTGATTAATTTTAATGGTCTGAGTGTTCTTTGTGACTCAAGCTTCATGTACGTGTTGTGGCTCGAGTATGAGTATTTTAATACCACAGGACTGGGAGAAGTGTACCAGGACTTCAAATAAGATACAATCTCAGCGTTTTCCTCGAACGACTGGAAAAATGCAAGGGAACGTATTAGGATAACCGCAGTTTAATCTCCATAACTCAGTTCTCTGAACAGCAAAATTTCACAGTATTATTGTAAGGAAGAACTGCCAACAAAGCTGAGTGTCCAGAGCAAAGTGCCCCCGACAATAATTTAATATATAAAGGAAACAGAAAGTCAGTTACTAATATTATGGATAGGCTGAAAAATAAAAGAGCGGAAAGTGATATAGTAGTCCAGTAGGCCTATATGACTCTAAATCCAGAAGATGACAGTGTGGAGAGGTGAGTGACAAGCATTTGCCCAAAAATGACTCAGTACGGGGAGAATGAACTCAATTCTGGAACTCCGAGTCATCTAATCCTCAGCGTAACTTACTTGCTGGGAACCCTGGGAGCATAGCCACTTTAGCCGGCATAAGCCATGTGGAGTACCGGTATCGTGTTATTCCAGTAGGGTTTCCTGATCGTACATTTTCTCCATTACGTTTTCTGTCGTATAGTTATTTTTACGTAATACGCACACTGTGCTTGGGGGCGGTAAAATACATACAGAGTATCGCCTGCCTGTCGTATGAGGCGATCAAAAGGGGAGAGAGTCCCTACAGTTTCTAAACTTGGGAGAGTAGGTTGGTGACCACAGGGTCTCTCGTCGAGCTGTCATTGCTTCCATTTTTGTCAAGCTCCTCAATTTTATCCTTCTTAACCGACATCCCTTCGTCAATTCTTGTTCTCTTCAGACTCCGAAGAAGTTGGATTTCCGAGGCCTCGGAAGTCCTTTATTTTGCCGATACTAACATTCTTCGAAGGGCCAAAACCCATTTTCTTTTATCAGTGTTAATAGACGATGGCTGTCCATTTGTATTTCCTCTAAATACAGTAATCACTCATGAAATACGTTCCTATATATTTCCGGAAGTCATTTACTCACGTTTTTAACCATCGATTCGTGTTTAAGTTTACTGTGCGAACAGGCTTTCGTTTTCATGTTATTTTGGCCAAACACTGGCAAGAATCCCTCTCTTTTTACTTTCTTCCTACTTGTTTAACGTCGCACTATCACATCGAAGGTTTCCGACGACGGAAAAATGGGAAAGGGCTAGGAATGGGAAGGTAGCGGCAGAACCCTTAATTAAAATGGGAAACCACGGAAAACCGTCTTCAAAGCTGCCTACAGGGGGATTCGAACAGTATCTCTCGAATGCAAGATCACAGCTGCGCGACCCTAACCGCACGGGCAAATCATTTGGTAGAATATTATTATGTTGGCTACAAGCATAACGAAAAACGCAGAAAGTGTTTGTTTACGTCTTGCTTAGTCTCCCTTTGACTGCAAACATCCTGCCATTCCATCGTGTGTTGCCGCGTAACTTTGAATCTTATCTTATCCACGAGTAGAACGTTTGATTATATCTTAAGCAGCGATAAAGTAACCTAATCGTCTGTATATCAGATTACTGTCCGTAATAACATGCAGAGGACAGTAATCGTGCTTATTTGTAATATGAAATTCCCAAAATGAATTTGCATTCTGATTCAGATACTAATCCAGTAATAATAAAGAATAAAAGCTGCAGGATCAGCAGATGTATCTGAAGAAATGGCAGGAAACGTTCAGGTGGGTGAGCCAGGACCAACGGAAAGTCGTGCATATGTAGAAAATACATTTCTACTCGCATTTTAACCTTAAGCAGCATTTACAAAGGATACTCTGAATTAATCTTGTTACAGCTAGTGACACAGGAATAGTGTATCGCTGAGTAAAAACAATCAGAGTTACTCTAGCTCAGACAGTGGTAACCAACTGGTAGAATTGAAATAATGAAATATTTAAATAATGAAGACTAATATAACAAAAGGCATTGCACGAGAAAGGAGTGCTTGCCAACATGTCTGCTGGCTAACAAAAGCAGATGAACAACATTACAAAATTTACTACCATCATTCTATTAAGTTACAAGCCGCATCTAGCAATTTTATACTGAATTTCCAAGAAAAGGGTAAATAACACAATATAAAGGCTATCAGAAGACATTATTGGGGAGTGGGGGGAAATTAATTCCATCCAGATGTTGGGTTAGGTGCTGACCACATAACTAACGCCAAGGAACATGGCGGCTGGTCGGAAAAGATGGCAGATGGTAGTGTCTCTGGAATAAAAATGTCATGGAAAATCGTTGAAAAATTACCCAGACTATGTTTTGCACAGCAATCCCTGATATGTAAACCCATGACACAGAGGTGGAAGGCTAATTCCTTGTTCTTAGTCTCTTCAACTGCTTATAAATCTGTCCATAATAACGAAAATGGTTGCAATGATTTTTTTCTACCTTCCATCTTTTCTATCCAACCCCCTAAGTCAACTCTTGTTCTCTTCCTACTCCGACGATATTAGGATTGGGAGGCCTAAGGGGTTTTACTTTCACGCCCTTCATGGTTCCTTTCCTTCACCGATACCTTCATTCTTCGAAGGGTTGAACCATTCCCTCCCCCTCCCCCCAAACCCCTTCACTAGTGTTAAAGGAAGATGGTTGACCAGTTGTACTAGAGCCGTTCAATTACTACAGGCACGATTACACCCAACACTTCATTTCAAACGATTTCATGTTCAAACATTTGTCCTCTCCGAAATACTCACCACCCAATGCATGGAACCATTATTCAACAAATACTTCAGAACCACCTCGAAAGCTTTCACTGCCTAGACTTTAAGGTCCTTTATGGCTATCGGGTAGAGAAAAAAGCCACACGGGGCCAGGTCAGGGCTGTAAGCTGGATGGGGGTACAGTGGAGATACCTTTTTTTCTTGTGAAGAACTCAGTAACTTCAACAGCGACATGAGGTCTGGCATTATTGTAATGGAATTTCCACCGCCCAAAAAGGCTCCTCCCTTTTTTTTGGGGGGGGGGGGGTGAGCCTTCACCAATTGGTGTAGGGCGTTCTTACAGTACTCTGCGATGAGTGTAAGAAAGTGGTGACAATGGCTTTATTTGCTGACTTCTGCACATTTGCCTTTTTTCGGGTCTGATTAGCCACGTTCCACCCACTCACTGCTGCCCCGCTTGGTCGCAGGATCGTAACAATACATCCACGCTTCATCTGCAGTGATGATTATCTGACAGCAAGCATCACCTTAACCTTTAAGACACTGTTTCCAGTAGAGGCACCCATCAATGCCAGTCTGCTTCTGCACAGGAGTAAGCATTCGCGCTATCCATCACTCACAAACACGGGACATGTGCAAGCTGCCTAACAGTGAAATCTGCGTCAGTACGAATCTTTGTCTCTGTTATTAATGCTGTGAAAGGTGCTCCTTCTCCTCCCTGCAGTTTAGCACTTTCTCGGTCATCTTTGAAATTCTTATGCCATTGGAAATAAGTTCGACGGGGTTCCCATGAGCTCTCTTCAACTCTCCATAGGTCACCGAAGCGTTTTTCTCCAAGCGAACACAAAACTTTCCCGCGAAACGTTGTTCACAGACAACAATAATTGTTCCGGGGTTTTTCGTGGATCGCAGAGCTGAAAGAAGGTGCCGGGGAGAATGGGTCTAACTACAATGTCAAGAATTGAATTTAAAACGTAAACTGAAGGTTATATTTTTAAAACACAAAATTTAACAATTTTACAGGTACAAGTAGTAATCATTAAACAAGTCTAGGAAAGACAAGATTGGTGGTATGAACAGATCGTGGGCTTCAAGCCCTCACTTCACTTTTCCCGATCTCCTAGCTCAAATTTACAAAAGAGCACAAATTTTATACAAGGGAACTCCCCTAATGCATGGAGCACTTGCTCCGTAAATTACAATATCAAGCCTCCCAGAAGCACTTTTACAACACTTGAAAAAGAGCTAACGTGCTCTCAGTTTTCCAAGCCTACTCAAGGCAACATAGCCTGAAAATCTAATTATCTCTGGCCTTACAAGGCACTATTTACAAACAGAAATCTTATTACACAGAGGTATCTAGTACCCAACCTACAGAGCCTTAGTGAAAAAGAACAGGTTAAATAAACGGCCCGAGTACAATTGGAATGGAGTCGAAGACTGAGCTCCAAAAATTTGACACCTATAGGGCGCTCGGCCGACAAAACAGGGGCTATTCCCAAACTACTGAGGTAGCACGCATGGAAATAACTTTAATACATTGCAGAAACAAAAGCGTGACGCCTCAAACCAAGATGAAGGGGAGCTCCAGAGGGTATATCACTCTCTATCCCCGATTTACAGTTAAAGATTTTATGAAGTAATTACATTAGCCGGCAGAAAGTTACATTTTTAGAAAAGAAGGTTACATAGTTAACGTTTCGGACCTTTCCTCGGGTTAAACTGCGGAGCTAGCGAGGAAAAAAAAGATGTTATGTGGCCATTACCTTGTAGAAGTTCTAGCAGCTGAAGAAGAGGCCGCCCGCCTCCTGCTTGACACACACACACACACACACACACACACACACTCAGGAAGATGACGATCAATTGGCCAGGAGACGTGCAAAGCCGCAGTTTATAAACCGTCGAGACCATTCAAGATTAGACTAGCCACACCCTCTCAGGTTTATTGGCCAGTTTAAAAGTTACACTCAAAATCGAAAAAGAAGAAGAAGACTGGATTGGTAGAAAATTAATGACAGAAATTAGGGATTGGCTAGATTCAAAACTGGCGGAAATAAAAAGGAAATATTGCCAACCCAAAAATAAATTAACATCATCAATAAAAAAACGTATGAATACAAAACTTCTTTGAATAAAAATTTCTTATTCCTCGCACCAGGGTCCATGATGATAGTTTTGAGTAGTGACATCTGTGGAAGAATGTCCAAACTTCTTGATGAATAGAAACAAAACAAGTAGAAATTCACACAGTTCAGGAAACTTCACAATAACAAAATTACATCAGATTTTAGTGGTGGCATCTTCTGAGTAAAGTTCTAAGTAGGTATAGTTTCAGTTTCACTGTTTTACCAATGGAGGAGTTCTTTAGGCACTGAATTTGAATGCGCGGCGTTGGGGTGTACCTCCCGGTACAATAATAATAATAATTATTATTATACCAGGGGTACACCTACCCCGGTTATTTAAACTGTGCGCCTTCTCCATTATGGCCATCTCTGACAGTGATTAAGAGCTCTCAAGACTTTGTAAAACTTGTTTCTCCGATGGTTAGATGGTTCTGCCATCTATTTTCTAGCGATCTCTGGTGGGCTAAGCCCCAGTGAATCTACTGAGATATTTAATTTGTAATAGTTGGTAAATCTTTTTTCTTGTTATTGTTCTTTTGTATGTGCTGAAGTCAACTCTACACCTGGTTCCTCCTCTAATGTAATCTGCCTATCACATGCCGGTAAGGAAGTTTTCTAAGCAATCAGAACTCGGGTTAGTGAATGGAAATTTTAGCCTATCAGCGCTCTGGATTCTAATATAGTCTAGAACTTTCCCCTAGGGATCTATTTAAGCCGAGCGCATTAGGGCCGTCTTGTCTGATATTGCTTCCACGATTGTGTGCGCGACTTGACGGGGGTTAAAGTGGGCAGGAGGCATGAGGAGGCCGGCTTGAAGAAGATCCAGAGCTAACAGGTAATGGCAGAATAAACCAAAATACGTGATTGTGCCAGCGTGTGTTCTGAGAGGAAGATTTCGGCGCTTTTAAAATATAATATGTAAACTTTTAATTTTTCGCTGTAATGTAGGATGTTCTGCGCAATCTTCGGACTCAATTTATACTCATACTGGGAAAATAATTTAATGCAAGGGAGCACGAGCGGTTACCCTCAGAACTCTCCCCTGTTACTTTTAAGCTGGGTGACTAAAGCTTTTCAACCTCTAAATTTGGAAATTAATCTCGGCCTTTACATGCTCCCCTTTTAGTCATCTTTTATGCACGGGATTAGCCTCTGTGTCATTGCGCCTTAACCCCACTTAGGTTCTTGTCGTCTCCAGAATATTATTTTAAAGAGTGTGGTGTTTCGCCTCCTTGTTTTTGTTAACGGCCTGTATTTGTTGTAACCTTTTTCTTTTCCTTCGTAAGGCCTAGTAGGATGGGTCATATGCCCCTCAAATGCATTATGGTTTTGCGGCTAACCGTGTCTACATTTAGGTTCCTCGTGGAACAGTACTCCAAATGTACGTGAAATTTTGTATATGATAAGCCCCCATCGGACAAACTGTTTATGAACACTACGAAATGGTGTCACCAAATAGGTTACCGGTGTAATTGGAAAGGTAATAAGCGACATCTCGCTTTATTTAAGCTTCTGTGTGATAGGGGCTCGGACTCTATAATGTCGTCCCTGTTAGGAGCAATTATGCTCTTACATATGTAGGTTAATAACTAGGAGTTTCTCCCCATTAAACTTGTACCTGATTAAGGACTTCTAAGTCCACTGTATTACTGGAGCTGACGAGCTCTTCGCTATGTTACTATTCTCAAGTATATTTTTAAAACTCCAATGTTTTTCTGGTTCTTGTTAAATCATTAAATTACTATCTGCCAATCTTGGCTCAGAAAGCCAGCGCCTTAACCGTCTGAGCCACTCAGCCTGGCTCACAGAAATCAGCCATTAAGGACGTTTAGAGGCGACTACTATACACACCTACTTTTAACGGCTGCCACGACTTGATCGACAAGAGTTATTATTACGAAACTTACTGAGGAAGATTTAAGTTTTTAGTTCCTCTGTGCGCGCTAGATCGCGTATGCCGTCACGCCTACGAAAAAAAAAAAAATACAAAATGAGCAGTCTTAAATGAAAATCTCATATTACTTCCTATTGACCGAGTGAGTTGGCTGCGCGGTTCACGTTGCGTACAAGTGGTCTTGCATTGAGGGATGATGGGTTCGGAATTCCATCTTCGGTAGCCGTGAATACAAATTTTCTTGGTTTCCTATTTTCACACTAGACGCAAGGACAGGAAAAGATTAGGAAGGTAGCAGAGTAGCCTTAATTACGGTTCAGTCCCAGATTTTCCTGGTGTGGAAACCATTTTCAGGGTGGGATTGGAATCCACTATCTCCCGAATGGAAGCTCAACGCTACGCGATCCGAACTGCGCATCCAACTCCCTCGGTCTCTAAATATTTCACTGTACAGTAATTCATGCTTGTAATAAGACAATCAGTCTTTTATATGAGCATCAATCAGGACTCATTAGCTGCGAATTATCTCATCAACCATACGCTAAATAAATAAATAAATAGATAAATAAATAAATCTCATTCGTAAAACATCTGCGGAAATATTAATGATTCGGTACTGAATTTGCATAAAGTACCCCGTATATACTCAGCTTCAGCTTTTTCAATGACCTGCGATGGTACGTCAGTGACGTAATAGCAATTTGTACAGTACTTCGTACGATATTTAACTAAGACTGTCCCAGTTCGAAAGAATCCACAGACACAAGTAGTTCAGACTACAACCTGGTAGTCCAAACTATAAAATAAATTATGTTCCGATGTGTAAAAATAGCACCATTTCTCGAGAGTATCGGAGATTCTTCAAAAACTGATCGAGCGAACTTGTCAGTGGATCAGTGGTCGGGTGTCGGGCTCCGGATCCCAGGATAGCGGGTTGAAACCCGGCGGAGGTAGTCGGATTTTTGAAGGGCGGAGTTGAGTTCATTCGACACTCCATGTCGTACGATGTCCGAATGTAAAAAACTCTGGTGACACATTTGGTGTTTTTACCCGACAAAATTCATTAAAACTCAGCCACAGACGCCCGAGAGAGATTCGGTTTACTTTTCCATCTTGTAGGCCTAGAGTAAAACGGAACGTCGAAATTGACGAGCAAACAGCCAGATGGTGTCAAATTGAAATGTCTGCACACGGTAGCTGACGCCACACGATTATTATTATTATTATTATTATTATTATTATTATTATTATTATTATTATTATTATTATTATTGCTGTAGTGGTACCCCTGTCCCAGCCAGTCCAATATTTTGACACAGACGATTCGTAAGGTAGCTTCAAAAATAAGGTAACAAGAGCTCCCATGAAAAGGTGTATTTTACAGTTTTACAAATATAAATATACACAGTAATAGGGCACTGACGCGAATTACTATTCAACATAATCATCATTTTTGTCCAAGAACTTGTTCCATAGGTACACCAAGTTATCGATGCCGGCATGGAAGAAATTTCCATCCAGACCCTGCAGCCACGTCATGAACGCATGCTGAACGTTTGTACCAGTGAATCGCTTCCCGCCCAAGGTGGTTCTTCAACGGTCCGAAGAGATGGAAATTGCCGCGTACCAGAACGGGGCTGTAGGATGGATGGTCCGGTACCTCCCACCGGAAATGCTGTAACAATTCACATATGCAGTTGGATGCATGTGGTCTGGAGTTGACGTGCAGCAACACGACGCCTGTTCAGGAAGTCCAGGATGTTTTCTGTGAACTGCTACCCGGAAATGTTTCAGTGCTTGTATATTGTTTCGTTTTGCCGTTTCCTAATTGTTGCCTTATTTACGTTGTCAGGCTATTTTGTGTTTAACCGTAATTTCAATTTTGGCTTATTATGTAAGTTTTGTACCGATAACCATGGCGATCAGATCTCCAATAGGGGTTGGCCGGGGGCCATTATGCCGTAGTGACGATTATTACATTCTAATTTATCTTATTCTGTTTCTTAGCTTATACGGTTTTGTTGTGTTTTATGTAATATTGCTTGGGTTAGAGTTTAACGTGTTCGTTGTAAGCATCGGCTGGTTTAATTACTGTACGATTTGAAATAAATAAATAAATAAATAAATAAATAAATAAATAAATAAATAAATAAATAAATAAATAAATAAATAAATAAATAAATAAATAAATAAATAAATAAATAAATAAATAAATAAATAAATAAATAAATAAATAAATAAATAAATAAATAAATAAATAAATAAATAAATACATACATACATACATACATACATACATACATACATACATACATAAATAAATAAATAAATAAATAAATAAATAAATAAATAAATGCTTCAGTGTATCACAGTAACTAACAGCATTTACTGCCGCTCTCCTGGTGAGGAAATCAACCAGAAGCACACCCTCTTGGTCCCAAAAGACCATTGCTATGATTTTCTTTGCGGATGGAGGTGTTCGGACATTTTTGCGGGATGGAGAGAGGGTTATTTCCATGCTATGGATACTCGCTTCGGCTCCGTTGTCACATGATACACCAATGTTTCGTCTCCTGTAACGATACGGTGCAGAAGCGACACTTCTTCCACATTAAACAGCATAAGGTGCATGAGAGACAATCTCATCCGCGTGGCTTTCTGATCTTCTGTTGAGGTGCCTTGGCACCTACTGTGAAAATGTCTTTCGGTAGTCTGGCAGCGCTTGAATGATAGTATGCACACTGAACCTGGATCAAACCTTAACACGGCGCATATTGTCATCTGTGATGGACGTGCTTGGCTATCATATCGTCGCTCTTCTTGCACATCTGTCCTGCCGTTACCAAACTCGGTGAATCAAAGCCAAAATCTGTTGCTATGACATTCGCAACGTACACCTGAACAAGCTGCCGATGAATTTCCGCTGATGTGGTGTCCTTCAGACGCAAAAAACTGGATCATAATACGCACTTCGCCGTCTGACCCTGTTTCTGAACGCGCAGCCATCTTTCAATTGGTATTGCGAGGATCTGACACAACACCGTCTGACACCATCTAACGGCTGCTGGTCTCCTGCACAGACCCTGGCGGAAATTCAAACACGAGGGTGAATATGTTATCCGGGAGAGCTCTTGTTACCTTACAGTTTTAAGCACCTTTGTACTAATGTTCGACTTTCAGGAATAATAATAATAATAATAATAATAATAATAATAATAATAATAAAATGGCGAATGGCTTTTAGTGGCGGGAGTGTCCGAGGACATGTTCGGCTCGCCAGGTGCAGGTCTTTTGATCTGACGCCAATAGGCGACCTTCGCGTCGTGATCAGGATGAAATGATGATGAAGACAACACATACACCCAGTCCTCGTATCAGCGAAATTAACCAATGATAGTTAAAATTCCGACCCTGCCGGGAATCGAACCCGAGACCCCTGTGACCAAAGGCCAGCACGCTAACCATTTATCCATGGAGCCGTGCATAATAATAATAATAATAATAATAATAATAATAATAATAATAATAATAATAATAATAATTCTACGTCTCAACTGCTATTACACTTCACGAATGCCCACAGGGATGGAAGGGGTATGTCTCTTGCGAGTTTTCGTACGTCTTGGTTAACCTCCCATAGAAATAACTGCGGAATTTTTACGCTTTTAGATGCCGTCGACCTGAGCTCGAGCCTGTACCTGACATCAATTTTACACCTGGTCGAGGCCGTAAAGACGTATTCGGTTCACCCGGAAGGACGTGAGTTCGTTTCCCCGTCCGAAAGTCGAAAAAATGTAAGAAACGAGATTTCCACTTCCGAAGCTGCACATGGTTCTGAGGAGCACTCAGCCTACATAAAAAATGAGTATCAGGTTAATTCCTGGGGGGGGGGGGGGGGGGCAAAGGCGGTCGGGCGTAGAACCAACCACTCGACCCGACCTAATGCCGATGTTACGGACAGTGAAAGCCTCTACCTTCCACCACTCCTTCACGGCTTATACAAAGATGGCTTTGCTATCATAAATGAGACATTATAGACGCTTAATTGCTTTTACGCATTGGCCTCTATTAACCAGCAGCAAACATAGATATATAGATAGATTAACTCCACAGCTGTTGAGAAGATCTGCAATGGATTACCTACTGAAATGAACTAAGTGTTCATTCTAACCTAAATCTGAAAGCAGACAAATGCCGCTTAGCTGAAGAAAAACTAATTAGAAGACTGTAAGATATATTGTTGCTTTTCCAAGATCGTTTACACTAGGAATCAAATGTGATCCCCTCGTGGAGAAATGTTACTAGGGAACTACGCCATTCTGGGATTAAAGGACACGCACATGCGATCACAAAGGTGTTCAGAGCTGCGTAATACTCAGAAGAGCGGTTACATGTAGGCTTCAATTGTCAGCCGTAATGGACCAGTCCTCAAGGGTGCAATCCAATGACAGTATCACAAAATGTTTGCCATGTTACAGTTCGAGGTCTGGGCTGGATAACAATCTATCTCCATGCTCTATGCTCATAAATCTGCACCCCGAAAGGTATGCGATAATTGTTTCCAGGCTTCGCCCATATGACACCAATGAAGTAAGCAACCACTCAGCGGGTCATCCATCTTTTTATTAAATCGCGTGGTCAGGTAAGCCTGTATCACTTGCGCCACCAAAACCCAGCCATGGCAAAAAAAAAAAAAAAAAAAAAAAAAAAAATCATATTAATCAAACTCAATTATTATCTTATCGTAACACACATGTTCATGCTTAAGGGACATCGACATCGAAGTCCGGCTCCATGGCTAAATGGTTAGCGTGCTGGCCTTTGGCCACAGGAGTCCCGGGTTCGATTCCCGGCGGGGTCGGAAATTTTAACCATAATTGGTTAATTTCGCTGACACAGAGGCTGGGTGTATGTGTCGTATTCATCATCATTTCATCCTCATCACGACGCGCAGGTCACCTACGGGTGTCAAATCAAAAGACCTGCATCTGGCGAGCCGAACTTGTCCTCGGACACTCCCGGCACTAAAAGCCATACGCCATTTCATTTCATCGGCATCGAAAGCACGAAAGGTCAATTTCTCGAAAGTTTTACAAAATTCTGAAAGCGTACAAATGTGGACCAATTAAAAGCGCGCACACGAGTTCACTAGTGGTCTCAGGATTCACTGGTGATTGGTTAAAATCTTTCTTAGCGGCGCGTTATTATATGCGAGATGAAATCAAAGGTCTTAGTAGAACTTAGTGTTGCGCCAAAAATGGACAAAGTTAGGTGAAGACGTGGCTGAAGAAGTTCCTTTCTTATGTGTACTATGAGCTCTTCTTACAGTTGTCACTTAATGTTCTATTAAAAAAGTTGTCATTTCACAAACATCTTACACACTTTTTAATAAATCACATTCAATCAATTCACATAGCGATAGACGTCCTCAACAAAGTTCAAGCTGAAACATACTTGAAAATTCGAGGTGACAGAAAAAAGCAGCTAAAAATAAAGTAGAAGTTAACAAAATACTCTGCATTAAGAAATGTCAGGAAAGCACAACAGAAACGAAATTATCGGCTTCACACCGCGAAATCGAAACGAACTCTAGATGAGATGGAAAAACAGAAAATTCTGATACTTGCGTTACAGGAGACACGATTCACAGATTCAAATACCTCTTATTCAGGTAATTACAGAATATTCAACGAGAAACCTGAGAAAAAGATTGAAAAAATCAACAGCAACTCGGAACAGCATTCTGTGTTTACAAACAAATAACTGAATCCATTACAGACTTCAGCTCCCCTTCAGACAGACTCTAGCCTAACATTCATGTGTGTGGGTCGATGACCTTCGATGTTTGGCCCCATTAAACAACAAGCATCATCATCATCATCATCATCATCATCATTCATATGTGCAAACAAAATATATACTTTGTTCAACGCACACGCACCCATAAACGAAGACAATCGAAGAAACCCTGGAAGTGTAGACGTCTTCTGGAACCAGCTGGAAAGCGAAATTTAAAAAATAAAAAAATAAAGAACTTCTGGCAATGTTAACATTTTAATGGGTGATTTCAGCGCGCAAATTGGGAAGGAACGACGGTTTAGGGACATTGTTGGTAGGCTAACTACCCTGGCCACAATAGAACAAACAGAAATGTCATAAAACTTACTGACGTTTGCGATGCCTTCGGTCTTAAACTTATGTCTACTTGGCTCCATGGCTAAATGGTTAGCGTGCTGGCCTTTGGTCACAGGAGTCCCGGGTTCGATTCCCGGCAGGGTCGGGAATTTTAACCATAGTTGGTTAATTCCCCTGGCACGGGGACTGGGTGTGTCACCATCATCATTTCATCCTCATCGCAGCGCGCAGGTCGCCTACGGGGGTCAAATCTAAATACCTGGACCTGGCGAGCCGAAGTCCTCGGACACCTCCCGGCACTAAAAGCCATACGCCATTTCATTTTTAATTTCAAAAGACATCTCATGAAAAATAAAACTTGGTGCTCTCCACGAGAAGACCACGTCGCAATATCGAAACGCAATATTAGAGAAATTATGAACGTAGAAACAAGAAAAGGAGCCAATCTTGATTCAGATCACTTCCTGATCCGCATAAAGGTTAGACTTCTTCCATTAAATAAGAAAAAGCCGCCTCAGATTAAAATTATGAGGATTGACACGGGTAAGCTAAATCAAAACAAAGTTACTTTTCAAGAAGTGTTACAGGAAGAAAAACAGAGACTTGGCATGACATCCAAGAAAATATGGCACCTGCTGCAAAAGAAGTTGCACCCTTACGAAGGAGGCGTGGGCATTCATGGTGGACTGAAGATTGCGATAAGGCAGTCGACCAAAGAGCAATAGCCTTTAAAATATGGTACGCACACAAAACAGAAGATAAGCTCTCAGAGTACAAAGAAGTGCGGAAGCAGTCTTCAAAATCCTCCAGTAACGCTAAAAGAGCCGAAATCACAGACGAAATCGAGAACATTGCGTCAGAATTCAAAAGAAACAACAGCAGAAATTTTTACAAGATCTTCAAGCAGCGTGTAAATGGCTATCAACCACCAAGTTTGAACTTCAAGAGATACGATGGGAAACTGGCAGTGATGAAGAAAACTGTGAGATCCTAGCCAAGTACTTCAAGACACTGCTTAACTGCGAAGAACCCAGAAAAAAAATGATCGAGAATAATTCCAGAGCAAAGAAACAACGATTCAGCTCCTCCTACTCTTAATGAACTTCGGAGGATAGTTGAGGAACTGAAGAATAACAAAGCTGCCGGGGAAGACTCAATCACAGCAGAAATGTTGAAAAGTCGAAAAGAAATTACCGCTAATGCCCTAAGTCAAGAGATGGAAAAAAATCTGGGAAACTGGAAAAATACCTAGTTAATGGACAACAGCACTAATTCATCCTCTATACAAAGAGGGTGATGGAACTAACATCAACAATTATCGTGGCATTTCTATCGTACCCCATCTTAGACTGATTCTGATGGTTCCGTCAGCTTCCGCTTCGAACGCTAGCGCTGTACCGCGTCCGGGGAGCCATCTGGTGACGAATGAACGTACCATTTCCATTTCTATTATAACGTCTAAATTCAAAAGCTCATTGTTTAAGAAGCCTTTCTCGTGAACAGTCGAGAATTTCTTCTGATGACGCAGAGCGCAGTTCACTGCGAAACGTAAAGAATTTCACCTAATTTTCTTGACACGACATAAACCCAAAAGCCTATATCATGTCTACAGAGAAGGCTCTTTCGTCAAAGAGGCCTCATCTCCTCATATTCTAGAGAACTGTATTTCATTCGTAGTAGTTTCATAGGCTCTGAACCCTACACTTGCCGATTCCAAAATTCCATAAAGATATCTCTAGAAAAGGAGTCTATAGATGCAAATAAATTAATCGTCATTGTTACCGTGTTTTGGTAGGTTGCAGAGGTGTAAGAAGGTGCGGGCATGAATGGGTGGACAGAGAAAATATCGAAGCATAATTTAAAAATACTAAAATTGGAAAATTTATTTCTTTCCCTTTTAATTTAAACTTTGGTAAACAACAACAAATCGGCTCAAATAACAAAAAAAGATCGAAGTTCAGGTATACGATAATTTGTAGAAAGAGCTTGTAGCTCCAAAGTTACAATATTCAAAAGAGCACCATTGCTCCCTTCAATCAATACTCTAGGAGGCTGCGCTCCCAAAACTTATGACAATCTGGCCTCTCCAAGGAATCATTTTCTAAACCGAATTTTACATCAGATCATTACAAACTGTTTTACTGTCTTCCCCGTTCGACAATATGATTTACCCTTAACTATGAATAGTTAAAACTTAACACAGGCAATAAGTGCCCCTTCTACATGGCCTTAGTGATCAAAAAGAAAAGGTTCAAGATATCGACCGTAAACAAAATGCTAGGAGTCGAACACTTGCACTCCTCTGGAAATACACTTTGAAACACTTAAAATCGTATCTGGGCTTATGGCCCTATATTACAGAGGCTAAGGCTATACTACAGAGGATGACCAGATGGAGAAAATATTATGTTCCAAAAGAAGAGATAAATTTTAAAGTTTTATAAAATCATAGTCACCCCAAAAACAAAGTTGAGTGGGAATTAAAAGAGGGTGAACACTCTCTATTCCCTAAGATAGAAGGAAGTCCTTAGAATTGTTTGAGAAATTTACATTTAAAAGATGATTTAGAACTTTACATTAAGAAAGAATTTTGAAACCTTGCCCTCAAGTCAGCTTTCTGAAACTATCACATGATTAAAATATGTCTGCCATTACCTTGAGCTGGGGGCCCTTCCGATGACGGGCAAGACTTGGTCCCTGCCTCCACTACGTACGCACTCTAAACCTCTTGACTGGAGCGATGGAAAACAAAATGGCCCAAAAGCTCCCAGCATTTATAGCGGAGGGGAAGGTTACAGAACACTCTAGGCCGAAGGTCTGTACACACCCTTTTGACTGGCTAATTTAATAAACATCCAATATCTCTGATTGATAATTTCATGAAGAAGGAAGAGATAGCAGTGCTAGTAACCTCAGAACACAAAAAAATCTATAAACGCTTCAGGCTATTAAACTTATAAATACAAAAATTCTTTTGAAAATTAATTGTCCATCTTCCCACTAGAGGGGGCACATAAGTCGACAGTAGAGACATCTGAAGATTAAAGTTCAAACTTCTTCCAATACTCAGTTCAAGGTTCATATTACAGATGGCCTTCTAAAAGACGTTCAGTTTAAACTATCATAGTCACCCCAAAAACAAAGTTGAGTGGGAATTAAAAGAGGGTGAACACTCTCTATTCCCTAAGATAGAAGGAAGTCCTTAGAATTGTTTGAGAAATTTACATTTAAAAGATCCTCCGGTACAGTTATCAATTTGAGTTTCACTTATTGAAAGACATATTTATGATCTTTTAGTTTCCAAATCGGAAATCCGGTGGAATATTATACCGCATATTTGGTAACAAAAATTAGTACAAATGTTTCTGCACGCCAATAAGAGAAAAAGAAAAGGGGAGAAGAAGAGAAAAGTAAATGAGAAAATGCATCCTCGAACACGAGACGCTCGCGTGGAAGTAAGGGACGAAGACCGATAGACCAGCAGTGCTTCACATGCAAATTTCCAACATGTATGCATCCTCTATTAAGCCAAAGGCTGCTAAAAGGTCGGTTAATTAACTTAATGAAGCTCTGTTTTCATATCCTAACGATTATCACGATTATTATTATTATTATTATTATTAATCGATTATTTATTTATTTATTTATTTATTTATTTATTTATTTATTTATTTATTTATTTATTTATTTATTTTAGAATGAGCAAGATTTTACTCGCCGAATTGTTACGCATGATATAACCGCACATTACCAATAATAATTGTTACCGTGTTTTTGTGGTAGTTATGCGTGAAAGAAGGTGCGGGGTGGTGAATAGGTCTCAGGCTACGAAGTTAAAGTGAATTTAAAATTTAACAAGGTTATATTTTCTTTTCAAAATCAAGAAATAACAAACATGGCAGGTACAGAGTAGCAAGGCAACAAAAGTACAATTACAGTATTTACAGGATTTGGGCTTCGAGCCCCGCGATCACAATCCTTGAGCAATTAGCTCAATTTTACCCCAAACACAAGTGTCAACAGAGGGGCAGAGAACCCCATTCATGCCTAGGAGCACTTGCTCCAAAATACACAGTAAGGCCTCCTTGAGGCGCGCAGGAAACAAAATTTTCAGAAAAAGAGCAACTTGCTCTCAAAATTCAGGCCTGTCAAAGGCCCCACCTAATTCCACTTTCAAGCTGTCCTTTCAGGACATATACACAGGGGTAAAATACCCAACCTACTGAGGTCTGTTAAATGACAAGAAGGTTAATTATATGACCTGTAAAATAACAATTTGAGAGGAGGCGATCTGCACTCCTAATACACTTGTTTTTAAAACCTAATCTGGCTCTAGGCCACTAATGCAAGGGCTAATCCCATACTACAGAGGTGACTTTAGAAAAGAACAATTTGCTTTACGTTAACGAAGAATAGGTTGAGAAAAATAAGTTCACCTCAAAACAATATGATTGGGAGCTCGAGAGGGTTAAGCACTCTCTATCCCGATATGCAGTTTAAAAGATGGAATAGATACAAGTTTCTTTACATTTTAAGGAAGGTTACATAATGGAAAAACTTCGGACCTGCCCCGAGAGTTAAACTGCTGAGCAAGCAAGAAAAGAAGTAATTAATCGGCCATTACCTGGTTGTTGACTGCCGCCGAAGAAAGAGGCGCTTCCCGCCCCCTGCTATGTACTTTACACACGAAAAGATGGAACAGAAGTCGCCCGGAGACCCTAAAATCAGCAGTTTATATACTCTCGCGGAAAGTTCGAGGCGTTAGGGGAATGAGAACACCCTCCCACAAACTCTTTATTGGGTGGGATACAGCAACATATTCAAGTTGGGGGAAGATACATCCGATTGGTCAGAAATTAATGAAAGAAATTCGGGATTGGCTAAATTTAAAACAAGGGGAAAGAAAGGGTTAATATTGCCAACTTAAACAATGACAGAAGGAAATTTAACAAAGAACAAACTTTTGAAATTAAATTTTCTCCAAAAGAACAGTTCTTTTTCTTCGCACTAGGGTGCACTATTGTAGTTCTTCAGTAGTGTCCTCTAGAAGAGAAAGTTCACACTTCTTACTACCGGTAAAACAAAAATACATCAAAAGTGGCACAGTTCAAAAACTCCAAACTTTCCAAGTAGTGACATCTTCCGAGAAACTTGAAAATTAATACCGTCGATAAAGTTCAGACTTCCTCCAGCAGAGGAGTTTCAATTGGCGCACATTTTAAATTAGCGGCGTGGAGGTGTACCGCCCGGTACAATAATAATAATAATAATAATAATAATAATAATAATAATAATAATAATAATAATAATAATAATAATAATAATAATAATTGTGTGCGGCCTCCGAAGAGGCCTGGTGCATGTCTTTTGAGCTGACGCCGTATAGGCGACCTGCGCGTCTGCGAGGATGGCGCCCTATCCATGATGATGATGATGATGATGATGATGATGATGATGATGAAGATGGCACACACACCCGGCTCCCGAACCATCGGAATTAACCCAGGCCGGGAATCGAACGGAGGACGCCTTCAGCGAAACCCTACCTCTAAAATGAAGGTATCACACACGTTAGTCGGCTAGTTATGCACCCTTCATAAGATGAATAAAACAAACATACATTTCGAGTGTTATTCACATTTTATATGTTAAAGAAACACGTTCACAAACAATTCCAAGGAGGAAAATAAACACATGCATTTTCACCCTTAGTTTCAGTCGCTGAGTGCCTCACATGAGTGTAGCTGGTCTTAAACGTTTCTTTTATGTTTGGACAAATATAGGATAAATTAATTTCCACAACCAGCATTTTAAAACTACCATTTTGACAGTTTTGATATTGACCAGAGAAAATGTTGCTTAGCAAGAATATGTGGACAAAAACTGCAACAAAATCACAAGAGCCACTCAATCAGAAGTGGAAAATCATGAAGTGAAATCCAAAACTTGACCGAATCATCTCGTTAGTGTTTTAACTTCAAGTTCTTATTTTTAAGCTTTGACTATTTTGTTCCTTTTTCTACCAAAGAAAGTCTACTATCTACCAATGAAATAAGTAGATTTCTTACCCAGTCGTAGACAACCGTGTTCAGATCTAGGAAGTAAATTGCGTAGTTGTAAAATTAGTATTTTATTTATATCTTCAAAGCACAGTCAGATGAAATGTATTTGGGAACATTGCATTGTTGCCCTCTTTCACTTTTCGAGTCTACATACTTCGCGGTACCCCACAAATCTTCTGGCAGCACTCAGTTTAGTAAGCACTAGTAGATGCTACTGCGCTTCCGTACTTGGTACGGGCTATTTTGCCGCCCCGTGTGGGGCCACAAGTTCTTACACTTGTTCCATGTCACAGCGTGGCAACCGCTCTGCTTACAAAATGGAATGTGTTGCGTTTTTAAAATCGCAGCGGGAAATTATTCGCTTGTGTGTTCACGTCAACTTTACATGACGCGTTCCATAAAAGTGGTTGAATGACCACGGTGGTAAAACGGACCGTAAACAGCCCGAGCGTTCTAGGCCTTAGGCCTGGGCCTCTCAGGGTGCATGCACCAGTGCATTGCGCTGTGCACGGTGCAAAAGACGATTTCGCTTGATTGACCAGAGTGCAGAACCCCACTCCTCGATTTGGCGCAATAGCACTGTCTCTCTACTTCCCAACGCTTGTCTCGCTCGATCCGCCTGTCTCCCTCTTCCTCACTTGCTCCGTAGCGTTCCAAATCCGAGCCGAGTTGAGCCGAGCTTAGCCGAGTGGGACCGAGCACTGTGCGCAGGAACTCTGCGCCTCAGTTTGCACGTGTGAGATTTTGGGCGTTTGAGAGGCCATGCCTTAGGCTAACAATATAATGTCAAGGAATATCCTGCTCTTTAAAATTATTATTATATTCGTTTACAGCCATTTGAGATAATGTTAAGCATCAATCACACATTACTGGAAGACTTCGTTGCAGCCCAAAACCTTTGCATTCTTCCTCTGGCAGCTAGTCTTCTTTCCTCTGGCCACCCCCTATTGAGTTTCTCTTTGTCATGGAAGCCTCTGAAGCTGTCGATCACTGATCTATACTTTGTTCAGTTTAGGATGTCTTTCCGATTTAAGTCTGATTGCTCAAGATCCTTTCTTACCACCCTGAACCATTTGTCGGAAACTTTAGGCCTACTGTCAAGTGTTTAAAAAAAAGTTTTATCAGCCTCTTCTCATTTATTCTAAACAGATGTATGGTATAGTTTCTCCCCTTCCTCGTAACTTATACAGGTCATTATTATGATTACAGAATGAATGAAACCCCATTTAGCGGCGAGGATAGGAACTGTGCCGGCTGCTGAAGCCTTTCGCACTCCTCTGGGGCAATGATTAACGACCGGGATTTGAACCACGGAATCCAGCGGTGAGAGGCCGGCGCGCTGCCGCCTGAGCCACGGTTATGATGATAACTATCAACGGGATCCCGAAACTTAGGAGCAAAGCAAGACCAGCAGAGACACAGCAAATAAACGGAACCAGCTTATAAGACCCTTGGAGTCATGACCTCATCCACTTACCAAACTAAACTGTTCTTATACTTGTGATTGTTGCATGTTGTCCACCATAAAGCATTGGATACAAAAGTCTGCTCTTTTAAACGGTGGCGATTTCTCATACTCATCCTTTTCAAATAACCAATCCACTAGGAGAAGTAAAAGGATTGCATTTCCTCAAAAATGAATATCACTTTAGAAAAGAACAGGGTCGCGAAAGCTGGAAAAATCACACACATAGGGTCTGGTATATGTTACGCTATCATATTAGAAAGGAAGCAAAAGTTGACGAGAAAAGTTGGACAGGAAAGTCACCAAAGCACGGTAAGAATCGAACTACGATAGCAGATAACACAGGAAGAAAATTAGCAAATATATGTGAATGACCTATCTCTCTTCTACCCCTAAGAAGACAACGGACGACCAAATCTCTCTTCATTGCCTTTTAAGATAGGTGTCGTGCATGGTGAGTGCGCCACGCGTTGCATCTGTTTTCCATGTCCTCGGAAGGCGTTTGAATGATCCCTACACACGTCTACGCCTTCTCTCACTCCCCCTTTCCTGACCACGAAAGGGGTGGTTGACCCCAGAGATCTCCCTGCCCCTACCCTTCTCGGCACAACAAGCGGTTAGTTATTTCTGGACTCACTACGTGTACTACCCATTTCGACAAACTTAATTACTTCCTTCGTTGAAACCACGTGTATCTTTAACAGCCTTATTACATATACCGTACCTATAGGTGGGCCGGCGTAAGGTTGCACATGACAGCTGCGCACAATATTGGTCACACTGCAATGACGCACGAAGCGATGTTGCCGCCGTAACAACACCTGATTGCACGACACATGCGTTTTTAAAAACATGGGAGAAATGTTTTTTATGTCATCGCGATGATACACATTACAAATGAAATCTGCCGACAAAAATTGAACTTTCAACTCACCGATTATTCATCACACAAAATTATACGAGATAAATATACTACGAAGTTCTTACTATCGCGATGTTAGAAAACACGGAAGAAATCGGCCGACAAGGAACTCACTTCATATACACCTTCACCAATAAATGTTAGAATAATATACACCGGTGCTAACACAAAATGTTTCAAGTAAATTCTATAAAATTTACGAAAATTCAGAAACCTTATTTTCATACCTGATTCACAAAGGCAGAGGCTCGATACCCTCCAGTTCACTGCCATCACTACCGTCGCCTTCGTTGTTACTATCATCATCGTCTAGGAAGATCATCAACTCCTGAGAGTCACTGATGATGCCATGTATTGCCATTGCCGAATTAATGAATGCTGCGACATGGCTAAATTTCTTCCTGCACAAAGCCGCATCCATTCGAGCAATACTCTCCCGGAACAGTCCTTCCACTTCAGTAACTGTGAAGGACGTGTTATAAGTGCGTACGTAATGTTTTACTTCACCGAGGTTGAAGTGACAGTGGTACGGCGGCAACCTAATAACCTCGTGCCCTTGTTCCTTCCCTACCTCGTCGACTTTTTTTTTTTTTTTGCTTTACATCGCACCGACACAGATAGGTTTTATAGCGACGATGGGACAGGAAAGGCCTAGGAATGGGAAGGAAGCGACCGTTGTCTTAATTAAGGTACACCCCCAGCATTTGCCTGGAGTGAAAATGGGAAACCACGGAAAACTATCTTCAGGGCTGCCGACAGTGGAATTCGAACCCACTATCTCCCGGATGCGCGCTCCTAACCGCACGGCCAACTCGCCCGGTGTCGACTAATTTAGTCATACACATATGCGCTGGGATATTTCTTTACTGCTGCCATTCCACTTACAGTTCTATACGGGCGCTCGAAGAAGGGGTCTTGTCCATTATTACGGAGTGGTAACGTGCATTGTGGTAACGTGCATTGTCCATAACAATGACAGAAGGGACTTTGAGCTGTAAAAATCGTACTCGTGTCTTCGTATTGCATCAGCCTGGAAAGAATTAATTCCTATTACAGGAGATAGCTTAATTCGTTTCTTTCCCGGAGTGCTGTGAAACAAGTCCCTACTATCAGCCCCGTTTTCGCTATTGCTATGTACCCCAGTCACTTTTTCCTCCTGTTCTTGGAGGCGAACACCTGTTTGAATGACAGTACGCTTTGAAAGCCCTAATGTTTGAGATATGCTATCCACAACATGATCTACAGGAACGGAGAGGCGGCTGTACAAGCGTACGAATTTCGTCTCCCTCTCGTAAAACTCACGAGTTCTCCGCACTAATTCTAATGCGTGACTATTAAGGGACACTCCGCGGCTCAAAGGATTATCACTTCGCGCTTCATGACTATGTTGTCATTTCCGAGACATCGCACTGCATTCGTTAAAATAAAATTTCACAATTATCTCAAAATGAAAACAAAACTTTCATAAACGCGCGAATCACACCTGACCACGTGCTAGCGGCGACAGACAAAACGGCAACACTTCAATACAGTAGTCAAGCTACTTATAGATGGCACCACTATACTACCTATATTGCCAACAACAATCAACTGAAAATAGTTCGTATTTATTTTGTAGTTCGCTTAAACCTTATAATATATTTTAAATGCTCATATTTGTGTAGGCAAATAAAAGATTATGAACACTATACGGAATTAAATACGAATTAACATGAATAAAATGCGTAACTGTATCTGACATAAAAAGTAGTGGATTGGTGATTCTGACTGACGGGTGACGTTCTTCATTTCATTTTTGTAGTGGTGCCAACATGACTTACAACTGTCAAGTGCAACCTTGTGCCGGCCCACCTTTAAGCATGTGTTCAAGCTTGTAAATTACATACGTCACTTAGAGAATTGAAGAGCAACGCAAAATAAGGCAACGATAAATCGCAACTGTAATGGGAGACAAATTGAAAACAAGGCTGGTCATCGGAAATATAATTGTAACATGAAAAAGAAACAATTTAATTTTTCAGATTTTATCTGTTGTTAAATGCTCTCTTTTTCAGGTATTTTCTACATGTTATTAGTGTTTTTAACAATTGGCTTTACGTCGTACCGACACAGATCTTATGGCGACGATGGGATAGGAAATGGCTAGGATTGGTACAGAAGCTGCCGTGGCCTTAATTAAGGTACAGCCCCAGCAGTTGCCTGGTGCAAAAATGGGAAACACCAAGCTCGATAGCTGCAGTCGCTTAAGTGCGACCAGTATACAGTAATCGGGAGATAGTGGGCTCGAGCCCCACTGTTGGCAGCCCTGAAGATGGTTTTCCGTGGTTTCCAATTTTCACACGAGGCAAATGCCGGGGCTGTACCTCAATTAAGGCCACGGCCGCTTCCTTCCAATTCTTAGGTCTTTCCTATCCCACCGTAACCATAAGACCTATCTGTGTCGGTGCGACGTAAAGCAAAAAAAAAAAAAAAAAAAAAAAAAAAACCACGGGAAACCATCTTCAGGGCTGCCGATGTAGGCCATCATAAATTAGTGATGATGATGATGATGCTTATTGTTTAAAGGGGCCTAACATCGAGGTCATCGGCCCCTATCGGTACGAAATGAAATAACAAAAAGTTCAAATTCATCCACTGACCAAAATAAAATAAAAAATGTCATGAAGAATGAATGTATGGGCATGAACTCAACAAAAAACAAATAAAACAAACAAAAAACCCAGTGGATCAGACTCAAAAAAAGATCGTAAATAATATTATTACTGACCAAGGGACCACTTATAAAGCACAATGATGCTTGATGTCTAAAGGGGTGCAAAATCCACGTCTAAGGCCCCACAGAATGGTACATGTCGCGAGTAAAGTAGAACCATGGTATTTGTCATGTTGGGGTACTAATCAAGAGTAGCGAAGACTCACGGTGTTCCACAGAAGATGGTACTACTCACAAGGATTGCACTTCGTACAGGGAATGGCGCCACTCAGAGCCAACTCAAACCGATAAGGGTCCCCACCTAGGTTTACTAATCACGGGCGCCAGTATTCCCGTGGTGTTCCTCACATAGTGGGTACTAATCACAGGCAACGCAGATCCATGGTGCCGCTCATATAGCGGTACAACTCACAGGCTACGCCCAGGACCGCGGTGTTGCTCACATGGGTACGACGCACGGGTACTGGAAACCCCCAGGCCAGCCTCTTTACTGCTACTAATCACAAACATATTTCGTACCAGTTTAGTGGTACTACTCGCAAGTACAGGCAACCCATGGTGTTCCCCGCATGATGGTACGAATCAAGAGTAGTTTCATGGTTCTAATTCAATCATCCCTTGGTAGCCCCTTGTAGTCGCCTCTTACGACAGGCAGGGGATACCGCGGGTGTATTCTACATGTGCGTCCCCCACCTGCAGGGGGTAGTGTGTTTGGTCCGCGAGAGGTATTTTTATTTCCCTCAAGTCCGCCGGCAAGCCGGTTAGGACCCCCGTATCCACCACCTGGGACGCACCACGTGGGAGTATCACATCTCCCCGGCTACGCCAGCGTAGTAGGTTCGTGGTCATACATTAGTTTTCACAGATTGAAGAACCTAACAGTTATAGATTAACTAAGTCTGAACTAAAAAGAAATGGCTTCCACTATAACTAAATAATACGAATTATTATTGTACCGGGCGGTACACCTCCACGCTGCTTATTTAAATTTTGCGCCAGTTGAAACTCCC
Source organism: Anabrus simplex (assembly GCF_040414725.1). Classification (NCBI taxonomy): domain Eukaryota; kingdom Metazoa; phylum Arthropoda; class Insecta; order Orthoptera; family Tettigoniidae; genus Anabrus; species Anabrus simplex. The sequence continues at coordinate 144,244,282 of NC_090268.1, forward strand.
CTACTGGAAGAAGTCTGAACTTTGTCTTATGTGTTAATTTTCAAGTTACCCTGAAGATGCCACTACTGGGAAATTTTGAAGTTTCTGAACTGTGTTGTTTTCGATGTATTTTTGTTTTGCTTGTAGTAAGAAGTGTGAACATTCTCTTCTAGAGGACACTACTGAAGAACTACAACGGTGCACCCTAGTGCGAAGTGAAAGAACTGTGGTTTTTTTTTTTTTTTTTTTTTTTTTTTTTTTTTTTTTTTTTTTTTGGAGAAAATTTAATTTCAAAAGTTTGTTCTTTGCTAAATTTCTTTCAGTCATTGTTTAAGTTGGCAATATTAACCCTTTCTTTCCCCTTGTTTTGAATTTAGCCAATCCCGAATTTCTCGAATTAATTTTCCACCAATAATATGTTTCTTCTTCGTATTGTGTAGGGGGTTTCTTGGTGAACCAATAAAATCCTTGCGGGAGGGTGTTCTCATTCCAAAAACGCCTCGAACTTTCCGCGAGAGTATATAAACTGCTGATTTTCGGGTCTCGGTGCCACTTCAGTACCATCTTTCAGTGTGTAAAGTACATAGCAGGGGGCGGGAAGCGCCTCTTTCTTCGGGGAGCAGTTCAACACCAAGGTAATGGCCTTTTAATAACTTCTTTTCTTGCTAGCTCAGCAGTTTAACTCTCGGGGCGGGTCCGAAGCGTTTCTACCATGTAACTTTCTCTAAAATGTAAAGAATCTTTGTATTTATTCTATCTTTTAAGCTTCATATTGGGATAGAGAGTGCTTAACCCTCTCGAGCTCCCTCTCATATTGCATTGAGGTGAACTTATTTTCACAACCGTTTCTTCCTTAATGTAATGGAAATTGTTCTTTTTTTAAGTCACCTCCTTAGTATGGGATTAGCCCTTGCATTAGCGGCCTAGAGCCAGATTAGGTTTTAAACAAAAGGTATTAGGAGTGCAGATCGCCTCCTCTCAAATTGTTATTTTAGAGGTCATGTACTTAACCTTTTTCTCACTTAACAGACCTCAGTAGGTTGGGTATGTTACCCCTGTGTCCATGTCCTTAGAGGACAACTTGAAGGTGGAGTTTGGTGTGGCCTTTGATAGGCTTAAAGTTGAGAGCGAGTGGCTCTTTTTCGAAAATTGAGTGTTGTATGCCTCGAGGAGGCTTTACTGTGTAATTTGGAGCAAGTGCTCCTGGGTATGAATGGGGTTTTCTGCCCCTTTGTTGAATTCTGTATATCGTAAAGTTGGGCTAATTGCTCAAGAATTGTGTGTCTGGCTCTCGGAGCCCCAAATCCTGTAATTGTACATTATCGATTAGTGGTTTTGCTACTCTGTACCTGCCATTATTGTTATTTCTTGTTTTTTGCTAAGAAAATATAACCTTGTTAAATTTTAAATTCACTTTAATTTCGTAGCCTGAGACCTGTTCACCCCCCGCACCTTCTTTCACCTCTAACTACCACGGAAAACTCCGTAACAATTATAAACAAACTTTAACTCGCGGCGCCATCCGCGTCGACCATGTTTTGCGAATCCAAGCGATTACGTCCTCGGAGTTTAGTATTAAAAAAAAATAGTGGAACACAAACGTGTACCAGTTTACCAGCTTCAGCTATTGCAGTGAACTGGATCTGAATATACCTGTAAAAATGTAGCTATTTAGTTCAGGGCTTCGAATGCACTTTAAAAAGGTCCACATCCCTAATTTCTCGGCATGAAGAGGTTGCCCATGGAGCAGATTAGGTTTCTCGGCACTCCTATATCGGCTGTTTTTTTTTTTTTGCTTCATGTCGCATCGACACAAATAGGTCTTATGGCGACGATGGGACAGGAAAGGCCTAGGGATGGGTAAACCACGCTTCGTCTGAGAAGAGAGTGAGGTTGGGATAAATTTATCCGTCATTCACTTTATACAAAATCCATTCTGTAAATCTAATACTACACACAGGATCACACTCTCTAAGTTATTGCATTACAGTACATGTGTAGGGTTTTAACTTAAGTAATTTCGTAGCCCTCTGTACGGAACGGTAAGAAATTTCCGCGGCTAAGGGATTTCTTACGAGAATTTTTCAGGCGTAGTCAAATTACTTCAAGATTTTCTTCTGTTAGCATTGTACGTCGCCTTCTTCGCTTCTTATTAATATTTCTCGTTTCACGAAATTTATTAAATTATCTATGAACCATCACACGACTTGGAACTCTGACACCTGGGAATTTTTCTTTACAGTCACCGAACAGCACGAGCGGATTCTGTACGGACATACCAATCGTAAATGAACACTCGATATGGAATAGAATAACAATTAGGCATACCGGTATTATTATTTTCCATTTATTCTTACTTTACACCGCACACATGAAACAAACTGCGTGGCGAAACTAAGTCATAACCAGTAGTCCCCGCGGGGTCCCCTCCCTCCCGCACAGCTGTCGGCTTAGTCATTTCCAGCCGCCGCTCCAGTTCCAAGACTATTGGATGACCCGGTACAAGTATACGATGGAACATATTGTCAACATCTGAAAAAATGGTGGTGCGAGCAGGTGGGGAAAAATATCTTTCACTGGAATTCGGACAAGCCAATGTGTCTTCTCGAATGCGTTTTCTATCATTTTGAACCGTTTACTGTTCATCATAATATGTCAACAAAAACAGTTCAAACTCATACTGACTAGGTACACTGTTTTACAAAACTTTTTTTTTTTCACTTGGATGTTCTCGCAATGTGAACTAAGGCTAGGATGCCCTTATGTTAGCTGGCGACACTTCTATGTTTCCTATTTAGCTTCAGGATCACTTTGTAGTTAAATGTTTCACTGCCACGGTAACTCCCTCTGTGTTTTCAGAAACGCGGGTTCCAATCCTGCAGATGTATTGAGATTTGTGTGAAGGGCGGAAATAAGTCAATTTGACACACTATGTCGTACGAGGTCGGCACAACTGGGACACCCTGGTTATCTAACTGGTGACGAGCAAATATCTAACGTAATTGTTACATCCCACGCATTCGTAATGCCAATTATAATAGAGTTATTCGGAAAACGATTAGTTCCTCTTATACTTACTTTCAATCATCTGATGATGAATTTATGGCGTTGTTAAGTCATTTAATAAATGAGTTGATGTTGAATCTTTCAATCATAATAGGTATGAATCTGTGATTGGCCCCACAAATTTCTGATCATTGACCGTACAACTCCTGATTTCTCGTTCTGTCACATTTGAGTTTGGAACTGAGTTTCAATGAGCCTTGGGAAAACAACAGAGAAGCTCCTGATTGGAAATTGGACATGTACGGATATTTTCACTGTATGCATATCCAAAGTCAATAGAAAGCACAATTAGGTTGAATGTGAACTCTGGTGACACATTTGGTGTTAACGCTACAAAAAATTCAAATTAAGCCACAGGTCGCCCAACAGAGGTCCGGTTTACTGTGCCTTCTAGCACCTCTACCCGACAAACTTAATTTTATAATGTGCAGCTCCCACTACTGCGGAACTACATACATGACTTGTATTGGTCTGTTTTCAGACAAGAATATAGTGAATTTAACTGAACGAGGACGCGTAAGCCCCAGACACCAAGATCAACTACACGACTCTTCTCACTCTGCATGATTCATGTTCTCCAATCGTCAAGTACAGTACTATTTAAATTGAGATTCGGAAAATACAAACCATAGTTACCTAGCAGCTGAGTTTAATTAACAGTTCGATTGCAGCGAGACTCGCAATTGTACTCGTCGAAGTACCATTGTTTTGCGGGAACTTATGCTTGTATTTATTATACAAAGTTTACGATATTTTAATATAATTACATACTGAGAGTTGAATGCACTGAGTAAAACTAACTTCATTATGATTTTAAATTTGAGCTCTGCAACTGGCAGGTTCCACGGATAACCTAATACCAGTTTCAAGCCCAGCTAATGGAGAAGGGTAAACAGCAGGTTTGGAACGGAGTTTCATTGAGCCTCAGGAAAACAACAGAGAAGCTAGTTACAATCCCATTTTTGGTCATCTTAAAACGGTTTATCTGTAGTCCCTCCCATAAGAACTCCAAGCGGATGCCGGGATGAAACAAAATAAATGTCTTGGCTAGTTCTTTCTCAATCCTAGATAAAATGATTTCAAATATACCAGCACAGGCACTACATTGGAGGAAGTAATAAAGACACACTTCACATGTACTACGTGAATGGACCTGTGTAAGTTTCCACATTCCTTTCACGAAGCAAGGATAAATTAACCTCCGCTATGGTAAGTCAGAAGGAACAGCCGCTGTTCCTCCAGATTGGAGACTGATATTTTCACTGTATGAAAATCCAAAGTCAACAGAAAGGACAATAAGGTTTAATGTACAATTACGAACATCCGAACGAAAAATTCAAGTTCTGAGAACAGCTGAAAAGCCTAGAGCAACGTTCTTCGGAAGGATGAGGGCCTGTATATTGAACGAAGTCACAACGAAAATGAACATAATTTACAAATTGATGTGTTGTCAGTTTTTGAAAGATTGTATTTAAAAAGTAGTTCATCGTTTCACAGAGCAGAGCCAACATTTCTGCGGTTCCTTAAACTGTGTTGCTGGGACAAGTATGAGAAGTATGGACGGCATAAGTCTGTCTACAAGATATGATTTGAAGCAGTGATTCTACTCAGCCGGGGATTTCTAGCCGCACATCAGGAGGAAATAACGTGCAGATAAGTATCGACCGGGTATGGAACATATTTTAAAATGCCAAACTGATGGAGAACATTGACACAGTCACATGTCAGGTGTTGGAGGGCAATAGCAACAGTTGATTACATTAGGCGTGCGATCGCGCGGCTGGCTTCACACAAGCTAATCATGTGATTGCATTACTTGTGCAAATTGCGCCGTACATCCCACAACAAGCTCACTTAATTCAGTTACAACTTCAGGCTTTTGACACACGTGGGCGCGCGCGGCTTGTGATACATCACATGCTCCGACGAGCACGTACAATGCGTCGCCTCCTCAACATAAGATGACCGCCAACTGTTGATCCTATAGGTCAAAACGGTATAGATTTACGTTAGCAATGACCCATTCTAAGTACTTCACTGGAACTGGCATAACAAAACACAACAACTCTGCATTTGAAAGAGCTTGAGGCATAGTGAAGTGAGAAAGACTCAGCGGAACAGAGACAGTGTGTTGGTAGTTGTTGAAATACAAACCCTTCAAGTCAGAAAATGTAGAAATTAGGTTCATTTGAATGTAGTTCCTACCGAGTACAAATAATGCAAATGCATATATTTTCGCTTTTACTAATAATGATCATGTTATATAATTTAATACAATATGTGTTCGTGAAAAAAATTCATTACAGTTACTACGAAACCGCAACAGGGGGCCGTTAACAAGCTAGAATCCCCCCACCGAACAAACACGGTCATAGCTGCACAATCTCTTTTCGAAAGTGGTTCAGTCGTGATTGGTGGCTGCGTGAAACTAATAAAAAATTGTGTTAAAAGCGCTGAGCAGGCTGGCACCGAAGGCGTTTCGTTTCGAGTTGCCATCTAATCGCTACACCACTACCGAGCTGGGTAGCTCAGGCGGTAGAACGCTGCCTCTCTAAGCTCAAGTTGGTGGGTTCGATTCCGGCTCAGTCCGGTGGTATTTGAAGATGCTCAGATACGTCAGCCTCTTGAGAACTGCAAAGATCCAAAGGAAGGGGACATGGGTTTGTTCCAGATTATTTGCTATAAAAGAGTCTTTTTTTTTTTTTTTTTTTTGCAAGTCGCTTTACGCCGCACCGACACAGATAGGTCTTATGGCGGCGATGGGACAGGAAAGGGTTAGGAGTGGTTAGGAAGTGGCCGTGGCCACTATAAAAGAGTACTGCTCTAAAAATGTGTTACAAGTTTTGGGCTGGCAAGTCTGTGGAGTAAGGGGATGAGCTATTAGACTAGGCTGTATGTCCCGAGCTGTCAGTGGAGGGAGGCTGTGGACTTATATTAGTAGAAGAATGAACTTAATTTGAGTTTTTCAAATTAGGTAAGATCACAATATGAAGAGAGAGTTGGAATTGAAGAGAAAACATTGGAGCAAATTTCCATGTACAGTATACATTTCCAACTTCTTTGAAAACATTTAAGAAAACACTAGGTAAACATTTTTTTACAGTCTGCTTTACATCCCATTAACACAGATAGGTCTTATGATTTACTAGCAAGTTAAAGAACTCCTGAGGGACAAAATTCCGGCACCTCGGCGACTCCGAAAACCGTAAAAGTAATTAGTGGGGCGTAAAACCAATAACATGAAGTAATTCACTAATTGCTGCACCACTTCGGATGCGTGATCAGCTCAGTAGCTTAACTGTTGGCTTCTCATCCGGAAGGCTGACGTTCGAATCCCGCTCGATTCTGGGTCGAGATTTTCATCTCAATAATTATGCGGCGCCAGGAAGGGCATCCAGTCTTAAATCCCCAGCCAAACCCAAAATGAGCCTGGGTGTTTCCAGTGACCCCAGAAATAACTGGAGCAAGCTGAAGAAAGTTTTCATTTAATTGCTGCACTACTTGTTCCACTTACGACGCATTCGCCAGGAAATTAAATCTGGATTATGTTATACTCTTTTCTTTTTTTATATCAAGCAAGTACGTATAAAACAGTGGGCTTCTCCTTGCAATAATGGATATCGATCATATTCGAAAGGCGCTGCCCACTTAGTTCTTAACACTCAGCTAGCACATCTCATTGCCACAATTAATACACAAAATAGTCCGGCTCCATGGCTAAATGGTTAGCGTGCTGGCCTTTGGTCACAGGGGTCCCGGGTTCGATTCCCGGCAGGGTCGGGAATTTTAACCATCATTGGTTAATTTCTCTGGCATGGGGGCTGGGTGTATGTGTCGTCTTCATCATCATTTAATCTTCATCATGAAGCGCAGGTCGCCTATGGGAGTCAAATCAGAAGACCTGGCGAGCCGAACATGTCCTTGGACACTCCCGGCACTAAAAGCCATACGCCATTTCATTTTTTTCAATACACAAAATAAATATATATGCCATATATCTTCCTCCATGTCTTTGCTGCCAGTACGTTGTGAAGATTCTGTTTAAGTAGCTGAGAGAACAAATTCAGTGAAAGGCCGCAGAAGCACGGCGAGAAAATCGAGGAATACAGAAAATGAGTGACTATAAAACTCCCTACTGATACATAAGTTACAAAGAAATGATTTTGGGGAAAAGAATTAAGGGGAGGAAAAATGATCTGAACCATCTAGCATTGGAAATACAGTATATTTCATATTAACTGAAGTTAAAACAATGAGAATGCAAAGGTGGAAGAAATGGAGAGTGACGGACAGAAAGTAAATAATACAAATATCATGGGCGTCGTTCACCTGAAGGCCATGATTGAAAATATTACTCGGTTTATAGCCTGCGACCTCTATAAGAATAAGGAAACCGGCGTGATGGAAAGCAGCAAAATGGATAATCTGGACAACGTGAACTTAATGCTGAAGAAGTCCTAAGAAAAAACAAAGTTGACCAGAGTCAACAGGGATGATCAGAGCTGTGGTCTGGAACGAGTACAACCATTGGCAAATTCAACTGCGTTTCTACAACAGCCACAAACGTTCTAGTAGTGAGCCTTTTGATATATATATTTGGCTGGTGGCTTTACGCCGCACCGACTGAGATAGGTCTTATGGCGACGATGGGGTAGGAAAGGCCTAGGAGTTGGAAGGAAGCGGCCGTGGCCTTAAGGTACAGCCCCAGCATTTGCCTGGTATGAAAATGGGAAACCACGGAAAACCATCTTCAGGGCTGCCGACAGTGGGATTCGAACCCCCTAACCGCACGGCCAACTCGCCCGGTAGCCTCTTGATAGAGAATGAGATAAGGTATCGAAAAAGAATTACCAAGAGGTACAATAGAGACTGAACAGAAATTCACTCTTAAGCCATGGCTAAATTACAACATTAACCCAGTTAAAGAAGCCCCCGAAATATTCCAATATCCGAACTGAACAATAGGATGTAGTCCAGGAAATAGCGCAAATAGGTGAGCTGCAGGCACGTCTCTCGTCATTTAGTCATGCCATATATTCGTCCCTGCAAGAACTAGAGGGAGAAGGAAATGAAAAGGCTAAAAATAAAGTTACCTGAAAAAAAAAAAAGAGTACCTGGTTAGAAAACGTAGTTGTAGTCTGGGTAGACGGGTGGTGGTGGTTTTATTTTCGGGGAAAATACGAGAACTGGGCAATGAAAAATGGGTGCAAACAAAATCCTGTGCACAGGGCCATAAGAAAACGTACAGTAGGTTGAATTACACAAGTAAGACAAGTGGGAGTAGCAGGAAGTAATACAACATTCAACATAGATGTATGTCCATTTCTGTCATTAATTCTCAGCAGTTCGGAGCTCTATAGAAGATCAAGTGTGTTGGTACAGTACATACGAGTACCACATTCTTGATCACGCTCTATCTGAATTGGAGTCCAAATTGCGGACATTTCAAATTATTATGATTATTTTACTGGCGCACATTTTGTTACTGAATCCAGAAGGTTTCATGCGTTGTAATAGTTCGTTCTAATGCAGTGATATGTGTTTCTTAACCGTTTGGTATTGTATTATTAAGGATCAGTGGAAACATATGAAACTGTAATTATTCAGACGGTAGATTAGGGGCATGCGTCTCGGGACTTGGAATGACGTACTAAACTAGCACTTTTATGGAACGCATGGGCAACCGAAAGAGCACGTTTCAAACAAGCAGTTGGTTTCGGATATCGAAAATTCGACCGCTTTAACTTTCCAGTCTATCGACGAGCGTCATTCAAAGCGCTCGGCTACGAAATTAAAGAAGCATTTCAGAAATTCGACAGAGTAAAGTCGACTGCATGAAAATGAAGAAACACGCTTTTTGAGTCGTATACAAGCAATTTATTTTTAAAACGTAAAAAAACCTGTTGTTGGCGTTGGAGGCGACGTTGAGCTTTTCTGAATTTTTATACGGTAGTACTACTTCCATCACTTATTACCGAATCAAATCACATCGTTGACAAGCCAGGCATACGCCCTGCAGAATTGCATCCATCCAGACGGATATTGGAGTATTCCGAGGGGTTCTTTAATTGTGTTCATGTTGTAATAAACCGAATCAGTACTGGTCCATGAAGATGTGATAAATGGATTCAACAAATGGATATGGGGGACATCGCCAAGCTGTGAATGTGGAGATCAACTTCAAACTATGGATGGCATACAGTTCGCGCGTCCTCACCGAGCTTTTCATGGATATATGACTGACGAAGCTATTCAGAGGATTCACCAACTGGACTTGGAGCTGTAAATTTATTGCAAATTTGTGTGGATTTGTATACACGTAAATCATGTTTTAATATAATGCACGTAACTCAAAATCGTTATATGCTAAGTAAATAAAGGGCACATCTACGTGATACATAACATGACGTATCAAATACGTATACAGAATTCCCTCACCATTTTACGTACACATCCGAAAGGGAAAACTGAACATTTTAGAAACTCCAGAAATTAGCAGAGCTTCAAAGCAGGCACAATGATAAAAATGAAAACGAATGTTTAAAAACAATATTAAGGTTTAGCAGCAACTGTATATTTCTGAGAAGACATACACCTATAGTTAACCCAACACAGATGTAACAAATCCATAATGTACATAGCCCCTACTCTTATATAATATAATATAATATAATATAATATAATATAATATAATATAATATAATATAATATAATATAATATAATATAATATAATATATAATCTATTCTTTGAAAACAATTATATGTCACCATTTTCACTACCTGACGAAGGAGCAAAGTCTCTGAAACGCTTAGCGGAGTAAATCATCGAATAAAACTTGTGAATGGTAACAATTCTTATTATTTCACAAATACATTTCCATGCTTTAATATCTTTGCGTTCTAAACAATAGCAATGTATCCGTGCGGACTACTACGCTATAGATGACACAATTAACATCACTGGGATGGAGCTGGGAGTATCGGCAGTCCATGTCCAACTAGTCGATGTAACTATAATCCTACAATATTTACCTACATCGACAGGAGAGCTTTGTCGTTCGTTCATTTAAACATCTTCGATAGTCAACTCCGTAAGTAGCAGAGAGTTGAAGCTTATTTAGTGATGATGAAATCTATACCAAAATGTGATAAGAACGCAAAGCTGACTTTTTTCGAATAAATATTTATATTCTCTTATCCTTCTTTTGGAAACTTAAACCCAGGAGTTCGTGCTCCCTTGGACTACCCGCAAATGCTGTTGGCTGTTAACCTCAGAAGAGTTTGTGCAAGCAACTGTGCAATGTATTTGGGTCCTACCCAGATTTAAACGCTGAAAGATATTGAAGTGAATACAATTTAATTTTGAATGATAGGAGAACATTAATGACAAAACAAAATGTGTTCTATGATTTCCTCCAACAGTGTCACTTGATTCGTAAACATGACTTAAGTTTGTATATTTTCTTTTTATTATTCTGATTTTGCAACAACGTAAATTATTTTTCGTAAGTTATCCTTTTAGCCTATATCAATTAAAATAAATGCACAATTTTATTGTACTTCGTGAAATTTGATTTTACTATTAGCTTTATGCAAATACGATATTAATTCCACATTATCAAAAGACACGACCTATTTATCAGAATCACCTCAAATTCTATCGTTTTCTTCAAATAAGTATACAATGCTAAATGTATAAACCAAAATGCTAAATGTCTAATTTCAAAACGCTAAAAATTCCCACTCCTGGTGACCTCCTATTCAGCGTATTACTCACCAGTGCCAAATCTTTTAACAGGCCAGGAAACTGTGTTTGCTGACAGGGTAGTAGTCTCACGTGAAAGAATTAATCATTCTAGTTTGTCGAACCACATGTCGAGGCTCCCCCATTCGTAGTCTGGGCGCCCCCTTCCGGGCCTGACTTCCGTGTTGAGACCGGAATGTGTCCTGAGATATCGGGAGACCTTCCAGTTAGTTGGTTTGTAATGAAACGAAGGCTGAAAACGAGATTGCAAGAATACATTTATGAGAAATTTATGGTGCAGCGTTCATCAAATAACCAGTTCTGACAGCGGTAATAGTAGGGCAAGGAAGGTATTGACCTAATTTTACGGCTTGCATGTTGAAAGATGTGTTTCCCAGATGTATGAAGACATGACAGTTAAAGATGGACAAAATAGTTACGAACACCGAGAAACGGTCTGATTCCATGTATGCATTGTTGCCAATTACGTTATGTCCTATATTAACAATCCTCTCTCAATGGAAGCAATACATATTATTTTGCTACAGTTTCATAATACAAGTACCAGTAATTGTATTGTAATCATTCTTCTCATTTAGTGTTGAGGTTACGGATAGTGGAAGCCTTTTGATGTAAAGAGGATGACGTTAATATAATCCCAGAGTCCAGTTCATACTAATGCACAATTATATCATACAATGCTGATAGTTCTGAAAGTGAAACATCAACATTTTCATATCGTCCAAAATTGAAGACCTTCTTTTCAAACCCAGCTTGTCAACTGATATCGAGTTAAAACTGAATGTGGAGGCCTGACTTATTATGTTATGCTACGAACAGCTTTTCTCCGAAATATAGTTCGCAACAATCTAATTTAACTACAAATGTTATATTTTAGAATAGAATAGAAGAAGAGTTGCCAAAACGGCGGTTTTCCCACTAAATCCCGGTTTTCTTACTCTTCATCAGTGGGTAAATTTTAACTCACGGTGGGCACTGGGAAATCTAGTCTTTATCCAGTATTCGGGAGATCGTGGGTTCGAGCCCCAATGTCGGCAGCCCTGAAGATGGTTTTCCGTGGTTTCCCATTTTCACACCAGGCAAATGCTGAGGCTGTACCTTAATTAAGGCCACGGCCGCTTCCTTCCCACTCCTAGCCCATCGCTGCCTCATCGTCGCCATAAGACCTATCTGTGTCGGCGCGACGTAAAGCAAATAACAAAAAAAAAAAAAAAAAAAAATATATATATATATATATATAGTTTTTATCATGCTTATGCCAGCGGATATTTTGGTGTTTATTTTTTCAATTAAAGTTTTATGTAATATAATAATGTAATAGTTCAAATCTAAGTTCTTGACATTTACAGTCGTAATGCCGTCAAAAGCCGAGCCGAGGAAGACCTGAACTGTAGGCGGATCTTAGATGCGGGGCATTCCAATAAGAGTGAGGAAGCAAGAAACGCTTCAGTGCGTGTTTCTTTTGTAGTAAAATATCACTTCTTCAAGTGCCAAATACACTTAAGGTTGTTATAGAGTCATTGATTCCCCTGCCTGACTCTTGTAATTTTGACGTCAGTGCAAATATGAATTTATCAGCTGAATAAACGTGTCCTTGGTCAAATGGTCTCAAGCCATGGACACCGCCAATTTCTGGTGTATAGTGATGAAATTCTGCTATACAAATAACATTAATCCGTTTCAGGAGCTGGTACCATTTGTACTACCGCGCCTAGTATTGCCAAGGAATTGCAAATGAGGAATTGAAGATAGCATTTATTCATTATTAAAACTAAAGTCAAAAATAAAATGAGACCCGACAAATCGGATTCGGGCAGAACAGAGAAGAAATAAACAATGCTGCCTTATGAGCTACCAAACGTACGTAAAAAAAAAAAAATAGGGACTGTGAAAACATAGCAAACATTTTCTTCCTCTGTGCCTTCTCTCGAAGTGTTAGGAAAAGATATCAGTAATCACTGACTATTAAGAGTTCACCTTCAAATATATTTCGAATACTGTAACCTTTGAACTAAAATGATATATTTAATTTTCCTTATGATGTAGTATTTTCGTAACTCAATAAAGCTTAACGACGGAAGTTGCGGGGAGTGGGGTGGGTGGGGAATAGGAGGAGGGATGTTAGTGATTTGTGGTAGTTTTCAAGCAGCCGTTTAGTAAGTAATCCCATTCCACTGTTGGCAACACTGAATAGAACAGAATAGAATACTTCCATGCCCTGAAACTGGGGAGGAAGTTTTAATTTACTGTAATCTAAAATGTGTTTTGATACATGGATTCTTTTTCTTATTAATATTTGTCTATTGTTCATTAAACAATATAATTAAACTTATTAACAATTTCCATCAAATTTCTAAATTAGAGCTTTTTAAATTTGTGTTTATTTATTTTAGTTACTTTTCCCGCAGACGTTGACAGAGTTATATAGTCTAATACAAACGTATACCTTACCCTCCGTGCTTACGTTTGTATCACAAGTCTTTATAGAGTTATCCTACAATTACAACATACGTTATGAATTAATTGAATGAATGCCTACAAGAAAGGGTAAATGAATGATTTCATGAATGAATAAATACACATTCTCAACCAGTCACGGATAGCCACCAACTGGGGAGAGAGTATTCCATTCTGTATGAATAAATGCATGAATGAATGAATGATTGAATGGATGGATGAATGGACTGAATTCAACAACAACAAAAAAGTACTATCTCCCAGTCACGGATAAACACCAATTTGGGAGAGTGTGTTATATTTCTAGAGTGTTGTAAAATGACACAACCAAAAGGAAGCTTTGCTGTTGTGAAGATGATAAAGTTAGGTTTGCTCAGAAAAACAAACTAAAACAGAACTGGGTTTCATTTGGCATTCCCCCACTCGGCCATGAAAAACTCCTACTTTCAAATTTGTTGGCATCATATGATAGCGTCTCAAGTAATGATATTGACTAATTTTTCATCTAGAATATTATATGCTGTAATTATAGAACCCATTATGAAGAAAATCAGTAAGTGTTGCTCGTCATATGACGAAAGTCAGTTCTTTAAAACAAATGCTCTGCTGTTTATAGTGTTATTTCTGAACAATCAAATCGTCAATTCAGGTTCACCAAATCACATTGCTGCCAAATTCGTTACTGCTGCTTGAAGTTAGTGATACTGGAAAAGATAGATGGGTATGTCTTGATGGAATTCTGACCATATAGGATATGATGATGCTTGTTGTTTAAAGGAGCCTAACATCTAGGTCATCGGCCCCCAATGGTACGAAACGAGACAAAAAGGAATGACAATTTAAAAGTCCAATATTCATCCAGTGACCAGAATTCAAAATGTGAAGATGAAGAATTAATAGATGAATATGAACTTAAAATAATCAGCGGATCCGACTCGCAATACTGAAAGTTAAAAATAATTCCAAAATCAATCCACTGACTAGAATTCACAAAGACGACGACGAACAATGATTATGAACTTAAAACAATCAGTGGACCCGACCCGCAATGCTTCACCTTCCCAGAAACTATCATAAAACAATAGTATTACTTACCAAGGGACTGCTTCTAAAGCACAATCCTGAATTGATGATGCTTGTTGTCTAAAGGGGTCCAAAATCCAGATCAACAGCCCCTCATAATGGTACTTATCGCTAGGAAAGTAAGAAAATCGGTATTTCTCACGTAGCGGTACCAATCATGAGTAACGTAGACTTACGATGTTCCACACACTGTGGTATTTCTCGCAGGTAATGTAATACGCACAGGTAACGCAGACCTATGCTGTTTTTTCACATTACGGCGCCACTCATAGGCAACACAAACCCATGGTGTTCCTCACATAGGTGTACTAATCACAGGGACTCGGAACTATACCATAGTGTTCCTCACATAGTGGGTACTTAACACAGGCAACGCCCAGACCCGTGGTGTTTCTCACACTGGTACTAATCACAGGCAAATAAGATCGTGATGTTCCGCATATAGTGGTACAAATCACAGGTACTGTAAAACCCATACTACTCATAAGTAAAGGCGACCCATGGCGTTCCTCGCGTGATGGTATTATTTACAAATAGCCTCATGGTTCTAATTCAATCATCTCTTGGTCGCCCCTTTTACTCACCTTTTACGACAGTCAGAGGATAGCGTAGGTGTATTCTTCGTCTGCACCCCCCACCTACAGCGGATGACCATGTAGGATAAGTAAGGAAGATATTCGTGATACGATTTACATGTCACTGAGGCTGAAAAGTTGCTCTGAGAGAGAAAGCGCGCACACATACACTCTCTATCTAAAATAATGATAGCAGCTATCATTTGAGCGCAAAAATGGTAGAAACATCAGTTGTTATCTCACCATCTGTTTGGAATATGGGTACAATTCGAAGAAAACAACACTATGGCAGCAACCGAACAGACGATGTGCCCTGGGATCTAACCACATACTTATTTTGATCTTTCAGTCCGATCATGAAGCGTCATTA
This sequence comes from Anabrus simplex, assembly GCF_040414725.1. Lineage (NCBI taxonomy): Eukaryota > Metazoa > Arthropoda > Insecta > Orthoptera > Tettigoniidae > Anabrus > Anabrus simplex. Next base: position 144,259,578 of record NC_090268.1, read on the forward strand.
CCGCCCAGTGTTCTGAAAGTAAAGCATAATACGAGTATATTGCTCAAGAAATTACGACGACGATCAAGGAAAAATACAGAATGAAAGTAAATTATCTCCCAACCCATCAGCATCCCAAAAGATCGAGGGACATGGGACTGGGATAAATAATAGTGACAAGAGGCGCAGAGAGAAAGAAGAAAATGAGTTCGCCCGAAAGTCATTCGAAAAAAAATAAAAGCTTCTAGTGGATTAGGAATCCCAGGAGTCATATCAGCTCCCTACCTCACCAGGCGTGAACTTCTAACCTAGTTTTTATCCCAAGTTCTTAGCCGTGCGGATATGGGATACCATCTACGCAAGCGAGGGATAACGTGGATGCCTTCGAGGTCCAACACGCAGTTCTAGATTCACTAGTTATGCTCCGAAAGTCATTACTCAGCATCGCCCACACCTCATCAGCTTGCTTGCAGTCACAACCATAACGAGGTCCAATGCTTCAAAGAATGGAAGTACCGGCAAAAGAAAGGGAAGATCCGCGAGGGGGTGAAAATGAAAGACTCCCTTGGCCTCGCAAACCTCCACCGTCAGGTGGTAAGAAAACAAGAGCTGACCAACGGATGTCGGACAGGGAAATTTACAACGAAGAGAGTGGCACAAGTGGAAACAATGTCAGACTCGGCTAGAAGAAACGTGGTTGCTAACCACGCTCCTAATTTCAGAGCCCTTGGTCCCCCTTGTAGTCGCCTCTTACGACAGGCAGGGGATACCGTGGATATATTTTACCGCCCCCACCCACACGGGGTTCTGAACTCAGCAGGCAGATGCATTTGGCATCTCATGCACGAACTTGTACGACCGAATTCTCCAATGGTTTACAATCGTGTGATGGAATAACTAGCCAGGTATTTACAAGGCAATGCGGGTTTTGCACAAGCTACTAAGATGCAGTCATACACAGAGAGGCCTGTCATCGGCCATGACCGCACGAAGGTCTTACAAACACAGAAGTTGTTCCACGTGAAAAACAAATAACATAATGAATATTACACAATATTAACTTCCTCACAGCGCCAACCAATAAAGATAACAGCGGGCAGGATAGATAATTGAAACACGCCGTCATTACCGACTACAAGCCTATTCAGAGAATAGCTGCACATATTATCAAGTTCGATCCTTTTACTGACTACACAAAGGAATCTGACATCAAGGAGAAATGCTGTTGCTGCTTCATTTTTGGAGCTCGGGAGTGATCAACAACTGCTGGTACTTAGTGCTATCTAATACACTATATGGCTATGCTGTCTGTAATGGTGTATTTTGGAATAAGTTAGTGCTAGTGGTGGGGTGGATGAGGTCCTGGCCTGTTATCCGGCATTCTCCGAGAGTTAAAGTGGAAAACCATAGAAAGCTACTTCTGGACCTAGAATGGATGTTTAACTCGAGTCTCTGCCCTGTTACCCACAGGGCCCATTACACACCCTCAAACGAGTTTTAATTCATAGAATTGAACTCTGGGGGACCAAGAGGAAGGCTGGTACGTTAACCAAGAGACCACGACGACGGGACATAAGCACTATGTTACCCAATGCTTTAAATTATAAATCGCACATGATTCAAAACAGTGCACGATAGCATCCATTCTTTCAACTACGAAGAAAAACAGTTCTGGAGAAAGAATGGCGTAAGTACTGCAAGAACCCATAATACCCCCACACCAGGACTGCGACCTTCGGAAACCAGAGATTTTTAAGTCCAGAATTGGCGAGAAGCCAATTAAAACTCGCTTTTGACGTATAATGGGACAGTCTCAATTCCCGACCAACTAGGTGTAATCTCTATTTACCATGAAGGGTAACGGTATCTCAGAATAGCGATCGAAATAAACACAGAAAATGTAAGTTCTGGCTGCGGAAGTCGGAGAAAACAGAGATTCCTTCCTGAAACTATGAAAACATACCACAGACTATCCTGTATGTAGCCATAGGGTGTCCACCACTGAGAAGGTTTGAAGGATCTATACAATATTTGCACAATACCATCGAAGTAGCTGTAAGTGGCTGAATACTTTAAATGATTTTGAATTTCAGCAGTACAATAACAACATACCTTCTTCAAATTGTACTTCATTATAGTGTTATCCAATCACGTTGCTTGCAGTACTAGCTTAACAATTTTGTTGTAATTATAATGTATCGTATTTCTGCCATACGATATATATATATAACAACTCTTTCTTCCTTATCGGAGAAGAACACATTATAGTAACGGAGTGGTAAGTAATTTAACTGAAAATTACAGGGCAACGATAAGGATAACGATATCCCATCTGAAAAACCCAGTCAAAACCGAAATGAGTATGGATGATTGCAGTGACCCAGAACATTTTCTGAATAAGCTTCATTGCTTACCTGAAGATAAAAATAAAAAATGAGATTCCATAACTTCTAAAAAATGAAAGCAGGGCAAGCAGAGGTTAGCAGGAATGGAACGAATAGTGTCCCCCCACAAGTCAACAGAAAAATGGAACACAACATTTGCTTAAGAATTCGCTCGGGCCAATAGCGTTGTAAGGGATGCAATTAACAAAAGTGGCTGAAAGGTATTTTATAGTCCAGGCAGGCAAAATACAAAGCGATGTATTCCAACCCACACCTCACATACAAAGAAAAAGGAAACAAGAAGAAAAATCATTCAAGTCCTCCAGTAAAATGTGTGCCAGACTGGAAAAGACAAGAGCTATTGAAGAGCGTGGGAATGAAAAATACTCGTAGGTCCCGGATATCCTAATACTAACGTCAGCAGAGCTATCTGAAAGTGGTTTGATAAGGAAGATGGAAAAGAAATGAGTCTGGCGTAATTATTCAACTCGGTTTGAGGTCCAGTGTTCGTTCCCCAACTGGGAGGGTCTAGGGAGAGAAATATGGCATAATAAAATTCTGCAGTGTGTATCTACAATATCCTTCACTTCAGTACAGTATTTCCCAATGTACTTTAGCCATTTAAAGACTCGACATGTGGTAGATGTGCAGTATTTGTATTAAACGATATTTACGAATCGGAGACGACGAAGCTCAATGATTTTGCCATAATAGTTGTGTCTTGTATACAACAGTGCTCCGTATACCTAGGTTTAGTAAGAATAATTATACCGAGCTCGACAGCTGCAGTCGCTTAAGTGTGGCCAGTATCCAGTAATCGGGAGATAGTGGGTTCGAGCCCAACTGTCGGCAGCCCTGAAGATGGTTTTCCATGGTTTTCCATTTTCACACCAGGCAAATGCCGGGGCTGTACCTTAATTAAGGCCACGGCCGCTTCCTTCCAAATCCTAGGCCTTTCCTATCCCATATATCCTATTCCTATCCCCAGACATATATGTGTCGGCGTGACGTGAAGCAAAAAAAAAAAAAAAAGAACAATAATTTTTTTCTTGGAGTGGATAACCTTACTGAATGATGAAGTTCAATAGCGAAGACGATTCACGTTCTTTAAGCTGCGAAAGAGTATTAGTCATGGTTTGTCACCTGGAGGACGAGGTTCAGCCAATGAGAAAGAACGAAGGCCAAGGAAACATCGTAGCTCCGTTTGCAAGAAGTGTGTGAATTACGCAATCGCACCCAGACGACCCACATCACAATAGTAACGAAATGAGATCCAATCATATCAAAAGATTCAATTCTAGATCCTTTTACCGATAGAATGAGATAAGATGCATTCAAATCGTGGAATTTATTCTGGCAAGAATATTTTCAAAAAGCCCTCAAATTGGGGAATGAACTATTAGAACGTACGAAATAGTCAACTCTGCATTACCGAGAATGCACTAACAGATATGCGCACTAGTTTCCATACGTTTTCTACTGTAAAGGCTGTTTAAGCACAATTACTTTATTTAACGTTTTGTAAGACATTCTCACTGACTATAAGGTATTCTTTTAATTAATATAAAATAATAATAATAATAATAATAATAATAATAATAATAATAATAATAATAATAATAATGCTTTTAACTTCCCAGTACCTACTCTGACGGTTTTCGGAGACGCCGACGTGTCCGAATTTTGTCCCGCAGGAGTTCTTTTACATGCTAGTAAATCTACCGACACGAGGCTGACGTATCTGAGCACTTTCAAATACCACCGGACTGAGCCAGGATCGAACCTGCCGAGTTGGGCTGAGCCACTCAGCCTGGATCTAATAAATGACGTCGGATTCAAAATAATTTTAATGATCAAAATAATGTTATTGGTTTTACGGCCCACTAAACTACTTTTGCCGTAAATCTACCGGCAGGAGTCTGGCTGATGTGAGCACCTTCAAATACCACAAGACTGAGCCGGGATCAAATCCGCAAACTTGGGTCAGAAAGCCAGAGATCAACCGTCTGAGCCATTCAAAAGTTTAATTTCCATTATTACTAGTGATTTGGAATAGATACGCTAGTAACAATATTGGTTTCCAAACTTCGTCTTTGCGGCGGAAAAACACCCAACAACAGCAACAATAACAACAATAAAAACAACTTGACAATCATTAGTCGCATTTAATACGGACAATTTAAGACAAATCTCGGGTAAAGAACAGCTCCGGATGAAAGAAATAACAATCTCTATTCTGTTTATTCCTCAGAGGGACACAAGACTGCTAACTTTTCCCAATCTGGTTTTGAGCTACATTTTTCACATCGTTTCAGGAAATCACATTACCAGATACTTCTGAACTTTACGCTCACCTACAAAATGTAGCTCTTAGCTTTTGTTGTCCTCTTGTTTATTTATATTTTCCTTTTAAGTATTGTTTTTTTCCTAGGGATTTAATTCGGTCCATCTAATTCCATTTCTCTTCTTAGAAAGATTTATAATAAGTCTACTACCGTAGGTTGTACGGTATATCCAGATTGCAGCCTCTGCATGAGAGAAAGTATTTCATAAAATAAAATATCAAGGACCTATTATATATGTTCACGCCTTTTCCAGAATACCCACGTTATCGAATTATAACCATGACAGAAGAATGTTTCAAGTTCAGTACAACGACTCTCAATCATGTTCAAAGAAGTATCTTTAAAAAACTAAACAATTCTTAATCAATTCCATAATACGATCCTCCTACTGGTATATACTGTATATATAATAGACTGCTTGACCACATTCACTCTCGCAATAGTTTGTATGAACATAATTTCAGCAGATTTTTACTGAATTCCGAGCATTATGCTTACTGAAACTCTATCGGAGCAAATGAAGTATAAAGTGCTGGAACTCGTAGTTCAACGTTAAAGCCGGAAGGCAGTGCTAGTGTCAGATGGTCTTTAACGCGACTCCCTAGCGCAATAATATGAAACAGTTGGACCTGGAGGTTGTCGGCGCTGTACTGCTAGACTTCTGTGCATATATTAAATGCAGATTAATTAACCTGTTACTGGGTGTTCTATGTAACGAACTGAAGTACTTTTTGCAGAAGGAAATGGTAAAAAAATGTGCGATGCAGAATATACACAGTTATTGAAAATAATCAACTACAGTTGGAAAGAAACTTAAAATTTTGTTCTTGCAGCTGTAGAAGAAGACCTGGACTTCGCCTCTCTTGGTATTTCCTTCACCCGAAAAATAAATCCGAAATTAATGTAATGAAATAACATTTGGGGTAAATATAATACCAGATGATCCTCTGAAGAGAAAAAATTTCGAAACACGAAGTTTATACGTCATATCAACACAGTCTGAAAATATATCGGGTCTTCCCCTTTTTAGCTTTCCTTCCATTGTAACGTCTACACGTTTCAGCACGTTATAGAAGGCAATGAGACATTTAGAGTCACTACCGCCAAAAACACGTAATTTGGAAAGAACACTTACATCACTAAGGACACAGTGAGTTTCAGAATCATATTCTAACGTTTTTACACATACTCATTGCTCGGTACAATTTTAGTTGTTCTGTGAATCACGCAGCCACACAAATAATACACTCGATTATCGCCTGCTCTAGCTGAACTGTTATCATTTTCTGACAGATCCATGGGACCGACCCTGGTTTAATATCTGTCATTGAAATAATTACTCATCTGTTCATGAATATTTCCCTTTACCTCCGTCCTTCACCGTCTTTCATCCCGTGCCACTGATCTTATATTTTGCGTGAAGACAACTGGTGGTCAATAACAGTGAATGAGCGAATTCCTTTCATGGTACTTACAACCTTGCGTACAGCCCATATAGGAAACGGAAAAGGAGATGAGAAAAATAAAATAGCATAGGAAATGTTGCTTTTATCACGTGTAAATATTTCAAGTACTTCTCTGTTTACGACGCCATGCACACTACGTGCTCTATAAAATGACAGACCCATCGCAATTGACCTTCTAAAAAGCTGCATCGCCAAGTTGATACGGTATTCATCTTCAGAAAAGCCTTAGGATTAACGTACCTTAAGATTTATATTCTGACAGAAAACAGTCTGGCATGATGCTGACTACAATTACTAACAATACTCAATTCACACGCAAACAACATTATACAATGCGTCGTGTCTACATAATATTGCTTTCAACTGCTAATCGTTCATACTAAACGATCCGTGCGGTGCGTGGTGTTGAAATATGGAACTAATTCCTCTGGACTACGGAGCCTTATGGTGGCAGGAATTGCTGCGATGGCTTAGTGACGAGTTTTGATGATTTTTCTTGGGTGTCCTTGTTTTTGGATTTTGGCGAATTTTTGGGTTGATGAAGGTCGCTGAGGGTGGAGGGGGGTACTTGTTTCGGTGGTTTCGGGGGTTGGGAGTAGGGGGTTGCTTGGTCGTTGCTCTGATTTGATTGCTTTGATTCTAGGTTAATTTGGATTGGGGTGGGAATACCTGCGTGTTGGAGTCTGTTGAGGATTGTCGGGATAAATCTATTTCTTATAGGGGTGATGATTAGGTGGGAGTTATGCGTTTCTTCGATAACGGCGATATGGTGGCTTATTATTGGCTGAATTGCTTGGATGATGGCTTGGCGGGTGAGTGGTATCGGTCCTAGGTTCGTGAGAGGGAGGATGATGAAATTGCATTTTCCGGAAATGGGGAAAGGGGCATTTCTTTTCGTGTACGGTAGTGGAAGGGATGTTCAAAATTATGTTGTTCTTCTTCTTCTTCCTATCGGTTTCTTCTTGTTCTTCAGGTGGTTGGGTTTGACGGTGCTGGTATCTTGCCTTGATGTTGTCTAGGATATCGTTCAGTTTTTGGTTAGCTAAGTGGTGGTTGGGGAATAGGAAGAAGAATCCGTCTTGTTCGTTTATACTAGATGAGGTCGGTGACGGGTCGGAAGATCTTGGCAAGGAATTTTCTATGACTGGTGAAATCCCTTGGGGAGGGTGGGCCGGCAATGACGAAGTAATTACTGTCGTCATGCGGGTGGTCTTGGTTGAATATTATGGAGAGGGTTTGGGAAAAGTCAGAATATGGGCCCCAGCTACTCGGTCCACTTTGGTTGTTCATATTCTTGGGTGGAGGTTTGACTGGGTGTGTGGGGGTGGGGAATGCTTGATGGGATTTGGGAGAAAGCATTGGAAGGTCAAAATCCGTAGAGAACCGCGTCTAACTTGGCGCACTCAGTGGGTAACAGTCGTATCAGGTATAGTTTTGTCGGATCACGCCGAGACAAGACACGAAACTACTCTTAAAGCTACTCTCACCTGAACTGTCACAATTATTACCCACCCTTTAACAGACAACTCATTATTCATTAACCACACCCCCTCCAAGCTACCACGCCAAGCAACGTAAACCAAAGTTCTCACTTCCTACTACCACGTAACGCCTTCAAAAGCACTGGAAAGGGTAGATTCGAGGCGGAGTGCCACAAGCTACCATTCATAAGATGCTGGTTTTTCAAAATTTTAACATCCGCAGATATTCTCTTATTCTACATATTAAAAGAGCAAGGTGCGACCATAGCGTACGATGCACCGTTGCAAATTTCCAAAAGCAACATCACACTAGGTAAGGCCTGAAATGTCGACCATCGTATCCGTAAAATGCTGTGCTAGTCGTATCACCGAATGGCACAAATTTCCCTGGACACACGATTAACATTAAAATACAGTATACTTAACTCGCACACTCAAACATATAAATACACACCCACCCACCCACCCACCAGTACCACAGTTAAGCAACATTTGGCGTGGTCATCCACTGGATGGGTGACCAATAATCACACTTTTACTAGTTCTGCACACAAATCACCTATACTGGATAATATATTAAACGATCAAACACACAACTGACTACCCGCATTACAGACCCACACATGAGCTCCGATGGGAGCACCGGTATCGGTACGTCACATACCACCTATCTCTATGATACAGGTGGACCATACAGAGCCTAGGAGGCTTATGGAAGTTCCAGCACTTGATTATCTATTTGCCCTGACTCTATTAAGGAATAACAATAGTGTTGGAGGCGAAATATACCAACTTTTACTTTATGAGGAAGTAACTGATTATACAGTATTACAGAATAATAATAATAATAATAATAATAATAATAATAATAATAATAATAATAATAATAATAATAATAATACAGCTCTACTTTGTGAACAGTAATTAACACTTCGATAACACGAAATTAGCCAATTTCATTCTTAATTTCTCGCAATTTACCTAGACATGACACCAGGACAGCAGTTCTAGAAATGGCTGGATGACTGTTTTTTTTTTTTTCCTTTCTTTACGTCGCACCGACTCAGATAGGTCTTATGGCGACGATGGGAGAGGATAAGACTAGGAGTGGGAAGGAATCGGCCGTGGCCTTAATTAAGGTACAGCCCCAGCATTTGCCTGGTGCGAAAATGGGAAACCACGGAAAACCATTTTCAGGGCTGCCGATAGTGGGGTTCGAACCTACTATCTCCCGAATACTGGATACTGGCCGCAATTAAACGACTGCAGCTATCGAGCTCGGTGATGACTGTTCAGTTCATGAAGTTGATAGAAGGGGTAAAATCACATCACGGGACGTGATACTTAACAACTTGAAAGTAAGAACATAATTGTTTGTTGCTCACTACCTGCAAGTGCTAACCAGATCAGTACGTGAAGTAAACACCCCTCCCCCTACTAATCGTGTTTAAGGCACGTGAGGCGGCATATGAGTTCATCAGAAGCCAGCAATAAGTCTAAAGAAGATTAACATAGTAGGAGCTTTATGAATGCTACACAGATGCGCTCATACACGGGTTTACCACACGACCATGACCTGTACCAAGGTCTGCCGTGCATCTGTGTTTTCTAAGGACAAGAGGGATTATGTAATTTTAATACTCGCAATGATTACTATTAACTAACGTAGATGACGACACGTCCAAAGTCGCTGACACTGAGTAATTTCTTAATTTACCATTAGGCTAGCTCAATAGGGAGCGCAAAGGCACACTAGGTACTCGTCATATTAAAGTATTCATTCTGACTCGGTCCTAGTTAAAATCTGACCCGCTAGAAGTATAATAATGTAAATACAAAACGATAGTTGAGAAAAACGTGCATTTGTGTACTACTTTTAAATTAAAAAACAGGACATTGTTTCCTTCCGATATCTACTAAGAAGAAAGAAAGAAACCTCGAGGGGTTGAATACTAGGTACGATATACAATCCATTTGATGTATATTCTCCCAAGATGGTAGAACAGCAAGTGAAATAAAATCAAATAAAATCAAGGTGTTACAGGGCTAGTGCAATGAGCTCGCAGTAGCGATCAACAGCATTCAGATTCTGTATGAAGCGAGTTCTCAGGCGAAATTACATTTACATCGTTCTTTTTCCACGGCGACTTTACTGCACGGGAGTGAATGCTGGGTGAACTCAGGTCATATCACTCATAAGTTGAAAGTAACAGACAAAGGTACAGGGTACTGACTCGGAAAAGAAAATATCTTAAATAACACAATCTACTAAAAAAACGCCAAAAATTATATATTCTATGCATTTTCTGGTGTTTTTAATCTTGCATTAGTTTGGACAGACTGAAAAACTTAAAGGTAAGCAAAAATTTCGTCATAAGAAAACCAATGCAGTTTTTACGTCGCACAGACAGATAAATTGTATGGCGACGATGGAAGAGGAGTGGGAAAAGCGACCGTGGCCTTAATTAAGGTACAGCCCCAGCATTTGCCTCGTGTGAAATTAGAAAACCACTGAAAACTATCTTCAGAGCAGCCAACAGTGAGGTTTGAACCCACCCAAACCGCGCAGCCACCTGCTCGGATGAAGGTGGTGTCAACAGAAGAAAAAGCTCTTAAGCCCAGTAGTGTTTTAAAGCAGGATGCTTTACTTATGTGTATCCGCAAGGTTGGTGACGTAAGTAGATAATGAAATGAAATGGCGTATGGCTTTTAGTGCCGGGAGTGTCCGAGAACATGTTCGGCTCGCCAGATGCAGGCCTTTCGATCTGACTGCCGTAGGCGACCTGCGCGTCGTGATTAGGATGAAATGATGATGAAGACGACACATACACCCAGCCCCGTGCCACAGAAATTAACCAATGATGATTAAAATTCCCGACCTTGCCGGGAATCGAATCCGGGACCCCTGTGACCTAAGGCAAGCACGCTAACCATTTAGCTATGGAGCCGGACAAATAGATAAGGAAGATTATGTATGTGTGCAGATAAAATTAATCTAGGAATATCACACTGTAGGCAAAGTATCCGGACTTACCAGGCCTCTTTACAGAATTGCATAAACACGACGGCAACAAATATACAGCCATTTACCTCTATCCTTTCTACATCGACTACAATCTATCATTTGAGTATACATGCCAAGAGAAAAATGTGCGAATTCTACTATTTCATTCCATGGATTTTATTTTTATTCTTAGAAAAATATCCCCAGCCTTTATTCATCCGCATCCTTGGCATGTGTGAGCTCCAGGGATGAAGACAACTGTAGTAGGACCGACTCTTGTTCGAACTTGGACAGCACAGGAGATGCCTTTATAAATAACGCACCTCTCACTGGCTGGCTTCAGTGTTAACTCACTCCTCGAAAGTTATCTCTTATCTGCATGCACGCGCATCGTAAATCGCCAGTTAAAAGATTTTAAATATCCATAAGTAACAGCTTATCAGCCCTCCGGGCTTCGCAGCACCGCCAGTTGAACTAGGGCAAGGAGAACATCTACACGAGATACAGTACTTCACTGGAAACTCTCATTCATTGAAACAATTCTTTTGGATTTTGACACATCACTGACCTGGCTGGGAAGCTTAGGTTGAGGTGAAGATCTACGGTGCAAATTCTGTCTTTGGTAACTCTGGTAAACCAGGCGTGAAAGCTGAGCCTTTTCCAAGCATATGACCTTCTATAAAATAACATTATAGACTTATTTGGTTTTCCAATACTATAATCTCCGTTGTATATAATGAATGTCCTCGCAAATATAGGCATCTAGACGGCCATGGGCAACAAAAACAAATACCCTGCCATTTACCTCTTAGAATGGAAGTGACAGCAATGAGAAAGCTACGAACTCGTTTGGAAGCAACAGATAAGGTTCGCCCTGAAGTGTACTACAAAATGTAATCCAGAGAACTCTAAGCGGAAGAGATCATCAATCTATAACAGCTGCACAAATGATGTACATTGTATCAGTAAAGGGACGTACAAGAATTGATCAACTTTGCAATGATATCGGACATGACCTACGAATCAACCCACTCCCTGAATGCATCGACGGCTACAGAGAGACAGGGGAAGAACATCATCTTCAGATGAAGCCTTCAAGACTACTCAAGAAGCCTTCAAGACTACTCAAAACTGCTTTGGAGTACAAACCACAACGAAGAAATGCACGACGATGAGGAACGTGAAGCAGGAAGAGGCTTTGACAGTCTAAACCGCATTGGATGATGATTATGATCTGGCCAATGAAAAGTCATTGCTCTCTTTCGGCAGGGGAGGAGATGAAACCGTGGAGCATCTTCTAAATAAGAAGAATGATTTTGTAACATGCTTCAACTTCACAGAGAGAAGCTCTCAGAAATTCGACGGCTGAGAAACCAAGATGTATTAATTTCGTAGTTAGAACCACTGTATTACAGCTACCTGGCGGCCAACTTAATGATTTTCGTTCTAAAAATAATTAACTTCTGGGTTTGTTTAATAAAACATTCTTATTGTTTACCGGATTTCATTTTTTTAAACCCAGACAATCATTTTAAATTATCTTATCTATAACAAATTAAATTCAGCTGGAGAGTTCAGAAAAAATGTAAAACTCTGTTAGGAGAAGATGGCGAGACGTGTGGTACAGAATAAAATAATTATCTTATTTAGCGTCACTGTAAAGTAGGATGCTTTTCAGAAAGTCTAAAGAAGGAAGTTGATGGATGATACTGTCTTTATAGAAGTAATCAGGTCCCGATGATGCGCAGAGAGAGAGAGAGAGAGAGAAAGAGAAAGAGAAAGAGATAAGTACTCCCTTCTGCTCCTAAATAGCTTGGGAGCTGGAAATAAGGCTCACATCCTTTCTTGTTAGTCATAGTTCAGTCTCCAGAAACAGTCGCACATTACTGAAACCCTGAAAAAACCTCATGCCTTCAACGAATGTTAATTACAGTCTACAGTATGTATCGAATGTAATCGTAACCAGAATTTGCTTCGTGATTCTTACTAAAGCAATTTTGTAGGTCTAGTCTTTATATGAGAGTTGTTATCGGAATCTGAACCACAGGGACTACCTTTTCCTTTTTAAAAAATCAAATGCATTCCCCGGGTGGGGTGATGAATTTTGATTTAAAGGAAGTATTACTAGGTAACCACCCTATCTGAAAAAAAATTAAGTGGAAACATAAAGGAAAATAAAATACAACTATGTAATCAACTGGGGAATCTAAAAGTGAATTTAAAATTCAAACAAAAACTGTTGTATTACGCCGAAAGGGACACAAATACATCAAAAAGGAACGTAAGTTCCACGAGTAACAAAACACTTGACATGAATATGCTCTTGATTAATTCACTCTCACGTACAAAGCGAATGACCAGATCAATAGTATTCTTGTCATCGGCTAGCATGAGTTGGAGTGTCTTCCGCAGACAGAGTATGTGGGCCACAGTTACTCCGGCAAAAAACACACTTGGCGAGCAGGGTCCTCTTTAGGATGTAAGAGTCTGTAGATCTTCCGTGACCTATCCTCAGCCAACACAAAACTACGGCCTCTCTCCGTGAAGGCCAGAAAGAGGACCGCCACACGGCAGTTGTCTCCTTACATTGCTCCCAGCTTGTTGGGAATTCTGACAGCTACCCACTCAGATTCCCCAGGACGCCAAGATGGTTCGACGTAGATGAGAACTATCCCCAGCAGGTGCGTTCATAGCTCTAGGTGGTAAACGAACCGCTTCTTCTGCAGCTTGATCCGCAAGTTCGTTCTTCGCAATCCCAACGTGGCTTCGAAGCCACGCGAAGGTACCAACATCGCACAACCTGGCTAGAAGGTCACGAATCTGCTGCACCAGTGGGTTTTGCGACAAGCAGGTGTCAACAGACTGCAGAGAACTCAATGAGTCGACACACAGTAACGTGCTTTTAGTCGTGATTCAGCGCAAATTGCAGATCTTCTAAGATGTGGATGAGCTCCGCAGTATACACGCTACAGACTCTAGGAAGCAAGATCTTGGTGTTGACATCATCGGAGACGAACGAGGACCCAACATTGTCTCTTATCTTAGGACCGTCCGTGAAGACAATTCGCGCGTCTGGATACTGGTGAACGAAGTCCTGGAAATACTTCCGATGAACAGAGGCACCCGTATTCACCTTACGTCTATGGAGTAGATCTAGCCGTATAGCCGGTCTGCTAGAGGTCCGCTCAAGACAATCACCCACGATAATGCCTGAAAGCCCGCCGACGATATGCACTGCCGGAGATTCGAACCCCACCCCCTTGATAGAAAGCCAATAACAATATCACTTCGCCATCACGGCCGTGTTCCATTCTTATAAACAGTACTTACGTTACGTAACGAGTACGAGAGTTGGCAAACACACGGTTGTTTAGTATCATCTACTTCCAGTTAACATTATACAAACGTACATAATATAAAAGATAACGTAATAAAAACAAATCCCCTTACATGGCATTGTAGAGTATGGCACTATTATAACTTAAAGACGCAAAGAAAGGGAAATTCGTAATTGGCTGATAAGTGCTCTTCAATGTACGTTCCCAGTAATCACAGGGAGAAATAAATAAAAGAGTTTCTTACGCCGAGGTCACATCATGGAAAGTCAAGATCGCTAAATGTAATTGCACGCTGACGTGTTGTTACCAGGCAACTCAGTATCAGAATCCACGTTTTCGAATTCGACCGATGCCATGTTCTAATTTTTACTGACAGAAACTCGTACAAAATCATTTACTCCCTTCCCAGAGCTCACAACAGAGATACACGTGTTTCTATCAGATTCAGAAATCCGTCTTGGTTATTTATCTAACAACAGAAGTAAAAAATGGGACGCGCATAAACAATAAGAAGTACTAACTTAAATTATGCAAAACAAACAAATCACTGAACGAAACAATATTTTAGTGTATTTAAAAATGAGCGAGTTCGCTGTATGGTTCGGGTCACGAAGTTGTAAGCTTGCATAGGGGAGATAGTGAGATAGAACTCCACCGTCGACAGCCCTGAAGATAGTTTTCTGTGGTTTCCCATTTTCACACCAGGCACATTATTTTTGCTATTTGCTTACCGTCGCGTATCTTAATTACTTCCTTTACTATCCTTAACCTTTCCTATCCTCACGTCACCAATTTAACATTTGTGTCCGCCTATTTTGACCACTATGAGTGCCTAAACATCTGAACTCTAATTTGATTTATTTGTTTATTTTTTATCCATCTATCGCATTGCTTTTAGTGCCGACAGTGTCCGAGGACATGTTCGGCCCACCTGCTGCACGTAATGTTATTACTACTACTATTATAATTAAACAATAATCACAATCTCCCACCACTGTTTCTACTACTGTGATTTTCAGTTTGTTGTTCTGGTAAACTCAAGTTCCCCCACCAATCTTAATGCTCGAAAGGTCGAGTGTTAATACAACTGTTGTCCGGCTCCATGCCTAAATGGTTAGCGTGCTGGCCTTTGGTGACAGGGGTTCCGGGTTCGATTCCCGGCAGGGTCAGGAATTTTAACCATCATTGGTTAATTTCGCTTGCACGGGGGCTGGGTGTATGTGTTGTCTTCATCATCATTTCATTCTCATCACGACGCGCAGGTCGCTTACGGGAGTCAAATCGGAAGACCTGCACCTGGCGAGCCGAACATGTCCTCGGACACTCCCGGCACTCAAAGCCATACGCCATTTCATTTCAATACAACTGTTAGTGTATTTAATTATCTACAATATATATCACGAACAAACGCAAGTGATTAACAGTTCTCTCAATCAAAGCGATTGTGCCATGATTAATAGATAATATTAAGTTATCGTTATGTTGCCCCCAAAAAATGTCTCCTGAAGATCTCACTTGGAAAGGTTTAACAGGACTAATTCATCGGGAACTGTCTCTATTGATGGGGAAAAACCAGAATGACATTGCCTCACTGAGAACTTATGGGACACCTAAGACTTCAATTGCATCGGTATCTTCCGTCTTAAAAAAAAAGAAATCACATCTTATATTCTCAGGCAGGACAAAATTAAGAAATGAAAGTCCGAATAGAACGGGCAATGGGCCTACTGAAGTCCACCTTGAAAAGCTGAACATATAAGCACCCACCATACCGTTCTACAAAAATAAATACCAGCTGAATTAAGTAGAGATTATCGGCCTAATTGTTGGTGCTCGTGGCACAATACCTACCTTGTTCATAGAATTCTGGAAGAAGTTCTAGCTGCCTATGAACAGCAATGAAATAATAGTTACCACCACCGTACGTGAATCTGTACACATCCTGAGATTTCATTTGTTCGACCTTCGCAATTAAAAAAAAAAAATACTGCTATATTTCTATATAATAAAACATTCTGTATCCTGATAAGCTTTACTTGTCCATTGTGGTAACCCGTAATTACGAGAAGTTGATTCGTTCAATAAATATGTATAAAAGGCAATCGTCGGTTCTAAAGAGAGACTGTCTGAACGTGCAGAATCTTTACATCCCTCTAGTACAGACCAGAACAAAACCAGCTATTTGAGGATCTAATCAGCCTCCGGGCTGAAGACTTACCTGACAGACACCCTTCAAAGCGTGGGAAGATTCAATCTTCTAGTGACATTTAGGCCGAAAGCTTGAAAAGTGTGACGAGATATTTATGTAGATAAAATAGCAGTAGTAACTTTATGTAAAGAGCTTAAGGGCCGGTATTATAATAGAGGTTTAAACTGTTGGTTCAGTTTAAACTTCGGTTTATCAGTTAGTCGTGTATTATAAAACTTAATCTTAAGTTTAACTAGAGATTAATTTTACTGCCACTCATCTACCGTTTAAACTGAAGTTTAAGAATACATAACCTTACAGCATGGCAAAACGAATGGATCTGGAAGATATTTTTGAAGTGTTTGAATAAATACTAAGCGATGACGAAGAAGTAGTTCAAATTATTGAAGACCATGGGCACTACGAGTTTTCCGAACAACGGGACGTAACCTTCATATATGGAATGAAAAATAGTTTCTAAATAGGTTTAGGCTTACAAAACAGACTGTCATAACCATATTTCAGCAAATTTGTGCTGGAATAAAACATGTAAGGAAAAGGTAAGAATATAAAAATGACTTTTTGAACGGTTTGAATGTCAAAAGTATAAATTTTAGAAAATAAAGTAACTTCCTTATATTTCAGAAATCATGTTGTAGAACCCCCAGTCAGCTACTAATAGCACTGCGGTTTTATGCTCCCGTAGTATGTGTATTAAAATGGGAGACTTCGGAGGAATTCATAAGGCCACTGTTTCACGGACTATATAAATATTTCTGTACTAACTGCACAATCGATTCTATTTCCTTACTAGTAAAATTAGGGCAACGTTTATTGCTTTAATCCGCCATTTTACCTACAAGAAGTAATCAAAACGTTATCGATAGTCATTTTTTCTTGCAAGTCACTGCAAACCATTATCGACAGTCATCTTTTCCCGTAAGTCACTGCTACCAAGATCGTATATTTCCTTCTTGACCTCAGTTTAACTTAGGCCGGCCGTTATAAGAATCAACATAGGTTTAAACTCAAGTTACAGTTTAACTCAATCTTCAGTTTAAACCCTCCTTATAATACCGGCCCTAAGAGATCTAAATGAGCATGCCCATGTACTTAGTATATACCGGTATGTGCAGATCTTCGTCCAGGATTTATTATGTTAACTGAAGGTGGATGCATCCGTTTTCAATACCTCAAACCCAATTGAAATTCGTGGAAGAGGTCCAAGATCAGAAGTCACGTTTTCAAGTACTTGAAAAAGACAGGAAATATTACGTCCAGAAGACTCGGAATTATTGAAAAAATGAGAGTACGGTAGGCTTGAAGTGTCTGTTACTTTAAATTATATTGACTACTCCAATACTGTCAATACTTGGTATTAAATATCGGAATGTTTACCAAAATTACCCGATTTGGTCCAGAAATAACCTCCATTCTTAAAAGCAACAAATGAGAGATTATTTCGAAACAACCTCCTTACAGAGAATTACAGGATGCTCCTTTTGTCCATAGGAACTTTCGGACTGATCGCTGAGAGGCGTAGCAGTATACAATATTTATTTATTTATTTGTTTATTTATGTATTTATTTATGTCATTTGAAATAATATAGGAGAAAAAGAGGTAAATATAAAAATCACAGGATAATGTAAGAAAAAAATGAGTACGACAATGCAGTACGGTAACTAATTTGAGTGAAAGGAAAGAAGATGACAGCAACATCACATTGCCGTGTTCTGTAAAAGCGAAAGAAGTACAGGCTTTGTTTATATTAATCTTACGGCTTATGTCAATTAGTTTCTAGGGGTGCATGAAGCTATTGGTTGTATTCAAGACAGTTGCTTAGTATGTATTTTGTCGACGGTAGCCTTTATCTCGACCAGTTGGATGAATACCTCAAGTGACACTTAGCCAAAAGCCAGAATTCAATTCCAAACCTCTCCGCAGAGTTCATATGAAGTGAGAGCATATTCCGCTGTTGATGGTGATTCGTCCGTCGGATGAGGACGTTAAGCCTTGAGCTATTAGACAGGAGTAGGCTATGTACAGGCACCGACTTTCATCCTCTCCCTTCGTACTATAACATGTCACGCCATTCATTTCATCTCATTAACTCCTCTTATGAGGCTGACGTCAGGAAGGGCATCCGGTCATAAAAACTTGCTACGGAGACTTACCTCACTTCATACCCGATCCCTTAGAGCAACGGGGCAAGGGTTGAACATACGCATCTGATAATTTAAGACATATTTTATTTGGATTTATATTAGGTAAACTTAATCAACGATTAAGGAATACATTTACGTTAAGTTCCAAGTCCCGGAGGAGGAGAGACTGTATGATTTCAGCTCCCTCGCAGAAGATCATGCTTCAGCTACCATTTCACTTCACTTTAATCTTTTCTCAAGTTTTATGTTGTCGGTTAACCACAAAACTTGACTTTAGTCAAGCAATAATCCTCCAATTATTTCGATTACAAAAACACAGTTTGCGGTTACGATTCGTTAATTTCCAAAATATGATGCCTCATTTACACACCCGACAGATATCCTTAGTTTTAGCCAGATCTTAAAATGGAGAAGTTGATAGAAACGTTCGTAATTGGGATTTACAATGCTCATCTCATTATTAGACACTTGCTACATAACACAATCACAAATCAATCGCATCTGATCTGCATTTAGGGCTGTTGTCCAAATGGCAGATGTCCTAATTGATTACCTAGTCGTTCCTTAAATAATTTCAAAGTTGGAAATATATCAAACATTTCCTCCTTTGCTACATTATTCTAATCCCTAATTCCTCTTCCTATAAAAGAGTATTTGCCACAATTTGTCCTACTGAATTCCAACTTTATATTCATACTACGATCTTTCCTACTTTTAAAACTCCATTCAAGCTTATTCGTCGACTAGTGTCACTCCACACCATCTCTCTATTACAGCTCGGAATATACCGCTTAGTCGAGCAGCTCATCTCCATATTCGTAAGTCTTCCTAGCCCAAAGTACGCAGTATTTTCAATAACACTAATCTTGTTGGAAATCATCCACTGCAAATCCTCTAGACCTTTTCCAGTTCTCGAATCAAGTAATCCGGGTGAGAGTCCCATGCATACCGAGCGAGTTGGCCGTGCGGTTAAGGGCGCGCAGCCATGAGCTTGCATTCGGGAGATAGTGGGTTCTAACCTTGAAGATGGTTATCCGTGGTTTCCCATTTTCACACCCGGCAAATGCTGAGGCTGCACCTTAATTAAGGCCACGGCCGCTTCCTTCCTACTCCTAGTCCTTTCCTATCCTATCGTCGCCACAAGACCTATGTGTGTCGGTGCGACGTAACGCAACTTGTGAAGTCCCATGCATTAGAACCATAGTCTCAATGGGGTCTTACCAGTGACTTACAAAACCTCTCCTTTATATCCGTACAACCCCTAAATACCCTCATAACTCTATGAAGAGATCTGTAACCTTTATTTACATACATTGCGGGTTAAGATAATTACAGTGAACATTAAGTAAAACAGGCATTTTTAGCAATTCAGAAAAATATTACGAACTACATACCTCAGAGAACTGGTGTGTCATCAGGTAAGCCATTCCACAGGACCTGCAACAAACAGAGAAACTATTGCAGTCAATACTGCTTAGTCATCATACCTGCATAGTCCATCACAATGCAGTCCCCAATCAAGTAGATGGCATGTGCAACAATGATGTAGGAAGACAACTCGACTGAAACTAATTTAAATAATTGAAATACGAATCGCATTCTGTAGCTGCAGGCAAAGACTAGAACCGCCAGCTAGTAATCTCTACAAATGATATTATTAAACGAGATATCAATTTAGATGAGTTTCCATCATAACTAGGTTGGAAGAAACTAAATAGCTCCATGGAATTGCATTTCCACTGCACGTACAAACATGGATCAAGTTGCACTCATAAATAACAGGCTACAAAGTAATTCAAAATACATGATCTATATTCCAATAGACAAATATCAACATGTTTACGCGGTAATTTCAAACAGAAAACATACGAACAAATGGCTAATAGGCATTTTCCTGTGTTAAATACGTTGATGGTCAGTACTCCGTAGCATTCAATAAGTGGTCTAGAGAGAGGTGACATTTTAAATCAAAATCTTCGGTCAATTACATTAGTTGTTACACAAAAGCGAAGGTTAGAAGGTGTAAAATTAGCAAGATTGTAATTTAACGTGACATATCTCGTTAGCCACGGAAGGTATAAACAAGATCTGTATTCGTTTTCTAAAGGAGGGTTATGTTTTTAATAGTTAACCCCCATAATGGTAGCATAACACATTTTTGAGTCTTCTGACGCCACTAATTCGTAACTGATACTTTCAAAATGTCCACCTGAAGCCCCAACCTCATTGATGGCTGATCGTGACGACATGTAGGGGCTACCTTAGCTCTACTGAGACCCTACCTCGGACGATGTCCAGATGAATAATCCTAAGATAATTACTCCCATAATATTAGTTTAAAATCGAAACATTCGGGTGTGTCGTTATGGGCAAGATAGGTACAGGAGTCTTCCGTCTATTTTGTTTCCCAATTTTGCCACGGATTTACGATTGGTTTGATGGTCTGAATCGAATCGCACTCACCCTCAGGTAACACAGTGTTTCCCGCCTTGGTAAGAAGATAGCGACTAAGCCCCTTATCGTATCCACAATCAATCAATCAATCAATCAATCAATCAATCAATCAATCAATCAATCAATCAATCAATCAATCAATCAAATCGCACTGCAATGATGTACGACCATCTCTACGAACAAAACAGGTGATATCTTCTTAATTTGCCTACTAATTTACAACTAATCAATTTAGAAGGAAATCTTCCTTGGTATCACATCTTTCAAGGAATTCCGGTGAATTCGGAATAGTACGTGACGACAGGAAGGGCATCTGGTCACACCCCCAGCCAAGTCCGAAACTAAGTCTAGGTGGCCCACTGATCCAATATAACCGTAGAGCTCCTTCACAGAATGACCATTTTGCTCACGCCACCCAGTACCTTTTATTTATTTGTACAAGAGATTGCATAATTGCCGAAATCTGAGAAACAGGAGATTTTGGGTTGTCTCACCTTACAAGACAGATCAAGAAAGGCCATATTTCGTACACTGTATCTTGATTTTCGACAAAATTCTGACAAGATTTTCACCTCTCTACGCATGAGCATTTCTCTGCAGTTAAGAAAAATGATCGTCATGTGAATATTCGTCGGTATTCATATCTCACAAAGTAGGCCTCGATTGGAGTTCGTGTATTGAAAATATCCACATCAAAATTATCATTTTCAGTTTCTGTGTTCATTTTAAGACTTGTAACAACGTAAAATCTGGTCGCGTCAAAGGCCACGATTTATCCGAAGAGTTCTGTTTGAGCCCACGTAAACATACGGTGGCGACTAGAAAAACGCCCTACCTACCAACGGCGTTCCGATCATATTACAAACGACGCAACCACCACCGCGTATGAAGGCTCAATTGAAATAATGCGAACACCAGGTGGTGCGTCCATGGTGGCTTCGTGTAAACGAGCTCGTAGACGGGTACATATAGGGGGAAAATTATGAACACTTCACTCAGGCACTAACCTGTATTTGTCGCTTTAACCAGCAGAGTACTGTAGAATCTCGGAACACACGGTTAGTAAATTTCATAATAATTTCGTTGTTTCTATTTCTAGCCGGGTGCAGCCCTTATAATGCAGACCCTCCGATGAGGGTGAGCGGCATCTGCCATGTGTAGGTAACTGCGAGTTATTGTGGTGGAGGATAGTGTTATGTGTGGTGTGTGAGTTTCAGGGATGTTGGGGACAGCACAAACACTTAGTCCCCGAGCCATTGGAATTGACCAATGAAGGTTAAAATCCCCGACCCGGCCGGGAACCGAACCTGCGACCGTCTGAACCGACGGCCAGTACGCTGACCATTCAGCCAACGAGTCGGACAGTAAATTTGATAGTGAAAGAAGATGGACGCTGTCAGTACACTTACCGGCACGTTAAAGCAAGGCATATAGTAGTTGAAGGCTCACTAAATATTAATTACTGTAATCAAATTAAATTGTACTATTAAAATAAACTGCTGTAATGTCCATTAAGAACCAACTACTCGCGAAAGGTAATATAACATAATCTGTTGCAATCTGAAGCGTACAACTCACACTCAAGAACCCTAGTAAATGTCGAGTCTAAATGCTGAATAAAGTTTGGTTGAAAAATGTCCAACCGTTCTCCCATAGCATGAAAAAAAAACCACACACACACACACACACACACACGCGCGCGCGCGCGCGCGCGCGGTATTATTATTGTTCCGGGGATTTTTGTGGATCGCAGAGGTGAAAGACGGTGCCGGGATGAATGGTCTAACTACAATGTCAAGAATTGAATTTAAAACTTAAACTGAAGGTTATATTTTCAAAAATTTCAAACTTAACCATTTTTACAGGTACAAGTAGCAATCATTAAACAAGTGTAGGAAAGACACGATTGGTGGTTTTAACAGATCGTGAGCTTCAAGCCCTCGCTTTACTTTTCCTGAGCTCCAAGCTCAAATTTACAAAAGAGGAAAAATGAATACAAGGGCAGAAATCCCCTAATTCAAAGAGCACTTGCTCCTAAAATTACAACATCTAGCCTTCAAGAGGCATACAGTAACCTTACTCTGAAAAAGAGCTAACAGGCTCCCAGTTTTCCAAGCCTACTCAAGGCAACATTGCATGAAAATATAATAATCTCTGGCCTTACAAGGCACTATTTACAAATAGAAATCTCATTACACAGAGGTATCTAGTACCCAACCTACAGGGCCGTAGTAAAAAAAAGAACAGGTTAAATAAACGGCCCGAGTACAATTTGAACGGAGTCGAAGACTGAGCTCCAAAAACACTTTAAAACCTATAGGGCGCTTGGCCGACGAAACAGGGGCTATTCCCACACTACTGAGGTTGCTCGCATGGAAATATACATTGCAGAAACGAAAGATTACAAAAACGTAGCACTTCAGACCAAAATGAAGGGGAGCTCGAGAGGGTACTTCACACTCTATCCCCAATTTACAGTTATGGTTTTATGCAGTTTTTACATTAGCCGGCAGAGAGTTACATTTTTTGAAAGGTAGGTTACATAATTAATGATTCGGACCTTTCCGTCGGGTTAAGCTGCGGAGCTAGCAAGACAAAGATGTTATATGGCTATTACCTTGAAGTTCTAGCAGCTGAAGAAGAGGCCGTCCGCCTCCTGCTTGACATACACACTCGATAAGATGACGATCAATTGGCCCAGAGACGTGAAAATCTGCAGTTTATAAACCCTCGGGGAAAGTTCGAGACCATTCAAGATTAAACTAGCCACACCCTCTCACTTTTATTGGCCACTTTAAAAGTTACACTCAACATCGAAAAAGAAGACAGTGATTGGTAGAAAATTAATTACAGAAATTAGGGACTGGCTAGATTCAAAACTGGCGGAAATAAAAGGGAAATATTGCCAACCCAAAAATAAATGCGCATCAATAAAAATAACTTATGAATACAAAACTTCTTTGAATTTTAAGTTCTTATACCACCCACCAGGGTACATGATCATAGTTTTTGGTAGTGTCATCTATGAGAGAATGTCCAAACTTCTTGATGAATGGAAAACAAAACAAGTAGAAATTCACACAGTTCAGGAAACTTCACAATAACAAAATTATAAGCAATATTCAGACATGATACTTTATCGATATTATTTACGCAAATCATTCTATTATTATTATTATTATTATTATTATTATTATTATTATTATTATTATTATTATTATCGTTATTATTTCGTTCACGTACTTCACAATACAATTTATACAATACTGAACAGTTCAATAGTAAATTGTTATAACAAAAGCCGTCTCACTAGCCATTCCTAATCGAAGCTAATGAGCACTGCAGCATAGTCAGAACGTCGAAATGGGTACGCAGGCTACCTAAATGACACTGCATCAGACGGTCTGTAGTCCGACAGCTGACAAATTATTCATTATTCTCGCCTTTCTCACAACTCAGAATACCAGAATTTTATTTTCGTCAACTAAACAAACAATGCTGGACAAGCAGTGAAGCAAATGCTGATAAGAAAACGGACGGATGTTGGTAATGTATCCTTCCGTGTTGGAAGAGGGAAGAACAGGTCAAAGGAACGATAATGATGAGGAAAACCAACAGTCCCCATGAGCTCTGAACTAGACTTCCTCAGCAGGATTCTAACGCACTGCAGACGAGTCTCGGTGTGGAATTTTGCAAGTGTGCCCGGTCAACATACAGATCTGTTCACATTATTAGACTCTACAGACAAATTCATGCTATTCTGAAATATATTTATATACCTCTTCATAAAAGGGACTTTTCTTGTCAGATTATTGGTGAACATGTGCAACATCAGTTCCCAAACAGTTTATGAATGCATCAAGCTGTTGACAACTCTGTTACGACCTTCAGCTATTTTGTTTTGGAGGGAGAATCATTGCCTGCTCTGTGACTGCAAGTAGCAGTTGGATTCTTGCTTCAGACAACAGAGAAATAGTGTAGTTTTAGCCATTGTTGGTGGATTATACTGTTGCTAGGGAAGTGTAGGTATCTCTAACCATTTAATTTTGAAGCGATTTAATACAGTTTTATTCAATCAGTTGTTTCTTTCCAACTTCTAGTGCTGTGTACCGTATAATCGGATTGTTTTTTGATAATGGGGAAAGGCAAAGACATTTCCCCGCGTAAAGTTGCAGTTGTCAATACTCTGCTGAGTGAAGGAAGGTATTCACAGAGGCAAATTGCACGTAAAGTGGCTTTAAGTCAAAAATCAGTGAGTAGAATTAGTGTAGAATTGAGGTAGAATACAACATCAAAATAGAGTGGGAAAGTGTGGGCGAAAATCAAATCTTTCTCCACGAGGCATTAGAACACTAAAAAATTTGGCTCTTCTCAATAGAAAATGCACTTCTAAGGACTTGAGCATTCAAATGGCAGGTTATGGAGCAGTTGTTCCTTCTATAAGTGTCCGGAGAATCTTGCGTATTGAGGGCATCAAATCTTGCAGACCAAGGAAGAATGCGAAGATCACCCCATAAATAAAGATTTTACTGCAGCCAATGGCCATTAAAATATGTTTACATGACTAATTACATCAAACAGAATTTGGTTAGTCCCATCTGTCTTTTAGTACACGCCACCACATGATATAAGTCGCAAGTCTTCTCGCACAGTATACATATACATTCCTTTCTCGGGGTGTGAAAAGTTTTGTTAGCACACACACGATGATGAAAACCGTGTGTTGCTAATCTAGTCACTATGTGCCTGAGTTCATAGTTTGCCTTCATCCAATCCATACTGGCCACAGCCTCTGTGGTGTAAAATGTTTCCCATATATCTCCCTTCTTGGTTTGCAGCTCTGTTTGTAACTGGTTGAATGCACTTGTAGAGCGCAATATTAGTTTGTGACGTAGTTCTTCTGTATAGAAGAGTTCTGTTGTCAGCTCGTAACATAGTCTTGAAGGAGTGAATTTGGACAAACATAGTTCCTTTTTCATGTAGATTGCTTTTACACTTTCAATATCTCGAATATTTCCTTTAGGGAGATGTTTCCATATCAATTCTAGTCCATACGTCATTATCGGAGATATTTTTGCATGGAACAATTTCATAGCGACTTCAACCGAAAGTTTGCTTAAGATAAAGATGTCATTCATTGCTATTACGGCCGCAGCCACTCTATCCTTGATGTGCCTGGTATACGTAGTTCCTGACGTCTGTAATGCAATGCCCAAATATTTAAAGTTGTTTACTATTGGCATAGTTTCTCCTCCATTTTCATACTGAATTTTCTCTTTTAATGCTGTTCTGCCTCCCTTGCGGAAGATCATCTGTACCGTCTTTTGTCGATTAATTCTGAATTTATTGTCCTCTGCCCAAATGATCAGCTTGTTGAAAGCAGCCTGTAGTTTTTCGTGTGTTTTTGATACGAGTACCATGTCATCTGCATACAAGTATATATGTACCTCGTCGCCTTCGATCTTTATAGTGGGTATTAGGTCTGAGACCGCTATATTGAAGAGTATGGGGCTCATTGGATCACCCTGTAGTACTCCGTTCATCTGCGTTATGGAATTCGAGATAGAAACGTTATCGTTTACAGAGATGTAATTATAAGCAAGAATGGTCCTAATGATGTTCGTTAAAGGATTCATATATCCTATTATGTTTCACAGTTTCTTCAGTAGCTTTTTCCTGTCCACTAGGTCGAACGCTTTGTTGTAGTCTACGAAGATCGCGTAAAGTTTCCCTTTTGGATGTCTGAGGGTATCCGTTATGTCGTCAATCAGATTCTTTATCGCATTCATTGTAGATCTCCCTCGTCGAAAGCCGAATTGCTCTTCCGGTAAGGCGTGGTCTACCTCTTCTATCAGTCTCGTTGTTAGTAACCTGGTAAACAGTTTAAAGATATTGCTTTCTAAGGCAATTCCACGGTACGAATCTAGGCAACTCGTGTTTCCCTTTCCTTTATGTAAGATCTTCATCATTGAGTGTCGCCGGGTGTCAGGGATTTCGTTCATTTCCACGCACTTATTGAAGAGCGATGTCCACGTTGTTAGTATATTTTCTGTAGTTTGTATATGTTCGTTGAAAATGCCATCAATTCCAGCAGCTTTCTTAGCCTTCAAGTCCCTTATGGAATTTTTTACTTCCTCTTCGGTGAAGTCCTGAAAGAGTTTTTGTTCTCCATGTACGATATTATCTACTGTAGTTACAGATAAGTTGTCCGTGTTCAACACTTTCCTAAAATGTTCTTCCCAGTCTTCTATGGCAATATCATGAGGGAAGTGCGGCTTTCTTGGTTTTAGAGCTATAAACGGATTTACTTTTGCCTCTTCAACGAGTTTCTCTCTTTCTTCATCTATATGTTTTTCTCTTTTTTCTTTTAATAAAGCCTTATATATTCTTCTC
The DNA here is from genome assembly GCF_040414725.1 of Anabrus simplex. NCBI lineage: Eukaryota > Metazoa > Arthropoda > Insecta > Orthoptera > Tettigoniidae > Anabrus > Anabrus simplex. The sequence continues at coordinate 144,286,777 of NC_090268.1, forward strand.
TTCATTGCGTAGATATGAAATTCGCTTTCTTTGTGTGAGCGCCTTGCTTTGTGGAGAGCTATAAGAATATCTTTCCGAAGAATATAGCATTCTCGATCAAACCATGATTTGCTTTCCTCGTCCTGTCCTCAATCTTTACCATTCCCATTCGTATTACCTTTTCTATCTCCTGGGTTGCCTCATTTATGTTGCCTTTGGTTATGTCGTTTTGAATAATTTCCAATGTTGGAGCGATTTCCTGGAAGGCTGTTAGATTGGCTACTTTTTTGTATGTATAATAATAATAATAATAATAACAATAATAATAATAATAATAATAATGCTATTTGCTTTACGTCTCGCTAACTACTTCTACGGTCTTCGGAGACGCCGAGGTGTCGGAATTTAGCCCCGCAGGAGTTCTTTTACGTGCCAGAAATCTACCGACACGGGGCTGTCATATTTGAGCACCTTCAAATACCACCGGACTGAGCCAGGATCGCACCTGCCAAGTTGGGGTTAGAAGGCCAGCGCCTTAACCGTCTGAGCCACTCAGCCCGGCCTTTTGTATTTAGTCTTCACCTGTTGGCTCTTCGGTTTAAAGTGTTTCACTGTTACAGTTATCTTGGGGAGTCCGAGGTCTTGAGGTTACTTCACGTTATTTACTGACCGTACATTGCCCTGAAGATCACCCCATCAATGGCACATTCACGTTTGGAATGGGCAAAAGGACTTCAGCACTGGTCTGATGATTGGGAGAAAGTGTGTTTTAGCGACGAGTCGTATTTCAGCATTTCTGAAGAATGTTCGAGATAGGTACGTCGTCGACGTGGAGAGGAGTACAAGTTGGAGTGCATACAACAGACTGTGAAACACCCAACTGCAGTGATGGTGGGGGGTGTTATGTCCATATATGGGCCTGGACGAATTCAAATTGTAAAGGGGACAATGAAACAGGACAATTACCAACGGGTTCTTGAAGAACAACTCAGGCCGAAGAATGGTTTGATGATGGCTCTTTCATATTCATGCATGATAGTGCACCCTGTCATAAGGTCAAAAGTGTCACAAAGTTTTTCAAGGACAAGGATATCAGGATATCAAACATCGCTGATTGCAGAAATAAACAAACTTTGGTATATGGATGTGGAACTGAAGGACATGTGCGTAAATTTTGTGACAAGCATGCCAAAATGGCTAAAGAGTGTCATTCAATGTAAAGGTACCACACAAAGTACTAAAATGCTCAGTCGCATTCAGCGATTTAATTGTAAGAATGTAGTAGTAATTTTGTAGGTTGATTAAGTTTTACGTATGAAGTTATGGAGTTGGTGCGAAAAATGACAAAAGTGGGCTAGATTAACTCGAGACACCTCCAAACAGCAAACAACTTATGCAAGGGACTGATGTTATGCTAAAATACTAGTTTTGTTAATATAAATATGTTTTCCAACATGATTTTGGAAAGAGAAGTAAGAAAAGTGCTTGCCCTGTCTGTTGAGTCTAATAATTTGAACAGATCTGTAAGCAGTAGAGTGAGCGGAGAGACAAGTATTCTACAATACTTTATTATAGTGCTAGTGGCATGTTGAATATGGCGACAATCAAAGAATGCATTAAGATAGGATAATTAATAACATATTTAATGCTGCTTACATTATACAGTTATATTTACACAGATTTTTTTCATACACATTCTAAATCTTGGGCTCCTTTAGGCGATCTCAGTACTACTGTGGCTTGTTTCTCTGCTTTTATTTCTTTAAAAAAAATATTGGAAACAGGGCCTTCAGTATCGTGTAAGGGCTGTATGATGTCTTGCTTGCCCTAACATTCACGAATATACTTAATTGTAGAACATTAACGACGATGAAATGAAACATACATATACGACGATATACATCTTTACATGCCATCATCACACAACAAAAAGTCCTTCAAAAACTCGTGCTGAAATAGAACTAGGAATGGGACACGTGTTTCCGGAATTCAAATAAGACATTTTCCCCAGCGGTTATCTGACGCTAGCGGAGAAGAGTCGAGGAGAACTATGTTGATAATAATTTTTCAATTTTACGGTTTTGCATCTCGCTAACTACTCTTACGGTTTTCGGAGACGCCAACGTGCCAGTATTTTGTCTTTGTAGGAGTTATTTTTCGTACCAGTAAAATTCTTAGGTAGTGAAAGTGTACATTCACTTGATACATTGAGGCGAAATTCAATAGCCAGCTATTAATATCTATGCATTTCCTATTTGCTTTACGTCGCACCGACACAGATGGGTGTTATGGCGACGATGGGATAGGAAAGGCCTAGGAATGCGAAGGAAGCGGCCGTGGCCTTAATTAAGGTACAGACCCAGCATTTGCCTGATGTGAAAATGGAAAACCACGGAAAACCATCTTCAGGGCTGCCGACATTGGAGTTCGAACCCACTATCTCCCGGGTGCAAGCTCACAGCTGCGCGCCCCTAACCGCACGGCCGTTACACTACCACTACTAGTACTGTTCGCACTGTACTGAGCTACTGATTGAAAGGAATGCACGTAGGCAATAGCTCCTTGTTATGCGAGTGATAGCTGGCTAGCTACAATGATCTATACGAGAAAAGATAGCAGAACCTCTGAAGCCTACTTGGAATTGTGACCAGGTTCAATGAATTTGAATATAATGGCAATATCCATAGGCTGTTCGCCATGTAGAGAGCTACTGATTGGAAGGAATGCAAGCGGGCAATAGCTCCTCGCTAAGTGAGTAATAGCTAGAATGAACGTGGAAGAGAATCTACCTACGGATGGCTGGTTATAACCTACTTGCCTTCTGCATCTACGGACGGGACTCACTGAAGCCAGTAGTTAGGTAAACCGAACACTCTTGGTTGACCAGCTTTAGAGCACAGGAATGTATAGCAACATGCAACATTTTTAGTTTTACAGTACAAGGCTAGATACATAGCTTCCCTTAAAGAAGTGGTCTCTAAACAAGCTGATACGGCATGAAGGAAACTTGTACCAGTATTTTTCAGTATCTGAAATCATTCCGCCAGACTGGCTCATCACTCAACAGTTTCATCTCCCTAAGGGACAGCTGTGAATAAAGCTATTTACTGGACAGAAAAGGAAATACAGTAATTACTTTCAGAACGCTTACGCGCTCAGTCGGCCACGGTAAGAATCCGAACTAAAATTGTACGATTAACACTGTAAGAAGTGCTTTATGGTGTACTTTCTTCTCAACTACTCGGTTCTAACACGATTAATTTACATTCACTTTCGCGCTTCGTTTTGAGATAACAGACATACATTTGAACGTGACTTCTAGGACTTGATGATGATGCTTTTTCTTTAAAGAGGCCTAATATCTAGGTCATCGAACCTAATGGTATAAAATGAGACGAAATGTAATGACAATTTAAAGTCCAAAAATCATCCACTGACCAGAATTCGAAACGTGACGGACGGACGGACGGACGGATGGATGGATGGGTGGGTGGATGTGAATTTAAAACAATCCGCGGATCCGACCAGCAATGCCCCACATTCCCAGAAACTAGCGTTGAAGAAGAGTATTACTGACCAAGGGACTGCTTCTAAAGCACAACAATGAATCGATGATGCTTGTAGTCTGAAGGGGTCCAAAATCCAGGTCATCGGCACTTCATAATGGTACTGATCGCTAGGAAAGGAGAACCATGGTATTTGTCATGTTACGGTACTAATCAAAAGTAGCGTAGACTCGCCGGCACATGTAATGCAGACCTACGCTGTTTCTCACATTGCGGCGCCGTTTACAGGCAACGCAAACCTATGGTCTTCCGCACATAAGTGTACTAACCACAGGGACTCGTACTATCCCGTGGTGTTCCTCACATAGTGGGTAGTGATCATAAGTAAGGCAGACCCATGGTGTCGCTCATATAGTGGTACTAATCACAGGTACTGTAAAACTCACCCTGATTCACACACTGTCGCTACTAATCACAAACCTACTGTGTACCTAACATAGGCGTACTATGCGCAATTAAAGGCGACCCATGGTGTTCCCCGCGTGGTGGTACTGATTACAAGTAGTCACATGGTTCTAATTCGATCACCTCTTGGTCGCCCCTTTTAGTCGGCTCTTACGACAGGCAGGGGATACCGTGGATGTATTCTTCGCCTGAGTCCCCCACTCACAGAAGGATGTGTGTTTGGTCCGCGAGAGCTATTTCATTTCGCTCAAGTCCGCCGGCCAGCCGGATAGGACACCCCTATCCGCCACCTGGGACGCGCCACATGGGAATATCACCTCTCCCCCTGCTACGCCAGCGTAGTAGGTTCGTAGCCTCTAGTGCTTAATTACCACATGGATATAATAATAATAATAATAATAATAATAATAATAATAATAATAATAATAATAATAATAATAATAATAATAATAATAATAATAATCGGAAGCCTCAAGGAAGAATGTATCGCCTCTACAATCTCTAATCACAAGCTAATACAGCGGTCTGTTCTTGTACCCACATGTCATACTTCGAAATCTTTGCTGGTTGTAATACTTCGTGTTAGGGGCAAATCGTAGTCAGCATGGCAGTAGGCTACTGTGCTATGATGTATGACCTACGGCGGCTTTGCAATCAATGAAAACAGAGAAAAAACAGTCTTAACAGGTCTTTCTCTGTGTCCATTACACTCCATTCTATTAGTCACCTAGAAAAAGTAACCTCTTTCATTCTCTTCACATGGCAAACACCGTAGCACCGGGCGAGTTGGCCGTGCGCGTAGAGGCGCGCGGCTGTGAGCTTGCATCCGGGAGATAGTAGGTTCGAATCCCACTATCGGCAGCCCTGAAGATGGTTTTCCGTGGTTTCCCATTTTCACACCAGGCAAATGCTGGGGCTGTACCTTAATTAAGGCCACGGCCGCTTCCTTCCAACTCCTAGGCCTTTCCTATCCCATCGTCGCCATAAGACCTATCTGTGTCGGTGCGACGTAAAGCCCCTAGCAAAAAAAAAAACACCGTAGCACAACTCGATGCACAAACTTCAGTCTGATCTTAGTCTTCAACTGCTCATTAAGAACATCTTCCTCACAATATATTTTCAACTGTTCGTGCTAGTAATCATTCCCGCTACCTCCATGCCGGTTACATCCAACTTAGGAATAAAATACCCGAAGTCCACCCACTTTTTCATTCCTGTAAAGGAAAAAAGACTGGTCTAGGTAATTATAATTTTATCCAACGAATTCACTTCCTTTTTACAGAGTACCGTTGTATCTGTAAACTCACTGCACCAGTTCTGCTAGGTTTTTAGTCAACTTTTCTCCTAAGACAAGACAGGTCATCCAATTACCGCAGAACCGCAGCTGAGGCAGAGGCAGAGGCCGGAAAATCATCGCTTCCCACCTACCGAGCAATACGGGGGCATGCTAGAGTCCACTAATGAACTTTGAAAGTACTTGCCCCTAATTCCTCGTCATGAAGAGGTTATTCATATAGCAGAATGTATTTTTCGGTACTCCAATTTCACCTGATGTGAGAATTTACGTTCCCATGTAAAGCCAGACAATGAGATTGGGATCAATTTCTCCGACATGCGCTTAATTCAAAATCCAATCAATAAATCTAATCTCATGCACAGATCACCCGGTTTTAGTTCTTGTACAACAGTACATTTATAGGGTTTTAACTTCGTAAATTCGTAGCCCTTTGTACGAAATTTCCGTTTGCTGAGAAAGATGGCAAATAAATTAGGAGAATTTTTCAAGCGTTGTCCAAAGTGTTCAATATTTCCTTCTATCAGCAATGTACGTTGCCTTCTTCGCTTCTTATTACTAACATTTCCCGTTTCACGAAATTAATTAACCAATCTATGAACCGTCTCACGTCTTGGAACTCGAACACCTCGGAATTTCTCTTGATATAATCTCTGAACAGCACGAGCGGATTCTGTACGAACATACGAATCGTAAATAAACACTCGATGTGGAATAGAATAATTCGGCTTTTATTATTATTATTATTATTATTATTATTATTATTATGGGGACACCGTGGAGCACAGAGGTGTAAGATAGCGCGGGCATGAATGGGCGGACAGAGAAAAGTATAATTTATAACTTAATTTATTTATAATTTAAAACTCTAAAATCCGAAATTTTATTTCTTTCCTTGCTTTTTGTTTCTTTTCAGATTTTAAATTTTGTTGAACGATGAAAAATACCAATTAGATAGACAAAGGTTAGCTCGTGAGCTCGACAAACAACGTAAGAAAAGCCTAGAACAATCAGACAACAACGATTTAACTAAATGAGCTTGAAGTTCCCAAGTTACAAATTTTTACAAGAGCACCACTGCTCCATTAAATTAATCCACTGCGAGACTGAGCTCCAAAATTTACTAAATTCAAGAGAGCGTCTTTGCTCCACACACTTAAATCTCACAAGATGCTACTCTCCAAAATTTACAAGATTCAAGCCTCTCCAAGGCACAGTCCAACTTTAACATAAGGTCAATACTAACATTTTTTCCACTGTCTTATCCGCTCAACAGCCTGAATTACATTTAAACTGGAAGTTAAACTTTAACAGGAGCAATAAACGCCCATTCTACCTGGCCTTAGTAGAAAAAGAAAAGATGAAAGTTATTGGCCGAAAAACAAAATGTTAGGAGACGAACTCTTGCACTCCTTTGAAATTCACTTGAAAATTCTAAAAACCCTATGTGGGCTTATGATCCGAATTTACAGAGGCTAAGCCTATACTACGGAGGTGACTAGATGGAGAGAAAATTTAAATTACAAAAGGAAGAGATAAATCTTAAAAGTTTTACGAAATCATAGTCATAGGGTTCACACTGTTTATTCCCTAAGTTAAACTAAGGTCTTTAGGCTAGGTTGAAAATTTACATAGGAAGATAGAATTTTACATTAAGAAAGGATTTTGAAACCCTCCCCTCAAGTTAGCTTCCTGAAACTATTACATGATTAAGAGATGACCGCCATTACCCTGAGCTGGTGAGCTTTCCGGAGATAGACAAGGGTAGCCCCCTGCCTCCTCTACGAACACACTAAACCTCTTGACTAGAACGATCGAAAGACAACATGGCTCAAAAGGTCCCAGCTTTCATAGCGGAGAGGAAGGTTCTGGGCCGAAACCCTGTACACACCCACAGTTTCTAATGGTTGGTTCAATAAATATCAAAAATTCCTGATTGGCTAAAATTTTAAGCAGACGGGAAGAGATAGAGGTGCTAGTAACCTCAGAACACCGAAAACAATCTACAAACAATTCAATTTTGAAAACCTAAGAATACAAAAATTCTCTTGAAATTTAATTGTCCATCCTCTCACCAGAGGGAGCACTTAATTCGACAGTAGAGTAATCTGGAGATAAAGTTCGAAACTTCTTCAGCAATGAGTTTCACTGTTCATATAACAGATGGCCTTCTAAAAGGCCCTACTTAAAATGCACGGACTAGGTGTACCTTTGGTACAGTTACTTTTACACCATTTATTCTCATTTTGCACACAGGCGTTGCTTTCAATGAAACAAGAAAGAAACGGCATTGCGAGACAAAGTCAGAACCGGTAGTCCCCGCAGGCTCCCCTCTTCCCGCGCCGCTGGTCGGCTTAGTCAATCCCAGCCGCCACTCCGGTTCCCAGATTGTACGGTAATTTGAGAGATTTCTCTGTGGGAAAATGGTGGAGTACTGGCCTCTGGATCCCAAGGAGACACAGTGAGATATCCGACGAGCGGGAAAGGGTCAATTTGGCTTACAGAAAATCTCTGGTGACGTATTTGGTGGTTATTCGGCCCAATTAATTTATTATAAATAACACCCAAAATCTAAATTCACCTTCGAAGAAAACTCTTCCACTCATCTCTACGCCTAGAGAAGAAATCCGAAAAATCATCCAGTCACTCGAGAACAACAAAGCACTTTGTGAGAACTCCATGTCGCTAATTTCGTGATGCAAATTTTCAGATGACGCCCAGCCGTAAGACATTTATGAAAAAAAAACTCTCTCAGCGGTTGATGAATAAGTCAGCGCGGCAGCAGTGATCCTCTGGATTATTATTATTATTATTATTATTATTATTATTATTATTATTATTATTATTATTATTATTATTATTATTATTATTCCATGACCGCCGAACTCTGGAAATATGCATAGGCGATCGATAAAACTAAGATAATGTGCGAGATTTGGGAAACATATTTGAAACTGAGGAATAAGAGATTCGTGGTGGCCTTCGTCGATTTTAAGAAGGCCTACGACTCAACTCATTGAACCACCTTAATCAAAATGTTGAAAGAACTGGGTTTGGATAATAAAATAAGAGCGATCATTCAATAAATCCTGATGGATACAGCATCCAAGGTGCAATTTACAGGAGATATTTCAAACATCTTTGAACTCAGGACTGGAGTTAGGCAGGGACATCGGCCTTTTCCCGTTCCTTCAACTGTGTGCTTGAGAAAGTTATCCGCGAGTGGCGCAAAGAGCTGAAAAAATAAGGTGTTGAAAAAGGTGTTAGACTGGACTGCAAGAGTATGAACGTAACAATCGATTGTCTAGCATTTGCATTTATTATGCCGATCTTTTCCTATTCCACTGGCACAGCTCCAAAACAAACCAACCAACTCAAAACAAGCGGCCAAGGCCGGTCTCTTTGAGGAAAATGCGATCATAACGAAAATTATGTCGGTGCCCAGAGAACTAATGGTGGAGCACGGGAGAATAAACCAGGCAAGTTCAAATACTTCAAGGAGTGGATAGAGGATTTTTATTCCAGGATCAACAAGATGGAAATGGCATACCAACTAATCAAAGACATCTACAACAAACGATCAGCGTCCTTCAACGCAAAGCTTATAATCATTCGACCAGCGGTTCTGTACACAGCAGAATGCCTCATGGTGAATAAGAAAGGTTTGGTAGAAAAACTACAGGCCAAGGAAAGAAAGATCCTGAGGTAAGCCTTGGGGCCAGTCAAAGAAAATGGCGAGTTCAGAAAGAGGCATCCGGGAGATAGTGGATTCGAACCCCACTGTCGGCAGCTCTGAAGATGGTTTTCCATGGTTTCCAAATGGTGGGGCTGTACCTTGATTAAGGCCACGGCCGCTTCCTTCCCATTCGTAGCCCTTTCCTATCCCAACGTCGCTAAAACAGCTATCTGTGTCGGTGCGACGTAAAGCCAATTAAAAAAGAAAAAGACACAGCCATGAGTTATATTCACATGTGGAAAAAAATAACGGGCACCGTTCGAAAAAGGAAAATAGTTTTCTATGGTCACCTGACACGAATACCGTAGAGTTCACTTACTTTCTGGATACGATGACCAAAGGGGGAAATGGGTAGCACAAGAAATGGAATTACACGTGGTAACATCCTGAAATGTGATCCTCTGAAATAAACCTGCGAGGATTCCGAGGTTTCCAGAAAAAGCCAAAATTCAAAACAGGCAAGAAGCGAACTAATGAGATTGGAAGCTCTCGGAAAATTCATGTGGGGATACTGGGCAAAAAAAAAAAAAAGAAGAAAACAGTTCAAATGCCATGCCATAGCTGGCCGAAAATAAATAAATAAATTACAGTCTAAACGCTTAGCTTTAACTGATTACGGACGTTATGGTGCTGGATTCATTTGCTGGAATTGGCTGACCAATAAATACAGTGTGATTTTCTGCGTTTTAAAACTCTCCAGATACAACAGTGACGGACTGTAACACCGGAAATAAAAGGACAAGATTTGAGCAGTCTCCGCCACACACAGACTAGTCTCCAGAGATAAACATAAACCTGAACACAACGGTTGCCTTTGTGGTTAATTCCCCATCTCTTATAGAGTAAGATACAAACAACTATCAACGATGAACGTATGTCAATGTCAAGTATTCCATCACTTGACATAGCGCACTGCCCGCAGGCAAACCTCACCCCTCGTTTTTTCTAACCACAGAAAACACCACTGTCAGAAAATTGGTCGAAAAAACCGCATGCAATGACACACCTAATTAAATAATTAAAATAATACGTTCGTAACAAGGCCCATGTCAACTTCAACCCCTGGAACACACAAGGGAACGGTGGAGTCCTCGACAAATTGGAACAACACATTATTGCGGGACGGTAAAAACACAACGATATTAATACATTATTTTAAATAAACATAGCATTAGACATAGTGGTCATGCTTCAACGCTGTTAAGGGTGCCGAGGGTCGGCACTATTATAATGATGTTCAGGAGAAGGGGGCAACTGGAAACAAACTTTCTGGCTATAATCCACATACAAATGTGAAAAAATGTAAGGCCATGGGGGGAAACTAGATAGTCATCATCGTCATTGTGTTTGGTTGATAAGCACATTGGTCATTTACGTGTATGTAAGAAGACTGATTAACTGTGTAGTGTCGTGGAGGGCTCTAACATTGTAACTGTACTAAAGCTTCGTTGGGAAACTATTACGATACTTCAAAATAATATGCCATCCAAGTATTTTCTTCTGAAGTAAAAAAGAAAAAAATCACCAAAACACGGGAAAGATGCAGTAAGGTTTCCCAAGTTCGAAATATGACCATTCACTTCTAACTCTCTCGCACTGTAACAATTTTTTTTGTTTTTTGCTAGAGGCTTTACGTTGCACCGACACAGATAGGTCTTATGGCGACGATGGGATAGGAAAGGCCTAGGAGTTGGAAGGAAGCGGCCGTGGCCTTAATTAAGGTACAGCCCCAGTATTTGCCTGGTGTGAAAATGGGAAACCACGGAAAACCATCTTCAGGGCTGCCGATAGTGGGATTCGAACCTACTATCTCCCGGATGCAAGCTCACAGCCGCGCGCCTCTACGCGCACGGCCAACTCGCCCGGTGCACTGTATCAATGAAAAGTCACAGAAAAAGTATTAAAAAAAAAGACGAGTGCATGGTATTGTATGCAAGTTCCTCGCAGATACACTCTTCTCAGAAAAATGATGAACCTATAAATATAGAGCAATCCTAGCGGTATGTTAGAATAGTATTTTCTAACCTATGGTTGACATTATTATAGGTTATGGTTAGCGGAGACCGCTAAGACGTAAACATGTCAAGTAAAATGCAACAAAAGCGTTAGTATGATGAATGCGAGACAAATGTTGCTAGAGATTTTGTACCGGGAAGTACACCTCAACGCCGCGCATTCAAAATTAGCGCCTAAACAAACTCCTCTATTGGTAAAACAGTGAAACTGAAACTACACCAACTTGGAACTTTAATCAGAAGATGTCACCACTAAAATATTGAGTAATTTTGTTATTGTGAAGTTTCCTAAACTGACTGAATTTCTCCTAGTTTTGTTTGCTATACATCAAGAAGTTTGGACATTTCTCCACAGATGACATTACCAAAAAACTATGATCATGAACCCTGGTGCAAAGTGAAAGAACTTATAATTTAAAGAAGTTTTGTATTTTTAGGTTTTTGTAACTGATTGATGTTCATTTATTTCTGGGTTGGCAATATTTCCTTTTTATTTTCGCCAGTTTTTGAATCTAGCCAATCCCCAATTTTAATTTTCAACCTATCACAGGCTTCTTGTTCGATTCTGAGTGTAACTTTGAAATTGACCAATTAAATCGAGAGGGTGTGGCCGGTTTAGTCTTGAATGATCTCGAATCTTCCCTGAGGGTTTATAAACTGCGGCTTTTCACGTTTCTTGGCCAATTGATCGACGTCTATCTGAGTGTGTGTGTGTGTGTGTTAGGCAGGAGGCGGGCGGCCTCTTTCGTCGGCAGCTAGAATATCTACAAGGTTATTGCCACATTATTTTATTCTTTCTTGCTAACTCCGCAGTTTAAACAGAGGGAGAGGTCCGACGCTTTAGTATGTAACAACTTTTCTAAAATGTAACTCCCTTCCGGCTAATGTAAAAACTTCATAAAATCTTTAACTGTACACCGGGAATAGAGTGTGAATTACCCTCTCGAGCTCCCCTTCTACTTGATTTGGGGTGACTACGTTTTTCTCTAACTGTTTGTTCCTATAATGTGTTAATGTAATTTCTATACGAGTCACCTCAGTAGTTTGGGAATAGCCCCTGTTTCATCGGCCTAGAGCCCCTTAAGTTTTTTTTAGTGTTCATATCTAGGAGTGCAAGTATACGCCTCCGTTCATTTTGTGTTCGGGCCATTAATTTAACCTGTTATTCTTATTCCACGAAGGCCCAGTAGGTTAGGTATTTAATACCCCTGTAAAATAAGTTCCATTTGTAACTGGTGGTTTGAGAGACCCGAGATTGATGTAATGTTGCCTTGAGTAGGCAGTATGGAACCTAGAGCCTGTTAACTCTTTTTCAAATTTTGTAATTGTAAAGAGTGCCTCTAGAAAGCTAGAAATTGTATTTCGGGAGCAAGTCCTCCATGAATTAGGGGATTTCTCCCCTTGAATAAATTTGTGTTTTTGTAAATTTGAGCTGGAAGCTCAGAAATTGTGAAGCGAGGGGCTTGAAGCCCAGGATTTGTAAAAATCACTAAAACTTGGATCTTTCTTGTCTTGTTTCTAGTTTGTCATTGTACCTGATGGATTATTGTATTCACTGAGTGAAAAATTGTTAAGTTTGAAGTTCTAAAAGAAAAATATAACCTTTTACAATTTTAATTCAATTCTTGATACTGTAGATAGACCCATTCACCAATGCATCTTCTTTAACCTCTTTCTACTCTACAGGTATCCTCGTAACAGATTTAAATTGAAAGTATGCGAGTATGCTTGAGAAATGGAAGAACGGACTGTTAAATTACAACACTCAGTGCGTTCAATCTAAGGCTCATATAACAACAAAAATATGTGATAATTCATGTGACTTTGGTAATTAGGTATCGTCGTAGAAAAGTTGCTTCTGACAATTCTAAAAAGTCGTTTCTCCTTAGTATACGTCGTCAGATGCGTTTATAAACAGCCTTCATACACCAGTAAAGCTTCAAACTTACGTCTTCTACAAACTACAATCTTCAAATTTTAACAGCTGTTAAGAGGTTTAAGCCGGCCCCGTGGTGTAGGGGTAGCGTGCCTGCCTCTTACCCGGAGGCCCCGCGTTCGATTCCCGGCCAGGTCAGGGATTTTTACCTGGACCTGAGGGCTGGTTCAAAGTCTACTCAGCCTACGTGATTAGATTTGAGGAGCTATCTGACTGAGATAGCGGCCCCGGTCTAGAAAGCCAAGAATTAACAGCCGAGATGATTCGTCGTGCTGACCACACGACACTTCGTAATCTGCACGCCTTCGGGCTGAGCAGCGGTCGCTTGGTAGGCCAAGAATCTTCAAGGGATGTAGTGCCATGGGGTTTGGGTTAAGTGGTTTAACACAGGGTTGCTGCCATGATGATTTAACAAAAGTATTAATTTGTTAGAGTTAACAATTCTTGGTAGGACAACCATGTTGTTAAATTATGTGTTACGTCTCCTTAACATCAATGCTAACACTTTAACATTCGTTGAAGAAACAAGACCATACAGTTATCTATATAGATCCAGAAAAGGTAAATTTAATATATGAACAATGTTCGTTCTTTCGTATAAAAACAGAGTATTCGTAGAATGCGTCAATATTTAAGATGTTTTTTTTTAGAATTGGCTTTACGTCGCATCGACATAGATCGGTCTTATGGCGACGATGGGATAGTAAAAGCCTAGGAATGGGAAGGAAGCGGCCGTGGCCTTAATTAAGGTACATCCCCCGCATTTGCCTGGTGTGAAAATGGGAAACCACGGAAAAGCAGCTTCAGGGCTTCCAACAGTGGAGCTCGAACCCACTATCTCCCGGATGCAAGCTCACAGCTGCGCGCCCCTAACCGCACGGCCAACTCACCCCGTAAGATGTGTTTCATAAGCCAAACTCTGTCAATTAACAAGTGAAAAACTACTTGCATTTATATTTCCTATATAATGCTAAACATACAGAGAAATGCGTGGGATCATACAGTAAGGAGTAAACAAACAGTATATAAAATTTCAAGGACATATCTATCTCATTAATTCAAAGAAGAAGATAACTCCCAATTTAACATAGATAAATTTGAGACAACTGTTGTTCACTGTTTTACGTAAGTTCAACTTTTATATATCTACTAGCATGTGCCCGCGACTTTGTCCGCGTTTATTAATTCAACCGTTTTAAACTCTTTATTTAAAAGCAAATTAAAACAGTATAATTAACTCACATCTTTTTGACGTAAATTGCATGAAATACATTATTTTATTTTTATGATATTGCTACTTTCAATGCTTAAGATACTGGGTTGACGGGTGGTACAAATAATACTAGAACCGTGTAAAAGACCATGTTATATAATACAAAATATATTGTTCCCTTAGAGCTTCGGAATAAACTATATTAATGTAATTCCATTTGGAGGTAAGATGTATACTGTATTGTGTTTGCCTTTCGAACCCTTGAACAATCCACGTACAGCTGACAATGGCAAAAGCACCGTTTTCGAAGATGGAGTCCTACAACTTTAAGTAATTGTCCTATGTCAAAATTTCAGATCTCGTGTGTCGTAGATTTGACTGGGCTTCGCATACATACCCACAAACACTTTCGAATATTACGGGCTGATGGCTTCTCGTGTCGCGGACCGAAAATGGCTTCCTAGTCAATGGACTTACAGTCCGAGGAATACTACTTCGCCCGCGGCATGCTCAGTCATGATGGTGGCTTCAAATAATATTCAGCAGTTGAAGGAACGATTCATATTCCTGAGAAGGATAATTGGTGCCATAATCGTCCACCCCAGGTGACTCCAAATTGTTTAAAATCTCTGTCGTGTAGTTGACAGCCTCATCTGTATGACATGCCGTGTCAATAGACTTTTCAATTTATAGAAAACCGGATAATTCTTGTGAGTGTTGCTTGTTGATGACGTTGACAGCTTCATGTCTTGGTGCAAGAATTGCTCTTAGACACAACCATGCGTCTTAGGTGAAAACCTGTGCCCACCTATGACAAACATTTTATATCTTTGTTTGTCGTGGATTTGGCTGGGCATCGCACACATGAACACAGACAGCCAGCCAGCCAGCCAGCCAGCCAGCCAGCCAGCCAGCCAGCCAGCCAGACAGACAGACAGACATGGACTGAAGGAAAATGGTTTCCTATTCCACGGACTTAAAATGGCATCTTGACTGTATTATTCCTTGTTTATTTTTATCGTCTATCTTGTGCCATATATGTTTAATACAAATGTATACGTGTCCAACCCTTGTCCCCTTTCTCTACGGGGTTTGGATATGAAGTGAGATGAATCTTCGTAGCGAGTTTTTACGACCGGATGACATTCATGACGTCAACCTAATCAGATGAGTTAATGAGATGAAATGAATGACATTAAATACAGTACGATAGTAAGAATGAAGAGGATGAAACCCGGAGCCAGCACATAGCCCACTCCTCTCGAATAGCTCAAGACTTTACGTCCCCATCCGACGGATTAATCACCATTAATACCGTCATATGCCCTCACACCATATAAGACCAAATCGGCTTCCTACGTCTTCGACGTAAAATGGCTCCTTGAATATTGTGTTCTCTACCTATCTTATCCCCCTGTGGGTTGGGGCGGTAGAATGATGATAATGATGATGATGATGATGCTTGTTGTTTAAAGGGGCCTAACATCGAGGTCATCGACCCCTAATGAAATGAAGTGGCAACAAAAAATAAATCATCCACTGACCAAAATAAAAAAACGTCATGAATAAGGAATGGATGGACATGAACCCAAAAAGCAAACAAAAAAAAAACAGTGGATCCGACTCAAAGAAAGACCATAAATAATAGTATTACTGACCAATGGACCACATCAAAAGCACAACACTGAATCGAGGATGTTGGGGCGGTAGAATAACACCCAAGGTATCCCCTGCCTGTCGCAAGAGGAGACTAAAAGGGGCCCCAGGGGCTCTAAACTTTGGAGCGTGGGTTGGCGACCACGGGGCCCTCAGCTGAGTCCTGGCATTGCTTCCACTTCCTTGTGTCAGGCTCCTCACTTTCATCTATCCTATCCGACCTCTCTTGGTCAACTCCTGTTATTTTCCGACCCCGACGCTATTAGGTTTGCGAGGGCTAGGGAGTCTTTCATTTCACGTCCTTCGTGGCCCTTGTCTTCCTTTGGCCGATATCTTCATTTTTCGAAGTGTCGGATCCCTTCCATTTTTTTCCCTCTGATTAGTGTTATATAGAGGATGGTTGTCTAGTTGTACTTCCTCTTAAAACAATAATCACCACCACCATAGACGTATCTTACTTACGTTGCCTAGTGACAGTGACTATGCATTTCATCTTGGTGACAGCACGTTGGATTGTCATATCCCAATGCACGTTTTCCGATGGTTTTTCGTTCATAACTCACCAACGAAAGCGAAAATGAAAATTCCGGCTTCGAGGTGCATTCGGACCCCTTTTCATCTACCTATGTTCAAAATTTCAGATCTCTGCGTGCTGTAGATTTTGCTGGGCATCGCGCACAGACAAACACTTCGTTTTTATTATTATAGATCGAAGATGGAATTTTTTAAAAATATTCTATCCCGTTAACATAGCTCACACGTTGTTGTTATTTCATTATTATTATTATTATTATTATTATTATTATTGATATTATTATTATTATTATTATTACACTCAGGTTCATAAAAACAGAACCTGAAAGATTAGAGATAGGAAGTTTATGGCATCGACGCGTATAAGGCGCGAATGGCGTCCTGGGGTATAGACATCCATCTCTGCGAAACGTAAAGAATTTCACTTTATTTTCTTGACACGGAATTAGCCCAAAAGGCTATATCATGTCTATAAGAAGTTCATATTCACAGGACATGTTCATTAATATGTTCTGCAGAAACGATTAGCATTTCAGTCACCTAGATTCAACATGTGTCCTGTTGCCTACAAGGCACTGAGTCCTCCATGGGCGCTGATAACTTGTTCCATGCGTGATGGCATCGACGCGTATAAGGCGCGAATGGCGTCCTGGGGTATAGACATCCATGCTGCATTCACCTGGTCCCACAATTCATCGTTGGTGGTTGGCATTGTGTCACAGTGCCTCACCCATCGTTTCAGCACGTCCCACAGATTTTCGATTGGCGACAAGTCTGGTGATCGGGCGGGCCAGGGCAACAGGCTGACATCCTGTGGCAACAAGAAATCACGTATTCGTGCAGCAACATGTGGTCGCGGATTGTCCTGCTGAAATATAGCGTCTGGGCTGTCGTGCAGAAAGGGTATGGCTACGGATCTCAGGATGTCACTCACGTAGGTCAAACTGGACACAGTGCCTTGGACACGCACCAACTGTGATTTGTGGTAGTACCCAATAGCACCCCACAACATAAGGCCTTGTGTTGGCGCTGTATGTCGTGTGCGAATGCAGTCAATGCGATGCCTCTCCCCATGTCTACGGCGAACTAAAATGCGGTCATCATTTTCAAACAAACAGAACCTGGATTCATCCGAAAACACTATCTGCTGGCATCCTGTCCCCAGTGACGTCGTTCCACACACCACTGAAGTCTGACATGTTTATGCACATTAGTCAAAGGTAGGCGGATAAGTCGACGACGCGCCGGTAACCCAGACCGTAATAAATGGCGACGGACTGTCACTCCTGATAGTCTACGATGTGTTAAACTGTTCCACTGTTGCGCCAGAGCCGCGGAGGATGCAGATCTGTCCTGTAATTCCATTCAGATGAAGTGTCGATCTTCTCTGGGGATAGTCTGGATGGTGCGACCAGACCCATCTCGTCGTGTTCTACGGCCTTCTGTGAACCATTCTGTACACACCCGTTGCACTGTCGACACACTTCGTCCCACACGAGCAGCAATATACCGGATGGCTGCATCACTTTCTCCCATGCCAATAATGCGCCCTCATTCAAACTCACTCATTTGACGGCACGGTTCTCACATACGTCTGAGAGGGATCCTGCACGTCTGGTCAAGTCACACTGATCCATTACATTCGGTTTATAGCGACAACGAGAGCCGCAGGCACACTAATCATTTCTTCAGAACATACTAATGCACATGTCCTGTGAATATGAACTTCCTATCTCTAGTCTTGAAAGGTGTTCTGGTTTTTATGAACATGAGTGTATTTGCTTTAGGTGCCTCAAACCTGCTTTCAGCTTTTAAGATACATCAGACTGCTGGCATATTCCAAGCAAAAAAAAAAAAAAAAAAAAACCTGATGAGTCCACTGCTACTCTGGGGCAAAACGCTGGTAATTTCACAATTGAAAAAGCCTAAAGACTTAAAGAGCTTAAATGTTTTTAAAATCAAGCAAGTTTGTAGTTATACGTGCCTGCTGATATACCGCTCACAGCCACGGGACCTTACGCTTTACGTCGAATTCGAAAAACATAAAGATAGGAAAATCTATAGCACTTTTCAGTTCAAAAATCCCGAGTGCACTAGCCGGGATTTAAACCGCGTCCGTCTTGGTGAGAAGCCGGCGACTGTGCTACTGGGCTATCATGTCTCCCTCTGGCATATTTTACCCAAAATGGTTTCTTTAACATGTCTTAATTACCGGTTTAGAAACGGCAATTACCTAACAAGGGAAGTATCACACCTTTCATGCCGAAACCTACTTTGAAATTCTGGTGATATACCGATGTGCTGTGAGAAAAAAAAGTTGCCCCTTTCCGTTGCAAGGTCCCAAAATCGAAGATGGAATCCTATGTGGCCAGATGTAACGCGGCGCAGCTGGACATCCAGCCTCACTTGACTCCGGTTTTCTGCTCGCCGCTTAAATGCTAGCTTACCCACTGTGAGAGCTATTCAATCAACCTGGAGCAACTAGTATTACTTTCCTATTGAATATATGTGTAATTCGAGAATTTCGGGGTCTTGCAGTGGAAACAAGCAGCTAATTTGTTTACATGTGGTCTTCTTGTAGCACATCGGTTGTCACCAAACTTACAATACTGGTTCCGGCATGAAGGGTGTAACACTCCCTTTGTGAACAGAATAATCAAGTGTTGGTTAAATAATGAGGTTTTTTTTCCTCTTGTTGAACGTTCTTTCATTTAGTATAGATTTTATGGGATGTCTAGGTGTAAGAAGTTTGTCTTGCAATTCTTAACGCATGCCATTAAGATTAAACCTCTGTTCGAATAATAATAATAATAATAATAATAATAATAATAATAATAATAATAATGGCAAGTGCCGGAAATTAGTTCCGCAGGAGTTCTTTTTACGTGCCAGTAAATCTACCGGCACGAGGCTGACTATCTGAACACCTTCAAATACCACCTGACTGAGTCAGGATCGAACCTGCCAATTTGGGGTCAGAAGGCCTGCGCCTCAACCACCTGAGCTACTCAGCCCGGCACCATAAATATATGTGGCATATGAACCAATTATTATTATTATTATTATTATTATTATTATTATTATTATTATTATTATTATTTAAAACCCACGAAAAGTACAGCTCATTGCTTTGGAAAAAAAGAGCTCCGCACAGCGTTTTGTACTTAAGCGGTTTTGCTTTTGAACCCCAATTTCAAACCACCATCTTCCCGAGCCCGACTCCTCAGTATATTTTAGGAATTTCAGATTCTTTTTTTTTTTAAAGATATATTGAAGACATTCCCCTAGTAGAAAGTTTAAAGGGTGTCTGAAAGTACCTAATTAACACTTCCGCTTCCATTTATTGGTATAGATTTTAAGCACTAAATGACACCGATCATACGTCTCGAATGCGCTGAACACAAAATGGCTGCCTGTATTCTTTCAAGGATCTAAAGGAGCTAATAATACGGGTTATGAATGGGAAGGATGTTCTGGGTTTGAAATATGATGTCACGGCGTTTCCTGAGAAAGAGTATACAGTGACTCACATAATTATTCGGGCACGTTAATTATAAGCCTAGACTCTGCCATACACTGGCCCTATGGTTCAGAGAAAATATTGTACACGCCAACTAGTTTCTGACAGAACCCAGTTTGACAGATTCAACACGGCGTCGAAATGTGTACTTTTAGAAAACAGGAGAGAACCAGTGACCTCGGAACCTCAGGACGCAGTTAACGTGCTCCAACAAAATTATTCGGACACAAGTCAGTTGTCGTGTAGAGGTCGTGTGTAGAAGAGCCACGGACAGTGTGAACGTGAACATTCAGTGAGTTGGAGTGCTGTGTGCAACTTAAGTGAAAATGGGCCACAGACGAAGGGAGAGCACAATCGAACAGCGGCAGCTAGTAATTTTTCACCATGCTAAAGGTAAAAGTCGTAAAATTGCTGAAATGTTACAAATGAAGAAAAGTACAGTCTCTATATTATCACAAGATTCCGGGAGGAAGATAGGATTGAACATCTACCGCATACAGGACGTCCAAGAACTTTTTCTGTGAGGGAAGAGAGTTATATCATCACAAAAACGAAAAAGGAATCGAAGTTAAGTGCTCCAAAACTCGCTACGGAGATTGCCGCAGACACCGGAAAGAAAGTGCATCCCGAAACAATACAGAGAGTGCTCAGAAGAGGTAACTTTCACGGCCGTATTGCAAGAAGGAAGCCCTTCATAAAGCAAATACATCGAAGAAAGAGAATGCTGTCTGCCAAAGATCATGTTAGAGAAGGCAATGAGTGGTGGAATAACGTTATATGTGCTGATGAGAGTAAATTTAACATATTTCAGTCTGATGGGAGGATAACAGTTTGGTGGCGTCCTAATACTGAGCTTCAAGAGAAAAATCTGAAAGCAACTGTGAAGCATTCCGGTGGGCATGTAATGGGGGTGGTGATGCATGTCGGCGAAGAGTTGGTGAACTGGTTTTTATTGAGGGTAAAATGGACCACTTTCAATGTCTTAGAATACTGAGGGACAATATGGAAAAGAGTGCCGAAAAGATGCTAGTTGCTTTACGTCGCACCGACACAGATAGGTCTTATGGCGACGATGGGATAGGGAAGGGCTAGGAGTGGGAAGGAAGCGGACGTGGCCTAAATTAAGGTACAGCCCCAGCATTTGCCTGGTGTGAAAATGGGAAACCACGGAAAACCAACCGAAAAGATGGGGATTGGTGAACATTTTAAGTTTTATCAAGATAACGACCCAAAGCATATGGCCTGGAATGTAAGGATGTGGTTATTGTTTAATTGCCTAAAGGTGCTTCAACCTTCCCCTCAATCACCAGATTTGAATGCGATTGAGAATCTTTGGGACAAACTTGATAAAGAAATAAGGAAAACAACAATCACAATTAGAGAACTGAAAAAACGACTTTGAGAAGAGTGGCAGAAGATATCTCCCGATTACACCCGGAAATTAGTGGAGAGCATGCAACGTCGACTCAGGGAAGTAATTAAAATGAAAAGCCCACTAGAAACTGAACCTTTAGGACCATTCATGATGGACGTTTAGTTTTTATATTCCTTACAGAAACTTGTATCTAATTTGTATCAGTGCTTTATTATTATTAGTGAAACCACTAATGCAAAGGAAACTGTAATAAATCATGCCTATCCGAATAATTATGCGAGTCGCTGTATATACGAGGTTTGGGGCAAAAGTCATGGCAACTATTTTTTTTCTTGTAGATATGTGAACGGATCACAAACGCATATGTATCGTGTGGAAGTTCTGCGGCATAGTGTGTATGCAGAACAACAGATGGCTTTGTGAAAGCTGGCAGTAGCGCAGCGAGGGCTGTGAAATCAGTCACCTGGTGAGTGTCGTGCGAGATGGAAGTAACCCGTATTGAGCAGCGCGCTTACATAAAAATAGCTGTTCTCCGAGAGAGAAATGCGATGGAATGTCATAGTGAATTGGTGGAAGCCCTTGGGAATAATGCCCTATCATACCGCACAGTAGCACGATGGGTAGAAAAGTTTCAGCAAGAACGTGTGTCAACCAGCGATGAGCAACGTCTAGGACGACCTGTCAGTGTGCGGACCGACGTGGCACGTGCCGTCATCGAGCAGCTCCTGGATGAAGACAGACGATGGACGCTACTGGAGGTAGAGAGGGCAAGTGGCATCGAGAAACGCATCGTCCACAGGATATTGCGTAATGAACTTCAACTGCGCAAAATCACATTGCGGTGGGTGCCGCATGCACTGAGGGAAGTTCAATGATGGGTGCGCTATGCAATATGCTCCGACCACCTTGCACGCTGGCAACAGGACGGCGATCAATTCTTGTCACGAATAATCGCCATCGATTAATTTTGGGCCAGGACATACGAACCAGAACTGAAACGTCAGTCCGCGGAGTGGCGACATCCTGGATCACCAAGGAGGCAGAAGATCCGCCAGAATCCTTCCCCGGTCAAAATGATGGTGATCATCGTGTATGACGTCAGGGATGTCATTGTTTGCCACTTTGTTCCACATGGCAGAACAGTGACCGCACAGTACTACAGAGACTTCCTGGTGCGACAGGTACGACGTGGCGTTCGGGAGAAACATCCGGATCTTGTGGAGAGTGCAATAATCCTGCACGACAATGCAAAACCACATAAAGCAGAGCGTGTAGGGCAGCTACTGCGACGTTGGGGATGGGAAGAATTGGAGCACCCACCGTACTCTGCCGACATTTCGCCCTTTGACTTTGATCTCATTCGAAAAATAAGGAACCACTACGTGGTAGGCGGTTTGCTAATGCTGTGCGCCAACAGGTGACCCGATTCACACATGGTGCGGCAAATGCTGAGACGGGTGGAATTCAGCGCCTCCCACATCGTTGGCAGCGTGTGGTGTCAATAGCGGGGGACTACTTTGAAGGTCTTTAGACGCAGGTTTGTCATGTCAGCTTTATGTGTACTGTGATGTCATTCTTTTGCACCGGGGGGCCGATGACCATCGATGTTAGTCCCCTTTAAACAACAAGCATCATCATCATCATGATCATCATCATCAACTTTTGCACCGGTATGGTCACATTGCCCTGTATACTACCGTAATAAGTTAGTGTGTTACGATATTTCAGTGCTATTCATTGTCCACACATGTAGTTAACACCTTGTCCTTTCGTCTGTATATGTCACATTTTCCAACCGGACTGGTATCTTCAAGAAAATAAAAATAGTTGCCATGACTTTTGCCCCAACCCTCGTATATCAAGGTGGTTGCATGGGAAAATCATGGAGTAAAATCACTGAGGATAGCAGCTGTAAGTACAGGGATTTCAGCCTCAGGTCTCTGAACGATAAAGCTGCCCAACCCTTTGAGAGGAGATTATTGCCATACATAATTTCAAGCTTCTAGACTACTTCATCGTCAGGAACGACCAGACTCTCCTCTGGACTTTACGGAACTTTCTGCCAAGGTCATCCTCGAGCAAAACCCGGAAGTTCCAACATTTTTATGAAAGCATAATTCTAGTTCCTTTTTATAACCCATATTAAGGAAATTAACAACACACTTATTTCATCATATATTGTACCCGTCTAAATGGTACCTCAGTTAATTTGAGAAAGCTGGGAATATTTATTACGGAGCATTGCTTACGAGTGCGCGTGTACCAGCTGTGACACAGTTGTGCGAGAGCGAGCCGGCCGAAACTAGGTCAACAGCTGATCGAGGGCGACCAGAGCGCAGTTACGTCATGACACCGGCAGACGACAAAGGGGAGGAGAAATGTTCTCATAAAATCCACTCGTAGCGGTCAAGGACGAGCTATGGCGCAGGTCGATTACCAGCCAATAGAAATTGAGGAAAGTGCTGGAAATATTAGGATTGTTCTGGAACTAAGTCGAAGGAAGTTCTTGGGTAAGAACGTCAGAACAGTTCAAGGAAAATTTTACGAGACGACGGCCAGAACAGTTTTTTTCAAGAGCACGTCGGACAGTTGTTTCTTACGAGAAGTCGAACCGTGTATTCTCTACGGGAAAGAAGAATATGTTCAGACGACGTGAATACTAGTGTAATCCTTGTAGGGCACGATCATTACATTACTTGAATGCCAGTGTAATTCATTGTTAGCTCAACGCAGTATCCAGCGAGCTTATTACAGTTGTACATTCTCCCGGGTGGAAAATGTTAAACCGCAGACAGTCAGCGTGCTCATTAAAGCCGATTCTTGCCATAGAAGCTTTAGGAATGTTCCATTGGACATTATGAAAGGAAATCACGATCTCAAGTGGATAGGCGAGAGGAAATCTAACCTTTATTTAATCATCATAATAGTCAGCCCTATTATTTGTCAGCCTAAGGCGTATCGTAACTTAATGAATGTGTTCAGAAGACGAAGCTTATAGTAATAATGGACCTAAAGTACATCGTTGCGCCAAGTTAAGTGTTGTACATAACTTAGTGAGTTATAGCTAGTGTGGATCCCTGTGCTAATAGAATATTTTAGTTTCAGCTATCTCCGAGGAAACCAAGTTGTCGACATGCGGCGATCAAGAGGGAAATCGAGAGATTTTCTGGGACTTTGCTGGAGTAAAAAGAAGACGCTGAATATAGCTACAGTCATGAGGAACTAAATTCCAGAGTGCACGCCAACGCGATGACTTTGTACATCCGTAAACCACCATAGATGAGGCAAGAGACGTTGTCGCCTGAAGCAGCATCCCGACGCCAAGGATTTTCACCGGAAATATGAGTACCCTTGTAAAATTTCTTCTCTTTTAGTAGATGACTAGATTGTATTCTTGCGTAGAGTAAAGTAGTTTCCTTAGTAATTTTGTATGTAATGGTGATGGGAGAGCATTCTTTACTTCGTTGATTTGTAATTTCAATATTGTTCTATCTTTGCATTTTCTTGGAATAATGATAATTTTATTTTTGGACGTGATGATGAATAATCCCAGTTGTTCTCGAGTTGACAAGAGTGAATGATTATGATCTTCGAAAGTGATTTAAGGGAGTAAGGTCTACTAACAATCATAATAATAATAATAATAATAATAAGAGTAAATTAAACTCATAAAAATAGTAAATGAAGATATGATTAAATGTAGGAGTAAACTATAATTAAATCGTAGTTTTAAAACCCTGTTAGTCATGTGTAGTGATTGATGGTAGAAGGGAAAGTGAACGACGAATGTTAGAAATATTCTTCGAGAGAACGATCTAGGAGCCATTATAGGATAATAGTAATAATAATAATGATCAAAATAGTAAAGGTCGGATAATGTAAGAGTTGTTGAGATTCAACTTGTATGGTCATTGTGATAATGGAGTTCGCCATTAATGGACGACATGGGACTACTAGGGTGCATGTCGGGCCTAAACGGTATTATGAGTCACAATGATTGTAATGAATGATTATGGCGATAATGATTTATGAGGATGTACGGATTTAGGGACTATAATAGGTCTATTTCTGGCTCAACCACTGATATGAATAATACACGACTTAATCGTTATTAGATGTTTTCGAGGCTCTTGAGCTCTTATCACTGATGATGGTGATGGTTATTCTTCGAGAGAGAAATTTGGCTTTCTGTATCATCATAACTATAGTCATGAGCGAGTTTTATTCTGGTCAGATGATTATAAGGATCTTCAATAAAACCCAAGAGGAAGACGAGATAAATGACTGGATAATAATAATAATAATAAATATTACAGATTCATTGTGTGATAAAAATGTACTTATAACCAGTTGGTAGAATTGGGTTATTTGGTGTCATTTACTTTTATCATTCCAAGGAAACTTATCTTGTATATTTTTTTTGTGACTGTGATGCATTGTTGTTGTTGTTGTTGATTCCGTGTAGGATCACATGATGCTCTATCCATCCATGAAATGCTAGGTAATTTAGAAAGGTTAAATAGAGTAAGGAAAGAATACAGTCAAGCGTAGTCTACGAGAGAGAGGGAGTTATGCCAAAGAAATTGTAAAAATATTTCCAAACGCTAAAGTGAAGAAATTGTAAAAATATTTCCAAACGCTAAAATGAAATTGTAAAGGAATTTTATGATGACAAAATGAGTTAGAGGATTTTTCACAGGTAGAGTGAAATGAATGTTCAAGGAATTTCCTTGAACAAGTAAATGCTGAGTTAATAGTAATTGTTCTTCAAAATGTATGAAATTATTTTACCTGTAAATGACTAAACATGAGTTATAACGGAAAATGACAGCTTTGCTAATTTAGTGATTCATTCGATGTTACAGAGTAAAATCTTAGGTGGAGTTTCATTGGAGAAGCAATGGAACCTAACTCCAGAAGCATGCGAGGACTTACAGTCGTATTCATTTATTCACAAGCCATTAAAGATTGAGATATTCCTTTTATTGCAAAAATCACATTGTATTTAATAATTTTTTTTTCTTTCATGCATTTGTCCAGACTGAGTTTCCATTATGTTTTTAATAAACGTTGTTGTTATTTTGCCCTGATTTTCATTTATATTGTGTCACCTATCCAGTCACCAAGGGTCCTGAAAATATAAATTCTATGAAGTTGTCCCTTAATAGCATAATCGGCCCTGCGAACGGTCCACCCTTTTGGGACTCTCGCTCCGCCGACTGAGCGACCCCGGAGAAGGGGACATATTTCTGTGGCGCCCAACTTTCAGGGCCAACCCAAACCCTCATTGCTTAGGCATTGATCGTTTTGGTGAGTTATTTCCAGGGCATATTTTTGTTGTTGTTATATTTACGATCTTGTTGTTTCGGCGAACACTATTGTGGCGCAAAAGCAAGGAGATGGTAATTTTTATTCAGTTAAATGGTGACAATTAAATGGGTAGAGATACCAAGGTTGGTAATGACATAATACAGCTGGACATTGCTTTGGTATAGGTCTATTTGTTACAGTACGGAGAGCATGCTTGTGGAGTTCATACTTTGTATTTTACAAATTCTTTGGCAATTTCCGGTGAAATTTAGGCAAATGGGGCAAAGATGTACAGGTTCATCGTTGTTGGCGAGCACAATGCTTATGAATTGTAATGGATTTGGATACTTTAGCTCGGATGATAGCGGAGATGAGAGCCAGCGCTGAGAAATTGGGAGCTGAGAATAAGGCTAGTATTGAAAGACTTGAACTTGCGCAATCTCAAATGTCGGCCGAGTGTAGGGCTAGTGCTGATTCTATGAAAGCCGAAACTAAAGCTAGTATTGAAAGACTTGAACGTAATCAATCAGAAATGAGAGCGGAAACTAAGGCTAGTGTTGATTCTATTAGGACTGAGTTTAAGGAGAGTCAAGCACAGATGTCACGTGAGTTCAAAGACAACCAGACTAGGTTAACCCAAGAAATTAAAGTGATGTCGCGTGATTTTAAAGATAGTCAGGCGAAGTTGAAACAAGAGATTGAACGAACAGTTACAAACTCGATAGCTAGCGTAGCGCAGGAGTTTACTGAGAGGCTAGGCACGCTCAAGAAATCAATTATGGATAATATGATCACACATAAGACTGAGGTGGAAAGGAAAATTTCTGAACTTAGCAACCAAATACAATCGCATAAAGAAAATACGACCGATGCGCAATTGAGGTGGACTAAACGATTTAAGGAAGTATGTGATAGTATAATTCAGGTCGACAAGGGGGTCAGACAGGAAGTTCGGATGAGCAAAGAACTCATTACTGATGAAGTAGAAGGTCTGAAAACAGCTGTAAATGACAATAAGAAAGCTATCGGAGAAGTTGTATCCAAGGTGGAACACGAACTTCTTGCGTCCCGTGGGTTAGTAGGACAAATGGAGGATAAAATAAAGGGGATGTCAGACGAAATATCAAATATGACAACGGAACTACAAACGTTGCGATTGCATAGTGACAGCACACGAGTTGTGACTGCGTCCGTAATTGAAAGGCAATCACAAATGGAGCAACAGTTTAAAGCAGGATTCATTTGTTCGACTCCTAATGCAGCACAGGAGATAAAAACTTCCGGTCGAGCTAAGAATAATACCGCATCTTTAAATCAAATGGACGATAAAGGGAACAGGCCGCAGATTGTGAATATTATACGTCTACAGGACAATCAACCCCGAAAGTTCAACAATCAAAACGGACCTACACCTAAAACCTTTATTAAGGACCTACAAGAATATTTTAAAGATAATGACATTCCTCCTGAACGACAATTACGAGTGACGGAAAAATACCTAGATTCGTCAGCTCACACGTGGTTTATGGCATTCCGGTACAGTTTCGATGATTTCGAAGGATTTAAAGTCGCATTTTTCGACAAATTTTGGAACACAGATATTCAGCACAATTTAAGGACGGAATGGTATGCTCGTCGATATGCTTCGACGCTGCCTACGAAATTTTCCGAGTTCGCCGCAAATCAGATCCGGAAAATTCGAGAATTGGACGACCCACTTCCAGAGGAAGAATTATGCCGAGTCATCATTCGACAGTTACCGCCGGACGTACAAAGAATATTAATAGCATCGAACATCCGAACAGCTATGGAGCTGGAAAGAGTATTAAGACAGCTAGATATGACGTCTAGGGATCATACCCGTAATACTCGAGCCTTGAGTCAGGAAATCAATTCGACTTATGTTGAGAAAGAAAGGACGGTGGTTCCACAGAAAAATAAAGAGGTACAAACTAAAGAGAGGTCCGAACGGAGTGAAACAAGGGATGAGCAGAGATTACAGAGGGGCTTCCATGGATTTCGACCGTATTCGATGGGATCAAGAGGAAGAGATCGATATTTTGGCCGAACTTCTCGAGGAGTAAAATATGCCGCCGAGAAAAGAAGAAATTATCATCGGTTTTATCAACCAAGGGGGACAGTTGATGAAAACAAAGAACATGTCCGGGAACTCAAGGAGAAAACAGACGGAGGTGAAATATGGAGAAGAGCTATTTTGAATCAAAATACAGATCCCGACGTAACAGGCGCAGAATCCCTCGCATTTCAGGAAGAGAAAAAAAGACGGAAAGGAGAGGAGGAGACCGTCTGCCAACCCGGAAGGAGTCAAGGGGTGAAAAAAAAAAACGTCAATTTTTGAATGAAGAAATACCCGAAATATTGGCGAATGGTCAAGGGGACTGCTTTGAGATAATTCAGGTGGATTCATGGCTCACACGACCGCATGATTTATTGGAAGAAAGACGCCAGGGCAACAACCCGAATAAAGGTAAATTACCTGTCATTACAGCACGAGTGTTCGACAGGAAGGTATCCTGTTTAGTTGACACTGGAGCTACCATTAGCGTTATATCCAACAGTTTTTTACAGGAACTGCAGGGAAAAGGAGATATACCATCAATTCCGGTATCCAATATGAAGATTAAGGGTATCATACCGGATAAATCCGTAGAATGCAAAGTGCAGGTTTTCCTCACACTTCAGATAGGAAATTCAGAATTTCCTCACATTTTTGTAGTAATGTCGCGGATCCAATACAATATGATTTTGGGAGTCGACTTCTTAGAGTACTATCAAGCTCAAATTAAATTCAAAACTAATCAAGTTTTATTAAGGAAAAACGATTTTTCAGAGATCGTATCCCTGGAAGATGGGGGAAAAATCTCATATCAAGAATTGGTCACCAACCAATTGTCGTCGCGGGACCATCTTTGGAATCAAGAACCAGAAGTGGAAATGGTCGGAAGTTGAAGAACAAGCTTTCATCCATACCAAGGAAATGTTAAGGAATAATGTTAATCTTAGCTACCCCGACTTCGAACGACCGTTCATTATTCAGACGGACGCCTCAAAGGTTGGAGTGGGAGCAGTCCTATTTCAAGAAAATCCAGAGAAACCGGACGTGAAAGACTTTATTTCGTTTGCAAGCAGGAAATTACGACCTAATGAGAAAGGATACACTATAACGGAATTAGAAATGTTAGCAATTGTTTACGCTTTGACGCAATGGAAAAAAATAATTTATGGGTTCCCCATACTGATCCGAACAGATCACCATGCCTTGACGTTTATGACGCGCGCCACAATGAGTAGCGAAAGGGTAATGAGATGGACACTCTTTGTCCAGCAGTTTGATATCCAAGTCGAGCATTGCCCGGGAAAACAGAATGTGTTAGCAGACTATTTAAGCCGTAATCCGGAGGAAGATGTCGAGGTTTATCGGATCGAGCTAATTCCGGATGACCTGGAGCTCCTACGAAAATTACGATATTTTCCACAGATGCAGAAAAGAGATGCTACTTTAAGGCCTTTGATTGATTATTTGTCTGGAAAGATCGAACCAGGTGATCCCAGGTACAAAATGCTGAGGAGAAAGGCTAAACGATATCTCAACCAAGGGGGCATGTTATGTCAATTCGTGGACCCCATGAGGGTCAATTTAAAGGCCGTGGTGCCCATGAAAATTCGAGAAGACTTAGTATGGCATGTGCACAGAATTACGGGTCATGCAGGACTCGATAAAACTGTAGCAACTATCAAAGAAACCTTCACTTGGGATAAACTCCGCCAGAATGTACGTGAAATTATACGCACCTGTGATACGTGTCAGAGAACGAAAGCCAGCTCACACTTTGCTAAACAAAAACCTATTCCTATTATTCCAGAGAGACCACTAAGCTTATTCGCAATGGACATATTTGGCCCGATTCCAGCCAGTAGATTTAAGCATAAATTCGTAATTGTGACCATAGATGTGTTTTCGAAATTTCTAACCCTTTTTCCAATTCAGAAGGCGAACACAAAATCGATCCTATGGAGATTAAAGAAAAGCATAATTCCTATGATGGGGAAACCCAAGGTCTTGCTGACTGACCACGGATCGCAATTCACGGCTGAAGAGTTCAGACGAGGCTTATCTGAAATGGGGATCAAGCACACCATGAGTTCGATCCGGAATCCAGCCAGTAATCCCGCTGAGCGGGTGATGCAAGAGATTTCAAAATTTTGCAGAATTTATTGTAAAAACAGACACGAAAGGTGGATCGCAGTGTTACCAATAATGATGGACGTGGTAAATAACACAGTGCATGAGGCGACGAAATTAATTCCCTCAGTCATTCATTTCAATCAATATCCCGTCCGAACTTGGGACAACGTAATTCCACACCTGGATCAAAGACGTCCTACTCATGCGGAAGTAATTCTCCAAGCGAGAGAAAACCTTGTAGATCACGCCAACAGAAGACGGAGGAGAGTACGTAAGAAACGATTTCATCGTCCCTTAAATGTTGGAGAGTACGTATTACTCCGTAAACCCGCTATTTCAAGTCCTGTTGAAAAATTCTACGCGAAGTTCGCACCTTTATATGT